>NC_091746.1:41606464-42206464 GCF_043380555.1 Nothobranchius furzeri | reverse complement strand
ACTGTCAGCAAGGTTAAGAGAAACCTTTCCTGTGTTTTTAAAAAAGAACCCAAAATGGAATTAGAAACTAGACACAGTAAGAACATACCTAAGATGAATTACTTCTCAATTTTAAGAAGAGAATAAACTGATTTAAACCTCTGCATGAGGCTCCAAATTACCTTTTTTCCCCCTTCTGACTGGAAAGAAAGCATTTTTTGTCTTTGAATATTGTGAAATGTTTGCCTTAATCCAAGAATTGGAACCATCCTCTTCTCTTCAGTTAGACTGAACCACAGTTACTTAAGAACTGAAATGTAATCTGCCCAAAATGCTTCATGAATATCTTAAACTCTCCACTTTAACTGAATATTTTTTATTTCAAATGTCAAATTCATTTTACTTGGATTTCACAGTATATAGTAGCATATGAAACAATAAATCATTTACAAAATTTGAAATGTTTTGAAAAGTAAAATTACAAAACACAATAAACTAACTTTCATTTCACATTGACAAAAGATTAATTGAGTAATCATCTACCTAAAAATTAGGTTAAAGGTAAAATTGAATGTTCCTATTCTGCCTCAGTAAACCTAATTAGAAAAGCAATATGGACTATTTTCCTAAGAAAAAGTGAGCTGTAATTGTTAAGCGAGTTAAAATCGTATAAAAAAATAAACTGTGCTAGGATTTATCCTGCTTAGCTCTTAATCCTTTTTACTCACTGTTTTAAGACACCTTGTCATGAGCCATCAATGTAATTCATCTAAATCAAACATAATACAACAAATGATGAATAAGAGTCAGATTATTTTCTGCAGAGATGGCTGAGTTTTAGAGGACTGCCCTCCTCACAGTTTTTAGATGGGAGCTGCTGCTCAATAAAGGGCATTTGACTGCTTGCCTAGAGTCTGCCAAATGGCACCTACAGGACTCCAAGAGCATGGGGAGTAAACATTCATTTGTCTTCTGAGATAAAAATTTAATTACTTCGACTGAAAGCAGAGCCTTAGAAGGAAAAATAAAAAATAAAAAACGGGTAGTGTCATGATGTGATGGTGGAGATGGCAGACCATGTGTGGTGGTGGGTTTCAGGAGGCAGAAGAGCAGGCACGGATGAAAAAATAAAAATGGTTTAATGGTGGAACGGGAGAGACGGGACAAAACACACATGAACAAACAACAATGATCCGACAAAGACAGCAACAAGGAGGGAGGTATAAATACACAAGGAAATCAGGAACACATGGGCGGAGTAATGAGGGACAGGTGAGAACAATAAGGGTAATCAAGGCAGGAGAGACACAGTCAGGGAGGCCGGGGCGGATCATGACAGAACCCCCCCACCCCCACCCCCCACCCCTTAAGGGGCGGATACCAGATGCCCACAAGCGACATAGCACAGGAGACTCGGGAATAACGAAGACTAGACTCTGGCACACATGACTAGGGAACACAGAAGACGTGACTAGGGAACAAAGAACTCAGTCCGGGGCTGCGGAGCAGGGGCCTCTGGGATCAGGCAGCACAACTCTGACTTAAGGGTCTCTTGAGCTCGGACCAGGAAACTCGGACTTGAAGACTTGGGACAAGGTAACTCAGACTCGAAGACTTGACTTGGGACAGACCAGGAAACTTGGACTCGAAGACTTGGGACAAGGAAACTCAGACTCGAAGACTTGGGACCAGGAAACTCAGACTCGAAGACTTGGGACCAGGGAAACTCAAACACCTGAATTGACACCAGGAAACTCGAACACCTGACTTGACACCAGGAAACTCAAACACCTGACTTGACACCAGGAAACTCAAACCCTTGACTTGGCTGGGACAGGAACACTTGACTTGGCTGGGACAGGAACACTTGACTTGCATGGGACAGGAACACTTGACTTGGCTGAGACAGGAACACTTGACTTGGCTGGGACAGGAACACTTGACTTGAGACCAACTCGAACTCTTGACCACGAAGATTTGACTTGAACCACGAAGACTTGACTTGAACACGAAGACTTGACTTGACCATGAAGACTTGACCATGAAGACTTTACTTGAACACGAAGACTTGACTTGAACACGAAGACTCGGCTGGACAGGAAACAAACTGCAGCAGCAGGCGTGGGACCCAGCAGGGACTGCAGCAGCAGGCATAGAACCCAGCAGTAACTGCCGCGTGAAGGACCCGCAGGCATAGACCGTGCAGGCATGGACCAGGTAGTGGGACGAAAACCGCAGGAGCGACGCGAGGGAACCAGGAGCGGCAGCAGGTACTCGACCACGGTTCTGAGCAGGTGCACACAGTGACTCGACAGGATCCTCAGGCAGGTTCGGGTGAAGGGGAGCAGACCACAGAGCAGGAAGACCAGCCCTACCACCCCGGAGATTAATGGCGTGCGTAGGGGGTTTTACCTCCATCAGAGAACTCCAGGAACAGCAGCTTCCGTGAAGAACAGGATGGGGCGAAACAGCAGGAGAGGAGAATGACCCCGACGACCCCGAAAACAGCTAGGATGCGCCGGAATCTCCCAGAGGGCTCGACCACCCCGAGAACAGGTAGGATGCGCCGAAAAACCAAAAACTCCAGGCCGAAATCTCCCCCAGCTGAAAGGGACAAAAAGAAAAAATAATCCTCCAGAACAGAAAGGCAGGATCACCACAGGTCCAGGTTTGGGTCGGATAATTCTGTCATGATGTGATGGTGGAGATGGCAGACCATGTGTGGTGGTGGGTTTCAGGAGGCAGAAGGGCAGGCACGGATGAAAAAATAAAAATGGTTTAATGGTGGAACGGGAGCGACGGGACAAAACACGCATGAACAAACAACAATGATCCGACGAAGACAGCAACAAGGAGGGAGGTATAAATACACAGGGAAATCAGGAACACATGGGCAGAGTAACGAGGGACAGGTGAGAACAATAAGGTTAATCAAGGCAGGAGAGACACAGTCAGGGAGGCCGGGGCGGATCGTGACAGTATGGCATGCTTAAGGGCCTTCTTGTTGTCATACAAAGGCTTACAAGAAATTATTTGAAATCTTGAGTTTGATTTAAATTGCCCCAAGAGCTGATATGTTTATTGCATAACCCATTGAAAACTGGTGATTCCATTATTATTATTAGTAGTAGTGTTGCGAGCCCCCACATGCCAAAGACAGTGGCAAGTACGGGGTCAAAAGGTGAGCCACACTGGACTGGCTTGTGCGAGCAAAATCAGCCAGCCGACAGGAGCTGGGCTGCAGGTCAAAAAACTGTGGTCAGAAACAAGGGTCACACAAGGGTCACAGGGACAAGAGGACAGAACTGGGCAAAAGGTCAGGTTGGCTGGCCCCACCCCTGGATCCACCCCTGGCTTGGAAAGATGGGATTGGAGGAGAACAGAGTGAAGACAAGCCCATCAGATCCAGAAGCCCTCTCGGGAACATTGGAGAGAAACTGAAGAATACTGCAAAAGATGATGTAATGACCTGTGTTAAGAAGAATGCTGCATGTAGTGAAAATGACACCAAATGTTTTGTGTTGAGCTACAAAGTGTGTATCTGGTAAATGACCCCATGACCTTAAGCTGGCCCAGGAAGGGTATATAAGAACAGCTCTGAACAGCAGAGGGAGATTGAGAGAGCTGGGGCAGGCGACAAGAAGAGACAGAGCAGATTTGGAGGGGTCATCCCCCGTCCAAACCTGGATGGGGGATGACAGACTCTTTAGGAGATTTCCAAGACGAGAGTTTTTGGGGAGATTCTAAGACGAGAGCTGGGGAGATTCTCAGAAGACAGGAGCTAGTGTAAACTAACTCTTATTTAATCATTTTGAACTAATTCCTCCTTGGGGGATAGCAGTTGTTTTTTATTTACCCATTTTTGTATTTTTGATTTTGTAATAAACCTTTTTTGAAAAAGAAACATAATCCTGATTCTTTCAGGTTTTCTCTAAAGCTTCACGTTTGGAGCCCTGGCCATAATTGCACAGAGGTAAGCATGTCGATCATAGGTCTCTGAATTATCAGGACTTACTTTACAGTTTATAATAAAATAATATAAAGAAACCTTAAGATAAGGGGAGTTTTAACTCCCCCCTCCTTGCGAGTAACGAGTTGTCTTAAGGGCGATAAAATCAGAATATTAGAGGTTATTTTTGGCTCTGATTGCAGGTTGAAAAAGTCTCTACCAGCTGGAAGGTTGGATTGATTAAATAAATTGATAAACTTATGTTAGCCTGATCAACTAGCATAAATCATTTTATAGTTACCAACCTCCCACATAAGCTGTTAGAGGCGCAATTAATCCGGATAACCCAAACAATTGCTGAGAGGCTTGGCTTGCCTCCAGATTTCTCTCTAGTATCTTAACCAAAAGGTAACGAGTTTAAAAGAAGTGGACTACTCTGGGGATTGCTATTCGTACAAGTCATTTCACCTTTAAAATAGAAGACACGATTCTAATTAGGTGGTCCAAACCCAGATCTAGTACGATAAAACTCGCCGACATCCCCTAGAACCCTGATGGATGTACCGTCTCATAGGTTCTAACGGAACCGGTAAATGGGACAGGCACGCGACAGTAGTAGTAGAAAAAGTAATAATGCTAATTAAATAACAATAATAATAATAATAATAATGATTTTATTTATTTACTTTTAAAAAGACACAAAAGCTCATAAAAACACACCTGCGTTAGTTATCATTTTTTTTCTCACCAGTTTCTGATTTAAGATTTGATGCGTGATTGCAAATGAATATAGAGTGTCATAATCCACAATTAGTTTCTGATTCTAGGTGAAAAAAGGGGGTTTATGAAAAAAATTAATTTACTAATGCAAACTGACCATTAAAGGGGCATTATGGAAGTTTGACAGTCAAAACATGTATAGAAATAATAAATGTCTTCTTCATATATTCTCCTGCAATGCCCTGGTCCTGTAGAATTGGCATTTGTACTGTGATTGCCTGTTTTTCTTTAAAATCACAGAAAAAGAGAGCTACTCAAGTCGAGCAGGCTGCTCCATGTGCGTTCACGCTCAGGCATAGCCCGTAGCATTTGCTATCCGTAGCTTTAGCAGCAGAGAGAGAGGCAGTGCGACTTAGTCGCTGTTCCCAAGGCCTAGTGACAAAGCTAGCTACATTTCTGAGGACCCTTAGCTACTTACTGTAGAACTTTGTTCCAGATATTTCCTGCAAATCAGCAACAAAATAGCCATTTTCGCTCCAAACCGTTCTTTGACATTACAGGAGACATTACACATGGCCTCAGCTGTTGATCCTCGGTTTAAGGGCCTGCCCTTCCTGTCCGAAGCAGAGACCAGGGGCATCTATTCCAGACTGTTGCAGGCAGTGGTTGGCATGATAAAAAAAAGAAAAAAATGTAAGTAAATAACTTACTGAATTTACTTAGAAAAATATTTACATATATAATGCAGATTAGTATGAGGGTTAACCCTAATATTTGCTTGATATTATGTTTTTCAGGTGGAGGAGGAGAATGTTGCAGAGGATGCTCACATCAGTGACAGTTGTGCTTCCATCAGTCAGCCACCCCTGAAGAGACCAAGGACCTCATGTGCTTTGGTGGACTTGCTTGGAGCTACATTTCCCTCTACTAGTAGTGACAATACTGAACCAAAATCAGAAAATGATCTTGCAGCAGGTGAGATCAAGAAATATAGAGGTGAGGCCCCTTTGCCTCTCACAGAAAATCCTCTCAGTTGGTGGAAGAACCGTGAACAAGACTATCCTCAGCACTCCAAAATAGCAAAGAGTTTGCTATGCATTCCTGGCACAAGTGTCTCTGCAGAGAGAGTTTTCTCCTCTGCCGGTGACATAGTGACTGCACAGAGAAGCCTCCTGAAAGTTGACCATGTAGACCAGCTTGTGTTCCTGCACAAGAATCTGGAGATTTAGAGCTCCAAGGAAACATATGTTCAGATCTGAAAATGTTAAAAGCACATATTTTTGTTCAACCAAAGAAGTACTTGTATTAATGTGGCCAGAAGAGTAAATTTATTTTGTTCAGGTTGCACATATTCTTCCACTGGTCAAAATTGCAGTGCTGTACTTTATTTTAATGGCACTTTACCTTGTCAGTTTACTGTAAGACGTTTTCAAGCGCTTTATTTTTTGTTTAGTGTTTTTTCAGGTGACATAAAAAGTGCTGTTTTGGATGTTGCAAAATTGGATATTAGAATAAAAATACTGAATGTGAAATTGTTCACATATTTTTCATGTTACAAATACTTGACATTTCACTGAAAAGTGTTTGAGAGAATACCTTTTTAATTTATTTTTGATATGACCTATTTGGATAAGGCAGAGATTAATTTCTCTATTCATTAGTTGTTTCCTCCATTGAAATGCAGATCCCTCAGTTTTGCTTCAAATACCTCATGCTAAGTATTAGTTGGACTGTTAATGGAATTTTCTTACAATAAATTCAGTCTTAAAAATCAGCAATATCTTCTGGCTTTAAGTATCGCAATATATCGCAATATATCGTATCGTCTCCCCTGTATTGTGATACGTATCGTATTGTCAGATTTTTACCAATACACATCCCTAGTGCAGATGTTCAATGGCGCCTTTTATACTGTGGATCTCATCAGTACTCTGGACTGAACCATGTGATAGTGCATTTTTCATAATTACACTCCCTTCTAAAAAAAAATCCAATCCTAAATAATTACACTCCCTTCTACATAATCAAATCCTAAAAACCCATACGAAGCCATCACAACAATACAAATATCTATAATTAACATTTTGGCACCATAAACATCCAAAATGCAATTTCCAAACACCCCTTCCCAGTCTGCCTCATGCCCCCCCCCCCCCCCCCCCCCCAGAACCTTTAAAATGGTGCCAGGTTTCAGGGGAAACCCTTGAGTAAGGATCACCTCGAGTTACAAAGTGTCAGAAAACACTTTTCTGACAGAAAGAGTTTGCCGGGTGGGCGGGAAGAAGGGCCGGAGACTCGATCTGCTAGAAACGCTGGATGGTCGGTTGACCGCGGATGGAAAGAAGACAAGGGATCTGGTTGGATGAAATGGTGAAAAAGAAAGCAGTAAAGTCGAGGGAGGGTAGGCACGGCTGTGTGGTGAATGAGAAGGAATGGGGAGAAATGGGAGAGTGTGAAAGCGAGGATAGCAGCGTGGAGATGAGTTTTGTTCAGGATTTGGGGAAAGAGAAAAAACGAAATGATTCTGACACAGAAGAAATAAGGAAACAGAGTCGGGTTGACGTTTTTGGGTGCTCTAGAGAGGTAGAAGACTGTGAGTTTAGGATCATTCCGAAGTTCAATGAGGGAGATGGAGTGGCAAAGGTGAGTTCAGTCAAGCTGACTTTCGTTTTGAATAACCTAGTTGGGGACATAAAGTGCTGTGGGACAGAAATCTGCTAATCATTTGTAGAACTGAGGATCAGAGAGATAAAGCTAGTAAAATGAAAGAAGTGGGAAAGCATAAGGTTGTTAGTGTGAGCAAAGTGGGAATGGGTGGGCAAGGACCAAAAGGGGTTATATGGGGAATTTCTGTGGATGTAACTATTGAGGAAATAAAAACAAATCCAAAAGGAGGAAATGTGAACAATGCAAGGAGATTCACGGAGTTCAGAGATGGGCAGAAGAAGGAAAAAGACTGTATTAATTGAGTTCCAAGAACACATTCTTCCTTATAGTCTCTCTGGGTTGCATGTCTTATATGGTACGGGAGTACATACCACAACCACTCAGATGCTACAAATGTCAGAGATTTGGACACACGGCAACTGTGTAGAGGAAAGGAAAGATGTCCCAGATGTGGGGAAGAGCACAAATTTGAGGTGTGTACAAATAAATTGCAACCAAGGTGTTGTAATTGTGGGGGAAATCACAGTGCAGCCTATGCAGGGTGTCAGGTGATGAGGAGAGAGATGGAGGTTCAGGAAACTAGAGTTCAAAACAAAATCTCGTATGCTGAGAAAAGGGTGCGGGATGTACCGAAAAGAATAAATGTGAATAGAGTTCAAGAGGTGCCAAGAACAGTGGAGAATGAGGGAACACTATGGATCGATGTTAAGAAACTGGTGACCTTTATTGTGGGGGTGATAAATGCTACTATGGAATCGAAATCAAAAACCGAAAGAATTCAAATTACAGTGAAAGCAGCGATTAATCATCTGGATATTAAGGAGTTGTCATGGGAGGAAATCAGGAACAGTTTGTGTGCTCTTTCAAGACAAGAAGGACTAGGATAATAAATGGTAAGGATACTACAATGGAATGCGAGGAGCCTGTTAGCGAATGGACAAGAGTTTAAAAGTCATATAGGTAACTTAGTAGATAAACCGGATGTTATTTGTGTTCAAGAAACTTGGTTGCATAAGACCTTAGATTTTTAAATTATTTCCACATACAATAGTCAGACGAGATAGAGAAGAAGGTATTGGAGGGGGTTGTGCGACCTTCATAAAATTAATTATAGACTAATTGAAATTGGGCAGGAAGACCAGGCTGCATGGTGGCGCAGTGGTTAGCACTGTTGCCTCGCAGCACGAAGGTTGCAGGTTCGAAACTCGGTTCGGCTGCTGCCTTTCTACGTGCAGTTGCGTGTTCTCCCCATGCATGCGTGGGTTTCCTCCGGGTACTCCGGTTTCCCCCACAGATCGCGACATGCCCAATACGTTATAAATTGTAAGTCGCTTTGGATAAAAGCATCTGCCAAATGAATAAACATGAACATAAGATGAATATATAGGAATAGAAATGTATGTGGATAATGAAACAATATATGTGGTTATTATATTCCATGCAAAGTTTTAGATGTTGATGAACTCAAACTGATTATTCAGGATGCGTCTAATCATTTGATATTATGTGGAGAATTTAATTCGAATAGTAAAGTATGGGGAGGTTCTAAGGAAGATAAAAATGGGGAAGATTTAATGGATGATATTGTAAGAAGTAGAATTTAATTAACATTTAATTAATGAGCCATAAGGTGTGGGATTCCATAGGAAATATGGAATCCACCTTACAGATTGCAGGGTTATTTAAACCAGAAGATTGGATCTTTTTATTGCAGAGATTAGATAACAATTACATATTCACTCAGAGACAACAGAATAGAGAGAGTCGAGTTTAAAAGTTAAGAATTTTATTACTAACAAATTAAGCTAGACTGACTTTAAAACTAAATGTATAGTGTAACTAAAAATGGATGAGACGGTGGATGCATGACGTGTGATGTTAATTCAGAACCAGCAAATCCGAAGAAGCGATTGTTCTGACGGGAACTGAAGATGTTGTTTCGCATTAAGCTTTGGTTCAGAAGTTCAGAAACACATGAGACACCATTTGCCGGTCTACCTACTCCTGGTGGAAGTCTTCTGTAGATCAAGAATATCAAGGTCCAGTGAACCCTCTCTGGAACCGAGCCGGTAGGAAAAGCCGCTGTTCCGATCAAACCCGTATTGAGTTACTTCCGGGCACATGACAAGTTATTGGCGTCTAGTGAGATCCAAGCCTGGGTCCGTGGATGGTTGAGCTTTTGTTCTGAAAGGAACTGTTGCCGCTGGTTGGTATAGCGACTGGATTTTTCAGCTTGTCGTTGTTCTTTCGGTTAAAGAGTTGAGATCAGGATTGGCCACTCCGTCACTTTCTCTGGAACGCTTTGAACTGGCGTTAGAGCTGACGCGGCATAGTGTTATACTTCGGATGTTATGGTTTATTGTCGAATGAAAAATGACCAAACACCATCAGAACCACGCCTTCGTCAGATCTGTAAGATTCTGATTGGATCAGTGAAAGGAATGTGTTATGTCTTTTTAACACTACGTGACATGAGTCCTGTTGGAACACTTAACCCTCTGGGGTCCAGGGTGTTGTTTGCCGTTTTTGACTAATTTAGAGATTTCCTTTGTACTTCCAAAATAAAAACCATAACAACTGCCTTATGTGGTATCAGTATTTTCAGCACAACCTGGACTTTATGAATTTATACTTATTTTTTATATTTGGAAATAAAGGGGTTGCATATTTGGTTTATATTAATTACCTACATGATAATACTCAGTAGTAATGTGTTGTATATGTTTAACAAGTTAATTCTGTAGCTTAAAACATACATTAAACCATCTAAAGTTAACATGTAAGTCCTGAAAGCTTCTAGAATAAACAAAGTTACTTTACCTGAAAACGTTTGTGAACAAACGATGCAGATGAACGTGAAGCTGCTGTAGCTCCTTAATATTCCTGCTCCATTTTCGCTAGCTTTAGCATTTTTCCTTTGCGTGTAGCTGCCGCCACGGGCTTTTATTTTATTTATTTTCTGTGCTTTAACACACATTTCTAAATCCAGCATCATAAGTGTAATATGACAATCCATTAACATGTAACATGAAAGCAGTTAGGATTTAATAATCTGCAGCATGCATCCCATAGTATTGCTTTCATAAGTCGAGTCAAGCAAGATGCTTTGAATAAAGCTTCATAACTGAGACTTTAACTTAAATTGAGAAAAATAATTTCCCTTTATGCTGCGTGTCAAAGCAATTTTGCACTTGGTTAGCACTCAGAAATATTTAAAAAAACAAGCATCAAGAACTAAAGACAAATTTATTTGACATGGGCTACATTTATTTTAGTGAATGAAAATAAATACTCCCTTTTCTGTATCTTAATTAGCACAGAGGTGGAACAAACCAGACCGTGCAGCGTGCAAATGTTCTCTGATGGCTTTTACTAAATTGAACAGCATACGATTCATGCTACATGGCCTGAGTTTTTTCTCATGAGTATGCAGTGTAGTAGAAATATAAGCAAGCAGCAGAACTGACAGTTAATGAAATATTGTAAAAAATTTGTTTGGCTCAGACCTGCTGTTTTTCAACCTAAGAAGTTGTAAAATTTAATAATAAAATTATATATATATATATATATGGGGTTTACATACTTTTTTTATTTACTTAATCTATAACCCACTTAAAATGTTCACCCACACTATTAAATTTCTAAATGTAAACCAGTCATTTTTTTATAAAATTGAAAGTCTTGCAGAAACCCACATTGCTCGTGGGACTCAGATGTTTTAGAGCACAACTGTAGTAAAAAAAAAAAAAAGAAAGTAATTATTTGAGTGGGTAATCTGTTCCTATTATAGTATGTGGCAGGATTTTCTCAGGAGGTAGCAGCTTGTTTTCTCTTCAGCTATGAGGTGATTTTACTGTTAATTGGCTGAAAATAGTCGCTGGTACATTGGTGGATGTGCATTAAGCTACAAAGATAAGCGCCTCCTTTGAATGAGCTACAAAAAGAAACCTCTGCATTCACTCATATTAAATTCTCATAGCGGGCGATGGCAGCTCATTTCATTGAAAATAATATTAATGATCATGGTAATGAGAGCCTTCGGACATGCAATATGGCATTTTGTTTGTCATATCAGATCAGTGTACAACTCATAATGCTATACAAATGTGAAGCTCATTCTGCTCAATGAATGGCCAAATGTTTTGCTCTGCTCCTCACACCATCATTATAGAAGAAAAAAGTTAGGGCTCTTCCAATAATTATTTTAAGACTATCTCATGTGTCGTCCTCCCACCTTTTGGATGTATCCATTAGCTGTGAGGTGATTAAATGTGGCACAAATATATGAAAACTGAACTAGTGAATTCACAAACCTTTCATTTAGGGACTATCAGCTGCTCAGCCAAGTGGAAGAGGTTCATTGTGGTGAGGTGTGAGCTCAAGGAACTGGTGAAATGGTCATACCACTGCCCTGGAGACAGGGAGAGGATTATTAGTTGTAAACTGAGCCATTCCAAACAGAACAAGGTGTGAGTACAAAAGGAAATCTTTGTTTTCAGGCTGTTTTATTATGATCAAAGTTAATCACTTGATGTAGTTTTAAGTTTTCTGGTAAATGTAATACAGATAAATCTAACCACTATAATCTAAATGATACTTTTACATCTGTTTTTATATTTATGGTAAATGCAATGTTTATGTTTTCTTTAAACAATTACAACCCTATAGTGATGGGCTTTTGTTTGTTCAAAGTCAACTGAGACTGTAATAAACACTGTTTTTATTAGGATACCCCATAAGAAAAGGCTTCAGTGTAAACAAATTAAACTCCTTATGGCCAAATTGGTGAATGCTTCCTGGTTTGGTTCACATGCGTCCCCCTCGATGACTATCAAATTAATTTTAACACTATACAAAGCTTTTCAGCTTGATGGGGAATGCTGTCTATAAAGCAGTTTCAAGCAGGTTTGGGTCACGGGGGCAGCAGCCAACTGAGATACAGATTGGTACAACGCCTGCATCACTGCAGATGCAGCACCAATTTGCCTATCGATCTCATGCTCAATCTTTCCCTCACTTGTGAACAAGATCCCAAGATACTTAAACTCCTCCACTTGGGGCAGGTTCTCACCCCTGACTCAGAGAAGGCATTTCCTTTTCTAACTAAAGACCATGTCAGATTTAGAGAAGCTCAAACTCATCCAAGCTGCTTCACACTCGGCTGCGAACCACTCCAGTGAGAGCCGGAGATCACGATAATTTTTATCACTGTTTCCCTATTTGGTGCTGAATATTCATTGTAGTCCACTAAGAACCCACTTCAAACAAGCTGCAACATGTCTTTTAACACTGAGCACCATATTTCCACTTATGAGAGCAAGAGACTGACCCCTAAAATACCTTAACTGCATTCTAACTTTTTTTTTCTTCTGTCCCTTATGCATCTCTCATTTGTTTGTTTTACTTGTTGATGTTTTTTTTTTTTGTTGAATTTCTTTATTTCCAGGAGTATAAAGTAGTCAGACAAACCCAAGCGTGGATTCCCAGGTGAACCAGTAGGGGGTCTGAACTGGAAGAGAAGCTTCATTTGTCATCGATCACATACTGTCTGAGAGAAATATAAAAGCCATGAATCATGGTTTCATTGGTGTGTGATTCAGAGCTTCATGTCAAGTGTTCCATGACTAAAGGTGACTTGCTTTTTGTGAATAGTTAATCATTGCTAGTCTTAAAGTTACAATGGCAAATCTGCAGAATAAGCTAGCTTAGAACAGTTTTATTCATTCCTCTTAACAATGTTCTAACAGTAAAGCTACAAATATATTGAAGATATTTAAAAAAAATATCAGTGATAATTTCAAATGCATCACCCATTCTTGAGAGGCGTAACTACTTTTTAGATTACTTACCTACCAGAGGAATTTGAAAATGCATTAAGTTAAGTCTGCATAAGTCAGCAGGGGTCACGTCTGTTTTGTAAAATGCAAAAATGTATTCACACTGAACATAGGCAACATAAACAAATGTTAAGTGACAGCAGTGAATTGGTTTATCAAATAGTTTCCATGTTTACAGTACAATTGAATTGAGTCATTTATTTAGGAAAGTATTTTTTAAAAATTGGATTTCACAGTATTTCATGCACGTTCTTTTGTAGACAGTCAATTGTTACTGAAATCACATACATGATAAAATGAAAGGTTTCAGTAAAGCTTTGCTGTTTCTTTTTAACAATGCCATAATAAATTAGCATCTCTAATCCCTTCCATTTTTAATCCCTCCTCAAGTTCTGGGTCTTCCTTGGGGTCTCGTCCTAATGGGACATGTCTGGAAAATTGACGAAGAATATATGTAAGAGGCATCCTTATCAGATGCCCAACCCAATTCAGCTGACTTCTATGGATGCAAAGGAGCAGCAACTTTACTTAAAACTCTCCCTTGAATGGCAGAGGTCCTAACCTCTAACTCCTACTACACACTGGAAGTATCAGCAAAACACAGACCTGCCCCCTGAAACACTGTGGCCCTATGCAACTTATTTTAACCCCCCACATTCAACCATACTAAAACTATGTAGGGTTTGGCTTCTTGGTTCCGTTGGGCTGCAATGCAATAAGCAGTGTCAGACAACTTTTTTTTCCTCTCTCTTCCTTTCGCTGACTGTCTCTTGTCAGTGCGGAGGGCCACCTGGAAAAGAATGCACCTTCTTGCACAAGATGCGGTTGTTGCGGCTTGGTTCCATGACAGAAAGTGCCTGACGGGAGGGAGCGGGGATGTGCCGCTGTGTGCACTGTCTCTGTTGGTGCTCAGCATACAGAGTGTGTCTTGGGCGAGAATGCATCCTCTTGTGCAAGATGGAGCCCCTCATGGATTGCAGGGCCCTATGCACTGTGTGTGATCTGCGTGTAGGGAGGGACATTGTTGGTGGTTCGGAACAGCAGCAGAGTGGCTCTGCTTCAAATAGAAATTAGAATTTAGAATAGAATAGAAATACCACAGTTAACATAGGGCTAGATAGGAAATCACACATGATTTCAGTGTAAAACCTCTGGTAATTTTTAAAATAAATGAATATTGCAGCGATGCAATTTCATATCAATGTAGATTATGTAACGCCCAGCAATGGTCAGTTTTCACCTACAGATTGACCTGCATGCCACCGGTCATCTGCAGACATAAATTCCATTCTCTAATGTGGATTTTACATCCTAGCTTCCTACAAACCCAGAAGGATACTGCAGCCTTGTTGACATTTCAGGAGGAACAAAATGTCAGGCTGTGTTCCCAAACAAAGCCTTCGTTTGATAACACCGCAGGATTGCTCACTCTCTGAATAAAGTGACTATTTTCAGCTCATATGAGTTAATCAATCGTGAAATGAAATGAACAAATGTTATATGAATAATAATGATGTCTTGATTAATCTGTGCTTAAACTAATAAGGTTGATTAATCTGTGCTTGAATTACTGAAGTTTGAAATGAATGTTATTATTTCATTGAAAGATTTACATATATGATGGTCAGTAATGTTCGATATTACAAGTGAATCATTATCTACACTCAGACACAAGGTTAATTGAGATAAATTAAAGTGAAGTTAAACGTCATGACACATAGATATTTTCTGTGCATCCTGTATCTGAAAGAAGGCGTGATGTTCTGAGGTCTGCTTGTTAACACCCCTTAACATGGCACGTCCCGGTTGGCCAAGAAATCATAATATGAGAATACTAAAACAGAGCTCACTTGACGGTTAGTCGGTTCTAGAGAAAGCTACGGACAGGCCATCTGGAGCGAACCCTCTTTAACCCAGAGCATTTTTGACAAGCTGTCAAAAACCCTGCTAAAAACTGTCTACAGCTGACACAGCAAAACGGTTCCTGCAGAACAAAGCTGATACTGTTCCGACTCTCTAAGAGTCCTCTGAGACGCAAATGATTTCATATATCTGTTGTGATTCAGAAACATCTCTGGACTGGAGAGTCGATGCTGCGGTTAATCTACCAAATCTCAGTGCCCAGCGGTCATCTGACCTCCGTGACCTCCTGATCCACGAAGAGGGTCTCCAAAGAAAGGGTGAGGTAGACACACAGATTGCGTCTGATGCCGTTTTGATAAGAATCAACTTCATAGATGATGCAAACCAAATTATTTCCTTTTTCACACCCAGAACTCAGTTCTTCTACATACGAAGTTTTAATAACCTCACATTCACACATAGTCACCATATCACATCCCATCCTCTTAGATTCGTCCATCACAGTAGCCTTGGTTAACTTGTCTTGTTCTTTACTTGTTTAGAAAATAAATTTCTCATCTTTAATAAACCTGACTCTGAATTGAGACGAAGTGAGTTTGATCCCTGAAAAAGCAAAGAATCCTAGAATCTTCTGATTAAACATCTAAAGACCAAGCAGGTTGATATTCTATATTCATAGAGAAAATCACAGCTTATTGGTCATAAGTAAATGTAATATATTAACAGAGGTGGAAAGAGTACTAAAATGTCCTACTTAAGTACGAGTACCAGTACTTTGATAATTTTTTACTCAAATACAAGTAAAAGTACTTGCCTATTTTTTTACTCAAATAAAGGTCAGCGTCAGCCTGAAGAAGCCGGCAGCCGTCGGCGAAACTGTAGCTACAAACAGGTAAACAAAACTGTTTCTGTGTTTAAAAAAGAACGAAAGCATGGAAAGGTAAAAAGTATCGTAAATAAAATGTAGTCAAAGTAAAAGTTACTTAGTTACATTTTTGTCAGCGTAAAGATGGTTACATCAGTGCAAAACCACAACACCAGTTCACAACACGCTTGTGTGTGCACGCACACACGGACATACACAGTTTGATGGAAGGATTTCTATCCAATCAGTGAGAACAGGACGTGCACATTGATTGGACAAGGTTTTGTCTAGGATTGTATGTTTCAATTGTGATTTAAATTATTCTTTATTTTGAGAAAAACATTTTTTAGATGCCATCAGCATGTGAGGTATCTCAATGTTCTCATGACAAAACTCTAACATGAGACTGTGCTCTAACCTGTCACATAACAAGCTAAATGAAAGTCAAACATTTCAAATGGACCAAATGACAGCTGTTAATTTTGGCCCTGCCCATCTTTACCTCTACATTACAGTTCCTTTATCCATGTTGTTACGGCCGCCGCCGTTTTGGAGCCCAGTGGTGTGCTGCGCGCCGTTCCCTGTGCAGCAGCGCAGCACCACGGACAGCTACGCCTTGGGATGCTGTCCTTCATTCAGGACCATGGACAGCGCCATAGCAGCAGTCGCGGCCAGCTGGGACTTCTCACCTCATCAGCTGGCCCTTCAAAAGCGGCCAGCTGGAGCTCATCAGAGGAGAGAAATGTTTGGAGTTGCAGAGGCAACGTGTGTTCTCTCCCTGTTGGTGGTTACCAGAGTCTTTGTGGTGTAAACCAGCTTGTCTCTGTGACTTTAGAGCATTTTGAGTGTTTGGGACATTATTTTGAGTTAACTGGTAAATCTTTGGTTTTTGGTGTGTCTGCTAGACCACCTTGTGGATAACGTACCAGGTGGGGATTTTTTCCCCTTTTGAAGTCTCAGTTTCCTGGGCTATTTAAGTTGTTTTGGCAACTTTAGTTAATTTAGTATTTGGTTTTGTCTTTTAGACAAACCTTGTTTAATTTAAGGGTGGGATTTTTCCCCTTTTGAGTTTCATTCCCTTTTTAAATAAAGGAGATTTATTTAGGATTTAGAGTGGTTGGTCCTCTGGACATTTTCAGTTATTCATTTAAACTTAGTTTGGATAACTCCTAGGTAAGGGTTTTTTGGCCCTTCTTTTGGTTCTTTTTTTTTTTTTTTTTTTTTTGCAATAAAACCTTTGAAATTACAAGGACACTTTGAGTTTGGTTTTGCTTGGTCAAGCCTTTTTCTCCCCAAGGAGGGTCACTTTTTGTTTGACTGGTCCATCTTATGTTTATTCCCCTCTCCCTCCTAGCCAAGCCCACAGAGGGGTGTAACAATGTCCATCCTAGAGCTCCTCTCTGACCTTCATGCTGATTTAGAGCAGCTGATTTTTAAAGTTAGCAGAGTTCATCCTTGGTAGTGGGTTCACTCACTCATTTGAAGATATCGGCCTGAGGCAAAATTTGTTTGAACAGCATGTGTAAATGTGTATTAAAACCTTAGATGAAAAAGGTTATTGGATTTTGACAGCTGGAATGTAAGAAAATCTGATGTTTGTGACTGGCGTGGGAAAAACAGAAACTAACTTCCGGTCTAAGCCCTGGGCAGCTGGTGACGTTTCACATGGAGCTCTGCTGAAACAGCTGCAGTAAACAACGCCTGACCCCGCAGAGAACAATGTGTCATCAATCAGATGTAGCTTCTGAAGCCTCTAATAGTCAGTCAGATTTGTTTTTTCTCTGGGCTACGGTGACGAGAACGGATATTGAATTACCGGAGACGTTCAACCGAACTCCGACCCCGCCAGCTGTATATCAGTACCAGAGGTGCAGACATGTTTTAGACCGTTTGACTCAGAAGACCTGCGACCCGATTTGGACATAGAGGAGGATTCTGTTCACCTTCAGAACCAAAATCGGTACAGTTTGTTTACTTTTCTTAAATATTTCATTTCTGTGCTCCACTGGGAGCTCTAAGGTGACGAGTTCTCAGCTGGTCTTAGCTCCATCATGTGTCCCAATATAGTTCAGTAATCTACAATTTTACTGCTGTGTGTATTTATTGATATAACTTTGGAAAATATTTAACCGACAATTTACCAGAATAAATCTTCCTGATGCTGGAGTAACTCCTTAGCTCAACTCGTTGTTTGTGCTAATCCAGGATTGCATGGAGGTTCTAATGTTGAAATATAGAGATCATCTTTTAGATTATATCTGTGTGTGTGTGTGTGTGTGTGTGTGTGTGTGTGTGTGTGTGTGTGTGTGTGTGTGTGTGTGTGTGTGTGTGTGTGTGTGTGTGTGTGTGTGTGTTGTAGCTTTCCCAAAGGACTTGTTCTTTCCTTACCGGAGCTAACACGGTTAGCAGTTTTGCTGCAGTCATGCTAACGGGACTCATCTAGAGTCCAGATGTAGCGTGCAGTTCTAGATGGATTTATAGATGTAGGTTATTATTTTAGATCAGACCTGTTATTTAAAAGTGCATGTAGGACACAGACACATGGCTCAGACCTTTTGCTGCAGCTGTAAACAAAATTTTACATAATAATTAGGAGCATGAAAGTAAACAAATAACAGTTATTCACAATACTAGCATCAGCAGCTACCTTGTTTTACGTGCTGGAGTGACATATGCGAAACACAGTTCTTTGCTGTCTGGAGGAGAGGATTTGGATTTTCTGTAATGATTTATGACAAAAGTCCTAAACAAAATAAAAAACTGAACCCAGTACATGTTTATATAGATGGTAAAGTGTAGTTATTTTGCATTTCTACAATTTTAACACACACACACACACACACACACACACACACACACACACACACACACACACACACACAGCAGCATGTTAGAATCGAATGACTAAATTAACTACATTGAACTGCTTTAGTAATAATTTAATCTCTTATTCTGGCGTAAAATAAAGAAATAAGCTGAATCATCACATATCTGTGGCATCAAGAAGCATCTTCTGAATTCAAACACAGGGATGGAACACAATGTTTACAACTGAAACAGTATCAGGATGATTTAACTCACAGAGGCCTGCAGGTCTTCTGTTTTATGAGCAAAGTGCTGAGAATCCGCTTGTTATGAGAGCTAAATGTTATTTTGGTGAAGGTGCGGGTTCCAACCCACAGGAGAGGAGGGAGAAAGAAGGTAAACAGCGAGTGGATCACAGGTACTGAACTGATGTTTTTGAGCAAAGCTGCTGTAAAAATGGCTGTTTGTCCTCATTATCTAAAGTGTACCCCCCCCCCCCCCCCCCCGTTTAGACGCAGCGCTCACGCAGGTGTCTCTTTCTGTTCAGACGTTGCGACATGCAATATTTTTAATTTAGTAAGCCTACAATTTATTTTTACTCAGTAACGGATATGATTTAAAATGTAGCGAATTACAAATATTTTTTAAAAACGTACTCAAGTAAAAGTAAAAGTACAGATTAAAAAAAAACTTAAAAAGTATAAATATACAAAAAAAGCTACTCAATTACAGTTACGCGAGTAAATGTAATTCGTTACTTTCCACCTCTGTATATTAAGCTCTAAAGCAACAACATTTACCACTCTACAATTACGTTAATACATGTGAACTATGGCTTTTGTACTTCCAGCATCATTTGAGAAGTACAAATGTGTTTCTAGGGCTTTAATCCTGGCAGTGGAGAGGAACAACATCATATGACAAACGTGATTTTCTTCTTTTTGGTTTAATGGCGGATGGCATAAACAAACCGTGACCTTTGACGTTTCGAGGGATTTTGTGTCCTCGCCAGACCACCGAGAAGTACTGCAGAGAAGCTGCCCTGTGGCTGAGACGCTCCCTGTGTGGACTGGCATGTAGTGAAGCTTGCGAGTAAACTGTCCCACTGCTGTTCTGTGATGCTGATGCCGAAGCTACTTCCTCCTTGCTATGTTTTCCACTTTCAATTTTAAGTTACAGTGTGGATTGTATAACAACTTAAATAATATTAAGAAAGTTTGTAAAGTTGCCAATTGAAAGTACTGTGACCTGCTTTTCTTTACTCCCTCCTGCAAACCTGTTTAGTCAGAACAAATTTAAATGTTTGTCAAAGTTCCACAAAAGGATGCATCTTTTGAAATAAGAGAAGAAAATACCTCCTGCAGGGCATCAATCAAACAGGAGTAGCAGTTTTTTTAGAGATGAGAGGCAATTATGCAAGAATAATTTGTATTATGATGAAAACTTTCAGTACCTGCTGTGCAAAGAACTACTAATACTGTAATCTTTGCACACCACATTCTCCATTTGAATTCTAGCTATGTGTACTGTATGCTCTCTGCATGCAAGCAATCCTTTCCTTTAGGTTCTCAATTATCTCCATGTTGCCATTATGCTTGCCAAACGGGAGAGATCTCTGTTTCATGACCAGAACTTAGCTAAAGTCTTTGATCTATAATCTTGTGATTGATGAAGGCACTTTAACCTAGAGGGCTCCACTGTGTCCTTAATCGACCCACAGCCGTGTTCGTCACATTCACTTGAACTGAGAGATCCTTATTGGTGTGACAAATGGCCAGGCCAGGAGAGAGACGGAGCCCTTCTGCTGCTGTGCCACACACAGCACACAGGAGGGTCAGGTGTAATGGTTGCACGTGGTGACAGAAAAGGAGACATATTGCTGAGGGTATTATTCATTTGGGTAATTAGCTTTCTCTGGAACAGATTTAATTCTCCAAATACTTCCAACATGAAGAGCTAGTTACTTACTTTCTCACCAGTAGTTAGCTAAACAATATCCCCACTCCCCATCCCAAGTTCAACTAAAAAAGCCTTTTCTTACTTTGGGGAAACATCATCATTCTTTCCACCCACTTTAAATAGGCTGAAAATTGAATATGCTTTGCTTAAAAAATTTATATCAAAACATACCGGTTTTACTAACTTGTCTAAACACTCATTATGTGAGATTAGATTTGCCCACATAAAGTATTAAATATAGTTTTTATATGAAGATGGAAGCGCTTTTGTATAAAATGAAAGATTAAGCAGACACGGAAATGAAGTTCCACCCCCTCGGCTGCAAAGCATCATGCTTTGCAAACAGCAAAAACTAATTACAGCTAAACATAATGGACATATTAGTATTCCAATATAAAATCCACTTTTTAGAGCTTTTAATTGAGTAATAGTGTTGATTTCTTATGAAAAATTCCCCCCAACCCACTTTTGCTGCATTCATGCATTTTTCCTGTTTCCTGTTTTTGCTGTAAGTTTTGAATTTTATTTTGAAATTCCTGAACAGCCTAATGTATAAGTTGTACAGCACTCCATCTTCCTGCCTACATCAGGCACTGTTCCTACCCCGGAAACTAGTCTCTGCTCTTATACCGTCTACCCAGCCGGCTTAGAATATGTGACATAGGCTATGTACGACTATGTTGCTGACTCAGTAAACTAGTGGTAAGAACGCTGGGCTGGCATGCAGTTTTGTGCAGGTTCACGGTCTCAGCAATAACTCTTTTTCTGCTTTTTAGCTGCACTTGCCAGTATGTTGTTTTCAATCTTTTATCAGTAAGCTGTTTAAAATATAAGGACTAATATAGACAGACAGACAGACAGATACATGTATTTTTTTGCTTTCTTTATTTATCCAGTGTGAGCCCATGTGAGGTGAGCTGAGTAAATCAACTAAAATGCTGCTTGGAAATCAACAAATTCAAACTCAGAATCAGATGTCCTGGATGTGTACAGGTCCCGTATAGAGGGGACTTTGCAACCAATGACCTTTCTCAGAAGAGGGCTGCAGTCTCTTCTTAGCTCTGATGGTGGCTCCCAGAGGAAGAAAGAGTACTAAAATGTTGTACTTAATACTAAAATGTTGTACTTAAGTACAAGTAAAATTACTTTCATGAAATTTTACTCAATTACAAGTAAAATTACCTGCCTCAAAATGTACTCAAGTAAAAGTAAAAAGTAGTTTATTTCAAATGTAGTCAGAGTAAAAGTTACTTAGTTACTTTTTTGACTGTGCAAGGATGGGCTCTTCTGAATAGTTAAAAAAGACAATGGTGTAAATGTCAAAGTGGCCGTTTTTTTATTAAATTAACAAATATGCATATTGACGTACAAAGGCAGTTACACTGCAAACTAGTAACATAAATTAGGTTATAGTCACAAGCCCATGACTTTTCCCTGAATGACACCCCCCCCCCCCCCCCCCCCAGCAGATCCTGATAGGCCTACCCAGTCTCTCCAGTAGCAGGTGATGGTCAACAGTGTCAAAGGCTGCAGTCAGGTCCAGCAGGACCAGAACAGAACAGTCCCCTGCATCACTGTGAGTCAGAAGGTCATTAGAGACCCTAAGAAGAGCTGTTTCAGTAGAATGAGCTCTATGAAAACCTGACTGGAAGCTATCATAGATGTTATGTTGATCAAGAGCGGCTGTGAGTTGTTTAGCCACAACCTTTTCCAAGATCTTGGAGATGAATGGAACTTTGGAGATGGGTCTGAAGCTGCTATGGAGAGAGGGGTCGAGACTCGGTTTTTTAAGAAGCGGGTGGATTACAGCGTTCTTAAAGTAAGCAGGGACCTGACCAGAGACCAGAGAAGCATTAATTATAGAGAGCACGCTGGGACTGATGGACTAAAAAGCACTTTTAAACAAAGATGAGGGTAAGATGTGATAACTGTTGCTTGACTTGCTCTGCCCCAGCCTCTGCCATCTGGTCAAGGTGTCATCTCATATTGATCAAACCTGTTGAATGACAAATGCATAACACATATTTAATATATCTGGCAATTAAGTATTGATAGAAGATGCAACAAGAATTGTTTTTAGTAATACATACCTTCCAAATACTATAATTTGTGTCGACAGACTCGTATAATTGAACTTTAAGTATGTTGACAGGATTGAAATGAATAAGAAACAGATTAAGGTATGATATTAAATTATTAAAAAAAAACTGCTTCAATGATATTGTGCCTCTCAGTCCAGGTGGTCTTGAACTTTGGAAGAAGGATTGCAGCAGCAGTCAGCTCAGGGTCTTCCATCATGTCACCAAAGCGCTTTTGGACACCATCCTGAATGGCTCTGAAGAGTGGCAGACACATCTTGGAGACAGTCTCCAGTCTGCAGAGTTTTTCTTTTAGCTGGAAGATCACTTGAGGGGCGGGACTAGGAAGCTCAAAAATTACCAATCAGAAAAAATAAGGAAATCCCGACTGTACCACACGACGCGGTAGATTTCTAGTTGTAGTAAAAAAAAAATAGCATCTGGCAATGGCGCAAACATCTTTTATTTTTTAGAAGAAATGCTTTTAGCACTTCTACTTGTGGTTTTAAAGACATCTGTGTTGTTTAGAACAGAGGAAAGAGCCACAGCGAACTCCGCCTCTGTCTTCGTTGTTTATGAGAAATTGAGCATCGCCGTGTATGACATGAATTAAACAGGAGGAGTCTGGCAGGCCAGGCTATCTTTCTCGTACCATTAGCGCCTATTTTCTTCTCCTACCCACCATTCATTGCACTGTAAGGTAACTGAACACATGCTTCACACTAAGAAGTTCAACTCACCTGTTGACCGCTCAGACATCCCTTCATTCCTTCTCACAAGCTTTGATCTTCTTAGGTGATCCTCCAGTCATCCGAATAGTCAGTTAGTGTTTCTTATCCTTTCCTTCGTACCCCGTAACACTCTCAGTCTCAGTTCTTCTGGTGCACGCCTTCAGCGTCCGCAGCACTTCCGTGTTTGGGTTACCAGTATAGACATATATATACATAGACACTCTCGAGTGCGTTAAGACGCTTCTACATATGTATATGTTTATACTCTCGTCTCTCTTCTCTGTGGTTATGTCTGAATCCAGTGCGAACCGTGCCGACACAGTATTTTGCAATGTTGTTTTTTTTACTCGGTAATGGATAAGATAAAAAAACTGTAGCGAAGTACAATACTTACAAAAAAACAATACTTAAGTAAAAGTAAAATTACAGATTTTAAAAACTACTTAAAAAGTATAAATGCGCAAAAAATCTACTCAATTACAGTAACGCAAGTAAATGTAATTCGTCACTTTCCACCTCGGGTGGCTCCAGCATACCACATGGTGACTGAAGTGGTGAGGATGGACTCTATGACTGCGGTGTAGAACTCATTGACTGTAAACACCGGGGACAGTTCTTCAGCACAGTGCTTTATGCCAATTGTATGACACAACTTCTGCTGTTTGGTTTATCCGTTTCTGTTTTGACTCCTCTGGGCACTTACACAGTCCCCAAACTGGTTACAACTCACCTTTATTTTCCTAGCTCTAGTATAGCTTTCTTTTCCATAATCCCCACCACTAGTCTCCTACCACTAATTGTTTTTCCATAACTTCCATTGTTTTACTCCTCCAAAAGCTGCTTTATTGAACCGTAAACATGTTTTCTGCCCTCTGGTGGAAGCTAAAGTTGCCAAGTACAAATTGTATTTAGTTTTATTGTTGTAAAAGTAAATTATTATTGTATGAATCAAAATATATTCTGATCAGTAGTTCATGTGTCAGGCTTTAAAGGATTAAGTGTCTCTCTAGGCTGATAATATCTTTGCACAAGGCTGTCATGTTCCTGGGCAGAGGTGAGTCACACATCTCTCATCAGCTCTGAGCTAATTCTCCACAGGTGAGGAGCAGAGGGAGCGGCAGCTGCAGGAGATTTTTCAATCAGGGATGCAGGTTCAAAAGGAGGATGGAGACACATAACTTTGCCGGATGATTGCACCAGTTTTGGACTCTCACACAATCTACTCCACCTTGCTGTCTATGAACATTGGATCTCTCACACCACATCCCATCCTCCTCTGTGGTTCCTGTTTGGGTCCCTCTGCTACCTCACCCCTCCTGGAGGGTTCACTCTCTGCCCAGCGCTCACCCCCGGCTTCCCCCCTCTCTCGTTCATCCCGAACGCTACAAGAACTAGAGCGGCACCACTCTCTCACACAGGACTTCCCTGTGTTGTTTTCCGTTCCCGTTTTTGTAATTAAGAACTTTATTTTACCAATTCTGCCGACGAGTTATGATTCCGCATGTCTTGGGTTAAACACTTGCCTCGAGTCATGACAAAGGCTGCAGATTTCTCTCTGAGTCTGAATAAAAGTAACTAACCATGAATAGATGAGCAAAAGTTATCTTTCGCTATCAGAGAAAGGTAAACCATCAGGTAAATCACCTGCAGATGAGCTACAGATGTTTAACCCGCTGTATGCTAGCGTTAAAGCTTAACACTCCCAGTAACGTTATTATGATGGACTCAATGCATTAACAAACTTAACTTTAAGTGACTTACATGTTTCTTTGGAAAATAGCTCATTATGTCCTCAACCTTCTTCTTTTTGCCTCCATTCTCACGTAAACTACTTTTGTGAGACCCTTATTTTGGTTTCAGTCAGACAGGATGTGGTGTGCATTGCTTTTATTGTGATGACCGGAGGTGTGTGGGTTGGTTGTTGGGGAACGTGACTGCTGTAATGTGAAGTGACGGTGGTGTGCATAAAAAAGCCTCTCGAGTTCATGGCCGTCAGTCCCTCTTCATGTGCACTTTTTATACAGGTAGTCATCCTCTCAGGACCCTCGCCTCATGCATCACGTCACATTGCAGACATAGGAGTCTTGCATATGACTGGAACGTTTTCTTTTGGTGCTAAAAACAATTAGTGTAGTTTGTCTCAGGTGAGTCTCACATGAGTCTCCAGTGACAGCATGAGCAGCAAATCACACTGGCCATTTGTGTTATAGAGGTTGGACTTGTGGAGACTACTTCATTTAACCCTTTCTGCACCTCTAGTCTAACCAGACGATGGATGGCTTGTTGTTTTTTGGCGGAGACGGTCAAATTATTGGTGGGGACTATTTGGTCATCGTTAAATATTGGTGAGGACATGTCACCTCCGTCCATGCCAAACCTACGCCCGTGGTTTATATTATTTCTGTTTTGCCCCCTCTAGACACCTACACCCTAACCAAATTTCTTACAACTCACCTTCAGTCTCCTGGCTCTAGTTTTTGGCTTTTTTCCATAATCCCTCCCCACCACTAGTCTCCAAACATTTATAGTTTATTGTTTTTGCATACTCCCAGATCATCACTAGTGTGGCGAGCGGGGCCACCTATCAATTTAAAAATACAATGCCACCTGATAATCAGGAACCAAAACCAGCTGAACCTAAAGGCACGTTAGTTCAGTTTTACAGATCAAGCTTGAGACGGAGTTCCATTCCACATAAACAGAGATTTATTAAAAGAACCATAAAATGAGTTTAACATAATATACTGTTATGACCTCTGTGTTCCTGGGCTCCATTTTAACCACCGCACCAAGGACAGCTCCTTGCTCCGGCCTTGCTGAGACAGGATCATGGTGACAGGATCAGCACCATGGAGAGAGGCACGCCGAGACGCACCCTTCCTGCTGGCCCGCTGCCACCAGCTGGAAACAATCCGCGCTCATCAGGGCTTCTTATAAAGGAAGACGGGGCGGTGAAAAGAGAGGTGAAAGGAGAGCGGTTGGGAGTTGAGGAGCTGAGGGGAGCGGCTAAAGAAGAGCGGTTGAGAAGGTGAATGGAGTTGAGAAGGAGAGCGGTGAAAGGTCGTCGAGGAGTTTCCAGTGAGAGTTCGATGAGAAGTCAGTGAGAGGTTGCAGACAGCACGCTTGTGGAGAAAGGACGGAGTTTGAAGCTTCCTGAAAGAAAAGAAGTTTGAGAGAGAAGTGAAGGAGAGCTTGACAGAGTCGTGTAAAGGAAGAGGATTCCAATCACCGAGTTCGGGAGTTTCGAGCTGCTGAAGGAGTGCCGAGCGGAGCTGCGAAGGAAAGCAGTGTAAAGAAAAGGAGAGTTGCAGCCAGAGATCGTGGAGACGAGTGAACTAAAGACTACAGATGACACGAGGATCTTTTCTGGAGGAAACCCATCCCCTGAGAGAGAGGGAGACTGAGAGAACGGGAGAGCGTGAGACGCCGGCCACATTAGGAGCAGCACAGGACTAAAAGGAGGACAAGTACACAAAACAGGAGGGTATTATCCGAGCTTGAGGGGGGCTTTGCCCTTGTCTTCAGTTATTATAGACATTATTATTTCCAGAGACTTTATTTACACCCGCCTGGGACAATTTTAGTTAATAAACTCCTTTTGAACTTTTTTTATTGTCTTCGTGTTTGCTCCCACCACACTTGTGTTGCCCCTCCTGGTACTCCTAGGCCGGGAGGGGTGTAACACTACTAAAAATACCATGCACCTACAGATAAAAACGAATTAAAACCAAATCAACTTAGGCTGAGGCAGACTAATGGGACTGCCTAAGATAGAGCCCGGAACTTAACTCTCTACACAAACTACAAACCACAAGTAATTTCACCCCAATCACACATGCTTGCATTCGGGGGGTGAAGTGACTCTGGAGCACATGCACACACACACCATCAGATGGGACCACCACCAGGGCTCGACCACCACTGTCAGCTCACAGCCTAAATGGAAAGAAAACAAAAAGTATGGTGAAAATCCAAATCCACACACACGCACACACACTAAAACACAGCAACAACTGGGCGGACAGGCCGTCAGGAAATGAGCGAGCATACAGCTCGCCTGCACACGCGTCTATTAGCCTGAGCCTCAGCCGTCCTTATGAGCTCCCGGGCCGACGACAGCTGCCGGCAGGGCCCGCAGCCTCTCGTCGAGATACCCAAACCCACACTGGGTGTAGGTCCTCCGCTGGTACTCAGTGTAGAGGAGCGAGTGAGAAAAGCCACTCACGATGGTCTCCGCTGATCCCGTTTAACCAGCCCGAGCAGCGGGGTGGAGAGGCCTTGGAGCCGGATGATGGTCCAGCACCGGGTCAACAATAGGGAAACAGAGATCCCATGGAACAGTGCAGAAAAGCAGCAGAACAACAGTCTCCCGTGGAGACACACCCCTTCCTCGATCTGGACGACACATTAACTAGCATTACCCTACAGCCACAGCTAAGTGGAGAGAGGAGCGCAGATCTGCATACCACTTCTATGAAGCACATAGGATAAAGAGAAGCCTTCCGTTCCTCTGGGAGGACCACATGCAACAATTCCTGCAGCAGGAACAACCAATAAATACTAGACTTCCTGCAGCAACTGCAGTGTTTTAGATATTACTCACAGTCCGACACGCCGGAGTCCCATACACAATTAAGCTTCACCCAGGAAGCGGAAGTTGAGCCAAAGCAAAGATCGCAGTAGCGCCACCCCAGGCCCTATTTATATTAGCACCTTCCCTCAATGATAGGTCGTCCAATTACTTGGTGGCAGATGACTAATCCCACTACAATCCACCCCCCACCAAATAGAATGTCGTCCCGACGATCACTCACCAAAGCCTGGGATTCATTCCCATGGTCTAAAAACTATCCACCTCATACCTGATATGTCCGCAGTCAGGGGCTCAGCTTGCTGTAAAACACAGAGGTCAGCTTGGTTAAAATGAGGCCTGAGCCACCTCAGACTGTAAAACCTGCTGCAGTGGCATTGGGAGAGGTGTTCCTGGGAGCATTGCTACTAGCTCTTGTCCGCCGGGTGGATTTTATCTAGACAACGCATCTGCATTTCTGTTGCTCCTCCCCGGGCGGTACTTTATTTCAAAGTCAAAGGAAGCCAACTGGGCAGCCCAACGCTGCTCAGTGGCCCCCAGCTTGGCAGATGACAAATGGCTTAGCGGGTTATTATCTGTGTAGACAATGCACCGATGGCCCAGCAAATACTCCCTAAACTTCTCAGTCATTGCCCACTTGAGCGCCAAGAACTCCAACTTCATGGAGCTATAATAGGCCATGTTGCGTTCAGTGGGCCGCAACCCTCTGCTAGGGTAGGCTACAGGGCTCACCTGCCCTTGCTTCTCTTGGGATAGTACTGCGCCTAAACCCCCATAACTAGCGTCCACCTCCAAAATAAAAGGGAGAGAGAAGTCGGCATAGGCTAGCACCGGTGCAGTGACCAATCGACCCTTTAAAGCTTCAAAGCTGTCATTACACAACCTGGTCCAGCACTCGTCAATCTTATGCCCTTGCCTCCGGCCAGATTTTGCACTCCCCAGCTCCGCAACCAGCCTGTGAAGGGGGGCAGCCACCTTAGCAAACCTCTCCATGAACCGTCGGTAATAGCTGGCAAATCCTAGAAATGATCGCAGATCTGACACCATCACAGGGATAGGCCAGTTTGCCACCACTTCAACCTTAGAAGGATCTGTTTCAAAACCCTTGTCCAAAATCAAATGCCCTAAGTACTGCACCTCCTGTCGAAAGAAAGCGCACTTGGCAGCTTCGCCTTGAGCCCCTCTGTTTGCAGCCGCTGCAGCACCATCTCCAGCCTGTCCAGATGTTGCTTGATGGTGGAAGAATAAACAACAATGTCATCCACATAAAACAATAAGGACTGGCACTGTTGGTCACCAAAAAGTCTTTGCATTAGCCGTTGGAAGGTGCTGGGGGCGTTACAAAAACCAAATGGCATGCGGTTCCATTCGAACAACCCAAAGGGGGTACAAAAAGCTGTTTTGGGCTTATCTATTTCAGTAACAGGTACCTCTTTGTAGCCATTGGCCAGATCTAGAGTGGAAAACCAGCAAGCACCACTAAACGCATCGAGTGACTCCTCGATACGAGGGAAGGCATCCTTTCTGGTTTTGCTGTTCAGGTGCCTGTAGTCCACACACATGCGCAGACTCCCATCCTTCTTCCATACCAGCACTATGGGGGAAGCATATGGACTGCTGCTCTCCCGGATTACCTGAGCCTCCAGCAGGTTGTTAATATGCTCCCTGACCACCTCATAGTCTGACGGTGGAATGCGCCTAAAGCGCTGCCGGACAGGGGCCTCGTCCATGAGTGGAATGTCATGGGAGATAGCTTTGTGCACCCCAGGTCTCCATCATGTTCTGAAAAAACAGAAGCATATTTTAACAGCAGAGACCTCACACTATTCCCATCCTCTGCTGTCACAGCAGGTAGTTCCAGAGCCTGCAGCTGAGTCACTACAGACTCCGAGGCCGCCTGAGATGAGACAACGGCTGACCCAGATGGTATCTCCATTAAGCCTGCTGGCGGACTAGTCACCAAAACCCTCGTCAGGGCTCCAACCTTAGTGCCTGGGTACAGCAAAACATCCGTGCTGCCAACGGTAATGATCGGGACATAAGCTGTACCTTTCTGTGCTTGCACCAAAGATGGAGAGGTGAGTAACCCGGCAGGGAGGCCAGACACCAGGGGCTCAAACAACACAGGTAAACCGGTGAACTGTTCCGAGCAGGAGGTGGCCACAAATTTCAGCGTGCCTCCTGGGATACGATGTGCCCGTCGGCCCAGCACCTTAACCACTCCCAAGGTTTGTTGAGCAATGTCTCCCTTACCCTGGTGACACCTCTGCAATGCCTGGACAACAGGCTCAGGGGCCCAGGACACAGGGGGTTGCTCAAACAAAGCCAGCCCATGCTGGCCAAAACATTCGCTGTAGCACTTGCGGACATATTCATCCCCACAATGCCAGGAAAACCAGAGGTACCACTCGGGGGGTCTTTGACCACCTACACACCACAATTTGTTAGTGATCTACCACATAACTCCACAGTAAGATCCAGGTAGCCAATATAAGGGATAGCCAACCCGTTGGCTGCCTTGAGCTGCAAACAGTTACAGCACTGCAGTTGGTCCATCGCTCAAGGCTCAAAATGCTGCCGGAAAAAGCCCTCGGTGACGGTAGATACCATGGAACTGGTATCAAACAAACATGGTACATTTACACCTCCCATTAGTATCTCCACATGGGGGCAATCTGACACCAACTTCGAGGCTTCTCCCCAACCACCAACTCACCAGTTGTGAGCCACTAACTATACCCCCGAATTGTGGCTCGGCCATTCGGCGGGCTCTCTGATCAAAGCCTACTGGTTGTGCAGCACCAGGCTAAAGACCAAAGGTGACAGATCATTTGCTGCTGTGGCCCCCAGACTCTGGAACTCTCTCCCCCTGAGCCTGAGATCAGTGGACTCAGTGGTCTCCTTCAAAAAGCAGCTGAAGACTGACTTGTTCAAGCTGGCTTTTGTATGACCTTCTTCACCACTCTCTCTTTATTCTGCTCTCCCCACCTATTCCACCTTCCTCAGGATCCACTGATTTCCCTCTTTCCTATTCACTCTCTCTCTTTCTTTACATTTTTTCTTTTAAATCACAATTGCTTATTCTTGCTCATTTTAAATATATTTTTAAACATTTTCTAAATGCTTTTTATATTTTTACAAATTTATATATATATATATATATATATATATATATATATATATATATATATATATATATATATACATATATATATATATATATATATTTTTTTTGTGAAGCGCCTCGTGATTTTTATCTTGAGAGGTGCTATGGAAATTATATTTTCTTCTTCTTCTTCTCAAGTTTTCCAACTGCCTTGCAGTAGGACGTGGTGGCTGGGTGGGCTGGGGACGTGAGAGTCTAACCCCATCACAGTCACTGGCAAAATGCCCTGCTTGCTGACACCGTCGACATATTATGGGGCTGTGATTAGTGGGGTGAGGTTTTTTTTCGTGTACCCTGCAGCGAAAAAGCAAGTTGAGCTTGAGCAAGTTTATTTATTTGATCTTGTCGGAGTTCTAGCATCTCCTTTATCTCACTCAACTCAGCAGCTGGGAAGAGACCAGGGCCACCTGCAGCGGGGGGACACTGCACACCATACTGTAGACCTAACACTGAGGGCATGGAGTGGGCACGGCCTCTAGGCCCTCCCGATATCCCCTCCCACTCACACCGAATGGCCTCTGCTCGGACATCTAACAGTGTAGCCGAAGGCTTCCCATGCACAAACTACTTCAATGCACAGCGCAAGGACCCATCCACCACATATTCTACGAACTGGTCTCGTAGCAACACCTCGGCATTTACCATTTCGCTGGGGGCCTGCTGCTTCACTGCAGCCATGAGGGCCATTAAAGCTAGGGAAAACTCCTGTAGTGTCTCCTCTTCCTGTTGGTGGTGGGAAAAGAAAGCCTCCTGCAAAGCCACATAGGAGTCTGAGCACCCATAAAGTTCCTGCAGCACAGCAATCACTCTAGCCGGATCCTCCCTTTCAGCCGTAGGCCAGAATTTTATTTCATTGCGGGCTTCTCCTCCCAGACAAAAAAAAAATGCTTCATCAGTACCAGACACATGACACTCTCATACAAGCCTGCACCTCCTCAAGCCACTCAGCTAGACTAATGCCCCCTTTTCCACTAAAAACGGGGCATTTACGCTCCCGGGGAATAAAAACCAACTTCTCTACTGCAGAAGAAGTGTTTGGGGGACCAAGGAGCGACACCGCAGGAGGGTTAAGGGAAGAGCTGGGATCTGGGCAGCCACATCCCGCTCTTGCCTCAACCTCTCATTTTCTGCTTTCAGTTGTTGGACTAAGTCCCGCAACTCCTGAAGATCTACATCATTTTTCCACCTTGCCACACTAGTAACCTACCACTTTTATTACAAATTGATAGTTTACTGTAATGCTGTTTTATTTATTGTCTTGCTTATTGTACCCTTTAGTTTAAACAATGCCATTCTGGTAAGCCTTCCTACCTACTCAAAGTACGGAATTTCTGTTAGTTTTTGGTTTATACTATTTCAGTTGTGTCCCTCTGGCCACCTACACCCTCTCCAAACTGGTGACAACTTACCTTCAGTCACCTAGCTCTAGTTTTTGGCTGTCTTTCCCAAAGTCCATCCCTACCACTAGTTGTAATGCTGTTTTCTTTACTGTTTTGTTATTTATTGTATGTTTTTTTTTTTTTTTTTTTTTTTTTTTTTTTGGTCTGTGAAGCATTTAGTGACTTGTGTCTGTGAAAAGTGCTATAAAAATAAACCTTCAATTACACACTAGCAATGGCTCCACTCCACTCCGCTCAGCCCATTCCAGCCTGGCCATTTTTGTTCAACACTGCCTTAAGAATGCGGACGTGATTGAGCACATGGGTGGTCTGTGATGTAGTGTGTGTGTGTGTGTGTGTGTGTGTGTGTGTGTGTGTGTGTGTGTGTGTCTCACTGCTGTGAGGAGCAAGCACACAGAGAAAAACGGCTTCAGTCAGAGGCTAGTTAAGACCACAGCATCCAGAATGACAATGAATGGGGCATGCCGGAAGCCCTCACGGTTTTGATTTTGAGCCAGCCAATCAGTCAGCAGTTGGTGTGTTGAACCAGTTCGGCTCCAGACAGACCGTCTCGGGAAGAGGGCTAAAAAGACGTCTGGTTGCGTGCGGAAAAATACCTAAATGAGAACACTCCAAACCCAGTCCAGACAGAGTAGAGCCGATGCCAGTGTGTAAGTGCCATTAGATAGGCAGGAGATACACCATCAGGGCTGGGGGCTTTCCATGCATTTATAGTCTTGAACTGCTTCCTGACATCTGCCTCATGAATGTAAAAGGCTGTGGCATTTGACCTATCCCTGTGGGGAGTGGTGAGCTGCAGCTGTAGCTGCGCTCGGGAACAATCCAACCCCCTAAAGCTGTGTCAAGCATTGGGTTCCATTTTTAAAGTATTTGGTATGACCTGACCAGAATTTGAATCCCAATCTCCCAGTCCCAGGGCGGACAGAATATTATATGGGGCCCTCATGGGTGTGTGAAGTGAGTTACACAGTGATGGTGATGGCTCAGGAGTGGTGGGATGAATGTCTTTAATGACACTATTTTTGGAGGTGTAAGACCTTCTTGGTGGTTCGTCAAAATGACAAAAGATTTGTTTAAACTGTTTGCCAGGATTAGAATATCATTGACGGCTGCTGTAGACAGGTGCCACGGGTCCCTCTGACAACATGAGATTAAGTCTTGCTCAAGGACGCAATGACTGCGACAGCCTGAGTGGGACCCAGTCCTGTAATCCTTCGGTTATGAGACAGGCACTTTACTCTTCTGCCTCCATTGTTATCCCTCACAATATTGCCCTTTCCTACAGTGTCCAGTACAAATGCCTGATAAATTATTCAAATTATTTGATGGGATAATTTTGCATCTTTTAAAGACGGCCAATTGCAATTCTTCTTACTGAGAAGTTGGCAGGACTGCCCTCCAAGATAATTGTACACTTAAACACTGATAAATGACCCAAGAGTTGTCTGGGATGAGGAATATATTGTTGTTTCTGAGATATTAACCTAGATACACGTGGACGAATGCACTGATGCTTTTGTATCTGAATGCTGAAAGCACTTTGTAAACAGACCCCTGAAAGTCGATGTGGCAAAATGAAGCCAAAATATAACTCAAGCTCTTGAAAAATATTGTGGGTAAATACTGCTTTAGCTTACCAGAACATTTTCATGTACAAGAAATAAGCCCAGAGTAACAAAAATGTAGTGTTCAGAGCTAGTGTTGTTTGTATAAGGCTGGAACGTCCCTGTGGCTCTTGAGGTATAATGAGTTATCCACTAATAGAATACTTGATGAGGCTCCATCTCTCTAAGTATTTAATTCTGCTTTCTAAGTGCTTATTTATACTGTAAGAAGACATAAAATCCCCTAACTTCCTCTGATGCAGGTCAGAACCCTGTGTGTTGCCAGTGTGTGTTAGAATCTTATAAAAATGAAAGTGCATGAAGATGGGTATGCAAATACGCCCTGATAAGATTTTATTTTAAAACAATAAAGGTTTGCTTGAGATCAAACATGCATTCATTAATTATGTCTTATCCAAACAACCTGGCTGATCTTTCTAATCAAATGACTGGATTTTTGGAAAATGTTTGAGCCTTTTCAGTGTAGGTGACCATAATTTGCTGTACTCCATTTTTTTTAACTGCAGACCTACTGTTTGTGGTTAGAAGAACCAGTAATTTGTAGACCAAGTTGTGTCCGTAAAGTAGCCTTTTAGAGAGTTTCAATTACTTGTGTCTCTGATATTGATTAGACCAACCTCAGAGGAGCTCCTCTATAGTACCCTCAGATTACTCTGTGTCAGGTAGAGGAGAGCACCATCACCAATCTGGTAACTCTAAAATACACCTCTCACAGTAACTCAGTACATTACAAATCATTACCACACTGTCCTTATCAGGATGCTCCAGCCAGCGCTGGAAGGCTTGCTTAACATGGATTGTGGAATATACCCTTCCAATTTAGAGCACATGAGAGTTCACACATGCGTACCAACTAGCCAACACAACAAATGTATAATTATGTGGTGGAGGTTTTGTAATTTGCATTTAGATTCGAGATTTTCTCAGAATCCTGAGGCCCCGTCAGAAACCTAAAAGTAAAAAGCTAAGTCTCATGCTAAGGGAGGTTTGACCATCCAGGAACTCTGATTATGTTGAGTAAAGTCACAAATTTTCTTGTGTAATAGTATAGCTTGACCTCATTTTCTAACAGTTAATCATTCAATAAACCTTTACAATATGCAAAAAAATAAAATAACTCAGAACAACTGAAATGCATACTGCAGTGAAAAATATTATATTTCTTGCAAATTTGGTAACATCAAAGACACAGGTGTTATAGAATATTTCATTCACTCAGAAATTAATAAATTGTGAAAGCTGTCTGACCACGCCACATACAGTAGTATAACAAATACACTGCTTGGCCGAAAACAGTTGCCATCAACAAAAATGGTCACACAATCTAATATTGCATTGGACCACCTTTAGTTTAGATCACGACAAACATTCACTGTGGCATTGTTTGATAAGCTTCTGCAATGTCACAAGATTTACTTCCATCCAATGTTGCAATAATGTTTCACCAAGATCTTGCATTGATGATGGTAGAGTCTGACTGCTGCACAAAGCCTTCCCCAGCACATCCCAAAGATTCTCAATGGGGTTAAGGTCTGGACTCTGTGGTGGCCAACCCATGTGTGAAAATTATGTCACATGCTCCCTGAACCACTCTTTCACTATCTGAGCCTTATGAATCCTGGCATTGTTACCTTGGAATAGGGCTGTGGCATCAAGGAAGATGGAATAATCTGGTCATTCAGAATATTCAGGTAGTCCGATGACCTCTTTCTTGGAGCACCTTCTGTTACTGAACCCAGACTTGACCAACTGCAGTAACCCCAGATCATAGCACTGCCCCTACAGGCTTGTACAGTATGATGGGTGTATCACTTCTTACCCTGATGCACCCATCACTCTGGGTACAACTGGACTCATAAGACCACATTACCTTCTCATTACTCCAGGTCCAACCTTTATGCTCTCTAGCAAATTGAAGCCTGTTTTTCTGGTTGCCTCACTGATTAGTGGTTTTCTTATGGCTACACAGCTGTTCAGTTCCAATCTCTTCATTTCAATTCAATTTAAAATTAAAAAATACTTTATTAATCCCAGAGGGAAATTAGAGTTTCAGTACACACAATTCTGGGATCAGACATACATACATAGACACATGACAAGGATTGGTGACTGTGGTCATTCGCAACCTGAGTCGCGCTACCGTAATAGATCAAGAGGGTTTATATGAGGATATAGTCAGGAGGAGGGAAAAAAAGACACTGCAGAGTTACCCTCAACAGAGAGGGTAGCTTTGCTATGCAACAAAACACCTCAGACAGATATGCACACAGTCTTCAGACATTACACAACATAAGTGTCCACTAGGTGGGGAGGTAGGGTTGGGACTCTCCTCACTTCAGTGCGTGCAGCCGCATGGAGCAGCGCTCATCATCTCCGTTTGGACAGGGGAGGGAGATAATGGGTTAGAGGGTACATTGACTCCTAGATACATTTCCACGGCCTTCACCAGTCGCAGGCCCGCCCAGACTGAGATAGGGAGAAAGAGTTTCCATAGCTACAGCAACATTCCACATTTCTTTTGAGGGGAGTTTACACTTTAGCCTCACAGGCTCCAAGGGCACCAGATTCAGATAAGGATTTTTTTGGGGACAGACAGCGATAATTTCCTCTCTGCCTTACCCCTTCTTTCCACCGGCGCCGTCAGCAGCATGTTACTGCAGCAGCACATCTTGCTCGCGTAAGCTGCTGCTTAGCCCTTCCCACTAGATGCAAAGCAGCAGGGGAGCAGCTGTCACCGACAGAGCACGAAGTCACACGAGTGACATTGTCAGTAAACACAACAACAAGCATGTTCTGTCCATTTTATAATCACCAATACCATCCTGAAAAACAAAGGAGACCGCTAGCTAGGTGATAATTTCTCACTGGGCCGCACAGTTAGTAACTTTTTTAAAAGTAAAGCAACCGGAAGGCAGTATGTTTCTTTATTCTGAACATCTCGGGAGCTTCGCTCCATTTCCGCGTCCGATTTACTGTCTTTCCTTCCCCAAAAATGTCGAACTTGACACGTTTCAGAGGCGTCGCGCGTAGAAAATAGAACCGACGCCTAAGGGCCGCGACATGCTGCTCCTGAGATGCGGCCGACTGGCTCTGCTGACGGCTCCGGTGGAAAAGGTTCTGTTGACCACAGCGGATCCTATCAGCAACCATGACGTGCTGCTGCAGTAACGTGCTGCTGACAGCTCCGGTTGAAAGAAGGGGTTAGTGATCTGTTGGTCTTCAACCCCTCTAGATCCAATAATGGCGTAATTTATCTATCCCAATCTGTGCTGATTCATCAACTCGCTCCTTGATGGAATCCACCTTCTGTGCCAGAGCCCGAATCTCAGCCAAAGTTCCAAGCTTACAACTCATCTCAACAATTATGAGTTTGTGCGTTCACAGCACAATGCATTCCATCCCTGAGCTCCAGGATTGAGCCAATATTCCTCGAAAGCTCGTTAATTTTCCAGTAAGCCAGGTAACCGCTCAGGCCAAACGGCAGGAATCCCGACACCAAAACGACGAATATCCAAACATCTTCAAAATCCTCTACCGACAGTTGAGACAGACATATCAGGTTCCACTGTTTCCAGGAGTCCATGATATACCCAGTTGGCTCTGTCCCAGAGGGGCATCCAGGAGCCCCTTCTCCCGTTCTCATCATTGAAAAAATTGTGTCAATTGCGTTGAGAGACCAACTGACCAGATCCATTTTTAATAATTTCCAGTTTCCAGAAAAAAATGCAGAAAGCACCGTGCACACAAAGACAGGACAAAGAGCCTTGCGATGAGGAGGGAGGGAAAGGAGAAAAAAAAGCGTCTGTATTCTCCAAGAGCCAGAAGAAGAACTAGAGTTATTATCTTTGAGTTAGTTGTAAGTTATAGTTGTAATTAAGTAAGTTGAATTATCTTGAGTTCTCTTTGCATTGTGCCTGTGAAAATGCTCTTACTTTCACTATTAAGCATAGCCCTGGAATCTTTTTTTTATTTATTGTATTTGATTTCAACAAATGTTTAAGTGATTGCTGATCACGACCTTTCAGGATTTATTTTCGGCCACATGTCTTCCTCGAAAATGATGAGTCCCCACTATCCTTCCATTTTTTTTTAAAATGCGTTGGACAGTTGTTAATCCAAGTTTAGTAATTTCTGCAATTTCCGTAGATGTTTTCTCTGCTTGATGCATGCCAATGATCTGACCCTTCTCAGACACTTCTTTTCCACGACTACCAGTTGTCTTTCCACATGGTTGTTTAATAAATGAGAAGCAACTCTTTGTACCAGTTGGGGTTAAATAACTTGTTGTCAGATGAAAGATAATCACCCATTCAGTAATTATCCAATAGGAGGCTCCTACCTATTTGCTTAATTAAATCCAGGTGATGACCTTTTTTTGGGCCAGGCAGTGTACATGCTGTCTGCGAGTTATGGATCAGTGTCAGAAAATTCTAAATGAGTTAATGGCTTATACACAAGTTGATTATAAGATAAATACATTTCCCTGTAATATTCAGTAGTTAGTAAATGAAAAAAATTAGCTTGATATTATTAGAGATGATATTATTTTCTAACTCACTGTTATCATCAGCTTATTGTTAGGCTCTAATTTTTTGTGCCCAATGTTAGATTAAAACAAAAATTGTTTTTACTTTCTTTTGCTTCTTTCTTTTTCTTCTGGGCTGCTCCTTTTACTGGCTGCCTGCTGATTTCAGAATTAGTTTTTAAATAGTTTCATGGATTGGTTCCATTGTTCTTGCAGACACTGATACAGCAATTTACCTCGGTATGGGCGCTCAGCTTGGACAATGGTATTTTGCTCGTGGTCCCTAGGACCAGCCTAAAAACAAGAGGGGATGGGGTTTAGTGGCAGATCCAAAACTCTGGAATAAGTTATCCTGCTCTGTACAGGCCTCGCCTTTGGTGGCAGTTTTTTAGGGAAGCCTAAAGACATTTTTATTTGATCTGGCCTTTACCTCTGGCGGGTAGTCTTCATTGTAATTTGTATGTTGTTTTACTTTTCTTTCATTCTTGTTTTTAATTCTTGTCCTGTTATTTTTTGTCTGTACTGCACTTTGTTGTAACCCCTGTGCCCGAAAGGCGCTTTATGAATAAAGATTGATTTGAGTTCAATTCTGTCTACAATGCTACTGCTCTTTGCCAGCAGTGTTAAATCACAAATGCCGGCACAGCAGCGTCTTCTAGCCCAGACTTTGCAACCTTGCAGGCTTATGTCTATTTGAAGGCCTTTCAAAAAGAGAAAAACTGACAACCACCCATCCTGAGAATAAATCAATGTAACGTTCCATCCAACATGATTGAGATATTTATAAGATTGTGGATTGTGATTATTTTGTTATAAAATTCTTACTTATAATACCTTTAAGATCATTTAGTGGTGGTCAGTATGTGAGATATACAGTATATGCATAATTATCGTTTCTGTCTTTTGTAAAATCCACTCTATGCCACATAATGCTTTAGTGCAGAGAAGGTTTGTGTAAATGGGTGCACTTTTCCTGTTCCTATGAGTTATATCCAGGCTTTTATTTTTCAAAGCAGTTAGTCATCAAATTTTCTAATTTCTTTCACACAAAAAGACTACTAAGCAGTTGTGTGTAAACATACGTTAAAGCACTATTAAATCAACAGCTGGGAAAAGCTCAGTTATGGAAATCTAAAAGCATGATCCAAAGATAAACTTCCTACATTGATAAATTACCCAAGATTTTTTTTCCAGTGAATAATTGGCATATTATGTTCAAAGGTTCTTGAGTGGGTGCATGACTGTTAATGTTTCTAACTTTAGACAGTTAGAGATTATCCAAAGCATAAAACACCTGGCAGCAAACTTCTTGACATTCTGGTTTGATTGAACTCTGCCCGACTGTTTATTCTTTCCTCAGCCAACCCCAGGGTTGTGGTTGAGGTGGTGGCCAGATATTGTTTTTAGAGACCATTTTCCTTGTAGCTCTCTTTGCTTCCTTTGAACTGCAGCTGATTAAAGTCAGGCATAAGGACCCATTCTACTGTGCTGTGGTTTATCGTCCACCTGGTCCAAACTGTTCTTTTTTTCAGGATTTTAGTGACACTTTGTTAGTCATTTTAACATTCAGGTTGATGATGCCTTAGACAACATTGCCATGAGATTCTCCACCTTCATGAACTCCTTCAGCTTTACTCAGCTTGTTTTTGGTCACACACACAACCAGGGGGCACACACTGGACCTTGTTTTTACCCTGGGTTTGAATGCTGACAGTTGTAGCGTTATGGTTTATGCTCTTTTATGAAAGAGGAACCATCTCTGACTTTGGGAACCAGCTTGTCTGGGGCACAGATGAGGATCTCAGATCTCAGGATCGGGAGCATGCACATGCGCTGACGGCCCGATCACCGGACACACGGCGGCGTCTTGAAGCAGATGGCAGCTTGTTAATCAACTTCCACAAACAATTAAGACAGATTTTCGCCTAATTTACTCACTGACAACGCAAAAAAAAATAATAAATCTGGTAAATATAACACACTCAATCTGGAGGTAAGTAGAGAAAATCTGGAAAATTTGCAAACATATATTGACGAGGTTTTTGAGTTTTTTGTCATGGGACCGAAAAAAGCAGCAGCAGCTGAGGCGGAAATGCCGTTGACCAAGAGGAGCCGTCCCCAGGACTCGCCCGAGGCCTCATCTCCCCACAAGGATGTCTTAGATCTACTACAGTCCATAGATAAACGGCTTCTGGGATTTGAGGGACGACTCCACCTGCTTGAGGGGCTTCACAAGGAGTTCCAGGACCTCCGAACATCTCTGGAGTTTAGCCAGGAGCAAGTGGAGCGTCTCGCGGCTGAGAACGCGTCTCTGCGGGAATCGGTTTCCTCCTTGACTGCAGGATTAGATCGGATCACCCAGGACAATAAAGCTCTAAAGGAGACGGTTCTGGATCTCCAATCACGCAGCATGAGAGATAACCTGGTGTTCGCAGGCCTCCCAGAGCAGACCGGAGGAGAAGCGGAGGATTGTGAACAAACCATCAAGAACTTTCTCCACACTCACATGAAGGTACCGGAGGAAACGGTGAGGAACATCACCTTTCATCGGGTACATCGTCTTGGAGCCAGGAGAACAGACAGCAGAAGACCTCGTCCCATCGTGGCTAAATTTGAGCACTTTAAGCAGAAGGATCTTGTTAAAAGCCGCGGGAGAGAGCTTAAAGGTAAAGATTACAGCGTAAACGATCAGTTTCCTAAAGAAATTCTGGATCGCCGCCAAATTCTCTTCCCGCTGCGCAAGAAGTTTATCCAAGATGGGAAGCGGGCTGTGAGCTCCGTGGATAAACTGTTTGTTGACGGTAAGATCTACAAAGAACGAGGAGTAACAGACTGGCTTTATTAGACAAACTCCAGGTACAACTTTATTGTTATTACAAGCACTCACTTGAACATGTCAGGATTAATAGCTGCTAGATCCGTTTAGAAATGTTCACCTATTCCCTCACCACCTCACAACCACAACACTTTTTCTTTTCTTTCTTCATTTTTTCTCTTTTAAACCTTTATCATTCCTTTCCTTCCCTTTTTTTTAATCTGCTTCTGGATTTTTACATCTGCATGGCACAATTTTTTTCCCTTTGCACACTGTAGCACACAACTTGCGCGCCGTGCGCGCGCACACACACGCACACCTATACACACACACACACACACACACACATACACACACACATACACACACACAGACTCCATACGCAGTCACACACACACACACACAGACTCCATACGCAGTCACACACACACACACACACACAGACTCCATACACACACACACACACACACACACACACACACACACACACACACACACACACAGACTGCATACGCAGACGCACACACATAGATTCCATACGCAGTCACACAGATAAGTAGCCTAAGGCGTTTCATTGCACAATCAAAACACTGTTGGGCTTGTCTTGTTGTTGTTGTTGTTGTTATTATTATTATTATTATTATTATTATTATTATTATTATTATTATTATTATTATTATTACTACTATTGTTTTTTTATTATATATTTTACGTTATCATCATCAGCATTAATATTTTTATATTAAAGTTGTTTTTTTTAATTATTGTTTTTTTACTACTATTATCATTATATTTAATGTTGCAAATGATAATAATGATTATAACAACACCCTTATTATTATTATTTACTATAAGATTAATATATGCGTTTAATTACTTATCTTATCTCATACACATGAAGGCGTCATATTATAGCTACTCACACACACATCTATGGGTGCACTAAGGTTTGTCTCATGGAACGTACATGGGGCTGGCGCTAGAGAGAAGAGATTAAATATTTTTGATCAGCTAAAGAGAGTGCAAGCAGACGTAATATTGTTACAAGAGACTCATAGATCTGCCACATCTGCAGCTGAACTTAAAACACCTGAGTTTCCCAGCATGTTCTCTGCCTGCTATAACTCTAGGCAAAGAGGTGTAGCTATTTTAATACACAAAAACATAAATTTCACAGTACTGGACACAGTTTCTGATCCAGAGGGTAGATTTATAATGTTAAAAATATCTATACAGAACCAACGCTTATGTATCATCAGCATATACTGTCCAAATATTGATGACCCTCCATTCTTTCATTATTTTTTCTCTGTACCCTCCGAACACTTGGACTGTCCACTTATACTTGGAGGTGATTTTAATTTTTGGATGAATTCCTTAACAGACTGGCTCAGTACAGCTGGGACTCAGCACAATTGGCAATCCACTAACATAGTTAAACAGTACATGAGTGATTATGGGCTTTGTGATGCATGGCGATCTCTTCATCCTAACCGTAGAGAATATACTTTTTTTTCGCACGTCCATCACTCTCATTCACGTTTGGATTATTTTCTAGTCAGCAGCTCATTGTTGGCTGACATTTCAGACACTGAGATACACCCCATAGCTGTCAGCGACCATGCTCCGGTTTCTTTAACTCTGGTAAATAAAAAGACAATCCCACCAAGCAAAAACTGGAGGTTTAATACATCACTGCTTAAAGACGAAGGTTTTATAGAATTTTTTAAAAAGGAGTGGGCTTTATATTTAGAACCTAATGACCTGCCTGGAACATCAGCATCTATTCTTTGGGAGGCAGGAAAGGCAGTGATGAGAGGTAAAATAATCTCTTTCTCATCACATAAGAAAAAAACGGAAAACAAACGTATTCAGGAGTTAGAAGAAATCATCAAGTCTTTGGAGGCGTCCACAGAAGAAGAGTCAATGAGCAAATTACGTAAATCTAAATTAGAACTTCATGGAATTATTGACAAAAAGACACAATTTTTAGCACAAAGACTACGAATAGAAAACTTTGAACATAGTAATGAATCAGGTAAATTCTTAGCTAGCCAATTAAAAATAAATAAAGAGAAAACTACCATATCTGCTGTTAAAGACTCAACCGGGAATATAGTATATGATCCTGAAAGAATAAACAACACCTTCAGAGACTTTTACCAAACTTTGTACTCACCACAGATAAACCCATCAGATAATGAGATCAATGAGTTCCTTGACAGGATAATACTTCCTAAATTATCAGACAGCCAAGTTACAGTCCTGGACTCGCCACTAACATCAGCGGAGCTCCAGGAAGCCCTTAAATCCATGACTAATAGGAAAGCTCCAGGTCCAGACGGGTTCCCAGTAGAATTCTGCAAAGAATTCTGGATCATTCTGGCTCCAACATTTTTCAGAATGGTGAGGGAAATCGAAGAGAGCGGCAGATTACAACCAAACATGAATTCAGCCAATATTAGTCTCTTGTTAAAACCAGGCAAAGACCCGGCATTTCCTACCAGCTATTGCCCAATTTCTCTTATTAATGTTGATCTCAAAATAATTTGTAAAGCCCTGGCCAAAAGATTAGAGAAGGTAACCCCCTTCATAATACACCCTGACCAAACTGGTTTCATTAAGGCTAGACAATCACTCACAAATTCACGCAGATTACTTAATTTGATAGATTTCTCTTACAGTAGAAACATAGAAACTAGTATGTTATCTCTAGATGCAGAAAAAGCTTTTGATAGAGTTAACTGGAAGTTCTTATTTGCAACTTTACATAAATTTGGTTTTGGGAACTTCTTCATAAACTGGCTACAAACATTATACAGTTCACCAACAGCACGTGTCAGGACGAACGACCAAATGTCAGCTAGCTTCTGTCTTCAGAGGGGGACTAGGCAGGGATGCCCACTCTCCCCCTCACTATTTGCTATCTTTATTGAACCACTAGCAGCAGCAATTAGGCAAACAACAGATATTAAAGGGATAAAGTGTAAGAAAATAGAACATAAGATCAGTCTTTATGCAGATGATGTTTTACTCTTTCTCCAGAATTCTCAATCCTCTCTCTCCCAAGCAATAGAACTGATAAACTCTTTTTCCAGAGTTTCAGATTACTCTATAAACTGGTTAAAATCCACAGTTCTACCAATTAATTTCTCATTTGTCAATTTGCTTAATACACAATTGGAGTCAGGGAATATCACATACCTGGGAATTAATATCTCTCCCAAGTTAGCAGATCTAACCAAACTAAATTACATCCCCACTTTTAAGGAAAGTGGAAGATGATCTTGCTAGATGGAAATGCTTACCAATATCACTCATGGGGAGAGTTTCTACAATTAAAATGATGGTCTTACCCAGAATAAATTACCTATTCTCGATGATCCCAAAAAAACCTCCAGCTGACTGGTTTAAATCTCTGGACTCCTCAATTACTAAATTCCTTTGGCAGGATAAACCCCCACGAATTAGCTTAAAAACGCTTCAGAAGACCAAAGACAGAGGAGGACTGGATTTACCCAACTTTTATTATTATTTCTTAGCCAACAGGCTGCAATATATACCAAGATGGTTGCAAGATAACCCATTAGACGAGTCCTGGTTAGATGTAGAACAGACACTTTGCAATACGATAGAGCTTTCAGACTTACCATTTATTAGCTCAAGCATAAGAAAACATGAAAGCTTCAAAAGTATTAGTATCAGCACTTCTCTGACAGCATGGTGGGAGTATCTTAAAATGACAGAGTCTTCACTAGTACCATGCAATCGCACACCTATCTGGAATAATCCTGACATTTTGCAAAACAACAAAATAATGAACCTTCCGGACTGGAAAAATAAAGGAATCCTATACCTGGAACACATATATGAAGGATTGGACTTCATTCCATTTAATCAAATAGTCTCCCAATTTAGAATGGATAAGAATAGCTTTTTAGAATATCACCAAATTAAATCTGTAGTCAAACAAAAATTTAAGCTCAATAAAATAGAATTACAAACACCACCAAGAGTATTAGACTTTTATAATCTCAAACCCCCCAAACTACTGTCTAAAGTATATAAGACACTGTCCAAAATAGACGATAAAATTGCAATCCCTATTGAAAAATGGGAGGTGGATCTATCAGTCAGCTTTGACCAGGAATTCTGGTCCCAAACTTGTTTAAAAACTTTTAAAATGATCAGATACCCAAATTTACAATTAATTCAGTACAACATTTTACACAGAGTACACTATACAGGTCATCGGATGTTCAGGATGGGGTTTGTGTCGTCTGACACCTGTACACACTGCACAAACAACATTCCTGACAATTACATTCATGCACTGTGGTCCTGCCCACCTGTCCAGGAATTTTGGGGTAGAGTATGTGAGGATCTGTCAAATTGTCTGAAATGTCATATCCCAACTTCCCCCTCTCTTTGTTTACTGGGAAACCTGGACGATGTCCCGATTGCAACATCTTTGGTTCACGTGGTTCTGACTGCCATATGCATCGCTAAGAAAACTATCCTCTTGAATTGGAAAAATAAAGAAACTCTCTGCATTAACCAGTATAGAAATCTTTTGTTAGATCATATTGCACTTGATATAGCCTCTGCTTCCACTTCAGATTAATCTCTCTGGGCCCCTTTGATCGGTTCCATCACATAGCGAGGGTGGGGGGCCGTTGATGTTGTCCTGCGGGATGGTGTGTGTGTGTGTGTGTGTGTGGGGGGGGGGGGGGGTCCTGAGTTTGGAGTATCCGGATGTTCCCTGGAGGTGGGTTCACTGGGGGTGTCTGGGACTGGGGGGCCGTTGCCCTCCTCTGGAGGTGCTTGGGTTGCCTCGGGGGGTGGACTGCTGGCGGTTGTGAGTGGGGCCCCTTGGGGATCTTGGCGGCGGCCATGGGTCACTGCCTGGCGGCTGCAATGCCCCTGGGCGGGTCTGGGTGGGGGCCTGGATGCTCGGGGTTTGGGGGTGGCCGGCCCCGTGTGGGGATCTGGGCGGGGCCTTGGGGGTCGGGTCCTGACATGTATGCTGCCGGGAAGAAGGCAGGGACACCCAGCAGTGCCTGGCTCGGGTTCGGGGGCCTCAGGTAGACCTTGGCTCCTCTGCCGTTCCATCACAGGGGAGGGGGAGGTCCAGGAGGGGGAGGACCCAACCTTACCTGGATGTCCCATGTCTTATATATTCTGGAAGTTGTGCAAATGCAGGGGTGGGCATAGATATTCTGCTGGGGTGGGGCTGGGTTGGTGCCCTCGGACTCCGTGAGGCTCTGTAATGCTGCTGCTTTGGGCCCTGGCAGGATGGGCTGGGGTCTCCATGCCCTGGGTGGCAGTTTGACAACAGAGGTGCCTATTGGGGCCAGTAGGGGAGCTGGCTCCCTGGAGGGCTAAGCCCAACCAGCCATTCCTCCCCATCCCTGCATATTTCTCTCCTCCTGCTCCCGCACATCATCACACAAACATACACATAGGACCTTGGGGGGTAGGCAAGTCAGGGAGTGCGGGTATGGACCCCATTTCCGCATTCCTGTGGAAACCTGCCCCCCAATTTTATTTGCACCTTATACACTTCCACTGACGACATTCCACACAAACACACACTTAGGGCCTTGGGAGTGAGCACATTCAACGGCATTTGGCAGGGGGATATTTCAGCCTCCTCCCAAGTGCCGGTGCCCACTTCCAATTTTAAACCGCACTTAGACACTGATGGCTGAGGGTGTAAGTGGGGTGGTGCAGTGGCATCAGCTGGCATATGCTGGATGATGCCCGCACTGCCCACTCACCACAGCCATGGAATACACCTTATGATCACACAACACTATATTGGAGCAGGCGGAGGGAGACTAGGGGTCTTAGCCACCTCTGTTGTTGCTAGGCTTCCTGGGGCTGGAGGCTAGGAGGGAGATCTGGCCGTCTGGTTGGGGTCTGGGGTGGTGGGTTGCTGTGCTCAGCGTTGGGCGGGGGAGCCTGCTCATCAGCACCCCAGTAGAAAGGGTCAAACTCTGGTTACCGGTGATGGTTGTACCCAATGTGCAGCAGTACCGGGACCAGAGTGAATAGGGTGTGTATGGGGAGCATGAGTGGGTGTCCGGCGTGCATTTTTGTAAGTCTTGGGTTGTATGTGCATGTGTGAGAATGAGGGAGGGAGCGTGTGACTGTGTTTGTGTATGACTGTATATGTCAGGTGGGGCCTTTGGGTCCTTCCCTCTCCTGGAACTTCTCTTGATGATATAGATCTCTGTCCCCCCTCCCCCTGCCACACCTGGTGTGGGGGCTTGTGCCTTGGTCTGCCTGAGTGTTCGTGGCAACCGGGTCTGGGGGTTTTAAGATTTTGGCATCTGCCTGTTAGATCCCGGTGGCTGCCTGGTGGGGTCTGGGTCCCTGGGCTCTGCTGGGTCCCCGGCGGGGGTGGTCGCCCCTGGGTCCCGGGTCGCTGGGTCCCGGGCTCGGCCGGCTAGGGGGTGGGAGGCTGCGGGCGGGCCTGTGGGCTTGCCGCTGATATCTCCAGGGACTCTGCCGGCTGCTGGTTGTGGCCCCCCGGGGCGATCCTCTGTGCCTCTCGGGGGGGGGGGGGGGGGGGCTTCCTGGTTGCAGTCTCCTTGGGGTTCCTGCGTTCCGGGGCAGTGCCTGGATCTCTGGGACTTGGAGCTCCCCCCGTCTCCTGCGCATCTTTTGGGGGTGGATCTGTGGTCCCTCACACTCTCTGTTGGGCGCTCCTATAGAAAAACCTTAAATAAACAAGCGCGTGTACACACACAGGTGCTCACATGGTGCTCTCAAAAGTATGGGCTTGGGCACGTTAAACACAGGTCTTAAGACTATGGTGGGCACTTAATGCATTGTGATTTATTATCGTGATTCTTCAGTTAAGCAATATTGATTATATATATATATATATATATATATATATATATATATATATATATATATATATATTCTTTTCATCAAGTTGACGCAGTGATAGGTAGATCTTGTTGTATTGTTGTTGTGTCCCTTTTTTGTGTCCCTTTGTTTATTTTTTGTCCTTTTTTTCTGCAGGTCTAGAAGCAGACTCTTGTTCATTTTTGTTTATTTTTGTGGACCCCCCCCCCCCTCTCTCTCTCTCTCTCTCCCAACCTTTTCTTTTCCTTTCTCTTTCACCTCTGTCTCCGTGTCTGGTCGGAATTACAAAGCATTCGACAACAATAACAATAAAGTTTTAAGTCTCAGGCGTGACATTAAAAGCAAACGCTTTGATGCTCCACCTGAGAATAAATCTGTAAGGCTTGTCACCAGCATTCAGACATCAATTCTGCTTGCTTCACAGCCAGACAGGACACGTAAAAAAATAAATAAATAAATAAATAAAAAAGAGGAACCATTCTACATATTAATTTGTGATATTAATTTTATTAAATTAATAACCAAATTGTATAGTTTTAAGAAGACTCAAAGGTTGTTTTCATCGATAAACTGACGATAATATCCGTGTGTCTGTGTTTCAGTTCAATGCAGAAACAAGTTTGAAAGTTAAAAGTTTTAATTCTTCAAACTAAACTAGATTTTTGAAATGACAAACATGGAAATGACAATCAACATTGGCAACTTTGTGGGACAATTTTTAACAGTTGATATGCTTGCTCAAATAGACCTTGTGGTGAATGTGTGAAGATTGAACATGAGGTGAGCTGAGTGCGTGTGTGTGCGTTAGATTTTGCTTCAGGAACAAACAGGTGTCTGAGTGAACGTGATGTTTTGGATAAACTTAGGTCTTATTGGAAAAGCTGCATCAAACGTTATCTGCCGTGGACTGCCTCACCTAAAGTCGGACCCTCTTTTAGATCCGGGACGCCAGAGGATGGTGATGTTTCATCCAGGTGACACCAGCGGCTGGCAGAGGAGACGGAGTTGTCCGCGACCCGGTCCAGAGATGCCCGCGGTACACGTTGATGGAAAAACGTTTGCAGATGCGTTTTCTTAAGCTTAGTTTACTCAGAAATCAAAGGACTCGAGGCGAGTCCGCGTTAGTTGTTGCAATTCAGCTATTCCTAGGAATAGCGTGGGGGGGGGGGGGGGGGGTGAGCCGATCGGCTCTGTCCCCCCTTTTGCGTTTATTCAGGTCTTCTGTCTTTCATTGTCCAGCACGAACTGAATCATAAGACTGAAACTTACCAAAAGCCTTTCTCTTCTCAAAGCAAAACTTGTGCGTCAGAGCAAATGTGTTTTGGAGTTTACTGTGAGAGAGTGTGTGTGTGTGAGTGTTTGAGTGTGTGAAGGTCACCACTAAAACATCCTCAGAACATTATTTAATTAAGCAGTGATTCATTAGTTATTATGATTACCCAAAGCATAATAATCATTCATTTGATTAAAACACATTTATAATGAGCAAAGTGATAAAATGATTCTTTTAACAACTTAAAATAAAGGAAAGGAAGTTTGTCATGTTATGACTAGCTTTTCCATGGGAACACATCTTCTGGCCCTGCAGGTGTTCAGATGTTATGGTTTCTCCCAGACTCGCTGGCGTTCAGGTCTTAATCTGTGGGTGAAAGTTCTCAGCGACCCAGCTCTTGACCCAGCCGAGTCAAATGACCTTTGGCACAGAAAACCCATATTTCCTCACGTTACATAGTGTTTGTCCCGAGGACATTTATTTTTCAGAATCTCATTGCATTTGCTTTAACTTGTCAGTTTCTACATCCCCACCTCCTGCTCACTGTGTGGTTAGTTCTCGTTTTCTCAATGAGAGCACAGTTAGCAAATTTTCTGCTGCTTTTAATCCACCCTGTTCTCCTGATAATGACCCAGATTCCTTAACGTCTCACTTTTACGAGCACTGCCTCTCCATAACATCTGTCCTTTCCAAACTAGTGGTCTCATTTATCAAACATTGCGTAGATTTACTAAAACCATATATAAGCTCAGAAAAAGAAAATTGTACTTAAGCCAAGTAGGTTTGTGATCTATCAAACATGTAGCACGCACAGCTGCATGCAATCTCCACTTCATAAATTGGAGACTAACGAGAATGTTTCTCAGCTGCATTTTAGTCACATCCCGCCCTCACCACGCCCACTTACTGCCATAAATAGTCAATGCAAAGTGCCTTGTGGATCTCATGCATATACATAAGCCGGCTGTTGCAGCGCTCCGTCAATGATATGGCGACTGTAAATTAAGGCAGATCAGGGAAGCGCAATTTCACAGAAGCAGAAATTGAGGTAACTGTGGGTGAGGTGGAGAAATGAAAGGAAGTGCTTTTGCAAAACAAATAAGAGAAAATTCACGGAGTGGCACAGCGTTGCTGAAGCCGTCAATGTTGTGAATTCTTCAGAGAGATCTGTGGCGGATATAAAAAAAATGGTCCGAACAGGATTTGATCCCCAGACTCCCAGGTGAATGCCAATGCAGAAGAATTGTGGAGTGCTTGTGGAAGAAAGCCTGTCTCCATGTCTTTCTGCTGCATCTAAAGGATCTTCTGACCTCCTCTAACACTGCAGTTAGATATGCGAGGGTTGCTTATTTCTCCAACTTGGTGTCCCAGAGCAAAGGGAATCAGAAGTTGTTGTTGAACACTGTAACGTCCAGCAATGGTCAGTTTAGGTACAGTCTGACCTTTCAACATCTATTCAACATTTGGTCAGAAAGGAGACAACACTGTATGTGTTCCATTTAAATGAGCCTGCCTTCATACCAGCTGGGGCTCACAGACTCTGGAAGTCTGAAAGATAAACAATAACTTTCTTTCCCAAGGTCCCATCTGTCTGACTCCACAGAAGGAACAACTCCAGCTCAAATCAGTTGCTAAAATCAAGAATGATTTCCTAAATCAATATGAACTTCTTCCATTACTTATAATCTCGATAGTCATTAAATAAAAGTAGTTTATTACTACTTACAATCATATTATAATGAAATGCTTCATTAATGTGTTCAATAATTGTTATGTTATGTCTACCACTGCAGTGGGTTCAGCATGTTTATACGACTAGGTCCTCACACCTGCATTCACACAATAACAAGTACGGTTAAGTTAAACTCCAACACATAACTTGCCCTTTTAACCAGTCAGAACATCCGGTATCAAAGAAGGTGTGTTTCTGAGTTGTCTTGGTAACATCTTCCAAGCTGTCAGCCTTTGATTGGCTGTGCAAATCATAACATCAAAACCTTAAAAGTGGATCATACTGAGTGATTCATTAGTTCTAGAGAAAGCTTCAGACCAGCCACCTGTCGCAACCTCTTTAACCACCATTTGACACGTCGTCAAAACCTTTGTTTGCACCTACAAAGCTGAGACAGCAAAACAGTTCTTGCTGAACAAAGCTGATATTATTATTAGACTCCTTAAGAGTTCTCCAGACGCATGGTTCCATCCAGCTGTCGTGACCCGAGACATCTCTGGACTGAAGAGTCGGTACCACAGTATTCTACTGCCCTCCTGTGCCAGAGGTCAGCCAACCCCTGTGACTTTCGGATCCACCAAGAGGGTCTCTCAAAACGGGTGAAGTAGACATGACAGATTGTGTCTAATGTGTTTATGAAAGTTAACAACTTCATAGTTTAACGCAAACCAAATTCTTTTTCATCCGGAGACGCTGCTTTCCGAGATTCGGAAGTCCTGACCAACATCACAGTGACACATAGCCTTCATCACATTTAGCTCCATCGAATCACAGAAAATGATTAGTTCACTTATCATGTTATAATTGTAATAAAATAGTTTCTTACTTTTATAAACCTGACTCTTTTCTGAATCAAAACCAAGTGTGTATAATTACTTAATGAAGCAAAAATCCTAGAATCTTCTGACATTTACAATAAAGATCAATCAAGGTAATATTTTATATTTATATAGAATATCACATCTTCCTGGTCATAAGTACAAATAAATAATCCATTTGCCACCGCTACAACACCATAAACAGTTTTGTTTCTCCTGCCTCTGGAGTGGTTTTCCTCTTACCTGTCTGTGTGTTCCTTCTCTGTGGCCATCTCCATATATCAGTCCTCCACCGCATCCCCCACCCATGGCGTCCCGGAAGGTTTTATGCTAGGGCCTCTGCTCTTCCTACTCTATCTGCTTCCTGTTAAGCACATCCTGAGCTCTTTTAAAAGAATCTCCTACCATATTTATGCAGATAACATCCAACTGTACATCTAAGATGTCTAAGCTGCAGCTGTTACACACCTGCTTAGACTTTAGTGAAACCTGGATGGCCGGGAACTTTCTACAACTAAACTAAGATAATACCTGAGATCCTCATCTGTGCCCCAGACAAGCGGGTTCCCAAAGTCAGAGACTCTCTTGGTCAGCTTGCTTCTCACAACAAAACCTCTATCCGGAATCTTGGTGTTACCTTCAACCCAGCTCTCTCTCTCTGGATTCTCATGTCAGTTCTCTTGTTCGTTCTACCTTCTTCCATCTCAGGAACATTGCAAAGATGAGTTCCATTCTGTCATGCTCTGAACTTGAGATTGTTATCCACACCTTCGTTTCCTTACAGGTGAAGGCTACTGCAATGCACTTATCACTTCTCTGAGCAAAGCCTAAGATCAGTGGTCTTTTTTAAAAAGCAGCTGAAAACTCCCCAGGTCAAGCTGGTTTTGGTGTGAATTTCATCATTACCCTCTCCTTACTCTGTTCTTTCTATCAATTCCCCCTTTCCCAGGATCCACTGACTACCTCTTTCATATTCATTTTCTCTTTCCCTATCCTTACATTTTTAAATCACAATTTTTCACTTTTCTCATTGTTATATTTTAAAATCTTTTAATGTATTTATTTTGTTCTTGTGAAGCACCTCGTGATTAATATATGGAGTATCTCAAGATATAAAAGATAGTTTCTTCTTCTTCTTCTTCTTCTTCTTCTTCTTCTTCTTCTTCTTCTTCTTCTTCTTCTTCTTCTTCTTCTTCTTCTTCTTCTTCTTCTTCTTCTTCTTCTTCTTCTTCTTCTTCTTCTTCTTCTATAAGAACAGAATGTTCATTCTAGATCATCTCATCATGCTGCAGGATTTCATAATTTTATCCTTCTCAGCAGCAACACTGCAGGTGTTCTCCATGACCAAAATGTGCATAAGCAAGGTCCTTAGTCAACTTAAAGTTGAGCACATTTTTCCGCTAAGTTTTCTTTCATAAATCCCAAAGTTTGTGTGGAAAGTTGCTTACGCAGTTTTCCGACCCTTTTTTGTGCAAAAGCAAGCTTGATAAATGAGGCCCCAGGAAAATAAAGCAGATCATTGTCAAATCAGGGGATACAGTACCAGTCTAGGGTCCACAGAGAGGGTCCAAATCTTCTGGTTCCACTGTGTGTCCTTGTCTTCATTGATATCCTGGTTCAACAACACCACAGTGATCATCAAGAAGAACTATTTATTTTCCAACAGTATTGTACAGTACTGAGTCAAAATGTAACCCCAAAACTGCTATACCAGAACCTTTGACTGTACCTATTACTGTGCAAAGGTCAGTGTCATTGGAAACACTACCAAACACATGTGCACTGTGCAAAATGACAGTCATTATTATGCTATATTCTAAAATGTGCAATTACCCATGGTGTGAATCTATCAACACTAATTTATTCCATACGAGTGACATAAAGCTATATACTGTACACAGATGCCCTTCCGCTTATGCAATTTATTTTTGCTATTTCCTACAATTAGTTTAACAATTTATTATTATTTACAATTTTTTTATTTACATACATAAAAGGTGTTGCTTTTAATCTCAGTGTATGTGTGTACAAGGCCAATACAGACATTTTCTCTTTAGTCTCAGTCATACAGGACATGATCATCTTGAGTGACAGCAACGGGACTGTTCTTGTTGCCTTAAAGACATCTTCGCATACTCCAACACCATTCCTAGGGTATTTTTCACAAAGGGGGCATGAAAAGAAGAACATCCTAGGAATGTGGGAGGATGAGAAAACAACAGTCTACACTGAGTTACAGAAGAAAACCACTGTATTTAATAGATGTTTGAAATTAGGATCCAATATAAACCTTTGAAGTGAACATTGTCAAGTTTCTATGTAAGAAAAGCATCAAGAAAATTATGTCAAACCCATTTTTTATCATGTGTATTGTAGACTAAAATAAGCTACTACTGTGTGTTACAGAAATCCACATTTGTTCAAATATAGAACAGCTCCACAGATTTTTGCCTGAAGGTGAGGACAATTTTAGTTCTGATTGAAATCTTTGACTCTAACACTGGTCCCTCTTTTGCAGATGCATGCCCTCTGACTGTGCTTGCATTTTTTCTGGGTTGCAGGTGTCTGGTCATGATACCGCCCTAGGAATGCAAACACAGATAAAATGAACTATTACCCAGAATTTGATTGAACTGTCAGTTTCAGCACCTTTGGTTTCTTTGAGAAACCAACAATAGACTCTTACTCTAATAGCTTTTTGGAGTATAATAAAAAAACAAGGTTGATTCTTGTGTCCTCTATTATCTATTCATTATGGAAACATGATTTAGGAGCACTGCTGTCTTTTATGATCATTGACCCTTGAGAAACATAAAATGTCTGTGGTTTAAAACTGCATTGTCATGTTTAGACATGTATTTCTGTTCCTAAGTAAGCAATGATGTGTAGGCTGAGCATTATTTATGAATATTTATTTAAGAAAAATTAAATACATATTTTAGGAATTTGAAAGGAAGTGAAATGTGCAACCCTGCTTTGTTTTGTGAAGCAAATGATCTTCACTTTTACATAAAACCTACATGTGGAATTGTGTTGAATTAATCTGTTATGGTAAGCATGCTGGTTGTTTGAAATTCTTACAGAAAGTAGTAAAAACATCACTAAGCATGTGCAACATCTAAAAAATAGCTCTTCTCAACAGGCGTCCATTAGGCAGACCCGTTTAGGCTACATACACAGAGCAAAACTCCACATCTCCTGCAACTCTAATGCCAGACAGCTCCATTAATCTTCATTCCCAATGCAGACCTTGTGCCCCCACCACCACCACCACCATCTCTTTATCTGTAAACATCATAGAAAAAGTGGACCCCCTGCAGCAAGAAAATAGATTTTCACAATCTGTTTTAGTTTCTTTCATCATTTTACAAGTAGAAACTCCAAAAAACAAAACTGTGAATTTAAATTGCTAGGCAGCTAGAGATTAATGCCATGCTATATATTAGTGGATATGCTGTGCATTTAGTAAAGTTACTGTATGATGCATTGAACGTGGTTAAATTGCTGAATGGTTCAGTTTGATTAGCATTTGAAATGTTCAGTGATAAACACCATGTTTCTCTTTGGATGTAAGGTTTTAAAAATACAAGTTGTAGGTTCAACTGTTTAGCGTCCAGGAGAGAGCTGAGTTCTTCTTGGCAAGTAGAAACTAACCATTAGCATTAACAACTCCACAACATGGCAGAACTCCTTTAGGAATGGGCTACTTGTGGAGGTAAAGCATCAAAGTTGCAAACAACACAGAATCAGTGAGAGAGTCACGTTTATGTTAGCCAATCAGAGGCAAGATGGGCTGCATGGTGGCACAGTTGTAAGCACTGTTGCATCGCAGCACGAAGGTTGCGGGTTGAAACTCGGCTGTGGCCTTTCTGCGTGGAGTTGCGTGTTCTCCCCATGCATGCGTGGGTTTCCTCCGGGTACTCCGGTTTCCCCCATAGATCACAACATGCCCTATAGGTTATAAATTGTAAGTCGCTTTGGATAAAAGCGTCTGCCAAATAAATAAACATAAACATAAGATAAAGTCTCCCTAAGTGTCAACAGTTGAGGGGTGGTTCTTTCCTTACTGTGATGGTGTTGTTTATAAGAACTGCAGTCCTACAACAGAAACCTGTCATCACCTGATAAAAATCTGGAGCAAAAGTGCTGTATGTTTTTTACACGTTATGCACCTTCAGCACAGATTTCTACTATTTAGAGATTTTGAGCAAACTTTTTCATGATTGCCTACTTCCTGAGGTTAGCAATTTGGAAATGCTTGCATCTGTCTGTGCAGTGGTTGACAGTTTCGGCTCAGTAAGAGAATACTTTCAGTATGCGATTAGCTAGAATAGGGTTTGTGCATATTTTTTTCAGTAACTGGGTCATGATTTTCTTGAGGACAGACATTGATTTTTTGTAAAGTTATATAAATATATTTTTTACTTCTTGAGCACAAGCCACCTGTCATCCACAACTGCTATTTTTAACAGAAGGCAGACATGTCTTTGGCCAGTGTGTCAAAAACTTGGCAATTTCCTACCAAAACAATCCAGATGGGGAAAAAAAGCAAATAACATTCTTTTGGGATTGGATTCCTTCCTTAAAATATATACGGTAGCTGGTTAGCCAGAATGGGAAGCTAGAAACCCTAAAATAAATAAATAAATCAATAATATGTGTAGAGATATACAGAAAAACTTAACAAACAACCTGGGGCTCTTTTTTTGGTTCGAGTTCATGAACATATTTACATTTCCCAAGACTTCCTGCAGTTATCTTTTTTTCTGTTATTTTTATTTATTTACCGTTATGTATTTATTTGTTTGGCTTAGTGGAAAACAAAGTCCCTTAATTAGATGTAAACATAGATTCTAGTTTAGTACAAAAGAAAAACTAAATTTTCCCTGACTTTTTTTTATTACACCAAATTCAAATTCTAATTCAAATTCAAATTCAATTCAAATTCCTAGATACTTTATTAATCCCAGAGGGAAATTAGAGTTTCAGTACACACACCTCTGAGATCAGACATACATACATAGGCATAGACACATGACAAGAGTTGGTGACTGCGGTCATTCGCAGCCCGAGTCGGGCTACCTTAATTGAGATCAGAGGGGTTTATATGAGGATTGGGTCAGGTGGAGGGAAAAAAAGGCACTTCAGAGTTACCCTCCACAGGTAGGGCAGCTTTGCTATGCAAAAAACACCTCAGACAATGTTTAAAATATTTTTCTCTGTTTTTCCTGGAAATTAACACAATGTCCTTTAAAGTGCATTAAATAATATGTTATGCAGATGTGGGAAACTTGAAATTGTAAAAATAAAAACTGGTTGAAATTGGTTTATTGCAAAAATAATAGTCAAAAAAATAGTCAAATATGTCTTATTATTATTGTTAAAAGTCCGCTTTCCAGAGGAATAATGTTTGTGAACACCGTTTAGACTACATTACCCATGATGCACCTCGGTATCTGTACTTCCCGTTGGGAACGTGTTTAGCGCAGTTCAGCACAGCTGAAAGGTGTTGGATGATCAGCGTTTTTCTCGTGCGTTCCTGTGTGAGTTACCCTTGGTGTGCGTGTTTATCATGTGAGTATTGTAAGATGAGATTGATGCTTATTTGACTTTATCTGTGAGTTGCTCTGTGTACATCACTAAGAAGCTAGTCCTGTTGCTAAGTTGCAGGTTTTGTTGGCCTACTTCAGGCAGCCTTGGCTGCAGCTTATATGGCATTCCATATACGACTCACTATCAAGTATGGTGGTTGGAGGTGGATAGAACTATTTTCTGTGTTTATTATCTGACCTGTAGAGATACTGTTTGCTAATGCATATACGAACAATAAATTCATGTATGGTCTTAGGGTGGCATCTAGTGGCCATGAGGTTTATAGCAGATCATATAACTTCATGTTGGAAACCCACAGTGCTGTATAAGCGGTACACTGCTATTCATACTAATGGTTGTTCTTTCTGTTAACAGATTACCACACCCACATACTCCTGCACACTCACACTCCCTTTACCTGCATTCATAGATGGGAATGCAATTGCCTCACTTGTTGATGTCATCTGCTACCTCTTTAATAAAACTACTTGGACTACATCACTGTGGAGTGCCAATCCTTCTGACAGAGGACAACTCAGTTGAAGCGTGATCGGCAATCAGTGCAAACATTCAGTACAAGTGGTCCTTCGAGCCGGATTTGCCTTGGCTGAGTTCATGAGATGGAAAACCCTCAGGATGGAGGTGCATCGAGTAGCCCCCGTCCAAAACGGGAGAGGAAACTCCCGGGATATCTGGTGGACTATGAGCACAACCTAACTGAGCCACCCAACCCATCTAGAGCTCCAAGTAGTTCCAGTAGCTCTGACAATGAAGAGGAAGGGAGATGGCAGAGGATGGAATCCGCATGGAACAGTGTCCTCCAAACCATGAATCACCTTCAAGCGTCTATGGAGGACACTCATGGAACATTACTGAAGCGGGTGGAGCGTTTGGAGCAAGCTTCACAACCTAGCAGTGAGGTGATACATCGCACCATAGAGCCACTACCTGTACCAGAGCAGGACACCACAACACCTGCGAACATGCTGATGCCAGTGAAGGCATCTGCTCCATCACCTCCTCGTAAAGTGAGTTTTCACACTCAGCCAGTGCTGCACCCTGCCACTTATGTAGCTGCATCAACGCCACTCAGGAGACTTGGACGATGCACCGCTACACCCTTCGTGTACCAGAGATCGGAACATCATCTCCTTATAAACCGGCCAGGCCAGGTGCAGATATCACATCACGCAGCCTCAGCTAATCAGCCAAGACAACGTGATTATCATGCAGTACAGCAGCTATCACAGGCTGGAGATCCAGTGAGTCTGCAGCAGACGTTACATCCAGCTGCTCCCGTCTTCCAAGCTAGACCTCCAGCTAATCCTGTGTACTTGCAGCAACCACCGCGTCCTGCTGATCCGACCTACCAACTTCCACGTCCACCAGAACCTGTGACCCAGCCATCACAGTGGGCAGACGCTCAGCACCCTGTATCCAACATATTGCATCCTGAAGCTTTGCCTGATCCAGCTGGCAACCACCACGTTCCCGACCCGTCAGGAAGTGACCATTCATCATCTTCCTCTGCTGGACAATATAATCCACGGGTTGCCACATCTGAATCTGCCAGAGCGCCTCTACCAAACCTGATGGAAATGATGGTGGCATCTTCATATGGTATTCCAAAGCCTAGGCTGGTGGTCTTCAGGACGGGCAGAGAGAGTGACTTCGCCTTATTAAAGAAAGGGCTGGACAGCACCTTAGGGCCACATTCTCATCTGGGAGAAGATTACAAGTTTCAGGTCCTATTAGATCATCTAGAATATCCCAGCGCCCTACAGGTAGCCAAGCGCTACATCCACGACCGCACTCCCTATACTAGTGCAATGAGGGCGCTAGAGCAGAGGTATGGACAGCCAAGGCAGTTAGTCCAAAGTGAGCTTAGCACTATATTGAACTGCCCCCCTATTAGAACAGGAGACTCTCAAGCTATTGAGGACCTGTCCCTGTCCGTGTCCAGCCTGGTCGGGCTTCTCAGTACCATGGATGAAGTAGCAGCCAGTGAGCTTCATTGTGGTTCACATGTGGACAGACTGCTTACCAAACTCCCCCTGAACTACAGAGACAGCTTCATCGAGTACTGTATTACCCGGGGGATCATCCGCACTGGCAGCAGCCGAACATACAATATGTACGACTTCTCAGAATGGCTTGAACGGAAATCCCAAGTCCTTCAGCTATCCAGACAAGCCTCTCACATGCCCTCTGACAGGCCACGCCCAGAGAAGAACCTACTCAAAGCCTTAGCAGGGCCCAAGTCACACAGCAAATCTGCTTCCATCTACTACGGCCCAAATCCAGCCCAAGCCAAGCTAAGACCAGGGGGAGGATCTACAGCTCCCAATCCGACAGTCCAACCTAAGAAGAGACAGAAGTTCAAACCTTATTGTCCATACTGTGAAGGGACAGAGCATTATCTGAATGGCTGTGATGGATTTAAAGGGCTAGACCTCAAAGCTATGGCTACCTGGATTACTGAGAAGGCCAAATGCTGGCGCTGTGGCCGTAAACATTCTCCAGAGCAGTGTACTCTAAAGAAGCCGTGCAGCACCTGTGGTGACCAGCATTTGTCTGTGCTCCATGACCTGGTTGAGGCCAAGAAGCGGGACCCTAACATACTAACTGTGAGTACTAGTATGGTTTACCTAGACTATTCAAGTCACTCAGGTCGAGTCATGCTTAAAGTAGTACCAATTCAACTACATCATGGTGGCAAATCTCTGGACACATTTGCTGTGCTTGATGACGGCTCAGAAAAGACTGTTGTGCTTCCTGCGGCAGTTGAATCTCTAGGTTTGGAGCAGGAGGAAGCAACACTCGCACTGCGAACTATCCGTCGAGATGTAATCCAGATGAAGGGAGGCTTTGTCTCATTTCAGGTGTCACCGAGAGCTAAGCCCAAAGTGAGGTACAAAGTAACACATGCATTCACAGCCGACCAGCTGAGTCTAGCTACTCAGTCATGTCCAGCTGAACAGCTGAAGAAGAAGTATATTCACTTGCAGAAAGTCCAGATCAAAGGATTTAACCAGGTCCAACCTTTGGTGCTACTTGGCTCAGATAATGCTCATCTCATCACCCCTGTCCGTCCTGTCCTTAGGGGGTCATCTAAAGGGCCAGTAGCTGTCTGCACCAAGCTCGGATGGGCCATCCAGGGGCCAGCCAGTAGTATGCCTACATCTGAGGGGGAGCTGCAGTGCCTGAACATGTGTCTTTCTCCTGCAGAGGCCCTGCATCAAGATGTGAAGCGTTTGTGGCAACTAGATGTTCCCCCCTATAGGACAGAGAAGGAGGTCACACGGTCAAAGGAGGACAGAGAGGCAGTGGCTATGTTGGAAACAAAGACCCTCAGAGTCCCAGTAGATGGTGTCGAGAGATATGCCACTCCTCTGCTGAGAAGAAGAGACTTTCCACGTCTGTGTGTCTCCCCTGAAGCAGTAAAGGGCCTCCTCAGATCTACTGAACGTAAGCTGGCCAAGAACCCTGATCTGACCCATACATACAACCAGGAGATCCACAGGTTAGTAGAGTCTGGCTATGTTGCTAAGCTGAGCCCAGATGAGACACATAGCTCTTCTGAGTCATGGTATGTACCGCACCACACAGTACATCACAACAATAAGGCTAGAGTGGTCTTCAACTGTTCGTTTGAGTTTCAGGGGTCCGTCCTGAACCGCTGCCTCTTACCAGGACCTCCCATGGGACCCACTCTGCTGGGGGTATTACTCCGCTTCCGTCAACACCCTGTAGCCGTGAGTGGAGATATCAAAGCCATGTTTCATCAGGTTCGGCTGCTCCCAGAGGATTGTCCCCTGCTACGGTTTCTGTGGAGGGATTGTGAAACGGATCGGCCCCCAGACATATATGAGTGGAGAGTTTTGCCCTTCGGAACGACATGTAGCCCCTGCTGTGCTACGTTCGCCCTACAGAGACATGCAAGGGAGCACAAAGAAACCCACAAAGACATCTGTGACTCAGTCCACACAGCCTTCTACGTGGATAATTGTTTACAGTCCCTGTTCAACCCAGAAGAGGCAAAACAGCTCATCGACCGGATGAGAGATTTACTCATTCAGGGAGGATTTGATATACGACAGTGGGCGAGCAACGTGCCCGAAGTAGTTGCTCATCTGCCCGCTTCAGCTCGATCAGAGAGCTGTGAACTTTGGCTGAACTTTAAAGGTCTCGACTCACAAGAGTCAACTTTAGGACTTAGCTGGCACTGTCCGACAGATGTCCTGGGATATAAGCACCGCCCTATCACCTACTCCACGGTCACGCTGCACAATGTGTACAAGGTACTAGCTACCCAGTATGACCCACTAGGTTATATTTGTCCCTACACTACAAGGGCCAAGCTGATTGTACAGGCCCTGTGGAGCACAGAAAGAGGGTGGGATGAGCCCATCGAAGGGAATCTACTTCAGTCCTGGCTTGAGTGGGAAGGCGAACTGTCACACCTTCAGCATGTCACCATTCCCCGTTGCTACGCTCCTCCTCATAACTCCAGCAATGTGACATACGAAGCTCACGTATTCTGTGACGCATCGGAAAAGGCTTATGGGGCTGTGGCTTATCTCAGGGTAAACGAGCAGCAATGGCCCATCATCACATCATTCCTGATGGCTCGCTCCAGAGTGGCCCCACGTAAGCAGGTGTCAATGCCCCGGTTGGAGCTTTGCGCAGCACTCACAGGAGCCCAATTGGCCAGATTACTCCAGACAGAGCTTACTGTTCCCATACCTTCGATTTACCTGTGGACAGACTCTACCACGGTGCTGCAGTGGATCCAATCTAGTTCCTGTCGCTATAAGGTATTTGTGGGGACTCGAATCTGTGCAATACAGGAGCTGACATCTCCTGAACAGTGGCGATATGTGACCTCTGAGCTCAATCCTGCTGATGACATCACCAGAGGGAAACATCTCGCTGACCTAACAGCCCCCAATCGTTGGTCACATGGTCCACCTTTCCTATTACAAGCCGCTGACACTTGGCCTAAGCTGCCAACAGAGTTTCCAGCCTGCAATGAAGCAGAGCTCAGGAGGACTGCATTCTGTGGGCACGCTTCTGTATCCCCAACCTTGCCGGATCCAATGCAGTATGCCTCACTAGATAAGCTGATTGCTGCTACGTACCGGACCCTACACGGGGCGGCCGACACTCCTATTACAGCCGCGGAGCAACTGGAAACCAAGACCATGCTGCTCCGCTCAGCTCAGACCGACAGCTTCACAGAGGAGACCAAAGCCCTCCAGACCAGTCGCCCAGTCCGCTCAGACAGCCGTCTTAGCACGCTGTCCCCTGAATATGACAGTCTTACTGGTCTTATCAGAGTCGGAGGCCGCCTTCGTCAAGCCGCAGACTTAGATCCAGACAGTATTCATCCCATCGTACTAGCAGCTGAACATCCCCTGACCAAGCTCATCATAAGGACTTATGATGACCAGCTCCTTCACCCAGGTTCAGAGAGGCTATTTGCGGAGATAAGGCGCACCTATTGGATTCTCAGAGGACGTCAAGCCATTAAGAAACACCAGCACCAGTGTGTGGACTGTAGGAGATGGCGCGCCACACCTTCTACACCCAAGATGGCTGATTTACCTTCCTCACGGATGAGACTCTATAAACCCCCGTTCTGGTCAACGGGCGTAGACTGTTTCGGGCCATACACGATAAAGATAGGTCGTAGAAGAGAGAAACGCTGGGGAATTATCTACAAGTGTCTTACAACTAGATGTGTGCATCTCGATCTCCTCCCTAGTCTTGACACCGATTCCTTCCTTATGTCATTACGCAGATTTATCGCACGCAGAGGAAAGCCATACGAGATGTGGTCTGATCAAGGAACCAATTTCAGAGGTGGTCATAGAGAACTCCAAGCAGCATTTGAAAACATGGAGCCTGACCTCAAGCAGCAACTAGCCACGCAGGCTATCAACTTCTGCTTCAATCCCCCACACTCTCCTCATTTCGGAGGAGCCTGGGAAAGGGAAATCAGAGCAGTGAAGTCAGCTCTGCAAGTAGTCCTGAAGGACCAAGTTGTGGCAGAAGAAGTCCTACTCACAGCTCTCATAGAGGTTGAGGGCATTTTGAACTCAAAACCGCTTGGCTATGCATCGGCTGACATAGCCGACCCAGATCCCATCACACCAAATCTTCTCTTGATGGGGCGGCGTGATTCAGCACTACCCCAGGCAGTCTACGGCCCCTCAGGCACTCTTTCGACCAGAAGATGGATACACAGCCAGGTCATCAGTGACCACTTCTGGAAGCGGTTCATACAGAACTACCTCCCAGGACTGCAACTCCGACAGAAATGGAGGAAGTCCACTGACAACATGACCGTGGGACAAGCTGTTATGATTGTAGACTCTAATCTGCCTAGAGGCCTCTGGCCTGTGGGTACCATTTCCCAAGTTTTCCCAGGGACTGATGGTGTTGTTCGGGCTGCCGAAGTCAAGGTTAAAGACAGTCTCTATGTTCGCCCGGTGACTAAGCTAGTGGGACTCCCCAAAGTCCCTGAGGACTTAGATGATACTGTTCCGCAATAGCTTGACTTTAGCATGTGTGTATTTGTATCCATACAAATACAGGGGCGGCTGTTAAAAGTCCGCTTTCCAGAGGAATAATGTTTGTGAACACCGTTTAGACTACATTACCCATGATGCACCTCGGTATCTGTACTTCCCGTTGGGAACGTGTTTAGCGCAGTTCAGCACAGCTGAAAGGTGTTGGATGATCAGCGTTTTTCTCGTGCGTTCCTGTGTGAGTTACCCTTGGTGTGCGTGTTTATCATGTGAGTATTGTAAGATGAGATTGATGCTTATTTGACTTTATCTGTGAGTTGCTCTGTGTACATCACTAAGAAGCTAGTCCTGTTGCTAAGTTGCAGGTTTTGTTGGCCTACTTCAGGCAGCCTTGGCTGCAGCTTATATGGCATTCCATATACGACTCACTATCAAGTATGGTGGTTGGAGGTGGATAGAACTATTTTCTGTGTTTATTATCTGACCTGTAGAGATACTGTTTGCTAATGCATATACGAACAATAAATTCATGTATGGTCTTAGGGTGGCATCTAGTGGCCATGAGGTTTATAGCAGATCATATAACCATGTTGGAAACCCACAGTGCTGTATAAGCGGTACACTGCTATTCATACTAATGGTTGTTCTTTCTGTTAACAGATTACCACACCCACATACTCCTGCACACTCACACTCCCTTTACCTGCATTCATAGATGGGAATGCAATTGCCTCACTTGTTGATGTCATCTGCTACCTCTTTAATCAAACTACTTGGACTACATCACTGTGGAGTGCCAATCCTTCTGACAGAGGACAACTCAGTTGAAGCGTGATCGGCAATCAGTGCAAACATTCAGTACAATTATTATTATTATTACTAGGTTAAATAAACTCTAAAATAACCCCCTCCTTTCAGAAAAATAGACAACCTTAGTGTGGCAGTACACACTTGAATGGAAGCCTGCATGAGTATGCCATGGTATTCCTGGCGCCCATTCTCAATCAGAGTGAGGAGGCCCCAGTATGCTGGGCCTCATTTATCAAGCTTGCTTACGCACAAAACGGGGTCGGAAAACTGCATAAGCAACTTTCCACGCAAACTTTGGGATTTATGAAAGAAAACTTAGCGGAAAAATGTGTGCAACTTTAAGTTGACCAAGGACCTGGCTTACACACATTTTGGACTTGGAGAGCACCTGCAGTGCTGCTGCTGAGAAGGATAAAATCATGAAATCCTGCAGCATTATCACTTGTACTGCTTCGTTTTCACACAGAACAAGATCCCCCCCGCACACACACACACACGCACACACACGCACACACACACACACACACACACACACACACACACACACACACACACACACACACACACACACACACACACACACACACACAGCCTAAAGCGCAAAATACGGAATGCAGATTATCAGCAGGGGGACAGATTCAGAGAGAATGTCATGCGTCTGTGACAGTGTGTGTGTCCTGTCACTGTGACCCGATTGATGATGTACCCTGGCTACTTGGACAAGGGAGATCTCCGTTTGGCTGACTGGTTAGCACGCATGACTTTCACCTGGGAGTCTAGGGATTGAATCCTGATTAGACCTTTTTTTTTTAATATCCGCCACAGATCTCGCTGAAGAATTCACAACAGTGACGGCTTCAGCAACGCTGTGCCACTCTGTGGATTTTCTCTTACTTGTTTTCAAAAGCACTTCCTTTCATTTCTCCACCTCACCCACAGGTACCTCAATTTCTGCTTCTGTGAAATTGTGCCTCCTTGATCTGCCTTGATCTACGGTCGCCATGTCATTGGCGGAGCGCTGCATCAGCCGGCTTATGTACATGCATGAGATCCACAAGGCACTTTGCATTGACTATTTGTAAGTGGGCGTGGTGAGGGCAGGATGTGACTAAAATGCAGCTGAGAAACATTCTCGTTAGTCTCTGATTTATGAACTGGAGATTGTATGCAGCTGTGCGTACTCCATGTTTGATAGATCACAAACCTACTTGGTGTAAGTACATTTTTTTGCTGAGCTTAAGTACGGTTTTAGTAAGGATTCTACGCAATGTTTGATAAATGAGACCCCAGATGAGGGAGAAGACAGGGCAGACTTTAGGAGCTGGAGATGATACTAGAGACTACGACTAGACATGAACGAAGTTGAGGTTGCAATAATGAATGGTGTGACTCAAGAGCTGTGTGGTCTGAGTGGTGGTGGTGGTTGTGTGTGTGACCCCTGGAGTAGCTGGTACAAGCTACACTTAGTTTAAACCTTTGCCAATGTGAAATGTGTGCAGTATACATTTCATGTAGAAGTGCTAGACCTTTAATTGCATTGCCTTTCTTTGCTCATAAAACAAACTTCTTGCATTCTTGCTCTTTAACTAGTGACATATTGGTTAATGTGCCAGAAATGTAAGATATAACTTTACTAATTTACTGCATGACTGGTCTTTAATCTTGTGCAAAATATTCAGCCATATTAGACAGAAGTGAGGGTGACTGCTTATTTGCATATGCTTGAATCTCAGTTGATTTTCAAATCAGCTGTTCAGATCTAATCACTTTTGAGAAGTTTTCTAAATCCTAACTTCTTACATCTTTGAATGACTCTTCTACTCATTTAGCCTAAGTCTTATCCCTTTGGAGTTGTCTGTAATAGAAGCTGAGCTTTGACTGACACACAGGTCTGACCACTCCTCTCAACTTCTGATGCAGTGGAAAAACCCTCACACTTCTCTTTGATCAGGCACTTTTATGTGCAGATATTAAAAGGTTAGAAACAATATTTGTGACTTTTTGCTTATTCACATTCAAACACCCTTCAAATAAAAAAAATGTCCATTGCTGTCTGACTAAATGATTGTGAGGTTATGGGTTTCTGGCTGTATTAAACAAGTTTACAAATGCACAGTAACAAGCCTGAGGGTCAATATCAGTTTCCATTTTCAAAAAGTGGAATTTTTCCTCACTTGTCCAGTTATCTATCTTGTAATTGGCTGCAAGATATAAACAAACTCTGAACACATCTTGGGAGAAACCTTCTTAGAACTGATTTGCTAAGTGTATCCACAGGGCATGCTGAAATCCACAAGCCATCCAGTTTTATATGCATTGGCTATGGTGATTGCAATGTAAAATTCAGTATATCCAATGCCTATGTGGACTGTTTTGATGTTCATCTAATTGGATATGCGGCACATGTTCTCAGAGATAAAGATTGGCCTTTGTGCAAAGTGGTCTGCAGAGAATACAGATTATTATTTTCAATAAATTGGGCTTTATTTAGATAAATAATGTTATGGTATGAAACTCTTTCTATTATATAGCTTGGCAACAGTTTCTTTTTTCATGTATATATATTTTTTTTTTTTGTATTTTAGTAAAATTCTTTAACTGAAGGCAAAGCACTTTAATGGTTTTGTATTTTAAAGAAGTCTGCAGCAAATCTGCCAGATTTTTTGGGACTCAGGGGATAATGAAAATGGCTGTTGAAATGTAGAATCTTTGAGTATCAAATTTAGGGTGTAAGAGGAACAGATAAACGTGACAAATTAATTTCACATTGGTTTCCTTGATCGTTTGCACCCCAGTGAGTGCCGTAGGCGGCTGTTTCTTCAGTTTTTTCTTTCTTTATCCTCTTCTGTTTGGAAATGGAAAATGCATGTGGAGGGCTGACACCAAGACAGCATCTGAACTCGGCTGATAGCTTTCAAGTTTGCCAACCATACAAATTACAATTTAACAAAAGACATTTTGTCATACTGAACAACTAAGAAACATATATTTAAGTCACAAACTCCAAAACTGAAGAAAACTGCATCATTTAAAGACATTTTAAATCTAAAAGGGGGTTCTACATTATTACTTTTTAAAATGTTAATACCATTATGATTTATTTTTACTTTTATTCATATTGCTAGAATTTTTTTTATTCATTGCCAATTTGAACCTTCAGACCTTTTGCTAATAGAGCAAAGCATTTTTTTTCATCTGCAAATACTGTAGAAATTTAGCTGAAGGTTGAAAAAAATGAAACTTTCATTCTCAACATGAATAGGATAAGAAGCAGCATGTTGGTGTAAAACTAGAAGAAAAGACAGTTTCTAAGCTTTTAGTTTGAACAATTGAAGTTTTCCAATGTAATCAGTTGAAGGAAAAACATATTGCTCTTGTAATCAGTTGCTGTCGTCATCGTCTTCCTCTGCTTATCCGGGTCCGTGTCGTGGGGGCAGCATCCCAACTAGGGAGCTCCAGACCGTCCTCTCCCCGGCCACCTCCACCAGTTCCTCCGGTTGGACCCCAAGGCGTTCCCGGACCAGATTGGAGATGTAACCTCTCCAACGTGTCCTGGGTCGACCGGGGCCTCCTGCCGGCAGGACATGGCCGAAACACCTCCCCAGGCAGGCGTCCAGGAGGCATCCTGACCAGATGCCCAAACCACCTCAACTGACTCCTTTCGATCCGGAGGAGCAGTGGTTCTACTCCGAGTCCCTCCCAAACGTCCAAGCTCCTCACCCTTTCTATAAGGCTGAGCCCGGCCACCCTATGGGGGAATCTCATTTCGGCCACTTGTATTCGCGATGTTGTTCTTTCGGTCATTACCCAAAGCTCATGACCATAGGTGAGGATTGGGACGTAGATCGACCAGTAAATCGAGAGCCTGGCTTTCTGGCTCAGCTCCCTCTTGACCACGACAGATCGGCTTAGCGTCCGCATCACTGCAGATGCCGAACCAATCCGCCTGTTGATCTCTCGATCCCTCCTACCCTCACTCGTGAACAAGACCCAGAGAAACTTAAACCTCCGGAGACCCACAGACCAGCCACGCCGTGTAGGCCACCTTCTTCAGCCTGACAGCTCCCCGAACCTCTGGTGTCCACCAGCGAGTATGGGGGTTGCCACCACGACTGGCGCCAGCCACCTTGCGACCACAGCTAGCAACAGCCGCCTCAACAATCGCAGAGTGGAACAAGGCCCACTTGGAGTCGATGTCCCACACTGCTCTCGGGACGCGGTCAAAGCTCTGCCGGAGGTCGGAGTTGAAGACCGTCTTGACAGGTTCTTCTGTCAGACGTTCCCAGCAGACCCCTGTGCGTTTAGGTCTGCCAGGTCTACGAGGCATCTTCCCCTGCCATCTGATCCATCTCACCACCAGGTGGTGATCAGTTGACAACTCCGCTCCTGTACATATGGCCGCAGGTCAGATGATATGACTACAAAGTCTATCATCGACCTGTGACCTAGGCTGCCCTGGTACCAAGTGTACCGATGGGCATCCTTATGTTTGAACATGGTGTTCATTATGGCCAAACTGTGGCTTACACAGAAGTCCAATAACGAAACACCACTCAAGTTCAGATCAGGTGGGCCGTTACTCCCAATCACACCCCTCCAGGTCATGCTGTCATTGCCCATGTGAGCATTGAAGTCCCCCAGCAGGACAATGGAGTCCCCTGATGGAGCACTATCTAGCACTCGTAAGTAAGTAAGTAAGTAAGTAAAAGTTTATTTATATAGCGCCTTTCTCAGATATAAATCACAAAGCGCTGTACAACATAATAAAGATCAGGGCAAATACCTCTAACCAATAAAAACATCAGAAAAACAATAGCAGTGATAAACGTGGAAAATAAAATCAGGAGTATAAACAAAGTGAAGGTGTGAACCCAAACAAAGCCTCGTCCCAGGGACTCCAAAAAGGGTGGGTACTCTGAACTGATATTTGGTCCATAAGCACAAACAACAGTCAGGACCCGTTCCCCGACCCAAAGGCGCAGGGAAGCTACCCTCTCGTCCCCGGGGTAAACCCCAACACACAGGCAGAGAGTCTTGGGGCTAACAAAAAGCCAACCCCATCCCCCCGCCTCTCAACCTGAGTGACTCCAGCAAAGGAAAGTGTCCAACCCCTCTCAAGGACTTGGTTTCCAGAGCCAATGCTATGTGTCGAGGTGAGTCCGACTATATCTAGCCGGTACCGCTTATCCTCTGCCACAATCTCCTGCTCCTTTCTCGCCAGCGAGGTGACATTCCATGTCCCAATAACCAGTTTCCTTGTCAGAGGATCAGACCACCAAGGCCGATCCACACTGCACCGGACCCTTCATGTTCATCCTGCGGGTGGTGGGTCCACAGTTGGATGAGCCCATGTATCCGGTTCAGGTTGGGCCCGGCCGGGCCCCATGGGCGAAGGCCCGGCCACCAGGTGCTTGCTCACAGGCCCCAACCCCAGGCCTGGCTCCAGGGTGGGACCCCGGTAACCCTCAGGGCCGGGTACTCCGACTCTTTGTTTTTACGTCCATGAAAAATCTTTTGAACCGTTCTTTATCTCACCCTTCAAATAAGACCCATTTGTCATGGGAGACCCTACCAGGGGCACAAAGTGCCCCAGACAACATAGCTCCTAGGATCATTAGGGCACTCAAACTCCTCCACCACGATAAGGTGACGGTTCAAGGAGGAGGTAATCAGTTGCAATTTTTAAAAAATAATTGCAACTGACTGCCACAGTCCCCATGTCACAATTTTTTAAATAATGAGAAACTGTATTGAACACTTTTCTTGGGTCGTAAATTCACATTTTGCTTTGTGAAGAGAGAAAATGATGGAGGCAATAATGTTTTAACAAAAATAAAAAGCACTCAGTTCAGCAGTGAATTAATTTAAGTATGCTTCACAAAAAGGTTTTGAGGATGGTGTCATTGTTGGAAATCAGTTTAAAGAACTACTTAATAGGATTCATTAATCATATCTGTGGTATTCAGGGGGCTCATTTATAAAGGTTGCTTATGCATGAAGACCACCAGGAAATACTGAAGCCTAAATGAAGGGACTTTAGCCTGAACATGTGCCAAAAGGGTGTTGCAAGGGAGAAGGTTGTCAAGGCTGTGAGACTTGATGTCCTTGCAGCCAGAACTCCAATTAGTTGACATAAATAGATGCTAACACTCTTTTTTTAAAATAGAATTTACCAAAATAAACAAAAATGTAGCTTTCGCAGATGTTGAACTGATCCTACTATGTTCTGAAAAACGGTCACATAAGGCATTTCACTTATAATCTTAGAAGCTACATCAGTTCAAACATAAGGATGCCAAATGCTTCTTTTTTTGTTTAGCTGAGATGAGAGCTTCAATAATGTGAGCCAGTTTACAAATCACTCCCCTGATCCTCCCTTCTGGGGGTCATCACGGTCTTTGATGTCTTGGTCCACATAAAATATATTTTGATGACCTTCCTAAAGATGTGTGTGTGTGTGTGTGTGTGTGTGTGTGTGTGTGTGTGTGTGTGTGTGTGTGTGTGTGTGTGTGTGTATGTATGTGTGTGTGTGTGTGTGTGTGTGTGTGTGTGTGTGTGTGTGTGTGTGTGTGTGTGTGTGCGTGCGCGCGTGCGTGCGTGCGTGCGTGCGTGCGCGCGCGTGCGTGCGCGTGTGTGTGTGTGTGTGTGTGTGTGTGTGTGAAATTCGGGACTAGACTGAGCTACACTCTAGCCTTTTATGACTTGAAACTTCAGATCTTCTGCTTAATGTTTGCTTTTTTTCTTCCTCTTTCAAACTAATGACCTCTTTTACTCCTGCTTCAAACCTTCTCTTCTCCCTGCCCAAAATGTGAAACATTCCTTGGCCAAAAAACTGTGTTTCTTATGCTTAAAATGACGGCTGACTGTAGAGCCTTGACCTGAAGAGACCCTGATTTTCCTAACTTTAGAACTGGGCAAACTAAAACCCGTCTTTACCCTGGACCAAACAAACAAAAGGATTTCCATGCCACTGCAACAGTAAGACATCTGCTTTAGTAATGCTCTGTGTTGTTTATTTATTTATTTATTTTTTATTCCCTCATTTATTTCTGCTTGACTAGAGTCCTGCTCCCCTCACACATGGTCCTACTTTTTTAATTGTCACACCTGCAGCATGCAAGTCTTTTACCTCCATCTGTACACACAGTTCCAGGGTTTTCAACTGTTCATATTTGGATTATGTACATATTTACTCAACCATATTCTTTTCCATGGCTTTATTCCAAGAGGACAAGTGGATCTGAACAAAGTTTCCCCACTGAGATTTAACAGATCCCCTTCATAAGGGGCTGAATGATGGATGGGTCTCTTAGTATTTGGATTTATCTGATCAGTATTCATGTCTGGAAAGAAAACAGTGACAATGATTTCTCTCTGCTCATGTATGCATTTTTTAATGAGCTTCAGCTTGAAAAAGTTCATGTTGCTTTCATCAGGGAGGATGCTGAAAGTGAGAGAATCACTCTGACAAGACTCCATTTGTTCCTCTCATTGCCCAGAGCCTTGCTCAATTGTTTCAAACTGAGAAATCTAAAGATACAAGTGAGGAGCACACAGGAAAAGGAAGGACAAATCAGTGGGTTAAAAGTGTGAGAAACAGAACAAATCCTTAAATAAATAAATAAATAAAATTAAAAATAAAGCTAACTTTACTTGCTTTAAGTTTATTTTTTTACACAGAATTTCAGGAAGACTATAACTCTCCTGAATTATGACTGCATGTGATTCTTTTTTATTTGTTTATTTTTTTTCCTCGTTATTCATGTGGAGCAGCTGCAGCACTTAGAAATGTTCCAGGAAGCCATTTGAAGGAATGAATACAAAGGGAAGCCAGCAAATCAGTTCACTCCCACAAAAACTAAATGAAAAGATGGAACACTGAGGCTCCCTGTTTTCTTTTTTGTGACATTTATTATTTAGTGATCCTTGATGTTTCTTTTGAGACGTTTTCTTTAGAAAAGGAAACATTTTATCTGGTCAGGATACTTCTGGTGTTGGAGAGTTTCTTTCTTCTTAAAACGTACAACACAAGATTGTTCTGTAAAAGTACAAATGTAGAACACCTGTGAGATTGTTGATGTGCAAGGGTGAGGACTAAAACCTGTTTAAAAGAGATACAATATTCTTTGACTTGGAGGAAAACTGGTGTGAAAGTGGGTTTTGCCAGTAATGCCCACCATTTTATTTCTGATGTAAACCTGGCAGAAGCAGAAGCCCTGATGAATAAAATATGCTTGATGGGCAGTCATAAAAGAAAACAAACAAAAAAAAATGCATCAGGCAAAAAACGTTCATCATCATCGACCGCACAGCACCAACAAGCAGTTCTACTGTAAAGCTAAGAGTTCTCCTACTCTCAGCCCCCCAGTGTCCCCGATTTTCTCTGCAGAGAGCACATCCATCAAGTTGTGATAAAGCCTGGTCCTTGGACACATGTGAGTACAGCAGCTTGTGATTTCTGATGCTGTGGCCTGTGTCTCATCTCATCCACGCTATTCTTTTATAACCCAATCATAATCCAGAGCAGGACGGCTAGAAGAACAGATAAATGATCCAAGATGACTCAAATCTCCTGTTGGTTTTCTTCTACACTGTTCGGGGCAGTTGTTCCAATCGCTGCAAAAAATAAATAAATAAAATAAAAAGAAAAGTTATTTTATTGAGGAAATCTATTTCTCAAGGATGAGAAAGTACAGATATGTTAAGCAGGTTTTTGTATGAAATGAATCAACATAGCAGATCATTCTCCAAAAATGTTTCTTTTGAATCAATGATCACTGTTTCCCTCTAACCTAATTAAATTACAAAAATGGAGGTCATAACTCACACGCAAAACAATATGGTTCCATTTTATTGAGTTTTCACTAGAAAAGTATGCAGCATCTGATAAAATGTTATTATGGTGCATGTTTATTCGATAATGTTTTAACAAGATTTAAAAATCAATTTCCTTATTTTATTAAGATTTTCATGTTCATGAGCATGTTCATGGTAGGGTCTCCCATGACAAATTGGTCTTAGGTGAAGGGTGAGACAAAGAACGGTTCGAAGGATCTTTCATGGCGGTTAAAACGAAGAGTCGGAGTACCCGGCCCGGAGGGTTACCGGGGTCCCACCCTGGAGCCAGGCCTGGGGTTGGGGCCCGTGAGCGAGCACCTGGTGGCCGGGCTTTCGCCCATGGGGCCCGGCCGGGCCCAGCCCGAACCGGATACATGGGCTCGTCCAACTGTGGACCCACCACCCGCAGGAGGAACATGAAGGGTCCGGTGCAATGCGAATCGGGTGGCAGACCAAGGCGGGAGCCTTGGCGGTCCAAACCCCGGACAAGAAAACTAGTTTTTTGGACATGGAACGTCACCTCGCTGGCGGGGAAGGAGCCGGAGCTTGTGGCAGAGGTTGAGCGGTACCGGCTAGATATAGTCGGACTCACCTCGACACATTGCATTGGCTCTGGAACCCGAGACCTGGAGAGGGGTTGGACACTCTACTTTGCTGGAGTTGCTCCGGGTGAGAGGCAGAGGGCTGGGGTTGGCTTTTTGTTAGCCCCGAGACTCTCTGCCTGTGTGTTGGGGTTTACCCCGGGGGACAAGAGGGTAGCTTCCTTGCGCCTTCGGGTCGGGGAACGGGTCCTGACTGTTGTTTGTGCTTATGGGCCAAATATCAGTTCAGAGTACCCACCCTTTTTGGAGTCCCTGGGACGAGTGCTAGATAGTGCTCCATCAGGGGACTCCCTTGTCCTGCTGGGGGACTTCAATGCTCACGTGGGCAATGACAGCTTGACCTGGAGGGGTGTGATTGGGAGGAACGGCCCACCTAATCTGAACTCGAGCGGTGTTTTGTTATTGGACTTCTGTGCAAGCCGCAGTTTGGCCATAACGAACACCATGTTCGAACATAAGGATGCCCACCGGTACACTTGGTACCAGGGCAGCCTAGGTCACAGGTCGATGATAGATTTTGTAGTCGTATCATCTGACCTGCGGCCGTATGTTTTGGACACCCGAGTGAAGAGAGGGGCGGAGCTGTCAACTAATCACCACCTGGTGGTGAGTTGGATCAGATGGCAAGGGAACATGCCGCGTAGACCTGGCAGACCCAAACGCATAGTGAGGGTCTGCTGGGAACACCTGGCAGAAGAACCTGTCAAGACAGTCTTCAACTCCCACCTCCGGCAGAGCTTTGACCACGTCCCGAGAGCAGTGGGGGACATTGAGTCCGAGTGGGCCTTGTTCCACTCTGCGATTGTCGAGGCGGCTGTTGCTAGCTGTGGTCGTAAGGTGGCCGGTGCCAGTCATGGTGGCAACCCCCGTACCCGCTGGTGGACACCAGAGGTTCGGGGAGCCGTCAGGCTGAAGAAGGAGGCCTACAGGGCGTGGCTGGTCTGTGGGTCTCCGGAGGCAGCAGACAGGTACCGGATAGCCAAGCGGGGTGCAGCAGTGGCAGTTGCCGAGGCTAAATCTCGGGCGTGGGAGGAGTTTGGTGAGGCCATGGAGAAAGACTATCGATCGGCTCCAAAGAGGTTCTGGCAAACTGTCCGGCGCCTCAGGAGAGGAAGGCAGCAACTCGCTCACACTGTTTACAGTGGGGATGGGGAGCTGCTGACGTCAACTGAGGCTATAGTCGGACGGTGGAAGGAATACTTTGAGGAGCTCCTCAATCCCACCAATGCGCATTCCGAGGAGGAACCAGAGCTGGGAGGCCTGGGGATGGACTGTCCGATCTCGGGGGCAGAAGCATCTGAGGTAGTCAAACAACTACACAGCGGCGGAGCCCCGGGGGCGGATGAGGTTCGTCCTGGGTATCTCAAGGCTATGGATGTTGTAGGGCTGTCATGGTTGACACGTCTCTACAACATTGCGTGGTCATCGGGGGCAGTTCCTAGGGAGTGGCAGACCGGGGTGGTGGTCCCCATCTTTAAGAAGGGTGACCTGAGGGTGTGTTCCAACTATAGGGGGATCACACTCCTCAGCCTCCCTGGAAAGGTCTACGCCAAGGTACTGGAGAGGAGGGTCCGATCGATAGTTGAATCTCAGATAGAGGAGGAGCAATGTGGTTTTCGTCCTGGCCGTGGAACTGTGGACCAGCTCTATACCCTTGCAAGGGTGATGGAGGGGGCATGGGAGTTTGCCCAACCAATCCACCTGTGCTTTGTGGATTTGGAGAAGGCTTATGACCGTGTCCCCAGGGGCACCCTGTGGGGGACGCTCCAGGAGTATGGGGTGGGTGGCTTTCTGTTAAGGGCCATTCAATCCCTTTACCAGAGGAGCGTGAGTTTGGTCCGCATAGCCGGTAGTAAGTCGGACCTGTTCCCAGTGAGGGTTGGACTCCGCCAGGGCTGCCCTTTGTCACCAGTTCTGTTCATCACTTTTATGGACAGAATTTCTAGACGCAGCCGTGGTGTGGAGTGTGTCGAGTTTGGTGGCAGGAGAATCTCGTCTCTGCTTTTTGCGGATGATGTGGTCCTCCTAGCTTCATCCAGCTCTGACCTTCAGCTCTTGCTGGGTAGGTTCGCGGCCGAATGTGAAGCGGCTGGGATGAGGATCAGCACCTCCAAATCTGAGACCATGGTTCTCGACCGGAAAAGGGTGGCTTGCCACCTCTGGGTCGGGGGAGAGGTCCTACCTCAAGTGGAGGAGTTTAAGTATCTCGGGGTCTTGTTCACGAGTGAGGGTAGGAGGGATCGGGAGATCGACAGGCGGATTGGTTCGGCGTCTGCAGTGATGCGGACGCTGAGCCGATCTGTCGTGGGGAAGAGGGAGCTGAGCCAGAAAGCCAGGCTCTCGATTTACCGGTCGATCTACGTCCCAATCCTCACCTATGGTCATGAGCTTTGGGTAATGACCGAAAGAACGAGATCGCGGATACAAGCGGCCGAAATGAGTTTCCTCCGTAGGTTGGCCAGGCTCAGCCTTAGAGATAGGGTGAGGAGCTCGGACATTCGGGAGGGACTCGGAGTAGAACCGCTGCTCCTCCGGATCGAAAGGAGCCAGTTGAGGTGGTTTGGGCATCTGGTCAGGATGCCTCCTGGACGCCTCCCCGGGGAGGTGTTTCGGGCATGTCCTGCCGGCAGAAGGCCCCCGGGTCGACCCAGGACACGTTGGAGAGGTTACATCTCCAATCTGGTCCGGGAACGCCTTGGGGTCCTGCCGGAGGAGCTGGTGGACAAGGCCAGGGAGAGGACGGCCTGGAGCTCCCTAATTGGGATGCTGCCCCCGCGACCTGGACCCGGATAAGCGGAGGAAGACGAAGACGAAGACGAAGATGTTCCTGAGCAGCAGTCTACTTGAACACAGATTTTTTTTGGGGGGGGGGGGGGGGGGGGGGGTGTCAAAATAAGCACTGCAGACACGTGGAACTGTTCTGCGGTGATATTCACACATCCAGGACCAGACGAACAGTTGTTTTTGTCTTCTTATTTCATATGAATATGAGCGTAAGTTAATCTGATATGGGAACATGGCATGGGATTTATTCAAAACTGCATTTTAGCTTCAGAGGCTGCTGTGAAATGCGTTGTCGTGTACCAACTGTATTATCCATAGCTATACACTTCTAAGTAATATAATTGTATTTGTAAGTTTTCAAGAACATCCCTTTTCTGCTAAGGTAATGGTAACACATGATGTAGCTTGTAAATAAATTATTAAATGAATAAAAAATGAGTAAATATGATAGAACTTTTCTAAGTCAGAGGACTCCAAAGCTTTTTACACTACGATGTATCAATCATCCATTCACACACTGATGGTGATGAGCTACAATGTAGCCACAGCTGACCTGGGACGCACTGACAGAGGCAAGGCTTTCAAGAACAGGCGCCATCGGTCCCCATTAGGTGGGTTAAGTGCCTAGCTCAAGGACACAACAGCAGCTCTCTCTGTCCGGAGCCAGGATTGAACCTGCAACCTTCCAATTACTGGACAACTCACTCTACCTCCTGAGATACCGTTGCCCTAAATTTCATTTTCAAGCAAACTTGATGGACTTATAAAAGGTTACATTTCTGCAGAATAATTTTTCACCAATATGTAGTGATTTTTACCTCATGAGATTTATTACTATCAGAAAAAAATATTACAGAATTTTGATAGCAACCTCCCCGTTGTCACTGATCCATGATCAAGGAATGGACCTTCACAAACTAAAGCTGCAACTGTCAAACTCAATTTAATTTCCTTTTTAACTAATCTTTATGAATTAGGACAACAAAAGCTTCACATAACATCATCATCATTCTACATCCCAATCAGATTGTTTCCTGAAAAAAGTAATTACTACCTGTTTTTGGTTTGCATGAAACTGCTCTGGTTAAGGAGATTTAGCCAATTTTAGGTTTTTCATGACAGACCTCTGAAGTTGAAAGAGTTGAACTTGTCCAGGTGTATTAATTAGAGCTGCATTCCACCTGTGAAAACTGATCTTTCTGTAGAAATTTGTCAATAGCAGGCTGTGCTCTAATTAAATTAAAACCCTCTTCAATGCACCTGCTTTTTTCCCCCTCTGTTACGTAAAAAAGAATAATTCTTCCTTTTATTTATATAAAAATATCTTAGAGGAAAACACATTTTCTTTCTTGGGCTACAAAGGTTTCTTCTCACATGCCAAAAGCATGCAGTATGACCCTCTCAGTCTCAAAATAAGTTTTGATAAAAAGACGGACAGCTAAGTCCTTCAAGGGTACTTCTGAGTTAAAAAATGCTCATGAAATACGTATGTGGAGTAGGTAGGTTTTAATGTTGCAAATCTGCAACGCCTGCCTCCAGAGGGTTAAGTTGACCCTAGGTAGTGTGTGTGTGTGTTCTTGTACTAACTACATACTGAGGACCATGATATTTTAACCAACAGGGTGAGGACATTATTCAAAGTGAGGACATTTTTGTGGTCCTCACTTTTTTTAAATGCTTACTAGTTTTTGTTGACGTTATTTAGGAATACAGCAACACTATTTATAGTTAGGGCTAGGCATAATACAGTCACAAAAATAAGAAAATGAGACACATGTGTGTGTGTGCGTGCGTGTGCACGTGTGTGTGTGTGTGTGTGCGCGCGCGTGTGTATGAGTGAGAGAGAGAGAGAGAGAGGTAAAATTGTCATTCATATGCATGTAAAGTGGGACTCAGGGAGAGAGTGTGTGTTCCAGTGGCTGAGACTATAAACAGGATGAAGTAAGGTGGGTAAGGATGAATGAGATCTGAATTAAAAATTCTCAATTTTTTTAACCACTAATTTTTAATTAATTTTTTTTAATGGCACCTTGAGATGACTTTACTAGTGAATTTAATTAAACTCCCATCCTGATCAAATATTGTCCTCTCTCTTGTTCTCTGCATTCCTTTTTTCTGGGGTCAAGTTTAATTATCTAACCTAGAAACTCCAATACCAGAGTGATCTCACTCCCTGTTCATTTAGTCTCTAATGACTTGACATTTGGTTGTGATGCACATGATTCAGCTGCAGGTTTATTTCTAAACAGTGTCTGATGGACCTCCCTTAAGTCTGTCTATGATCCCTCCATGAATTATTTACATGGTAAATATTGATTTAGGAACACATTCTTGCAATGGAAAATGATGTGTCACATGACTTGTACAATATTTTAAAACAGTTTCTTATTAGTCAAAAATAAATAAATAAAAAGATGCTTTTTCATTTGTAAATTTCAGCAAATTGTGCGTTAAATGATAGGATAATGACAAATGACTTGCACTTGTACAGCACCTTTCAGAGTCAGAGGACTCCAAAGTGATTTACACTACAGTGTATCATTCATCCATTCACACACACAATCACACACTGATGGTGATGAGCTTGGTGCAGTGACAGAGGTTAAGCCCTAACCCACAGATCATTCTTTTGATCTAGGCCAGGTTGATTGAGTAACAAACTTATTTCACAACTCAAATCGGGAACTACTGGGTGATGGGAAAAAAAAAAAAAAATATATATATATATATATATATATAAAACCTCTTTTCACTATAACTGTGAGGCAAGCATTGGTGACAATAAAAAATAATGAGTTCTGTACTTTATAACAAGCCAAGTTCAAAAATTTTATACTGGTTAATGCTAATGTATACATCTTTGCCCACACGCTGCAGTAACAGTCACTGTGAGGGTTCAGTTTAATGTTTTTACCACTTGTTGGCACACTTTCTATCAGAATTACTAAAATTACACACCTACAAGTAACTAACAAATGGATAACAAAGTAGCATGCCATCTAAAATACTATGGGCTGCATGGTAGCGCAGTGGTTAGCACTGTTGCCTCGCAGCACGAAGGTTGCAGGTTCGAAACTCGGCTGCGGCCTTTCTGCGTGGAGTTGCGTGTTCTCCCCATGCATGCGTGGGTTTCCTCCAGGTACTCCGGTTTCCCCCACAGATCACAACATGCCCTATAGGTTATAAATTGTAAGTCGCTTTGGAAAAAAGCGTCTGCTAAATAAATGAATATAAACATAAATAAACATAAACATATGTATGTTTTATGTGAGAAACAAAGCAGATTTTAGCTTTCTTGGTTTATTCATAACTTCAAAATCACAGCAGCTCCACACACACACACACACGCACACACACACACACACACACACACGCACGCACACACACACACACACACACACACACACACACACACACACACACACACACACACACACACACTGTCAAGGGAAGAAACTGACAGATAGCTCTGCCAACTGACAGAAGCCAGGCTGCATTTACATACAACAGGTCCATCACCAACCATTTTTCAACAAGTACATAACTAGACTCCAGACAGAAGATGTGAAACAACCTCTTACATCAAATTGCAAACAAAAGGGACTGTTCCATTTGTGACACTAGGCAACTCATTTCTTCCTGTTTAACTGCTCCGAGCCAAGAATAGGCTATTTGTGCACAAAGAAAGGTATGCACTGAGGGGCGAGAGAAGGTCAGAGGGAAGTTGGATGCATGGATGACGATCTAGTCACTAGGAAAAAGACATTTGCAATGACTGGATGATGATTTCCAGGATTGTACATTTCAGAGGCAATTAAAAGTATTCATATCTTTTGACAAAACACAGAATTTATTGGTTGCCATCAGTATGTGAAGAGCATTTCAAGCAATTTGGCAAAATATGCTCCAGAAACAGATTTCGTATCTCACCTACCTCAATAGTGAGTTCCCCAGTCGATGTGTTTCTCCAACTGCTTCACACTGCTCAGAACAAAAACACATGCTCATTAAACTTTAACACTGTTGGCTTCTTTTTCTAGTCATAATGCCTATAGTCACTTATAGTCACTTACATAGCCTCTGCTCATTCTGAATGCATGGAAAAAAGCCATGGACGCTTTTTTGGGGAGAACAAACCATAAAATATACTACAAAATACCACTTTGTTTGGTCTAATTGGTGTACTTTAGCTGCTCAAATATCTTGAGGCTGCCACCTCTGAAGAAATATTGACCAATAGTCATCAGTCCCTGGTGCAAAAACAAGAAAGTATTCTGTATTCTTCCACCAACATAGATGTTTGCTTGAGGTAAAAATGTGTCTAATATACCTGTTTCTTGTTGTCAGAGGAATATAAAAACAGGTTTTCAAATCATTTGAAGACCAGGTGATGCTGCAGTAGTAGGAACAAGCAGGTACATTCTTTTTAAAAAAGAATCACAAGCAGACTTTTCACCATTATAACAGGTTTAACTGCAGGTCTGATCCTGCTGAGAGTTCTCTGCAGAGGTGACGGGTCACAGGACACAACTTTTACTTTGACACTCACCCTGAATCCTAAGTGAACTGAAAATTCTGTATAAAGAGTTCCAGTGACAGGCAGCACACATTTATATTCAGAGCGTTGTTAGAGAGGTTTTGTTTCCATGCTTTTTAAATTTTCTTAAGAATGATGTTGTGAACCCAACAAAGGACAGAAAGAACCAAGATTTCCTTGTAAATTAATTTTACAGGGGAACTATAGCATTGTATCCAGTAGGACACCAAAAGGACTTGTTCGAGGACAGAGAGCAGTTAATTTTTAAGATAAATGTTTGAATACTACAAATGTTTTTCATTCTAAACTACACATACACACAACATATAGATGGAAGCACACACTTATCTGTGCCATTAACTATAACTGACTCAAGCATATTACATTTAGAAGTTATAACTATGTTAATGAACTTAACCTTGATATAAAGTGCACACTTGAGAAGTGCCCATACTAAGAGAAGTCACAGAGTTGAGGTTTTAGTGTTATTACTGATATAATGGTGCAGTCTAGCTTAGGCCAAGGGTGCAGCATTATGATAACATTAACCAAACAATATAAATGAACCTATATCTGCAAGTTAGTTCCAGCAGTTAATTCATGCTGTGCTTCCTCTTCAAACGTGAACTGTCTCTCTCCTCGCATTTCACTTCTCTGCTAATTTTGGCAGTCTCTTCTACTGACATGCTTTCCCCCCCTCAGCTGACTGAAGGGTTGGAATTAATTATAAATCTCTCCAACATGGCTCACAAAATGTAAAAGTGGGGTGATGAGGTGTCACTCCTTGTTTTTAGGATTGCAGCGTTTTCATTCTCCATCACTCATCCTATAAAATGGAACAATGTTGAGCTTTCTGACGTTCCATTTTTCAAAAGTTAACTCAAAGGCATTTTTTTAGATTTGGCCTGTGCCCAAGGGTAGGAAGACAGAAGAATTTGAAATGAAAGATTTGTGACAAATCGTTTGTTTTATTTTTTTAAAGGGGCCACACATCACAACTTGAAATGTCACTAAAAGAGCTAATTGCAAGTTAGAGACTCCCATGAACCAATGTTAAGAGAAACATAATAGAAACTCATTTTAAAACGATCGGCCAAAGCAGAGAGTGTGCTGCGATGTGAGGAGAAGCAGCGGGGGAGCAGCAGGTGTCTTGTGAGTTAACAATGTTAGCTTAGACTCGTGTGCTAACATCACAGTATTGTACAGATAACTATCATGTACCAGACAATTAAAAATAGTATCCGTCAGTTATTATAATGTTAATACTTGACAATGATAAACTAAGGAGCATCTGTTAGCTGCCTCATACTAATTAATATCTGTTCATGTAATGTAGTTTAGCGCTTAGAGAGAGGAAGGGACAGAGACATGTGCCATCTGGTTCTGGAGTTCATGCGGGCTTCTGTGAGTTGGATCCGACCTAGACACCAACGAGACAGTTGAGCTGGTATTTTTAAAAGCTGCACATGATCCTTTCCTGGAGGTCCGTGGTGGTTCTGATCTGGTTCCGACCAAGAAAGTTTGCTGGACTGGCCTGCTGAGTGGTCCAAAGTTATGTACCATCTCTTCTGGTGTTCGGTTCTGATGGTTATCTGAGCTCCAGAAAGCCACATTTCTTTTTTTAAACCCCGCAACGGGTCTTCGGAGCCCAGCGTGAACCTCCCTGTCCCGGTACTGACTGATGTGGGCTACTGAAGTCCGTCTTTTCAGCTGCAAAAAACGCCCTCAAGCATGGAGATAGAGGTGTTGTTTCTCGTATTTGGAAACCCGTGGACTTGATGTCCAGACAGGCTGGAGTTGGTACAGCTTTCAAAAACTAGAGTTTATCAAAATGAACACAACCCAAAACTAGTAAACACACACTGACTCAATATTATGACCTATCTACCCTAAAAATACCCACTCCCCACACTGAGCTGCGGCAGTGTCTAGCTTCTAACTCCCTTTGGTTTCTTCAGAGGTTCAGATTTAGAAAAAAGCCTTTTTAGAAGCTTTGCTGAGAAAAGCCACTTTTTACTAAGAAAACTGTGTTATGTATTTTAAAATGAAATATTTATAATAAGCTTTTCAAATAGTATTTTTGGACAGCATTTTATATAAATTAGAAGAAAAAAAGTACCTGCAATTTGCTCTTTAAAGTGTAGTTAAGTGCAAAAATACTGACTATATTTTGTCCTAACAGTTGTTGTTCGCCTATTGAAGGATGTCTGTTCACAGAAATCCCATTACCTACTTCTGGATGCAATCAGTTGTTTCCTCATAGCAAGACATTTGCAAGTTTCAAAATCCTGGTGAGGTTTTTCTGTATGTTGTTAAGCATGCATACAGGTGCTGGTCATAAAATTAGAATATCATGACAAAGTTTATTGATTTCAGTAATTTTATTAACCAAAAGGTTATTAAAGAGAATGGCTGTTCACAGAGCTCTGTGTCCAAGCACATTAATAGAGAGGCGAAGGGAAGGACAAGATGTAGTAGAAAAAACTACAATTTTCAGTTGTCCATGCCTTCATTACCTCCCGTCTGGACTACTCTAACTCAGTGCTATATGGTATCTCCTCCTCCACTCTTGCCCGCCTTCAGCTGGTGCAGAATGGAGCAGCCCAATTCCTGACTGGCACCAGGCAACGAGAACACATCGCACCGGTTTTGGCAAATCTCCACTGGCTTCCCATCTATCTCTGAATAGAGTCCAAGATTCTGGTTTTTGTGTTCAAATCCCTGAATAACTTAGCACCTGGCTACTTGTCTGAGCTCATTCACCCTTATGTCCCTACGCAATCCATCCGATCAGCCAACCAGCACCTTCTTAATGTCCGTAGCTCCTGCTGTAAGTCCCACGGGGAGTGCGCTTTTTCAGTTTGTGCACCGAAGCTCTGGAACCACTTGCCCCTCCTGATCAGACTGTCTTCTTCTCTTTCCCTTTTTAAGTCTCGTTTAAAAACTCACTTTTATTCTCTGGATTTAAATTCAGTCTAACTTATTCTCTTTTTCCTTTTCTTTTCTATTTGTATTACTCAATTTTAATGGATTTAGTTTTTATTTTAAATTGTTTTTATTATGGGTTTTAGTTTAGCACTTTGGTCGGCCCTCAAGCCGTGTTTAAATATGCTATACAAATAAACTTGGTATGGTATGGTACAGTATGGTACAACAATAGTGATAACCACACCCTGGAGAGGATTGTGAAACAAAACCCATTCAACAATGTGTGGGAGATTCACAAAGAGTGGACTGCAGCTAGAGGCAGTGCTTCAAGAACCACCATTCACAGATGTATGCAAGACCTGGTTTCATCTGTCACTTCCTTGTGTCAAGCCACTCTTGAAAAAGAAACAGCGTCAGAAGCGTCTCGCCTGAGCTTAAATCAAAAAGGACTGGACTGCTGCTGAGTGGTCCAAAATTATGTTCTCTGATAAAAGTAAATTGGGCGTTTCCTTTGGAAATCAAGGTCCCAGAGTCTTGAGGAAGAGAGAAGCATAGAATTGTTTGAGGTCCAATGTAAAGTTGCCACATTTCGTGATGATTTGGGGTGCCGTGTCATCTGCAGGTGTTGGTCCATTGTAAGGCTGCCACAAGCGACTATTTTATTATTTTGTAATGATCTGATTTCTCACACATATGGCATTAAAACCTTCTGATTCTGAATTATAGCTTATTGCCCTCTGATGCTCTATACGCCCATCATTAGCTTCTAGTTTGAAATTAGGTGCCATCTAAAAATAAAGACAAGATTATTGCTTAACAAACAACTTTCAATTATATTTGTTGTTGTAACATGTTAAAAACAATGCTACAATGTCAAATGGATGTAGGCAACTAAAACTAAAAATAAACAATGACTTGTGCTCACAAATTAAATGTATCCAGGTAAAATTGTAACACAAGGTTCTGGTTTAAAGTCAGGAAAGTTTGCATTTCAACATGTTCAGGAGAAATGCTTGCTCTCTTGAGAGCAGATGTTCCCAGCTGCAGAGAAGATCCGCTCTGATGGGGTGGAAGTGGCAGGGATGCACAGAAAATATTTAGTCTGCTTAGGAACTGTGGGGAAACAACCCTCACTTTCACTCCACCATTTGAGAGGATCATCTCTCTTAGAAATTGCAGCTTCTCCAAAATACACCTGAACTTCCCCTATCACTATTTGGACACTTATGTCCTGGGCATCTTCCTCCTCCTGCTCACTCTCATCATCACTTTCTTTATCAGATTGCAGGAGAGCATCCAGAGCAGACTTCTTCTCACCTACACCTGAATCATCAACCCTCTGCAGTTGTGTAAGCTCATCTGTCCCAGCTTTTGTGCCTTCTTTGACAGCAAGCACATCAATGGTCCCTTGTGTAGCATTCCAGCCGGACTTTATTCAGACGATGCACTCAATGATGATAATGGATGGACCATGGTGGGGTATTCCAACACATTTATTCAAAAATTACCATAGACGTAAGAGCTGTAATTATAACATAAACAAACAAGAAAATCAACATTCCCGTCATATAACATGTTCCACCTTTGCTAAATGAACCAAAGAAAGACATAGCATGTGCTATCATTAGCCTGCTAGTTCACTCAAAAATTTGTTAACAAAGAAGTAATATGTTTATACATTTAAACAATAAGAAACCATTCATAAACATACCTGTTCGCCTTCCAGCTAGATGCTAAATTGAAGATGGATGGAAAACTCTAACCTTCTTCTTAACTTCCTTCTGGTAAGCAAAACAAAACCCTTCCCATCTCCGTGTTAAAAGAGCACCAGCGTAGCTACCAGCAAACATAACTGATTAGCTAACTGCCTACCTTGCTTCCGTTAATAGGTCAAAAGTGCTGTATTTCTGCCAAATAAAGCTTACAAGTTGGGCACTTGGGTTTGAGAACAAGATAATGAGCATTAACGCTGGCAGTTAATATAGTGTGAGCCGTTTATTTAGTATTTACATGTAAATAATTTGACGAAGATCCGAAACCGGAAGTCAGCGTTCTGAACTTCAAAATAAGAGTGATGTGAACCCTAAAACATGAATTACTCATAGATATTAGTATCTAAAAAATACCAAAATAAACAAATAATCTGGGTTATTTACACTCCCACCAATCATTTGTTCCAAATATCAATTCCTTCATCAGAGGAAGAAAGAACACAAATGATTTGCAAACACAAACAAAAGGTCTACTGTGCAAAAAAAAAATAAAATAAAAATAACTAGTCACCTATAGCCCCCCAAGGGGGGGGGGGGGGGCTATAGTAATCTTCAAGGTAAGTAAGTGGTTGGGTGTGAGTGGCTCAAGACTGTTGGGATCGTTGAGGTTGTCAACAGTAAGAGGACGACCATTAACTATCGTCATTGCTTCATAGAAGAAGGCTCAGAGAGAAGCATCTGGGAGACATTTAGGAGAGAGAGAGAGAGTCGAGTTGAGTACACTCCTGACTGTTCTAATTTGACGCTCCCAAACTCCACCAACATGGCTGGAAGTAGGAGCATTCAGGATGAAGTCACACTGATTATCAGAGAGAAAGTTTGCCAGTTTGTCACCGTCTACTTCCTTGAGAGCTTCCTTCAGTTCATTTTTGGCACCTAGGAAGTTGCCGCCTTGGTCATACTTATGAGAGCACCATGTGAGCACCTGTGTGTGTATGAACGCGCTTGTATATGTAAGGTTTCTCTATAAGAGTGTCCAATAGAGAGTGTGAGGGACCTCATATCTGCCCCCCAAAGATGTGTAGGAATAGGAAGACTCAGACCAGAAAAGCCCCTGCCCCCCTCAAGAGGTGCAGAGGATTGCCCCGGTGGGCCTCAGCCAGCAGCCGGCAGAGTCTTGGTAGATATCAGCGACAAGCCCACAGGTCTGCTCGCAGCCTCCCAGCCACCCAGCGACCCGGGACTCAGGGGCAACCATCCCCGCCGGGGACCCAGCAGAGCCCAGAGACCCAGATCCCACCAGGCAGCCACCGGGATTGATCAGGCAGATGCCAAAAATCTTAAACCCCCTGACCCAGTAGCCACGAACACTCAGGCAGACCAAGGCACTGCACTCCACACCAGGTGTGGAAGGGGGAGGGGAGATGAAGATGTATAGCATCAAAAGAAGTCCCAGGAGAGGGGAGGAGTCAAAGGCCCCACCTGGCATATACAGTCATACACAGATATAGTCACACACTCCCTCCCTCATTCTCACACATACACATACAACCAAAGACTTACAAAAATGCTCGCCAGACACCCACTCATTGTAGCCAAGCTCAGGAGAATCACAGACTAGCTCTGGATCTCTTCGACTGTCTGCTGTGCTCCTCTTTTTGAAACCCTGTGAGCTGCTTGATAGCTGATTTGGATCAGCTGCTGCCTTCTTTGGCGTGCCTCTCTCCAAGGTCCTGAAAATGGCGCTGGGAGAGTAAGCTGTTTCCGGAACTGTCCCTGGTGCTGAAACTCGACAGTGGGGACAGCAGGCTCAGGTAAGGATGACGAGGAGGACCGATGGGACGAGGGTCGTCACATATGCAAATTCAGCATAAAGCAAACAAAGCTAATTTCATGAAGTTAAAAGCTTTAACTCAGTCTCACCTCTCCCTCATAGAGACTGACTGAGGTTATTCCCTAGTTTACATGCTGTCAGGGTGCTTTTATGTTGAAACCTGCTCCTTGATTATTACTGTTTGTATACTGATACACTGCTAGGATTGGCTTTGTTCACTTTGGCAGGGGCAAAGCTATGGTCCCAGGTAGGCAGCTGCAGCTTGACAAACTACCCAGCAATCTTATGGGAGAGGTACATTTTTGGCACCTCTTCATGGGGTCTGTTACCTAATTTCACAATTTCTTTATTTACTTATTGGATCTGTACATAAAGTATGCTGGAGTATTTGTTCTTACAGCAACACCCATGGTTTTCACATCTGTTCATTTAGGATAAGGTTCATGACGTACACGGACCTTGCCACATTTCCATGTACTGATCCACCACAAACGTACCATGTCACCAATTGCAGCAGCCCAAGCTAAGGATAAAAATGAATGTCTCAGAGGATTTGAGGTCTTTTTTTGACTGAGGGGTGGCTTCAGGGGGGCACATTTACTTGTTTGTCGCATTTTCAATGCTTTACTTAAAACCAACCTACAATAATGGTAATTTTTGGAAGTGTATCAGGGACTGGGTGTTACCAGTCTTCCTCCCCTGGAAGTAAAGAACCAGGAAATTAAGCTAGAGTGGATCCAGACAAGAAAAGAGCTTTCTACAGCCTTTAACATTAACATCTGCTTGATGAGAGATGTGGATATACTCAAAATGATTAACTCAAGTAAAAACTAGAAAAAAAAAGTAAAAATCTTCGACAGCTTCCACATTCTATTTTATAGTAGGCAGTCAATGAGGTATTTATTTGTCATTATTTATTTTTGATAATTTTTTTTTTTACTTGAGGTGATACGAGTGTGCTAACAAGTTGTTTTACTCTGTAGTTTTGCTAATCACATGCTTTAAGGAGGCATTTGGATGATTGAAGACTTCAATAGACAGCAGAAGCTCAGGAGGTAGAGCGAGTTGTCCAGAAATTGAAAGGTTGTTGGTTCAATTTGGGCAAAGAATTCTGCAGTTGTGTCCTTGGGCAAAACACTTAACCCACCTCACCTGCTAGTGGTGGTCAGAGGGATCGGTGGCACTCGGCAGCTTCACCTCAGTCAGTGCGCCCCAGGGAAGATGTGGTCACAGTGTTGCTCATCACCATCAGTGTGTGAATGTGTGTGTGAACTGATGAATGATACTCTGTAGTGTAAAGTGCTTTGGAGTCCTCTGACTCTGAAAAGCACTATTCAAATGTGAGTCATTTATCAATAAACACGTTGAAGAAATTACTGTCATTTCATCATGCATGGAGGAAGTCATAGTTGTCATATTTCCTTTTCATAGGATAAAAAAGTACATTTGCTATATTGTTTTGAAATCCAGCACTGTTAGGCGTATCAGGGTGGTTTCACTTAATGTAGGTTAATTTGCTTCCTTAAAAATACAAATGTAACAGACACAGTAAACACATAACCTTAGTGCTACCTGTAAATGTTGGCATCAACTGGTGGATTCAGTCCTGTTTGTCTGTTTGCAAAACAATAATGCACAAGACTGTGCATACTATTATTTTCAAGATTGGAAAAAAATGCGTAATTTTTACCATATCAATTTTGAGTTCATAATATTTTATATTAAATGTTTTTTCAACATATTTCTAGGCATTTATTCATTCATTCGTTGCTTCTTTGGTTTAATCAGTCAAGTAACTATAACACATGCATTATTATAATAGTTAGGGGGTGACGTGGCGGAGGAGCTAAGTTCCTGCTCCAAAATCTGAGGGTTGCAGGTTCTTGCCCCACCTGGTCTGACATTGTCATTGTGTCCATGGGCAAGAAACTTTACCCCCCCTTGCCTGCTGGTGGTGGTTGGAAAGAAGTGGAGACAACTTTGATCGGCAGTCTTGTGTGTATGTGTACTACTGAGTAACTGATTGTGTTGTAAAGCCCCTCGGGGGTTGTATCAAATACAATTTCTATTGCTAAAATAACTTGTTTTACATTTGTTGATGCTTAAAAGAATCAAAATACTTGATTGATTGACTGACTGAACGTTTTCCTAACTCAAATTGTTTTAGTTCAAATTTTTTTAACCTACCTAAAATTTCTGCCCCTAACATTTCTATTCCTGTAGGCCTGGCTCTACAATTGATGTGCAAATATTTAGTTATATTTGTAAAAGACATGAGTGGAAATGGGCTGTTGGTAATGCTCATCCTGCTTCCTACAGCAAACACATGCCAGCTTAAAAAAACACGTCCACTCTGTTTGCAGTGTTTAATTATTCATAGGATGGCAATGTGTCCTTCACCATTTCAGCATGGTTTTGGAATAAAACTGTGCGGTTACATTTGAGCTTAAATTGGGAAAAATTCCAATAATTGTTGGTGGTTTATGCTGAATGAGCTCTTTGAGTTAGGTCAAGCTCAATAAATAATTTATGAATCACCTGTGGCCCCAGCTCTCCTACACACCACGGTGTCTCTTCACAAAACCTAATACATGGCATTTGCTTTACATGTTCAAGTTATGTGATTTGGCAACAATCTTTTGCACATTGTTATTAATTTATCTCTTACTATTCTGCATTTTTGCCTTTTGTGACTCGGCGGCATCAGACCAAAGGTGAGGAAACTCACTTTTTTAAATCTTCAAAGTCTGGCTGTCTGCATTAGAGTAGTATATAAGTCAAAGAATTTCCAAGCATTGAAAGTGAAGCTGTTGGAGGATATCATTTGTCCTATTGTGATGGCACACCACCACAGCTGCTCCTCAGACATCAAAAAGTCTGAAAAGGCCAGGGTTAGTCGTGCTACAATAAGGTTTGGGTAAGGGTTTGTTTGAACCAATACAGAGGGGAGGGAGGATGCCAAAGTCATGGGAGATTTACAAGCAGTTGCTCACTGCTCTTTAAAAGGATGCATGAGGGAGGGCACCTAATGATTTATTACCCTGTGCCACCTTGGAAATCAAAATGGATTTTAGAATTGGCTCGACTTTTAAATCCCGACCCAGAGGAATATGATTTATGAAAGTGACATCAGGAGCTCTTTGTGTTCCTCTGTGCGTCTTTTGGAGCATGTGTGAAACAGCACTTGGGCATCATTAAACACATTCATGTTATGTACAATACAGGCTGTACTTTTCTCCCTGTGTGGGGTTTCAGAAGAGCCTCTTTCAGGTTTTGCTATCTGGCTGCCAGCTTATTAATGCTAAATAAAATGGATCACGTAGACAGTTTTGTGTTTTTCTAGCTAGAAATGCAGGCATGACACTTGCTAGACTGTGTGGGTCATTTTTGGCTGCACTTGAGGCCTTTCATAAAAAAATAAAACAACAAATGATAATGCTTGATGAAAATTAACTACTTCTGCGATCTAGCTTTGTAATGCTCAAAAATACTGAATATAAAAAATCTACTTCTGAAGAAGAATTAGGCCACCATTCGGAACTCTGTTTTCGTCCGAGAAGTGTAAAGTGCTGATAGCATGATAATTTCCCCCAGTATGTTTGTGGTAAACACACTCCTTGCTGCATTCCCTTTAAAACAAAAACAGGCAGGAAATTGTTTCTGAAAACAACAACCCTTTGCAAACAGTCAAGTGTTTGCCGGTTCTCTGTTATTGATCAAAAACCCTGTCAGCCCCCTGCAGATATATTGCTCTCTTTTTGTTTCCAGCAGAATTGAAACTGTTATTTCACCTTGAAGAACGCGCACACCCCTGTGATCCACCCACCCAGGTGTTTTCACTTCTCCTGCCTGATTGCAGCTTTTCTAAGGACCACATGAGTTTGTGCACACTGTACATGATTGCCATTTTGCTCTTGCTCTCTCATACTGTTGCAGGGGAGCTGTTTCTCTCTCAGCATTCATCTTCGTGGCAACTGGGTAAGCTCACACAATAAGTTGCAAAAATGCATCTCAATTAAAAAATGATCAGAGTTCCAAGAAATCAAGATAGCTATTAAGTAATTTATTGCCATTCATCTTGAAAACATATTTTAATTGTTTTATTGTAAGACCATTAAATGAGCCACATGAGGACTTTCTGAAGTTATAATAGTTCTATGCTCTGTAGAAGTTCTTTGCAGGAAGTGACTATGACATAAAATTATTTCAGCAGTTTTATTCTTGACATTTTCAGTACCTTCCAGATTGAGCCATTTCAGGTCATCACTTTAACCCAGGCTTTCCACCAGATGCATAGGCAGCACATAACATGATAGATGTGTTTCTCACAGCTCAGTGGCATGTCCCTTCCCACTGAGAGGATTTCAAATGCAAAACAACCGTGAAGGCATTTCACGCAGCGGGTCCCGTGAGTTCATGACATCAATGGAGAATCCTAAAGCCACTCATTATTTGGCTAGTTTGCATGATAACAAGAACACCGTTTTGTTTACCTCGGCTGTGGCATCACAGGTATTGCTGTACTGAAGCACTCTGAAAGTGTAGAGTTAAAAAACAGAGTCAAAGTACATATTTAGTGGAACAACACATCACTAGGCTTCAGGGACACGCCCAATATGTGCCGCTTCAAAGCCAGTGACAGAGCTGCCAACTCTCATGCATTGAGCATGAGGCACACAATTGACTGTCCTCACATGCTCTCATGGCGCACCTCCAATATCTCACACTAAAAAAAGCAAGTCCCTCCCACGTAGGGGAGTAAACAATTGTCTGCTACGATGTGAGAAGCTTGGATATGCAGTAGGGGCTCCAAGTAGAACCACTGCTTCTCCAGCATCAACAGGTGAGCGGTTCTATCCTGATTTTCATTATTTTGAAATGATTCATTTTAGACATACAATTCCAAACACTGACAGAAAACAGTGCATTTTTACCTTTAAATTATGAAGTTGTATACAACATTGAAAGTTAAATGAACCCTTATAAAACCCGTTTAGAGAAAAACAAAGCAAAATTCTGTAGCAAATTGAGTTATTCTGTTCTTCAGAACCACTTATTCTTTCTTACATGCCTCATTTATGTCCATGCTTTTCTTCAGTTACTTCATCATCGCTGTGTAGCTCATTTGCACGACGCTGGCAAAATATTTTGAAAAAAGAATGTGACTAGCCTCCCAGTTTATCATCTTTCTTTCAACATAGCAGCTTCTGCTGACTCTGCAATGTCTTAATTGTGCAAATTACTGTGTTTGTGTTCTATTATTATTATTAATCACATGAGCAAATGGAAATGTACATGAAGGTTTTATTTTTGATAGCATTAGGGCCAAAATAGTTGTTTAGACAAATATGATGTGGCCCAATTGTCCAGTATTTTTGACTGTATTCTTGCAGGACAAACACTGTTTAAGCTGTAATACTACAGACAGAATTATTTAGACTTTTAAGGCTGCTTTTAAAATAATCAAACTGTTTTAAGGAATTGTAAAAATATCCACACTGTGGAACAAAGGAAAACTATTGCTTACAAGTCCAGATAGATAGATAGATAGATAGATAGATAGATAGATAGATAGATAGATAGATAGATGATAGATATCCTTTATTGCCATTAAATGATTGCCACAAATGATAGCAACAAAGCCAGATCAGCCTCCTTTCATTTTGCCTCCGAAGACATTAGTCTTACTTTTACTCCACGATGTCATGAAAAAAAATTCCAGATTATTCTTTTTTTGTTTTTAATTGATTGTCGGCGAGCTGAAAAAACTAACTTCCTTTATATTAACTACTGGCACTGTACGAGTAGCTAATATAAAGGTTAGCAGTTAGATTTGTCTTGGCATCGTGGTGGAGCCTGGTTTATGACCACACGAGTCTCTGACCTGGGACTGGGAGATTGGGGTTCAAATCCCGGTCAGGTCAAATAGTTCCCGAGCACAGCCACCGCTTCAGCTCACCGCTCCCCATGGGGATGGGTCAAATACAAAGATGAATTTCACCAGTGTGTGATGGCTAATGGGACTTTGACGTTGTTTAGTGTTGCATTTTTTTAACATTCGAAAATCAGGCACAAACAAGAGATACAATTATGAACTAAAAGCTGAATACCAAGTTGTGCAAGTCACTTATTTTGCCATTAAAAATGTCTTCATGACACAGGAGGCCAGCAACATCAAATTTCACTCCATTCAGCTTCATCTGCTCAGAAATCTGGAGGCAAAGAAATGGTTCTGGTGTTCCTTTTACTCAGTTCATTGTAGACACAGCTCTTAATCACAGACTTCTAAGATCTGCACAAAGAGAAACAGCAGGACGTTTAGCAGATCCCATCGCTCTGTTCATTCCCAATCCACCGTTTCACTGCCTAAATCTTCCCCGCCATCCATCTTCTCAGAGCTCTGCTTTCTCAAGGGGAACAAGAAGACTTATGATGATGAGTGAAAATTTCCTCTTTAATCCACTGAATGCAGGAGGAAAACAACATGATCATTATTTTGCAATTACTTGTGCACTTGTCTCAGAACAAATGAAACCTAATGGTAGTCAGGTTCTGATGAGCAACAGAAATGAGTTCACAAGCAAAACTGGATGCTAAAAAACATTAGCACCTTGTATTTATGTTTTATTCCCTAATTAGGTGTTGGGGAAAGAGGAGATATGGGGAATGTGTTATGATACTAGAAATCTTTAATTTCCAAGTCCACATGAAAGCAAAAGTATCAGTCTGGGACATAATTATAACAACAACAAGATGACACAAGACGTTGGGAATGGTGGCCATTATTTACAGGAAATTGCCCTAATGAGTGATAATAATGAATATTTAAATGTATTGACTAAATAATGTCTAAATAATGTCTAAAAACTATATCATTACATGCATACAAAATTCTGTTTACATGCACGAACATTAACAAAAAAATAATAACACCAACAGGAGACTTTTGTAGGGAATTTTGTCACATTTTTTGAATGCGTGCTACACTCGCATTCAGCTGTTCTAGCATGTGCATGACCCTTACAAATTGTACTTTGTTGTAAATGTGACTAATTATGCTTTATAACGATATAAGGTACTATGTTGGCAAGAAAGTTTGTTAAAACAAAGAAATGGTCGACCGAGCACAATTTCCTTACTTGTTATGCAAATTATTAACGGCAAGAATGCAAACTTGCAACTGGTTCAGGCTGCAATCTGACTGAAAAATATGGATTCAAATACAATTTTTTTATAGTTTGCTGAATTCATTTCTACATTACTTCAGCTAATAAATAATAAAGATAAGCTTCCTAAAATGTTCAATGAACAATTAGTAACAAAATTAGTATCTCCTTGAGTTACTGCTAGTGTAATGTGAAATCATGACTATAGATGCATCCTAAAGGCCTCACATCTAAATCGCATCATGCATCTGTGAGTTGGCGTAAAATCTAATCCAGTTTGGTCCCACTGACCAATGAAGTAGATGATCCAAAGTGCTTGTTGCCAACTTATCAATTCTTCGGCTGACAGGAAGCCCGATGTGCAACTCTTGCTTGGGGGTGGTGGCAATTGTTTGGCTAATTGTACCTCTGGGTGGTGTTGGATAGAGACCAAAAAATAAATAAATTAAAAAAAAGTAGATACATTGAAAAATTCCAAGTGACATTAATAGGAAAGTAACTTTGGTTATCTTGATTTATGAATATTTGAAGAGGACTTTTTTATGCACTTATTTGTGCATGTGTCTGTTTCTTGAATGCATCCTAAATGCATATTTTATAACTCCGGCACAATAGTTTAGATAGTTCTACATCACTGGGGCATGTCAAGAACTGTTTTGAGATTACAGAGATTAACTTGGCATTAATGGACTTGTCGCTATGTGACTTACCATAATTAAGAATTCTACAGGCAAGAATTCACCAAAGTCTGAAGGCTCCATTAACTCTGATTACACCACATGCTCCATTTGCACCTTCCAGCATTTATAATTCACTCATTTTTCCTCTGGGCTTCTCTTTTCTTGCCGTAAGCTCTCACATTCACTCATAGGTGTGCACAGATGCACTGCCATAGTTTATTGAGTTTTTTTCAAATCTGCTTGTCTTCAATTTGCACTTCAAACTTTCTCTCCCTGCCTGACCTCCGTAATACTCATTCTCTCCCACTTTTCAAATCAAACTCAAAACCTCCCTGTTCCAACAAGTGTATAACATATGTTTTATATGTTTAAGTCTTTCATGCTCTATCCATCTGTCTTGCTACAAAGTGTCCTTGGGTGTCTAGAACAGTCCTTTTGAATACAAATGAATAAATGTGTTATCTTTTAATTCCAGTCGCGCTTCTCTTTGACTAATAAACAAAGTTTGGAGCAATTAATTTTAATAAACAAAAATACACAGAAGTCAAGTAAAAATATATATTATTTAGAATTATTTTGAATAACTGGAGAATACTAATGGTTTATTACAAACGTTGAAGGCCTTATTGCTAAAAAACTTTTTCTGTGGTGCTGTCATTGTTTAAGCTAGATAAAGTTTGAGAGGCAAGGTCATTCATCTTCAGAAAACATTTGGTGGAATAATATTTGATTAAAAACTTATCTTGAGAGGGACTGAAAAGCAGCAATGACTGTCAAAATATACACATTTTGATCATAATATTTCATGTTTGTGTTTTGTGTCATATAAATTTTGAATGTGTTTCTAAAGAACAATGAATAAAAGGAGAGGAAAAGAAAAAAGAAAAGTATTTTAATGTCAAAAATCCTTTGGAACAATTGACCATTTCTGTTTTTATATGAGCACACTAAAGTTGAACATTTTCTAATCCTCACTTGCATATCATCTTTCCAACTGAGCCTCCAAAGATGTGGTTTGGGATTTAGTTCTACGTGATTTTCATGGAATAGACCGATTGATCCCATTTTCCTTGCAGAAAGCTTTTTCTTGACCCAGTTGAACAACTATCTTCCAACTTTCTGCCAATTCTCCCTGGATTTTGCCTTTAGTTCCTCCTTAGCGGAGGTTTTCTTTCTCACACGAGGAGTCTTACACACAATGGTCCATTAGATTGCAGCCTGGGCTTTGTGGTGCCTTGCGTTGCTTTTTTAGTGCAGGGATCCTATCCCGAAGTGTTGTTGTGTTCCACAGCATGTTTGAAATGATGCTGTCTTGCTGCTGTACAAAGTCATCTAATGAATGAATGAATGAAATTTTGCTATTAAAAAACTATTTTTAACGTCAGTTGACTAAACTCATAAATGAAACAAGAATCAGATTTCAACCCTATTGCAGTTGTAAATGATCTCACATAAGTAACTCCAAATTCACAGTCTCAATTAGTAAATAGGCAATCCTGCGTCCCATCTGGTTTCCTGTCTGTCACTTGCTGCATGTTTCAGTACCCAACAAGGGAGAAACGTTGCTGGTTACATCAGTTGTGCAGATGCCAGTGGGCGCCAAGTCTGCAGATTCTCTGCAGCAGTAAATCAGCAGCGACATGAAACAGAGAGAAGCTACATTGGACAACAGCAACAAACAAAAGCGTTTGCTGCAGGGACTTAACTGTGTTCAGATGGCAGCACAATTACACAGAATATGCACATGAAGTCAAATAAAACCAGGCTGTTTGTGTGAAGCAGAAACATGGCACAGAGCTGCTCCAGCTGCAGTTTTTAATTACACCTAAACTGAACTTCCAAATCATTTGCTGTGTACAAAAGAAGTTTACTTTTGTTATCCTGTTAGCTGAACTAATAGCCTTAAAATTTGAAGTCAAAGTTGGATGTATAACACTGTAAAGGTCTAGAAACTTTGGCCACTGACACACCAATAATTAATTTAGCCAACATTACCAAAATAAGAGCTTAGGATTCCCTCAGAGGAGCTGGCCCAAGTGGCTGGGGTGAGCGAAGTCTGGGCCTCTCTGCTTAGGTTACTGCTCCTGCGACCCAACTTTGTATAGGCAGAGGACGATGGATGGGTGAAAACGGATGTTAGTTTATAGTGTTATAGTTGTTTTGTAATGCAGCAAAATATTTTTGGGTGATTACATCATGCATTTGAAACATCATATGGTGTAAGATCATCTTGTGGAATAAAAACTGAGAGGTGACTGTCACAAAAGCAGTGCTGAAAGTTAGCCTGAAATGTCATATAATATAAAACAGCCTTTTATGTTAACATTAGCCACTAACATTTGTGATAATTAAAGTTCTATAAATAACTAACAGGAAAATCTTTAACATGCTTACATGGTTTTATAAAGAACACTCAATCATCCATGTACACTTTCTGTATGTGTTTGGAACAAACCTCCTATCTGACATTGCACCAATTTTTCATGATTGGTTTATGATTAAAGCTATAATCGCAACACAATTCTTCACATTTTTTTCATGAAATAACCTTTACATGAGAAAAGGATAAAACAAAGCATAAATTCCCTTTGCATAATGAGTCGCCCATTTGGTGGTGACTTCATTTAAATAAAAATCTGGTAACGGTTGTTTGTAACCTCTGAGCTGAAGCGCTAAATTACAAAACACGAGTTATTAAGGCATATCATGTGTGATCAGTGAATAGGGACATGGAACATTAATCACTGCAAAATAACAGAAAAGGCCTTTAAATACAACTACAGACAGCTGCACTTGTACAAATGTTCACTTGTCTTAAAGAGACACTGAAAATCTCTCAATGTTTAGTGTCAGTAAAAAAATGAATTTTATTAAGAACAATTCTCTGAACTAAGGTTTTTTTTTCTGTTCATGAAGATAGCATTTGAGCTGCTGTTAAACACCAACAAAACACCACATCACTATGTGGCAGTAGCACCCACATTGATCATCAAAATACAGATGAAAATGTTTCTAGGTTGGCTACAGATTCTCTTAGAGCTTCTCGTGTTTCTTTGACACAGTTGAAAGAGAAAGTTCACGGAGAAACTCTTTCTTCCCTGTTATTTTTCAAATACGATCAGTCACTCTGAGTTTCAAATGCAGCTTTCTACCCCTATTTCCTGTATTAGCCGGCGATAGTCCGAATATCAAAGAATAATAATGAGTTATACTCACAATCTTCTGTTTTCTGCAAAGACATGAATATGTAAATACCCTACTGGGCATTGGAGAGTGTTACAAGAGTGAATATTTTTCTTGTAATGATTTATTTCAGATCTTAAATTACACCAGATCAGTAATTGTAGAATTGTTAATATTGACATATCCACTCCTACCGGATCCACTCTCAGCAGACCCAACCGAACTCCACTCCCCACCATGCCTCGCCTCTGGCGCTTGCCGACGTTCTCTACCTCACCCATAAAAGCCGACGCATTCCTCCAGACACCCTTAGTCATCGAGGGTTATTAAAGCTCCAGATCGGAGCCTTTTACCTAAAAAAGACAAACTTTGAACTTCTCGCTCCCACCCAGAGCCGAACTTCCTGCTCCCGTCTGGGGCAGAATCTCCTGCTCTCGTACGGAGCAGAACCTCCCGCTCCTCTCTGGAGCACACTCTACCCACGCCTGGAGCAGCTGACCAGTTCCTGCCTCCTGCTCCACCAGTTACAGCTGTGGTGTAAGTCACCGATAATGACAAATTGAATCTATCAGAAGGAAGACAATGATATAATATTATTATTAACTCATTCGCTTCCAGCCGTTTCCTGATCGGTAAAGCTCTTCGCTGCCAGCGTTTCTCACCGTTTTTACTGTTTTTTTAAGAGTCACAGAACGTTGCACGCTAGGATGATGCCAATGCCAAAACAACCAAAAGAAAGCGGAGACTCACCTCTTACATCAGGAAGAATCCACGCATTTCGAGCTGAATCCGTTCTTTCATAATCCGTTGTTGAACTGTGATCGGCAGAAGCTTTTCTGGTTCGCGCCTCACTTTTTTTTACAGCAGCAGCCCAAAACGATCTCCTAACACATGGATTTTCTGCTTCCTGATCACGTGATGTGTGACGTACGTGGATGAAGATCGGCTTTAGAACTGATACGATTATTCTCATGGTGCGGGGGCTTGTTCCGATGCCCACACAGTAAAAAAAATGCAAATGACGACTTTAGTCATCATTTGCTGTGAACGGTTGGATTTAAAATGACAACTTTAGTCATCAATTTCAGTGAATGAGTTAATGTTTAACATTTTCATTTCACACTAGGAGTTAACCTCCAAGTACCTGAGCGAGGGAGTGATTCTCTGAGGTCTTTGGTAATGCCCTCAAATTCTGATATGTCTAAATTTGTCAACACCAGCTGGTAAATATAGGGATCACTTCCTTATCCCTCAGTTCTTTGCCAGCTCACTTGGTAGGCTGACCGGGTGAGCGATGCATTAGGAATGATCCTCTCTTTTGACCCCAAGGTCACAGTCGCTCTTCAATGCTTGCAAGTGATATCAGATACTACAACACATCAGACGTGGAACATCTAACTTGCAGACCCTAGTAGTATCTTTTGGTCGGTGATCTGAATTCAAAGGTAGCTATGACTGTTTGAGATTGCTGTAGCCACGACGTCCGGTGAACTCACAACTCGAGCTGCCTCCTCCCCAGACCACTCAAGAGCTACTGTCACACAAGAGTGTCATAGACTCTGCACGATGGTGTTAGATGGTTTTCTGAATAACCTCTAGCTTATCAAACCATACAGCCAAACTGATTTCACAACCCAGACATCACAAGACCTCTCACATACTTAACCAGGTTTTGCTAAAACATCTAGCTTACATTCCAACATTTCATTCATACTTTGTCGTGTACAATCATTGGTTTAGGAAAATAGAATTAAATTAATTCTTATAAACTATATCCTTGACTCCGTCTGAATTAATTTGAAGTGTGTGTTCCTTGAACAGTCAAAGAACGTGAGGTAATATTGTAAGTCCAATCAGACTGATGATTCATACTTATATGGAATATCACATCTGATAGATAATTTAATTTATTATGTAGCCAATCCGCCACTATATATATATATATAGAGAGAGAGAGAGAGAGAGAGAGAGAGAGAGAGAGAGAGAGAGAGAGAGAGAGAGAGAGAGAGAGAGAGAGAGAGAGAGATCTATCTATCTATCTATCTATCTATCTATCTATCTATCTATCTATCTATCTATCTATCTATCTATCTATCTATCTATCTATCTATCTATATATATATATATATATATATATATATATATATATATATATATATATATATATATATATATATAAATGAATAAATGGATTTTCATTATATTGTTATCTGATCCATCAGTGACATAGTGGGGTATTTTAATGGACTTGGAACATTGTGATGTGCTGTAAAGCCTTCTCTTTAACTACACTCATTGATGTACTGTGTTATTATGAATTAGCATGATATCGCTGATTTTATGTAAAGTGACGAAAAATGTGTTCATGAAGAAGACCTTGCCTTTGGCATCATTTGTGATTTTTTTTCCTCTACCATAAGCAAAACACTCTTCCTCAAACCATTAGATAAAATATAATAGGGTGATGAAAATAAAACAAAGAGAGCTGAGGGAGAAAAGCACAAAACTGCTTAGTAGACCATTTTCACAAAGCCAAACAGGGGACGTTTAAATTAGTTTATTGGTTTAAGTATGAAATTAATTGTGGTGTCACCGTTTACAAAATGACATTCATATGATCCAAAATGATATTTTTAGACTGCAGTGGTTATAGGATGGCAGGTATCCACTCAGAATAGCTTTTATTTGGTCAGTTTGTGTTCAAAGTGGAATCAATTTCTGAATGTTGTACTATATAGTGGAACTGATAGTAAACAAACTTAGTAGCAAAATTATTGATTTTTTTATTCCTATAGTGTAGTGGAATGACTTAGCATGAAAGTTACTCATTTGCTATAAGGCTTTAGCGTTATGCAGTAAAGAATGACCTAAGGCTTTTTACAAAATGCTGTTTTTTGAACATAAAAGTGTAAAAGAAAACAAATGCAGTGTGCAGAGACAACATGTTGGCTTCTTCTAATTGTATCACCCATATTTATTTCTATCTGTCCCATCTCATTGTGCTACTTTAGCAACTCAATTTGACGCAGCTGCCACTTCTGGAAATCTCTTTCCTAGAAGAAGCTTGAGAAAAAAAATTTGTGTGTGTGAAATGGGTCTAAATTATTATTTTTTTTTAAGTTGAGAAAATGCCAAAAGCTCTAGATAAATGTGCTCACTTCAGGGTCATTGCAGTCTATAGCTACATAAGTAAATGTCTACTGTAGTTATTTTCTGCTCTGGTAAAGCTCTTTATGTTTGATGTCAAACTATCCACTAAAAGCGTGTCACAGCTCTTTTTTGATATCTGCCCCTTTTTTTTAGCACCTATTCATATTGTAGCAATAAATATAGATTTACATCTATGTTTCAAATGTGGCATAGATTTAGCTTGTTTATAATCTTATATTAATTAATCGGGGCACCACCAGTTTTCGGAACTGGGCCGTTGGATTTAATATCTATATCTTCGCAATGTAATCAGTCTCAGAGTTAACACCACAAATTAATCCAAAGGATAAATTCTTGACAGAATGTGCCGACTATTACCGAGAATTGCTAGACAATGATCAGGCGTTATTTACGTTTTGTGAATTTATTACAACATCAGTTAACACATTGACAAAGGAACCAAACACAGCTTATAGTTTCATGCATGGAATTAAGAAAATTGTTAGCCCAAAGCTTTAAGGCAGTGATAGGAAATAACTGATCCGTAGTAAAAGTAGAAATTCGGTGACACCAGGATTATAGAAAAATGGGGAATAATTTCTGAAGGGGGACAAACCGAAATGTTCATGTGGGTTTAGGTGGTGTGTGTGTGTGTGTGTGTGTGTGTGTGTGTGTGTGTGTGTGTGTGTGTGTGTGTGTGTGTGTGTGTGTGTGTGTGTGTGTGTGTGTGTGTGTGTGTGTGTGTGTGTGTGCGTGCGTGCGCGTGCGTGTGCGTGTGTGTGTGTGTGTGTGTGAGGATTCGTTGTGGCAGAAAAAGAAGGTAAATCTTGAGAGCTAAACGGGAATTTGGATCGAAAATAACATACACCATAAAAGTTTACGTCTGAATTCACTAATCGGGCTTAGCAGAAAAAGTCAGATGAAAATGATTCACAGACCTTTCTTCTCATCGCCAGAGGGTGGCCAAAGGGCTGAGGTAGCCTTGGAGTCATTGTTCATGAAGAGGCATCTGGGACTGTAAGATTTTGTTCCCAAGTTGGTCAATGGAGTCTGTTGAGTTCAGGAGAATCTTGTTCCCCGGGAGTGGCTGGACTTTAAGGTTTCTTCACTTCAGCTGCACCAAAAATGTGGAATTCAGAGCGCAAGTCCAAATTATCAAAACCGATGCTGAATCAGAAAAACTGCTCCAAATTTGTTTTAACTCTTAATGTGAGAACTCGACCGAACACGCAGACTTCAGGTTTCACGTAGGAAGTCAAAACAAAACAAACGGAGTTGCTTCTAAGTTTTACCATAACTTTTGAGAGCTAAATACTTGACAACTGTAAAGCGCTGGGTTCTGCTGTTGCTGGGCCCAGATGAAAAGCCCAGCAGAGGTTCGCCTAAGGCGTCTTTCTTCTTTGTTTCTACTCTGCCGACACAAGGTTTGCACTGTGGCTTTTATAACCTTCTGGGTCACACACATATGTATTTCACTCATTAACCACTGGACACTGGATGACACTGTGGCTCTTTCAAATAAGCTCTACCTTCTCAAAGATGTCTCAAAGTCCATGATCACAATTTAACACAGTTATTCATATAAAGCCACAACAAGTATTTCTTTAGCATCAAAGTATTACTTTAAATGGGAAAGAATAAAATTCATGTCTTAAAACTGAACAGTTTTACCATTAGCATGAATTTTAACTGGAGAAGCAAAAATTGGCAGAGGTTTACCATTAAAGAAAAAAAAAACACAAAACAAACAGTTTAGGTCTGTGGCTGATAAGATTTTAACTTAGAGCAACTTGATTTCTAATTTAAGGGTAAACAACTTAAACACCTTATTGGATTGTAGATAAACAGGAATGCAAGGTTTATAAAAACTCAGGTCTTGAAGCTCCCAGGAGGACCTAAAAGAAGTTTTATGACGTCCCTTATCTTGAGAAAAGGAGCCAGTCTGAGGCTGATGTAAAACAGACAGGTTTTCTGATATTACTTGTGCCTCTTGATTGGCGCAGAAGGGAGGCCAGTCAAATTGGTGCAATTTACGATTCTGGGAGAGAGTCATGGGAGGTAACCAGAAGGCTGGAACTGCGGGCCAGTTTCAAATTCCCCTTTTTGTTTTCTTCTGCTAAATGCGAGAGGAAAAACTTTGTGAAAATAGTTATGTTCTCCTTCGTGTGAATCCAAACAAAGAAGATATAAAATGTGGATTTCCGCTACAATATTTAAACACTGTGTGTGACTTTGTTCTGACAGAATAAATAGCACATCTCCTTTCTTAAGCTATCAAAACCTCTAGACTAAGTTTGAAATGCAGCATATGCCATGCAAATCTATTGACTTGACATTTGAACAAATGATTATTCAGTGATTAGATTTTAAAAATTCAACACATTTTGCAGTATGTCAGTTATTAATAAACATGAAAGCTGAACGTGTTTGCCTTTTATTTTTATCAGTGTGATGAGCATCATTGGCTTTTGATTGCTAGTTTTCTCCATGTGTATAAAAACATGTGTTATGCTACGTGAACCACTATTTTACTATTTGAGCCTGATGAATCCTGGCATTGTTACCTTGGAATATGGCTGTGTCATCAGGGAAGATGGAATAACCTGGTCATTCAGTATATTCAGGAGGTCAGCTGACCTCATTCTTGGATCACATTATGTTGCTAAACCTATACCTGACCAACTGCAGCAACCCCAGATCATAGCACTGCCCCGACAGGCTTGTACATGGGCACTAGGCATGATGGGTGTACCACTCTACCTCTTTTATTACCCTGATGCACCCATCACTCTGGAGCAGGGCTAATCTGGACTCCAATGACCACATGACATTCTCATTGTTCCAGAGTCCAATAGTTATGCTCCCTAACAAATTGAAGCCTTTTTTTCTTGGTTTGCCTCACTGATTAGTTATTTTTTTACATCAGCACAGCTGTTCAGTCACAATTCCCTGAGTTCCTTTCAGATTGTGTGTGTAGAAATGCTCTTACTTTTGTTATAAAACATAGCCTAACATACCAACCATACTAACATACCATAACCCAACATCTTTTCCACAGCTAAAATGAGAAGCGACTCATCTCATCATTTGGGGTTAAATTACTTGTTCCCAGCTGAAATATAATCACCCATGCAGTAGTTGTCCAATAGGAGGCTCCTACATATTTGCTTACTTAAATCCAGGTGGCAACTTATTTTTTGGGAAAGGCAGTGTCCTCTCAGGCTCAAAATATTTTTGATAAAAGGATGAACAACTAAGTCCTTCAGGGGCACTTCTGAGTTTAAAAAAATGCTCATGAAATACAAAAGTGGAGTAACCAGGTAGGTAGGTTTTAACGTTGCAAATCTGCAACGCCTGCCTCCAGAGGGTTAAAGGTAAACATTACTCACATTTTAATTCATCAGCAGTGGTGTCTGTTATGCCTCCTACTGTATAGGAGCAAAAAGGAGGGAATAACAAAAGAAATTGGTATGAGCCAGGTGGTAAAAAATAATCACAACATATATTACAGTAGGCTCAAAGCAGGAAGAGGCACTGCCACGTAAGCAACTTAAGAAGTCTCCTAAATCTAGCTGCAAGTAACCAAAACTACCGGGGGAGTAAACATTATCGTATCTAAATAACTAAACACAAAGCACTGGACAAAACTCACAGCAAACTATTTAGAAATAAAACAGGAATGTTTTAAACAAAAGGTACTCAAAACAAAGCAGACTATGCAAATTAACTAATTAAAACTAAACACCAAAATCCAAAGTGCAAAAACTACTCATTAAGTTGAACGCTGAACCAATACACCAGAGAGAAACTAATCTAAAGAATTGTGCATAAACTCCACAAGGGATCTTTTATATCACCACACAAAAACAATCTCAAGCTAAACTGTTTATTTCACAATAAATTCTCTTTTGAAACAAGTTTGTCTGAAAACACACAGGAGTACACACATTTTTTTTTCAGAACACACACAACCACATTCATGTGGACAACACCACAGAGCTGCGCTCTTGAAAGATTGAAAGATTCTGCCTTTAAAAGTCTAAGTTGTCCGATTGCTTCAGCTGCACAGCAATGTGCCTCTCTCCAGGGTGCTGAATGGGAGAAGCAGGAAACAGAGCTGAAGCAGCAGAGAGGCAGCTTGTACAGGCGCTGCCCAGGGTGCTGATCTCAGGTGAAATTCAGTTCAGTTCAGTTCATTTTTATTTCAAACATTTCACACATGTATCATTACAAAACATAATTTCATTATTTGTTTGAAAAGGAGTAGGCAGAAGTATTAACTTGTCCCTACCCCCAAGTTTTACCTCTTATTCATTTAATTTTCTTTCCATCTTAAATTAAACAAACCACCTATGAGAATTAAAAAAATGTATACACACACACACACACACACACACACACACATATGTATATATATATATATATATATATATATATATATATATATATAAACAAAACATATGGAAAACAGAGAGATTCACCAGTCATGGGGAAAGAAGATAAACCAAATAAACAAAAAATAAATGAACAAATAATAAAACACGAAAAGAAACACAACAGCATAATCATCCACTTTACCGTACTGGGTTAACCCTGTTTTCTTCATTCTTATACTTACTTAAAATTAGGTTTTTATATTTTACTTAAAACTGGTTTGTTTTACCTTCTTTCATCTCTTCTGTTAGACTGTTCCACAATTTAACTCCTGCAAATGCGATTGACATAGTTTTTAAAGTTGCTATAGCACTTTGTATTTTTAAATTCCATTTCCCTCTTAAGTTATACCCACCTTCTCTTTCTTTGAACAATAAACAGATTTCTTTTGGAAGCATTTTATTTCTTACTTTATACATTTTTTGCGTTATTTTGAACTTCACCAAGTCTTAGAATTTAATAGCTTGGATTTCGACAAATAGTGCATTTGTATGGTCCCTGTACCCCACATTATTAATTATTCTAATGGCCTTTTTCTGTATTATAGTTATCGTCTGTGTGTGTTTCCCCAGACCTCTACACAATAAGTCATGTATGGCAGTAGTAAAGCACAGTATAATATGTGCAGGGCTTTCTGATCCAACATCTTCTTTGCTTTCCCCAGGATGGCTACGACCTGTGCCAACTTCCCCCAATTTACTGGGATCATAACAGTTTCTAGTGAAAATTATTGCCTTGCAAGTCATATTCTGTTTCAGCATGGACAATTCAGCCAGTGGATAAATTAGCTCCAGACAACATGATTTGGAGTTTTATTTCTGGATATTTTAACACCTCGTCTTTAATTGTATAACTGCAACACTTTACAAAGTTGGTGTTTTATTTCCACAAATAACTCAGAAGGAGTTCTGCTGTGTGGTGGAATTGTCAGTGCTAACGTTTACCTTCAACTTGTCAAGACTCTCTCTCTCTTTCTCTTTTATCCATTTCTTTTTTTTTCTTTCGGGATTCTTGTGTTTTCTACTTTTAATAAACATGTAACCTGCTACCAGCTCCAGCAGTTTAAAGCTACACTAGCGTTAGCTGGTAGCAGCGTGTCTGTCTGACTGCTATCGAGCTGAGTGTCTGTTTCTATCGAAGTTCTATTGACCCGTTCTCAAATGTGTTTCAAGGAAAAGTTCTTTTGAAATCACCCATAGCCCTATGTAGAGCTCTTAGGCTTTTCTAATCCTAGCATTTCACCATCTATTTTCTGTCAGAAGCTAATGCAGGAAATAGGGTTAGAAGACTATTTTCATGTTCAGCCTGCATGAAAAACTCAAAATGGCCATATATAATCAGAAATAATAATTAACAAAAGATTTTAAGTGAAGTTGATCTTTAACATTTTCAAGCAGAATGTGCATGCAGGCCAAAAGTGAAAGACAAAAAGCATAAAAAAGGTTTTGGAGTGGAGTTGCTTTATTCTGTTTCTTTTATTTTCTACCACAATACACCAGGGTAAAGAATGTCTGTGTCATGTTATCATTTTGGAAAACTGATTATGCTGCTATTTGAGTGGAAATGTGGAAGGCTAGCTTTTTGTTCTTCAGTCTGTGTACAAATTGCCTCCAAAACTTTTTTTTCAATCAACGTCTTCATTTCCTTCGCCCAAAGACCTCTGAAATTACTTTATAGATGATCAGGAAGTCAAGTCATTGTCTGTGTAAAAATTAATAATGTGTATAAAACTGAAACCCTCTGATCTCTGAGAAATTCCAGCATTTTCTATAATATGCAGTGACTGTCAACCACTGAAGCTGATCCATGTTAAAGTTTTACTTTTGCAACCAATACAAGCATGTAATGAACTTTAAACCATTTTTGCAAGATTGCTTTTAAAGTTCAGTTTTCGCTACTTGCAGCTTCATTCAGAAGAAACTTTTAGACCAAACTTTAAAACTGATTTAAGTGAAGCTTTTGAATAATTTTGCCTGAACATTTCTAATATGCTGGATTTATCTTCAAATCGTCCCAGTCAGGATGGTGTGTGTGTGTGTGTGTGCACATACATGCATGTGTATATGAAAGTTTCATGGTTCTCTGTAGCCCACCCATTTCCCAACCACACTCTTTCCTTGGGTCAATGTCAGCTAGTTTTCCTCACACTCATTTAAAAGTGCATGCTGGGAAAAAAATATATCTGTAAAATCCAAAATGATTCTCAGAGTCCCACACAGGAGCAGCGTGTGATTTCTGTCCCACACGGAGATCATCATAGCTTTTGCAGGATCTTTAAAGAAACACTTTTCTGTCTCTCTCTCTCCAAAAGTTAGCAAGTAACATTTAAGTGCTTATTTATGATAAAACTATGAAAACAAAGGATTCTGGTTAATTGTGATAATCCCAGGAAAATAAATTATCACACAATTCCAACTGGTAAATAACCAAAGTAAATATACTGCAGCCCTGAAATATGAAAACAAAAGCATTTTGGGCATTTACAAAAACTTGTAAATGAACAACTGGTAAAAAAAAAAAACATTTTCACAGTGGTGTACAGTTCACTTGGGTTATGGTATAAATATCTAGGGAGAAAATGGAGGGAAACAGGGTCCATTTTACCACTAATTAAGGACTGAATCTAGAAAGGAATCTGTCTGCAAAAGCAAGAATATGTTCAGAAAATAATATTTAAAAAAGCAACATTATGGTTCCACTGTTATTTTGACAACAAAAATTTAAAATATCCAATGTTTTTTAATTCTGAATTACATGTAAGCCAATCTAATTTCTGTAGCAGCCAGATTTACTGTGGAAATCTCTGATTTGTCAGTATTTATCACAGCATAATATACTGCATTACAAAGATGTGATCAACTCAAAACAATATCACAAACAACCTAAAATATCCAGGTGGAGACTCCACAGTGCATCTGAACTGGGGTTGCTTTTGCAACACACACACACACACACACACACACACACACACACACACACACACACACACACACACACACACACATACACACACACACACACACACACACACACACACACACACACACACACACAGTCACTTTTAATCACTCGCTCATCTTGCATCCAACCCCTCCCCGGCAGACCTCCCTGCCTAACTGGGCTTGTAAATCATCAGCACAACATCACTGGGGGAACATTTGTTACCTCCAATGCCCAGATGATTCAGCAATTCTTTAACTGTACTCAAGGAGAAAGACGTGTCAAGGAATGGTGGAAGAAAGGTTAAGGGAGGGGACATTTATGGAGGATGGTGAAAATATCAATATTCTGCTGCTTGCCCGACAGCCTGATTTGAGAGGAGATGCAAATAGTTGTGTGACTAAGATTACAAGATATTGACCAAAACATTTGGGATGTTGCCTATTTTTTTCAAAAGACACAATTTTGTGTTTTAATATAGCACAGAAATACATTTTCTTTGAAACTCCTTCAAACTGAATGAACCTTCTGCTATGTAGAAAATCATGCACATCATAGAAAGTGTTTAACGTGTCCTTGCAAGGTCTGGAGGAGTGTATTTAGAATGCAGAAAGCTCCCTACATGTAGTAGGTCAATGGCAGACTTGACCGTGCACAACACTTTTGTAACTAAATTGTTGTGGTACATCATTGTGGTGGCAGCATGTAAGTTGTTGGGCCATGCTGGCCTCATTGTGTAGGCAACAACTCCATTAGCAGTACCCCACATAAGGTACACCAAAGTTCTTAGGTAGTTGCTGCAACATGCATAATCTTCAGCCAATGTTCCTGATGCAACCAATATGATTGTGCAACACTCTCATCACACATCTGCAATAATCAATCCAGACTCTCCTTGTACCAATAAACTTATTTATTTATGTACTTAAATTTCCAGAGGATAAAACCTTTTGAGATGCATCACCTAATTATCAAGGGGGTCCTCCTTTAAAGCACCAAAACAATAGCAAAACTATCAGTGGCATTAGCAAAAACTAAACAATGCAATGAAATAAAATCCTAAAAGATTTTCTATTCTGTCTTCTAAAGCCCGAAAGATTCTGCAGTCCTTGTTGACATTTCAGGGACACAAAATGTCAGCCTATGTTCCCAAACAAAGCTTTCTTTTGATAAGACTGCAGGATTGCACACTCTCATGAAAGGATGAACTTTCATACTTAAATAATATAATGAAATGAACAATATGAGTTAACTAATCACATAATGAAATGGACAATATGGTTAAATTAAATGTGTTGATTAATCTGTGCTTAGATTAATAAGGATGAAATGAAATATATGACCCAATCAGCATACTGACTGGACAAGCACACACTCACCATATCTCCATGATGCAAGTTAAAGTAATTGCATGCACATAGATATTTTCTTATCCACAAATCAGAGCATCTTTTGTATCTGAAAAAGACGTGTGTTCTGAGGTTTGTTTGTTAACACCTCTTAACCTCCTTTGTTCTTTTTGGCCATGTAATCATAATATGGGAATGTTAAAACAGAATCACTTGCCGAGTGATTCAGTTAGTTTGAGGAGAGCTCCGGACCGGCCAGCCGGAGCAAAACTCTTTGAACCATCAAGGCTTTCGACAAGCCAAAAGCTGCCTGCAGCAACACAGAAACTTGTTCCTTCAGCTACTCAGAAACAGCTGTTCTAGACGCAAACTAGCTCCAACCTGTTGGGCCTGTTGACATCTCTGGACTGGAGTAGTCGGTGTGCAGTTAATCTACTGAACCTCAGTGCCCAGAGGTCATCCGACCTTCCTGACCTCCGGATCCGCGAAGAGGGTCTCCAAAAAGGATGAGGTAGACACACATGATTGCGTCTGATGTAGTTTTGATAAGAACCAAGTTTGTTAGTTTAATGCAGACCAAATTCTTTTCACACCCAGAACTCAGTTTCTTCTAGATACAAGGTTCTGATAAACACACACCATTCAGTCATCATACATCTCATTCCATCCACTTATATTCATCCATCACATTTGTCTTATTTATAACTTGTGTTGTTTTTAATTTGTTTAGAAAACAAATTTCTTACTTTTTATATACATGACTCTCTCTGAATTAATACAAAGTGTGTTATATGGTCACTAAAGAAGGAAAGAACCCTAGAACCTTCTGATTAAACATTCAAAGATCAACCAGATTTATATTTCATCATTATATGGAATATCTCTTATTGGTCATAATTACTATGTAATAATTGCTACAGAGCACATGTATACAAAGCATGAAGAAGCACTTTAATATGGTCCAAAAGAGTTGTGCCTGGATAGAAACTGTAGGCATACATGGTAGAGTCCCAGTTCACTACAGTTGGTAATGAACCAAGAAGTGCCTTACTAACCACCTCAGACTAACTAGAAGTTGGAGGAGGAGAAGAGCGAAAAATGGTCAAGGCACAATGTGGAGCTCACTAATTCACCAGAATCCCCAAAAAATGAAAGATTCTGTGAAAGGTTATGCCGACAACCCCACCCGCCAAGAAAAAAAAAAAGAAAAGCATGACCATAGGTACTACACCTGCATAAACAAGTTCCCTACATGGGCCACCCTATTTGCTAAGTCCTGGACACGCCACTGCACATCAGTGGTGTTCTAATGCTAAATGTGAAATTTGCTGAAGTTTTTAGACAAACACAGGAGGACCATTACATTATTTTTCTGTTCTTTTTAATCCCCATAAAATATGTATAGCTATGTGTTATAATATTGTTAGGAAGCATGGAAAAAATATTAAGTTAGATAGTTTTGCAGATTTGCAACAGCAGCTTTAATTAAAATAATTCCTTAAATCAGTGACTTTTAGTTTTCCTTTAAGCCACAAATCCTTCTTAATGTGGTGATTGCTGGACTGAGGACCCCAAAAATGTAACATAGTGCCCACTTTTTATTAGCAGACATGAGATCTTTAAAGTGATAAAAGCCCAATTTGACTCCATATTCACTCACATGAATACATTGTACACATGCTCTAACCACATGGATCCTGGGTAAATTGTATCAATATGAAGCATTCACACTCATGAGAAAAACTCAAATCTAATGACAATGCTGGTAATAAAAATTATGCACCAAAGTGGAAAATTGCCATTTATAAATAAAAGTCAGGCTGAGTAATGAAGCCTGATGGAAGTTTTAGAACTATAAAAACCACCATCTGTCATTCTCTGTGGATTCACTGAGAGACGAGCCATGTGGACAATATTAGAGTGATTTCTCATAAACTTAATAAACAAACAATGAACATTAAATCAGTTTCTGAAACAATTGTACAGTTTTAGTTTTAAAATTCATTGACTGAATAAAATTCTGCTCTTTGTGGGTTAAAAAGGAAGACTTACACACAGCTAAATTATGTCAATTGCTATTGCACATTTAACAATAAATTTTTACATTTGAGAGGCTTTCAAACTCCAGCATTGAAATAAACATTAAACAGAAAATAATAGATCACACAGCCATGATTCATTCACTTTGAGAACTGCAGGAAAACATAAATATTTCAATATGGAATATGTAAATGGTAAAAGACTATGGCAGATGTGGAAAGAAAACATGTTACATAAGAGAAGTCGCACTACCATTTAAAGTAGACCAGACAGTTTTGTCAAACTGCTGGTTTTGTGATAAATAATACATCTACTGAGAAATAGTTTGCTGCTTTTCTTTCTTTTTATCCATGTAGACAACTACCTACAGGTTCAGGTGATTTTTTCCCCCCTTCAGAGCTGGTCCAGTGCCATCATGTGGCGTATGCGATGCTCTGCTGCTTTGCAGAGGTCACATTCACTTTCTTCGCTGTCCTGCACCACATTGTTTATCTGTGGAGTTCTCTCTCTCTCTCTCTCTCTCTCTCTCTCTCTCTCTCTCTCTCTCTCTCTCTCTCTCTCTCTCTCTCTCTCTCTCTCTCTCTCTCTCTCTCTCTCTCTCTCTCTCAGTGAGTGTGTGTGTGTGTGTGTGTGTGTGTGTGTGTGTGTGTGTGTGTGTGTGTGTGTGTGTGTGTGTGTGTGTGTGTGTGTGTGTGTGTGTGTGTGTGTGTGTGTGTGTGTGTCAAGATCCACTGCCTCTCAACCTAGCTGTCAGCAACCGCAGCATTAACCAGAGTAGGATGTTTCTAATTAAACACTGGTAATGATAAGACTGCGTGAGAGGAGGGGGAGACACTCTCATTACACCGAGAACAGATGCTATGACTAACCCCTGCCAGCCTGCCTTGATGCCCACAGTGTGAATGCACACATATACAGTAGATCTCCCTGTCTCTCTGTGCTAGGCTGCAGTGACTTGGCGCTCATTGCCAAGGCAACCCACACAGCTCTGATGCATGTCAGTTTCCCTCTTGCACTCTTATTGACACATTTACAGCTGTTTTATATGAAAACCTTGCAGGTCTTTGTTTTTCCCATTGTGGTCTCTCACTTTATTTTTCCACATCATGTTTAAATGCCAACCCCCACTTGGCACCTTCTCTTTTCATACAGATAGACACAGTTGAAAAGTTTGTGTTGAAGCTCCTCTTTGAATGCATAAGCAGAATACCAAGCAAGTCATGAATGAATGGCCTAATCCCCAAAAGGTATAGACTATTTTAGACTAAACAATAACAAAGATAATGCACAGATTAGGCTCTTGAGTGCCTATAGTCTCACACAGGTGCTGAATTTAATCACCTTCCATTATTGCTTTGAGGGTTTGTGGAAAAGTGAGAAATCTAAGCATTATTGTCTTCCGTGAGTGCTGTTGATTGAAACAGCTTCACAAAACAGCAAAAAAAGAAGAGCTGGAGGAGCTTGGACAACATATACTGTATTGTTACAATCAAAATGAGACATACAATTTTTAAAATGACTTTTTTTCAAGTGTTATAAACAAATTACAATGTTTGTTTTTCCCCCACACACATGGACAATTTACCCATCAACCAAAATATAAAGGGTTGATCTGATCACTTTACCCTGTTTAACTTTTGGTAGCCAAACCAATTTTTAGATTTCGAAATTGTAATGTATCTGATAGCAACATTACAATGTCTATCATTATGCGTGTCAGTCTGGTGCCTGCCTATCTGTTAGCCATGCTGTTTATGGCTGTACATTTTCATCATTAGTCACAATAGCACAACATGGATGCATCCACAGAGCTGGCAGACGGTTGATGCGAGACAGAAATGAAACCGTTTCACAACGGGAGGACCAGTGCTGGACTGACCATAGGGCATAGCGGGCAACTGCCCGCTGGGCCGACCCTTTCATCTTTTATGGGCCGGTGTCTTTTTTTTTCTTTTTTTCCTGGCCTCTACTTGTTGCGGACAACTTGCCCGCGCCGCCCCACGCGACGCCTGTAAAAGTTGGTGGATTGGCGAATTGGTAATAATACACTCTGGGCTGGACCAATAGCCAGAGGTCTGATGCACCCGCCAGTTGTTTGTGAAGCTCAGTAAACAGACAGACGAGCTTAACAAAATGGAGAACAAAAAACGGAAAGGAGAAGCGGAGAAAATTCGACTAAAAAAGAAACTGGCCCTTCAGGCTGATGCTGGCACATGTGTTAAAATCTCACAGTTGTTTGGTAGTGAAGGTTCAAGTAAAATCAATTTAGGAAGTGATGGAGCCTCAGCCCAGCGACAGGTTGGAGAAGAAAAGAGGGAGGAGGAGGAGAAACCCGAGCCGGTGTTGTGCCATAAATTGACTCGCTGCCAAAAAATGATTAGCCACCGCGGGATCGCGCACGGTTAGGTAATTGCATTTCTAGACAAAATTCCCCAGGATTTCGCCCTAAAACTCAGCATATCTAGCAATATGGACATTCAGAAAGCAAAGATAACCTCTTCCGGTACTTAAACATATGTTTATCGCGGATATTAGTGTGGCAGTGTTTGTGGCACCCTGCGCGGGAGCACGAGGACGTGCTTGTGGAAAAAGGGAGGAAGATGTGGCAGTGTGAGCATCCACAATGTCCCGATAGATCATGCGCCCTGGCTACTTGGCCAAGGAGATGCTCCTTTGGCTGACTGGTTAGAGCGTATGACTTTCACCCGGGAGTCTGGGGATTCGAATCCCGCCCGGGCACTCCTTTCTGCACCTTGCCACATTAGTTTTTCCAGTTCGGAAGTTGTTTTAAGTGTTGCTATTTGTCTTAAACGTTCACAATGAGGATATATTAATCCTTTTTGCAATATTTGCGATTGAAAGATGGTTTGTGCCGCAAACTTTGTGGTAAGAAATGTCGCCCTCTACTGCCCGCTCTCCCCTCTCCGACGATGCAGAGAGCGGGCAGTAGAGGGGGACAACGTCCTCTGCTGCCTGCAGATAAACGGAGAAGGAAGTGACGCGCCACCATCAGCGTCAGCCTGTAGAAGCCGGCAGCTGTCGGCGAAACTGTAGCGTCAATTACAGGTAACAAAACCGTTTCTGTGTTTTAAAAAAAGAACGACAAAATGGAACATGATAATAAATCATAGTGCATTTAGTGGCAACGGCAGCCTTAAGACATGTGTTGAACGTGCCCAAGCCCATACTTTTGAGAGCACCATGTGAGCACCTGTGTGTGTACACACACTTGTTTATGTAAGGTTTCTCTATAGGAGCATCCAATAGAGAGTGTGAGGGACCACAGATCCGCCCCCAAAGATGCGTAGGAGACGGGGGGAGCTCCAAGTCCCAGAGATCCAGGCGCTGCCCCAGAACACAGGGACCCCAAGGAAACTGCAACCAGAAAGGCCCCCGCCCCCCTCGAGAGGCACAGAGGCCCCGGGGGGCCACAACCAGCAGCCGGCAGAGTCCCGGGAGATATCAGCAGCGAGCCCATAGGCCCGCCCCCAGCCTCCCATCCCTTAGCCGGCTGAGCCCAGGACCCAGCGACCCGGGACCCAGGGGTGACCACCCCTCGACGGGGACCCAGCAGAGCCCTGGGACCCAGACCCCACCAGACAGCCACCAGGATTGACCAGGCAGACGCCAAAAATCTTAAACTCCCTGACCCGGGAACCACGACCACTCAGGCAGACCAAAGCACTGCACTCCACACCAGGTGTGGCAGGGGGAGGGGAGATGAAGATCTATATCATCAAAAGAAGTCTCAGGAGAAAGGAGGAGTCAAAGGCCCCACCTGACATATACAGTCATACACAAACACAGTCACACACTTCCTCCCTCATGCTCACACACACACATACAACCAAAGACTTACAAAAATGCACGCCTGACACCCACTCGTGCTCCCCATACACGCCCTATTCACTCTGGTCCAGGTACTGCTGCACGTCTCCCTCCGCCTGCTCCAAAATGGTGTTAGGGAGTGTTGATGAGGTGTATTCCATGGCTGTGGTGAGCGGGCAGTGCGGGCATCGTCTGGCCTATGCCAGCAGATGCCACCGCACCACCCCACTTGCACCCACAGCCCTCGGTGTCTAAGTGCAGTTTAAAATTGGAAGTGGGCACCGGCACTCGGGATGAGGCTGAGAAATCTCCCTGCCAACTGCCGTTAAATGTGCTCACTCCCAAGGCCCTAAGCAGGGGCGTAGCACCAAATTCTGGGGCCTAAGTAGAAGTCTTCTAGGTGGGCCCCCATGCTCAATTACGTAATATCTCTCTTACACATTTTTTGTCATGCTATAAGACAAGATAACAAATATGATCTTAGTTTAACCTCTATATTGAGCAAATACAAATGCCAGCATAATAAAAGTGAAATGCCCAGACTTCACATATAATTATTTTTATTTGCCAACAATGTGTTCAAACAAAAATCCTGGAATTTATTTTCCAGTAAATGCCCACTGACGGGTCTTCATGTTAGCAAAATCACTTATGAGATCTTTAAAGTCCGATCCTTTGGCTAATTGGCTTTCAATAGACAGAAGAGCTAGGCTGTTCAGTCTATCCTGGATCATTGTTGATCTCAAATAATTTTTCACCAGTTTCAGTTTGCTAAAAGCCCGTTCACCCCCAGCAACAGTCACAGGTAGTGTGCAAAAAATCCTCAGTTTAATACAAACTTCTCCAAAAATGCTCTGTAATTGCATCCTGTATGGCATTAAGCAGCTCAAGAGGAGACCGAATGTGTGGAAATGTGGCACCATATATTGTTCTCAGGTGTAGCATCTCATTCTCAAATTCAGCTGTGAGATCCTTGTAATATTTTCTCATCAGTGCCTGCCATGATATCTTCATCTGCTCTTCAGTCATGTCTGTCATGGTTCATGATGTCAAGCTTTGCTGATATATATATATATATATTGATATATTAAATACATATGACATGAAATAAACCAGGTTCTCTCTGTGAATGTAATGTACTCTAAATTGTATAATCCCTGCATTATCAACCAAATTATAAGATTGTCCGTTTTCAAGATCAATTATAAAGAAATTTAAAATAGGCTTAAAATATCTAACCAAGTCAATAACAATCCTCTAACACCAGTGTCATCATGCTATACGAAAAACAGTGGCAGCTTCTCATTCCTGAGATTACCACGAATCTATCGATACCAAGTTTGTCCTGGTCCATGACTGGGAAGGAGCTGAAATATCCACACAGAGTGAACCTGTTTTTACTGCGAGGTCCGCAAATTTATTGGCGCCGGCCGCCCGTGATAATAATTATAATTAATATATATATATATATATATATATATATATATATATATATATTAATTAGTGTTTTCACTGATAACACTAATTAATTTATATTTGATCTTGATGGTGAAACTAAAGGCGTTTAACACTGAACACCTAACATGAATGCAGCTTCTGAGAGCTAGCTAATATCAGCTAAAACTGTGTTCTGCTGCTGCTGGCTGCTGCTCACCTTCCTTCTTGAAAAACCTAGTCAATACTTGCTTCTGTTCAATTAACTTTTTCTACTTCTCCTTCTTTTCTTTTCTGGAAGCCAGATTTCCCTTTCTTGGGAAAATACATGACTCTCCTGCCTCCAGCTCTGGCTGTCGGCATCTGCGATGTCTCATAGCTGTACATGCGGCCGTGCAGCCCCTGGCCGCTGGTGTGGACTAAACCACTTTGCACATTTTTAAGGGGTGATGGATGCCTCAGAGATTATTCAGTTATTATTTTTAAGGCGAAATTCTGTTTCTTAACCCCTTTATCCAGGCAAAGGGAAGTTTATTAAGACATTAAGTAAGTTGGGGGAAAAAAACAACAACAATAAAACATTTTTATTCAAAGCTGTCTCAGGGCCCCTCCCTGCAGTGGGCCCTGGGTAAACGGTAACCCCCCCCCCCCAGTCCGACGCCCCTGGCCCTAAGTGTGTAATTGTGTGGAATGTTGTTGGTGGAAGTGTTTAAGGTGCAAATAAAATTGGGGGGCAGGTTGCCACAGGAATGCGGAAACGGGGTCCATACCCGCACTCCCTGACTTGTCTACACCCCAAAGTCCTATGTGCATGTTTGTGTGATGATGTGAAGTAGCAGGAGGAGAAAAATTTGCGGGGATGGGGAGGAATGGCTGGTTGGGCTTAGCCTTTTTTTAAGTGGGGAGCTGGCTCCCTAGAGGGCATGAATGAGATACTTGATGTTTGCATCTGAAGATTCAGCAGCCTTAAACAGCTTTTGTGTGTGATAGAAAGTACGGGGAGGTTAGAGACAGTAGAGGGCACATGAGGAGAAGAGGTCTGCTGGAGGCATCTAGCTGTTGCACATTTAACATTGAAAATAACATTTATCACAGAACAATAACTGAACACTGGTGGTAAAATCAGAAAATGACTTTTATCAGGATATAAGTTTTTTTTTTTATTAATTAGCAGAACCCTGATTAGATATATCACCACTGGTGCTGATATTTTGTATTTTCATTTTCACTATTTCATGTTTTTACATAAATCCACTCTAATGGGCATCTTTCATATCCAACATTGGTTATGGAGGTGTTTGTTTAATGAAATATGTCAAAAGGAGCTTGTGGTTTGTGACCACATGGAGTTTATTTTAAAAGTAAGATTTTTGTCTTTTCATTTCTTGAATTTCTGAATTTTTTTAGATTAAGGGATGACTCTCAATCAGTGGTGCTATTAAAATATGTGAATTTGCTTGTTATACAATAATACATTTTAGAAATTATAATATCCCTTCGTATTTTTAAGAAGTTATTCGTTTGGGTTTTAGCATGGAGAGGACAATGTGTCTATTTTTGGATGGTGGAAAAAAAACCTAAAGGTAGTAGTGGTATTCTCAAAGGGGTACTAGCAGTTTTTGCTTTCTTTTAGCACCCTCTAGTGTCTGTTAAAGCAAAAGTGAAACTCCCCTCCTCGCTGTGCGTTCATCTTTCAACACCTTACTCTGACTGCTTAAATGTCTCCCCAGCCTTTATTTGTCTACAGGAGTGATTCATCACTAAATCAAACAAATCAGCTGTGTTCATGATCTAAAACATGCAGGAAACGTGTTGGAAGCAGACTGCAGCACTAGAGTGTCAGCAATGACCAGACTGGAACTCTAAAGTTGCAAGTGTGCTATTCTGGCCACAGGGGGCGGTGGGGTCTGAGCGACATTTCCTAAACCCTGTAAAGGATAATTTCAGAACATACTGGCTCAAAAAAAAAAAAAAAAAAACGATTTAAAAATATGAAAAAGTTGCATTATATGCCTTTAGCTAGAATTTAAAAAATGGAATATTACTTGATTTATTCATCCTCTCATGCAGTTGCTAAGTGGATATCTGTTAACGTTGTGTTAGGCACCTAAACCTAAAGAAATGTGGTTATAGCTTCATGATCATAAATAATATGCCAGGTTTGGAGGAAATAAAGTGTAATATATAATATATCATAGATAAACCAACATTAAGTTTTCTGCCACACTGAAGCAAAACCTGAGAGGAAAATGACTTGTTCTGCTTTTCTGAATGTGAATAAAATTGTTGAGGTCTACTGAGGATTTTTATAAATATGATGTTGAGTGTATAGGGTTACTGTTTAATCCACTGTGGTGTCTGCCTTATAAATTCTCACAGTTAGCATGAACGCTTTAATTTACAGCCTAATGTTGTCATCAAGGGGTGAAGGCCTGAGCAGGCCACTGCCATCAATCTGATTGCCTGCAGGTAATGGCCAAGTTGCGTATTGTCACAATTCCAATACATTATTTACTATGAGACATTAAAAAGTAATGTGTATTAATAAACAGGCCCAAGGCCAGAGGGCACAAGTACTTTTAATCCAGTCGTATTTCTCCGCTCTTTCATCAAGAAGACACTTCATGATAAATTTATGGTAAAACCAACACTCAGGGGCTTTTCTCTTACCAGTGCTTCTTCTGTAGAGTCATTATGGCTGCAAACATTTAAGTATTTACTCTTCTTTTTGGCTTATTCAGTTGTGTTTTTAGCTATGCCTTGTCTGGTTTATGTCCCATTTACATTTCCCTCCCTGTAGTTTTAATTCTCACTTGCTTAATTTCAACCATCACTGTCATTATTTTCATCTTTCTCGACTTCATCTCCCTGTGGATGCTGCCTGGGAGTTGACCCCTTCGATGATTAGTGGTCACAAGATGTTTTTTAACTCATGGAAAGCAACAGAGTGAGCTCAAATAGAACACAAATGCAAGGAAATGGAAGACATTACAGAGTCCCTGGCAAATAAAGTTAGATAAGAGATAGATAGAATAGAGTTCAGATACTCTTGAGTCCGATAATGCAACGCTCAAGAAGTCTTCAGGCGACTCTTGACATTAACCTACCAGCATTCAATAATGATGGACAAACTGGGATTTCTGTAATGCTTTAACCTGTCCTTAATGTCACACTGGTTTGAATAATTTATTCCCGTGTATAGCTTCCTACTAGATGGACTCGAGACTTTGTTTTGTTTAAGTTTGCAAACTTCATTTAAACCATTAGAGCCTATCTAATGGTTTAAACTAACTAGTTAAGATAAATGCCATTAATATGTGATGGAAAGCACATTATTCAAGTTTCGTGTAAGAAATGGAGTTACTTTAATCCTCATGTTCATTTCATGGGTTTGCTTTTCCAATTCTGATCAAACATGAGGGGTAAAAACTACACGTCTTGGATTTTAATTACTCATATGGCTAAGAGCAGGATCGTTTCTGGACTCTCCGTCCTCTAAATCACCCACTCCTGGTGAGTGTGCTGCCTTAAGTGTTTCTTGGATCAATATCAAAATAATGAAATTCACCCTATCATATGTCAATGGCTTTTAGCACTGCTGACACTGCATTTGAATTTCACAAATTGTTTTTGAATCTACTCATTATAATTCATGACAAGAAGGGGAAAAGAGCCACAAAGGGAAAGTCTAGCTATAAAATGAGTGTTGGGGGAAATTATTCAACTGGTTTTGCTTACATTTAACACCAGTTCAAGCCAACGGATGATAATGTTCTTATTGTTTTTTAAACCAGTGAACCGAAACAGTTAAACAGTTGTTGATTTACTGAAAAAAGAAACATCTGTCCTCTTTTTACTATTTTCTTTGTAGATCTTCTGGATGTGTGCGCTGTAGTTGCTCCCGCATCTGCTGGAGATTATATAAGATGCAGCAGATGCGTCTTCTGCTGAGGACGAAACCCCCATCCCCGCCCCCTCTATGGCTCAGTTAAAATCCTCCCATCATTGATTCTCTGAGGGAAAACTACTAAATTTGAGGCCTTGTCCTTTTTTTTTTTTTTTTTTTTTGCTCCGTTCCAGATGGAGGTCAGGTCAGCCTACTCTAAAGAAGATCAAGAGGGCCTACTCATAACAAGAAAAATTCTAAGAAACCAATGCATGTGTTTTACCTCATTTGCGTCTCCAAACCTCCAGAGCAACAGAACCTGAACGCAAAGCAGTTTTTATTTTCGTATCAACTATTTGCAGGAAAAGGTCTTTAAAAGTCCATTTCAGAGTTGCGTTTTTTCCTTTTTAAACTGAATTTCAGAAGTCACCTGTGCATGCAGACAAGAGGTTAAAGATGTGGTTCACTTGTTTAATTAATACAATGCCAGTGGTCTCCAGTAGGAATGAATGCTTGTAAGTTGTATTCTGGGTACAAGAAGCCCTGGTGCACCTGTTTCAGGATCTAGAAAATTGCCAGATCAGAGGAGAACTTCAGACAGCAGGATGTGGAGTCTTATTTCTGGATATTTGGGCATCTCAACTCTGGTTGGCTAACAGAAACGCAACTCTACCACTGACTCTGTTTGCAACGTTGATGTTTTATCTCCACAAATAAGTTCTGGCATGTGGTGAAGTTGCTAATGCTATGTCCCGCCTTTCTCACCTCTGATTGGCTGAGAGGGCTGTCCTGTGATTGGTTATTTTGTATAAGATGAAACCGATGAAGTTTTGATGTCTGCAGCCAGATCTTGAGTTTGTTTATTTAGAAAATGTGAACTTAGCACTATAATAACCAATATGTCCTGTTTTGCAACATTCCAGTTTCTAGTTATTTTATTATTTTACAAGGTAAAATCCATGTTATTCCAAAGAGGCAGCTTTTTTTCAGTCATCTGCATCAATCTCTTTTTTTGGGTGTAACCTTTATTTAATAAACTTATGAGGTAAATTAATTAATTGAACCGTCACCTTATTGTGGTGGAGGAGTTTGAGTGCCCTAATGATCCTAGGAGCTATGTTGTCTGGGGCACTTAGTGCCCCTGGTAGGGTCTCCCATGACAAATTGGTCTTAGGTGAAGGGTGAGACAAAGAACGGTTCGAAGGATCTTTCATGACGGTTAAAACGAAGAGTCGGAGTACCCGGCCCGGAGGGTTACCGGGGTCCCACCCTGGAGCCAGGCCTGGGGTTGGGGCCCGTGAGCGAGCGCCTGGTGGCCGGGCTTTCGCCCATGGGGCCCGGCCGGGCCCAGCCCGAACCGGATACATGGGCTCGTCCAACTGTGGACCCACCACCCGCAGGAGGAACATGAAGGGTCCGGTGCAATGCGAATCGGGTGGCAGACCAAGGCGGGAGCCTTGGCGGTCCAATCCCCGGACAAGAAAACTAGTTTTTGGGACATGGAACGTCACCTCGCTGGTGGGGAAGGAGCCGGAGCTTGTGGCAGAGGTTGAGCGGTACCGGCTAGATATAGTCGGACTCACCTCGACACATTGCATTGGCTCTGGAACCCGAGACCTGGAGAGGGGTTGGACACTCTACTTTGCTGGAGTTGCTCCGGGTGAGAGGCGGAGGGCTGGGGTTGGCTTTTTGTTAGCCCCGAGACTCTCTGCCTGTGTGTTGGGGTTTACCCCGGGGGACAAGAGGGTAGCTTCCTTGCGCCTTCGGGTCGGGGAACGGGTCCTGACTGTTGTTTGTGCTTATGGGCCAAATATCAGTTCAGAGTACCCACCCTTTTTGGAGTCCCTGGGACGAGTGCTAGATAGTGCTCCATCAGGGGACTCCATTGTCCTGCTGGGGGACTTCAATGCTCACGTGGGCAATGACAGCTTGACCTGGAGGGGTGTGATTGGGAGGAACGGCCCACCTGATCAGAACTCGAGCGGTGTTTTGTTATTGGACTTCTGTGCAAGCCGCAGTTTGGCCATAACGAACACCATGTTCGAACATAAGGATGCCCACCGGTACACTTGGTACCAGGGCAGCCTAGGTCACAGGTCGATGATAGATTTTGTAGTCGTATCATCTGACCTGCGGCCGTATGTTTTGGACACCCGAGTGAAGAGAGGGGCGGAGCTGTCAACTGATCACCACCTGGTGGTGAGTTGGATCAGATGGCAAGGGAACATGCCGCGTAGACCTGGCAGACCCAAACGCATAGTGAGGGTCTGCTGGGAACGCCTGGCAGAAGAACCTGTCAAGACGGTCTTCAACTCCCACCTCCGGCAGAGCTTTGACCACGTCCCGAGAGCAGTGGGAGACATTGAGTCCGAGTGGGCCTTGTTCCACTCTGCGATTGTCGAGGCGGCTGTTGCTAGCTGTGGTCGTAAGGTGGCCGGTGCCAGTCGTGGTGGCAACCCCCGTACCCGCTGGTGGACACCAGAGGTTCGGGGAGCCGTCAGGCTGAAGAAGGAGGCCTACAGGGCGTGGCTGGTCTGTGGGTCTCCGGAGGCAGCCGACAGGTACCGGATAGCCAAGCGGGGTGCAGCAGTGGCAGTTGCCGAGGCAAAATCTCGGGCGTGGGAGGAGTTTGGTGAGGCCATGGAGAAAGACTATCGATCGGCTCCAAAGAGGTTCTGGCAAACTGTCGGGCGCCTCAGGAGAGGAAGGCAGCAACTCGCTCACACTGTTTACAGTGGGGATGGGGAGCTGCTGACGTCAACTGAGGCTATAGTCGGACGGTGGAAGGAATACTTTGAGGAGCTCCTCAATCCCACCAATGCGCATTCCGAGGAGGAACCAGAGCTGGGAGGCCTGGGGATGGACTGTCCGATCTCGGGGGCAGAAGTTGCTGAGGTAGTCAAACAACTACACAGCGGCGGAGCCCCGGGGGCAGATGAGGTTCGTCCTGGGTATCTCAAGGCTATGGATGTTGTAGGGCTGTCATGGTTGACACGTCTCTACAACATTGCGTGGTCATCGGGGGCAGTTCCTAGGGAGTGGCAGACCGGGGTGGTGGTCCCCATCTTTAAGAAGGGTGACCTGAGGGTGTGTTCCAACTATAGGGGGATCACACTCCTCAGCCTCCCTGGATAGGTCTACTCCAAGGTACTGGAGAGGAGGGTCCGATCGATAGTTGAATCTCAGATAGAGGAGGAGCAATGTGGTTTCCGTCCTGGCCGTGGAACTGTGGACCAGCTCTATACCCTTGCAAGGGTGATGGAGGGGGCATGGGAGTTTGCCCAACCAATCCACATGTGCTTTGTGGATTTGGAGAAGGCTTATGACCGTGTCCCCAGGGGCACCCTGTGGGGGACGCTCCAGGAGTATGGGGTGGGTGGCTTTCTGTTAAGGGCCATTCAGTCCCTTTACCAGAGGAGCGTGAGTTTGGTCCGCATAGCCGGTAGTAAGTCGGACCTTTTCCCAGTGAGGGTTGGACTCCGCCAGGGCTGCCCTTTGTCACCGGTTCTGTTCATCACTTTTATGGACAGAATTTCTAGACGCAGCCGTGGTGTAGAGTGTGTCGAGTTTGGTGGCAGGAGAATCTCGTCTCTGCTTTTTGCGGATGATGTGGTCCTCCTAGCTTCATCCAGCTCTGACCTTCAGCTCTTGCTGGGTAGGTTCGCGGCCGAATGTGAAGCGGCTGGGATGAGGATCAGCACCTCCAAATCTGAGACCATGGTTCTCGACCGGAAAAGGGTTGCTTGCCACCTCCGGGTCAGGGGAGAGGTCCTACCTCAAGTGGAGGAGTTTAAGTATCTCGGGGTCTTGTTCACGATTGAGGGTAGGAGGGATCGGGAGATCGACAGGAGGATTGGTTCGGCGTCTGCAGTGATGCGGACGCTGAGCCGATCTGTCGTGGGGAAGAGGGAGCTGAGCCAGAAAGCCAGGCTCTCGATTTACCGGTCGATCTACGTCCCAATCCTCACCTATGGTCATGAGCTTTGGGTAATAACCGAAAGAACGAGATCGCGGATACAAGCGGCCGAAATGAGTTTCCTCCGTAGGGTGGCCGGGCTCAGCCTTAGAGATAGGGTTTAGGAGCTCGGACATTCGGGAGGGACTCGGAGTAGAACCGCTGCTCCTCCGGATCGAAAGGAGCCAGTTGAGGTGGTTTGGGCATCTGGTCAGGATGCCTCCTGGACGCCTCCCCGGGGAGGTGTTTCGGGCATGTCCTGCCGGCAGAAGGCCCCCGGGTCGACCCAGGACACGTTGGAGAGGTTACATCTCCAATCTGGTCCAGGAACGCCTTGGGGTCCTGCCGGAGGAGCTGGTGGACAAGGCCGGGGAGAGGACGGCCTGGAGCTCCCTAGTTGGGATGCTGCCCCCGCGACCCGGACCCGGATAAGCGGAGGAAGACGAGACAAGAAGACACTTTTGCAGTCGTCTTGCACTAGGTGATATTCTAGAGGGCTGTAGAGGGGGTAAATAGGACTTATGAGTAGAACAGACTCCAAGGGCCATGATATACTTGCTGTTTACCAGCACAAACAAGTGTTTAAAATGACTGCCACATGTAATTTTGCATTGATTTGAAGCGCTGTTTGTGCGTATCCCTCAAAATTAACACTACTCCAGTAGACAACGTTGACAAAACGAGCGGTTTTGTCACCACAGTCCAAACAAATTCAGCACCTTCCAAAAGGTCACTAAGGTCCAAAAGCCTTGCCAAATGAAGCAAGGGAACTGACTTTTTCTGCATATTACTCCCGTAGATTTCCGGTGTGGAAGTCAAAGCTCTATATAAAGGCAAATAAGTAGAAGTCAAAGTGATCTACGTCAAAAACCGGCATCTTGTTGGAGATGAATTCAGAGTGACAGTGAAGAAGTGACAGCTGAGGTTACAGAGGTTATCCAGAAGGTGAGGTTTCTGTGGTGATGCTACCTAGTGATGCATAGCAACAGTAGCAGAGTAGGTGAGAGCCTCTGGGTGCTCTGTGAAGAGTGACACACACCTTGCTCCTAAGACGATGCGGCGGAAATGCCGAGATGGAAAAAGGTTAAAATGTAGTAATATCCCCTTTGGCATGTCACAAACTTCTGCATTACTCCATTTAGTCAGAGGGAGTCATCATATGGAGGTTTAAATATTACTGCTTTATTAATCGTCTGGTAAGTAATACAAACAAAAAAGAAGCTGAAGCTGTTAATGACAAGCAAGAAAGTGTGTTTTATATATGTAGAGCGGCTTGGCGTCACATGCTGCTTTACCCCCGTCTTTTCCCGCCATGCAGCCTTGATGAGACTTTCTTCTGACAGTGAGTGGAGGTCCTCTGTGACTTCCTGACCACTGATGTGTTTGCTGCAAGTATCATGAATAACTGCACTCTATTTCCATGTTTTGACATAAGAGGGGACATTTGATAAATAGTTGGAGGACTTGAGCACATAAATGAGGCATAAATAATGCATAAATTAAGTGCCATTTTATGGAGATATGTCAGTGCATTTCTCCAATAATGGGAAGATTAATGACCTGACTGTGGAGAGGGAAATACTGCATAGGAGAACAGCAGAAAGACCAAGAGATGAGTCCTCACTCTGACTGTTTTCAATCAATATCCCCATGTATTTACAGAGGCTGGAGGGATGATGCCAGCAAAGCAAACCTCAGCTGAAGTTTCAGTGAACAAGAAAAAGTAGTGGCTTGGAATGACGACACACTCACAAGACAAACACGTTTTCTTTTCCTGCAGCAGATCTTTTTGAGGATTTCCTTCTTAGCCCAACAGACCAGGGCGATTTTGTAAAAGTGATGTGTGTGTTTCACCTTTTTATTTCTGCTGACTATTTGGTATGAGGACAGGAAGTAAAACCTAAGAGCCTTATATCTTCATACCTCTTAGACATGAGGAAAACAAGATGATATTTTTATTGTACCACTGAAACTGTGTAATATTTTTTAACGGAAACTTCTAACATCTAACAGAAATGGAGCTTTTACTTTAAAACTGCGCATTGAATATAATTGTACACCCCTAATACAAAATAGCAGTAGTCAAAAATGCTTTAGCCATTCAAGACAACACTTTCAAAAATGTATTTGTGGGCATAAATGTTGAGCCAAGTAGGCATCACAGCCAACTCGGTTAAACATATATGAAAATATTACTGTTGGCACTATGGAGATGGCATTTGTTCTGAAATATGTTATTTCCTTTGAGACATGTTATTAACCCGGAAACAAGACACTTGGATTCAATGAAATCCCACCTCCACCTGTGTGAGTTCCAGCTATTTCATGATGGAGCACCAGGACATTTCCTGATGGTTAATACTTTGTTTAATAGTTTATCAATGCACTAAGTGATGTTAATACATGGTCCCTTGATGTAAAGTGTTATAATTATTTTAAAAGGTGTGCTGATGACAGGGCCTTGTTTAGAACATTACTTCATCATCTGTTTTTGATTTCATTACCAGTAGCCCTTGAAAGTGACAACAGAAATGTACTACAGACAAAAGCCAATGAAAGTCCAGGGGATATTCTTAGATTGAGCTGTAAACTTGCATATAAACAGTTGTTTTACTGTTGTTTTGTCAACACATGTACAGTATTTCATTTATTCTCTGCAGTAAGTGTTGTCCTAACGTCCTACAGTCATATGACATCACTGTTTCTACATTATCTGCGTTACCCATTGTTAAACATGTAATGTTAGATTAAATAGTATACTTGGGTTAACGTGTAGCCAAACAACACCCACGCCTGAACGAGGTTCAGCACCGTTTCGAAAGGAACCACCATCAATGTACACAGTTGGCAAGTCCACACAGAGAGCCTGGTCGAAGTAGTGGTGGTTGGGGCTCAGCAGAGTTTGGGGGTGGGGCGGGGGTAGCCAGTAGGATCGACGTGACAGCATCGTCCGAGCAATGCTGGCAAGCAGCCAGACCCATGCCAAGAGGACTACGGCGATTCTGTGAGTAGCGTTCTTCAATGTCGAAGCTCTGAAGAACAAGCAGCCATGGCGCAATGCGTGCGTTGGTCACCCCCCTATCTCTGATGCGCTGACTGTTAAGGAAGGTGACTGGCTGATGTTGAGTTTCAGTGATGATTTTCTGTCCACCGATGTAGCTGGAAAAGTGTTTAACTGCGTTGGACATCAGACAGGCACACGCAACTAGCCAAAAATACTTTGTCAGTCCTGAAAACTGAAACAAAGAATGTTTAGGACCGTAGACTGGTGTAGGTGCGGCTGTTCGAGGGGTCGGTGCAGGTGAGCGCTCTGGGAGCTCTTGGTCAATGCGCAGGTGCAGTCAGAGAGATCAGGGTCAGCCAGTAGTGGTACAGGGTGACAGTCAACCCCCCTTTGGTTGGTGGGTCACCAACCTCAGGGCTAGAGATCACCAGTGCCAGCTGTAGTGGAGCAGGGTCAGTGATGTCATCTTCCCCCACCCCCTTCGGCAGGTGGTGTCCCCAGCGCAGGGTACTGGGCTTCAGCCGGAGTCTCAGAGCCACCATCAACTCCCCCATCGGCAGGTGGTGTTCCCACTGCAGGGTTTGGAGTTTCAGAAGGAGGTGGAGTGTCACTGCAACTGTCAACTCATCTGGAGCAGGTGATTTTCCCACCCCAGGTTGAAGCGATCCAGCAGCAACGACGATGCAGAATCTGCGGGTGTCACTGACCTTGGAGGCTGTGGAAGGACTGGTCACTCTTCACACATCAGAGGATGGCTCTGACGGAGGCTTTGAACCCGGCAATGAGCATGTAATTTCCCCGTGTTCAGAGTCGCCAACCACAAGGCAGTGAGAGTCTAGGTCAGGAGGCAAAATAATTGGCAGGGGTTCTTTGACACCCCGCCCAAGGTTCCCCCTTTTCCAGACCGACAAAAGCTTCAAAGCGCTTCCAAAGTTCAACGCCGAGGGTCAAAGGCATGGCACCGTGCCCATAGATTTACACGGGGTGCGTCAAAGTCTGAGGACCAATCGTGAAGTGGAGCAGAGACCTGGAAGACAAGATCATGGCATGAGGAGAGAAAACACGGACAGTTACTACACAAGGAATCAGTTCTGGAGGTCATACTCCTCCACCTGCATCCAGGCAAACACGGTTGAAAACAGACTTGCACATGAGTGTGTGGTCTGAGCCAGTATCCAGAAGAGCGTTGCAGGGGTACCCCTGTTGCAATATCACAGCTCTCCCCTGAGGTAGGAGATATTCCAAGAACTGTTTGTCAGGCTCGACACCCGGAGGCACCGGGCCACTGTCCATGGCGGATGAGCTTATCATCAGTGTGGATAGAGCAGGATCAGATATTTGATCTGTTTCCTGTAGGTCACAGCCAATCTGTTCATCTGGTTGCAGCTTTTTCTCCAAATCTGGAGGCAGGTCAGCAGAAGAAAGGGTTAAAACCTTTTCAACACAGGAAGCATTCTCAATAGCCTGGACTCTTTCATCCAGACTTTGTAATTTCTGGTTTACATTGGAGAGTTGCTGTTGAATGTCCCCTTTCATTTCAGTTAGAAAATCCATCAAAAGTTTATCCCTGTCTGTGGCCATCTTGATGATGCCACAAAACAGTAATTTTGAGATAAAATCAGTGGAAAAACTGGATTTAATAAGCTTTTGCTGAAGATGCCGGATTAAAACATGCCAATAGATGGCGGTACCGGATTGATTGAGCTCTGGGCAAGTGTGGGAGGGGTAGTGTGCGTCACTTTGTGACATCACTTCGTTTCGCACAGTGCCGCCATCCAATCTGGTGGACGGGCCCGTTGAGATTGCTTTCTCACAATAAAAGTCAAAATATGTGCTCAAAAACAACTAAAACCTGCGGGGAGCAGGGTAGTAGTACTAATTTCTGGCCAATTAATTCAGGCTCAGGCATTCCTGGTTTAATTCTGATTGAAAAACAGAATTAATGTCTGCAATTCTCACCGGAAAACGACCGTCATGCGGCGTCAGTGTGCTAATTATACTGGTTGATCAGACCGAATTAGCAAGCAGCTAAATGCTAAGTGGGGATCAGTTTCCTGGCCCAGCTAACACAAGCCTACAACAGTGACAAAACAACACGAGCAATGTAGCAGAATCACTCAAGACGTGATAACGCACACCCATAAATGTATTTATCTTAAAATATCAACAAATAGTTAATTACCTGCAGTTTAGCTTGAATGACGCTTTCAAATAAAGAGGCACACAGACTTTGAATGGCAAGGTAGAGCAGCGCCCCTTGGTGGCGAATAACAAGATCACTCTCATTTTTCACCCAGACACAGAAAATAGATTTTTGATATTAATTAATGATTCAAAAACCAACACGAAGTGTACGATTTTAATAAAACCTGGCTAGTTCGCCATTATGTAATGTTAGATTAAATAGAATATTTTGGGTTAAGTAAATTGGTTTAAGAGCTATTTATTTATTAACACAACTTGAGACCAAGAAGCTGTAATACTCTGTTTAAATATAGAATATCACCTTGCCTGGTCTTATTTGTTTTAGTCAGAAGATTCTAGGATTCTTTTATTCATTAAGGGATTGTACACACTTCGTTTGATTCAAGAATGTAATGGAGTCAGAATCTCCATTTCTCAGACAGCTGAGTTCTGGACATAAAATAATTTGGTTTGCAAATAAGCTAAAAAGTTGTTATGATCAAAACCACATACAGACGCTATCTCGCTGTGTTCTACCTCACCCGTTCTGGAGACCCCCGTTTGGATCCGAGATGTCAAGGAGCCGATGACCCCACTACACTTGGCTCGTAGAGAAACCTCGATGCGACCAAATCAGTCCTGAGATGTCTCCGGGTCACAACGATAGATGAAGCTGAGCATCTTAAAAATGACTCTGAAGGAGTTTGCGTTAGCTTTACTCTGCAGGTACTATCTTGTTGTCCTCAGCTTCGCAGGTGCTAAAAAGTTTAAAGGTTTTGACAACGTGTCAGAATATTTGCTGGTTAAAGAGGCTTTTTGCTCAGATGGCCGGTCTGAAGCTTTTCTCTAGAACCTTCGAACTGTTGAACTCTTCGAACTCTGAGGGAAAAAACCAGAGGGACTAGTTTTAATTGATGTTATTGATTGGTTGGCCAATCACAAGTTGACAAGTCTGAGGATATTACCAAGCATCTCAGAGACACACCCTCTTTGATTCGGAGACTATGAATCTGGGCAAAAGGTTAACTACGTGTCATGCCTTAACTTAACTTTACTCTGTCTTTGTATGAGTGCGAATGGTGGTGACCTCATCCAATAAACATGCTAAGCATACATCATTAAGCACAGATCAATGAACATTTCATTGTTTATAATGATAAAATCTTCTTTCTTCTTTCGTCTGGGAATATAGGAGTTCATTTAAAAGAGTACCTCTGTGAAGGACCTTGGAGGAGAGAATGTTATTGTTTATCTTTTATTATCTCTCAGAGCTGCAGTCCAGTTGGTGTGAGGAAGGCAGGCTCTGATAAAAGGGACTACGTGCAGACTTCCAGTCTCCTGTGAGGGGAAAATATTGTAGGTTGTGTCATAGCCAGGGGTAAGTTGACCTGGGCTGTGGGATCTCAAAATCAGGCCATTTTGTGACGTTACAAACACAGCTAGCTTGAAGGCATGCTTAAGGGATTATGTGAATTCCCTCACTGTGGGATCAATAACTAGCCTGAGGTAGAAATTGAAAAAAAGCAACAAATTTTAAATCGGTGACATGTGAACCATAAATTCATGTGACTCATGAAATCAGACCCCGATCATAATAGAAGAGGTTGAAGTGAAGGAAACAAGATTGCAGAAGAAGCTTTGAATTAAGCAGTCAAAGCAGTTTAAATAGGGAGCTGATTATCAGATTTACAAGCTGAATGCATTGGGGCAGAATCAGCTGATCAATCTGCACTGGGATCAGCTGATGAGCTGAAATATAGGCTCCCACTCTGATCTAATGTTATGCTTAATTTACTTTTCATTAGATGCCCGATTATATTGTGCAAATATAATCACTTTTGCAAACAACAGTACATATGGCATCTCCATTGTCATAAACATGGCACTGAACTAATCATTTTCTCATTTATTCTCATAAACTTGTTTAACAGATTGTAAATGAGGAAAATATACAATAAATCAGTTACATTTTATTCTCTCTGCTTTTCAGTTTCAGATTCTGTGCAAACTGAACAGATCTGTGCCGTTGCCTCGCATGCTGATCCATAAAAGCGTTGGATCTTTTGCTATCTACCACCTCAGAAAGTGTTTCGATTTTCAGGTCCTGGCTGCACAGCCATCCCCCGCACCCCCCACCACCATCACCTATGTGTAGTTAGGTATCATTTCTTCTCTGACACGGAGACTGGACACATACATCTGTGAGACACTGAAGGTGGTGAGAGTGTCACTCATGCTAATGCTAGCAGACAGCTATGTGTGTGTCTCTTAGCCATTTCTGTGTGCATGGGGCATTCAGACATCGGCAGCTGTCTGATTCAGTTTCAGTCCCTTAAGCTCAGAGAGGACCTGACACTGTCTCCCTGACACAGAAACCTCCCGCATCCCCGGCTGCTCTCTGGCCTTGGAAACAAAGAAACGAAGATGTGTCACCAGAGGAAGGTCATGGTGAGAGCCCCTTCCATCACTCAGAGCTAATCTAATGTTCACTCTGGCATAACTGATGACCGACGTAATTGACATTGCATAACTAATCATACATAGGCTGATGATGGTTGCTCGACAGATGAGCTAAAGATTCAAAAAGCCTGGGGGGGGGGTCACTTAAAATTCCCGACGACAGTCTTGTTCATTTGAAGTTTGTATCTTAATTCACCAAGAAGAAGTGGAAGGTGGCAAATTGGATATAATGGTGGTGATTATGAAACATCTGTAAGGTTTGATAAATTTGGGTTAAGGGGAAATATACTTTTGTGCGACACCTGCTGCTGGTACCAGCTTGAAGATTTAACCATTCAAACTCAATATGTGATGCTTTATCAATCAAATCACAGGTACTTTATTAATCCCAGAGGGAAATTAGAGTTTTAGTACACACAATTCAGAGATCAGACATTCATGGGCAAGACACATGACAAGAATTGGTGACTGTGGTCATTCGCAACCCTGAGTCGCACTACCTTAATAGAGATAAGAGGGTTACATGAGTATTGGTTCAGGTGGAGGGGAAAAAAAGGCACTTCAAAGTTACCCTCCCACCAGGAGGGCAGCTTTGCTCCTCAAAAAAAGACATCAGACAGAGAAATGCAACAGACTTCAGACAACACAACATAAGTGTTCACTAGGAGGGGTGGTGGGTTGGGACCATCCCAACTTCAGTTCCTGCGGCCACAATGAAGCAGTGCATGTCACCTCAGTGTGGACCAGGGGGGGGGGGGGGGGGGGGGGGGGGGCATTGAGGGTTGGAGGGTTGCAGTGACCCTGGATGCTTCGGCGGCCTTCCCGCTGTCCCACCCAGGCTGGGAAAGGAGGCAGAGTTGAGTTGCCATAGCGACGACACGTTCCACATATCTTCTGAGGGGGGAGTTTTCGTTGGAGCCTTGCAGGCTCAAGGACACCAGATTCTGATTAGAAATTGTTTTGGGGCCAGACAGAGATAATTCCCTTTCTGCCTTACGGTTTGTTGGTCCTCAACCTCTCAGAATCCCATGGACGTTAATCTATCCCGATCTGTGCTGATGCGTCCACTCTCTCCTTGATGGCATCCATCTTTTGTGCCAAAGAATGAATCTCCGCCAAAGTCCCGAGCTTACGGTTCATCTCGACAATTATTTGAGTCTGTGAATTCACAGCGCGGTGCAAACCATCTCTGAGCTCCAGGATCAGGCCAATATTCCTCGATAGCTCATTAATTTTCTGGTAAGTCAGGTAGCCTCCAAGGCCAATGAGCAGGAAACCTGACACCAAACCTGACACCCCCCAGCAGGTCCTGAGGTCCAGTGACCAAAGCCTACTGGTTGTGCAGCGCACCAGGCTAAAGACCAAAGGTGACAGATCATTTGCTGCTGTGGCCCCCAGACTCTGGAACTCTCTCCCCCTGAGCCTGAGAACAGTGGACTCAGTGGTCTCCTTCAAAAAGCAGCTGAAGACTCACTTGTTCAAGCTGGCTTTTGTATGACCTTCTTCACCACTCTCTCTTTATTCTGCTCTCCCCACCTATTCCACCTTCTTCAGGATCCACTGATTTCCCTCTTTCCTAGACAACATGAGACAACAGAGGGAAGCGGAGGAGAGGAGAGAAAGAAGGATGGACAGATTTTTAGCATTGATGGAAAGGATGGCAGAGAAATGTTTTTTTTTCTTTTAGTTTCTTCTGGTTCAGGTTCTATATATGTGTTTGAATGTTTTTGTTATTTGTTTAAATGTAATACAATTTCTATTAATTGATAACTCTTTTTTGATCATTAACAGTTTTATTATTCAGTTTTTAACAAGTAACAACATAGTAAATAAATTGTAAGGGAACACTGTAAGGAATAAAAGTAAAGATAAAAGTAAAATATATACAGTAAACTTGGAAAGCAGGGAGTCTTTGGTGGTGTTGCTAAATCTACTAAACATGGATCGAGGTGGATGGAGTGCAGGAACCGAGATCCGTGGCTGAACGTTTCTGGATGGCAAGTGGAACATCAGACAGAGTGGTCTGCAGAGGGTGCTTCTGGATGCCTCATCTCACTGACCACTGCATCGTCCATCAAAAGGGTTTGCTGGGCTGGCTCAATCGACGGCTGTCACATCACTAACATTCAGATATATGCAAAAAAGGAGATCATGAGTATAATACTTGTAACTCTAGCAGATAACAGAACTAAATGATTTTTAAACTTTAAATACAAAGGCCGGTGACATTTATTGAGCCGTCGCAGCTCCTCAAAAACCACAAATAAAATGAAATATTGCTGTGGATCCATTTTCAACGTCGCTACTAGCTTGTTAGCTTGTTAGCCTGTTTGCCGCCGTCACGGTAGCTAGGCAACTTGACCTGGGGGCGGGAATAAAAACGAGGCTAGTACTGTCCAAATTCAGAGCTGCTGACTTCTGGTTTTAGCGGTCTTGCAAGGACCCGGCCTTGCTAGACCGGCGAGGACCCGTACTCACATGCATCCTTCCTCTGGATTCGGACACAGCCACAGATAATTTAGATGGTTGGACAGATACAGATACAGATAGTGGTGTACTCGCTCATCCCTAACAACTACACTCAGGTGAGTTAAATTTACCCACACTGTACAAAGCTGTTTTAGGCTGAGGGGTGCTCTTCGAAAACCACCTTAACGGTCCTGCCAATTCTGGCAAAAGTATATCAAACGCCACAATGCTGAGCAGAGCCCTCATTAAGTCTGTTTTGAATGGTTTGAAGAAGAAGAAACAATATTTTATGTAGCGCCTCTTAAAAATAAAAATCACAATGTGCTCCACAGGAACAATTAAAAAATAAATGATTTTATATATATATATATATATATATATATATATATATATATATATATATATATATATATATATATATATATATATATATATATACACATACATATATAATACAGTGTTGGACAAGTTACTTCAAAACTGTAATGCATTATTTATTACTTGTTACCCTCATTTTAAAGTAATTCATTACATTACAGTATTATTGATTTTAAAATGTAAGGCATTACACTACTTTTGCATTACTTTAATTTACTTTCACAAAACAACTTCAATATGAATCTGGTAATCTGACGCTCAGTGAGCTCATGACATATATGTGGAAAGTGATGTGGTGTCTGAGCTAGGATTGCTGTTAAAAACAGTCAGATATAATAACAGTGCTTTAAAATGATTGTTTATTAAATAAAAGCAGCAACAATCTGTACCCTCAGTATGCTGCCATCTTATATTAACTGAGCAGGGAGTGAGGTGGTGGGGGCTCCAAGCCTATATTTGTCTTTGTCCCCAAATGCCTTGATACGGCCCTGGATGTGGGACTGACTTCTGGGGTGATCTGATTCTCACATGTATAAATGTTAAATGCTTATATATATTATTGCTTTTCACTGGTAAAAATGTGTATTAGGATTAAATCTACCTACTTTTTTCTTTTCAAGCACTCTGTTTTGTTTGCTTGATTTTATTTGAATAATTTCCTGCCCTTTCTCTCTAACCTTCCTGCATGCTGCATGTTTTCTCCGTCTTCCAGAAAAGCTGTTTCCTAGATTTCCTGCTTTCTAACTAATCAGCCAAAGGGATCTACCGAACGCAAAACAAAAGCTTAATATGCGCTGCGCTCCAGCAGCAATGAGTTGAAATCACCGGGGCATAGATTATGAACTCAGCTGAAAAGTACGTGAAGTACAAGAGAATATGGGCTGATAGAAACGATTGCAAACGAATTACTTAGTTTTTGTGGAGCGATTTTGTGAATGCAACAGCGGTCGCGTGCAGGACACAGCTGGAGTATTTGAGCCATTACCGCTGCGTCCTCTCTGCTCATAGAATGCCCACAAAGCTGAGTCCATAAATGACGTCATATATGTGGAAACTGGATCTTTTTCCAGGCTTCCTGCAATTTGAATTTTTAGGAAACCCACATCTTGATTCTGGGTTTAAAAATGCATTGAAATTACCGCGTTACTGACAATTGTACTGAGCAATTATTACCATTTTCTTTCCCTGTAATGCCTTACATTACCACATTACAGCAAAAAGCAATGCATTACAGTAATTAATTACTTTTGTACCACGTTACTCCCAACACTGTATGTATATATATATATATATATATATATATATATATATATATATATATATATATATAATAGAGAAAAGTTAAAGTTGTGATGAAATGTGAGGAAGAGGAAAGAAACAATTAGTAAAAAAAAAGAGGTAATCTGTGGATCCAAGGAAAGGCATAATTGGTGGGAGGATCTGAATTAGGAGAGGGTAATGATGAAGAATCAGTAGGTCACGCAAAAGCCAGCCTGAACAGGTGAGTTTTAAGCTGCTTTTTAAAGGAGACCACTGAGTCCACTGATCTCAGGCTCAGGGGGAGAGAGTTCCAGAGTCTGGGGGCCACAGCAGCAAACGATCTGTCACCTTTGGTCTTTAGCCTGGTGCGTTGCACAACTAGTAGGCTTTGATCACTGGACCTCAGGGACCTGCTGGGGGTTTAGGGACAGAGAAGATCACCAATGTATGATGGTGCTTGTCCATGTAAGGCCCTAAAGACCAGAACCAGGGTCTTGAAATGAATCCTGAAGTTGACCAGCAGCCAGTGAAGCTGGAGGAGAAGCGGGGCGATGTGGGTTTACTTTGATGATTTGGTCAGAGACGTTCAGTTGCTCATTGGAGGTCATGTTGGATGCTCTGGCAGACCTCATCCTATTCCTCCTTGTATAAAAGAGCATATACCACAGAAAGTGCAGATGGATTAAGTATCTCCTAGAACACCTGGATTCCCCAAACCTACTGAAAATGGCACCTACCAATATTCCATCCTGGTAGGGTAGGACAGCCTGTTTAAACTCTGTAGGGTCCAGGTATCTCCTGATTCTATGAGTAGTGACAATGAACCAAGTAAAATGTTAAACATTAAAAGCACTCAAAAAGGATGATGTCTGTGACTTTCATCAGCAAAGCCATTAATGTTTTTTGGGGTTGTCCCATTGTTTGAATTTTATCATCACCAAAACAGTTGACACTAACAACCCCCTCTGCTACTTAACTGGCAAAATTAATATTCCAGAATTTAATTGCATTGATGCAATATTCTGAATAAAATGATCCTTTAATAATTTCCATTGGCATATTTACATTTTTTTCTTGCAGATGACCTGCTACCAGGCTTTTTTAAGCATACTTTTATATAAAAACAAAAATTAATTATCTATTGTAAGAGCCAACATCTATGGAGGGCAAACACAAATCGGAGGACTCGTATGTTATTTGGATTTTGTTTTCAAGGCTTCTGACAAGTACATGCATGTGTGTTAGTGCATGTTTCATGATTCATAGACTAAATAGATAATTTATGAAAACTGGGTTTGCAGGAGTCAAGGGTTTATTTAAAGATGTACATAAAGTGTGTGTGTGTGTGTGTGTGTGTGTGTGTGTGTGTGTGTGTGTGTGTGTGTGTGTGTGTGTGTGTGTGTGTGTGTGTGTGTGTGTGTGTGTGTGTGTGTATGTGTGAAAATCCCAAACTAAATATACTGTATGGGCTTTCTTAATAAACAATGTTTTACAGGGTGTCTGGTCACAACGGATTGAATGATGAATGGGTCCTTTTCTCTTGTGTTATAATTTAATGCATCACCTGGTAGAAAGCTTTTCAACTAAATGAATAGAAAATAAAGAATTTGAAGGAAACAAGTGCAACCTTGGTTCAGCTAACATCATTATTAAAGATTCTTTTGTCCAAAACTCTACGTGTGCCGTTTGGTGTTGAAGAGAGGCATGCAGGCCTGCCTGCTGTTATTGATCTGTAACCTCACTCCAGACAATTTCATGAAAATTGTAGAGCAGCTGGAGCAGCCGGGAAAGGCTGAATAAATTGGTCACATTATGCATAAGTGAATGAACAGAGAACATGAACCTAAATCAGGGGATTCAGTTTGTACAAGTGGGTGCAACAGCAAATACTGATGGATGTGATTGAGAATTGAGAATGTCAACAACCTCTAGAATGTAGTGGTTTCTGTGAGTCGTCTCTTTTTGTTTTGTCCTTTTAATAAAACAGAAACTGCTGCAGTTTCTATCAGATGTTCTGAAAATCTCTGGAATTTTTAGCTTTGAGTCATTTTTTTCTTCTAAGGAATCAAATTTAAAATTTAATCCTGGAAACTGAATTTTCAACTAATTTCTTGCCTGATTTCACTTGGATCATTCACACAGCTTTTAGATCGTTTAATTTTTTTTATCGCAATCCAGTTGAAGTTTGTACCAGTGTGAAGGTTAATTTCTGTCAGCTCTTCTTGATTTTGGTTAAATTTTCTATTCAACTTTCTCAGACTTTCCAATGAACAATGACCCATTGGACTACAGTCTGGACTTTGTGAAGACTGCTCTCATCCTGTTTGGTGCAGAACGCCATAGTCCAAGTTGTTTTGTGTTATCCAGCTTGAATGATATGTTTCACTATCTTGGAGGAATATGAACTTGGCCAGTATACAAAAAGCACCAATCGGGAACATTTTCACAAAAATGGAACCCAACTGACCAGGTATTCACTTGAAAACAGCTAGGACAAAATCAGGAGCTGCAGCTTTGGAGACACAATTGAAAATTTGATCCCACACAAAGACGGGAAGAAATATGAGGCTAAAATTATTATTTTTATATTTTTTGAAAACCCTTGTCAACCCAACTTATACATCTATGTTGACTATAATATCCCATCATACTGAAAGTAATTTTTGAAGCCTAAACCTGTGCCATGTAAATTTTGTGTAAATTGATTAAATTCTAATATGTGATGTATAAAATCTATACATATAATCAACTGTGGCAAAAATGCCTGGGAAAGCAGCTAAAAGGAAGTTCCACCCAAAAATTAAATTTCTCAGAGTCAGATGAGTGGGAAAAACAATTTTTAAACAGTCTGGTCAATCTCCTGACCCGACAGTACTCCTTACTCTTTAGCTTAGCATAAAACACAGTAAGTGAATGGATCCAACTTGCATTGTGAGTTAAAAAAAAGTCCTTCAAAACACTCAATAGTGATCCCAATTCTTCTTGATGACCTAAATAATCATCCTGACTGCAAGTGAAAATAATTAGTAACATGAAGGAATCACAGGCACCATTCTAGACTTGGGACTACTTTATGACAAAGCACAGCTGAAAGCCTCCTGAAAGGTGCAAGGCAGGCCCAAAGACACCTGCTTCCATGAACATATATGCACGGTGTTAGCCAAGCAAACCATTTACATGGTTATTTGCAAGTAACAAGTTATTTGTTCAGACATTTATCCTTCAAAAGCACTTTAACATTGACTGTATGGAGTTAAAAAGCAATGTGATCACTGGGAAACTAACCTTTGAAGTATAGACTTTTTCATCCTGTCACACAGGTGGCTTTTTACTCCAAGATGTCAAATAGCTGATTGTACAAATAAGCCACATTGAGCTGAGATGAAAGATCCTAAACCTATATGGGTCATTCTATTATTTTCTGCCTCTGCATGTACAGCAGCAAAGCAACTTTCTGAATTAAAACTGAATCTGATGTGTGGTTTTTTTTTTGCCCCTGGGATGCGAGCAGTGTAGACCACAGGCAAACTGTGGCCTAAAAAGGAAAATAAATGTTTTTAATGAAAGCTCTTCTAATGAGCCTGCATTCACGGGCTTCTTTGATGCCTTTAGAATCTTTGATACAGAGTAGTAATGGCTCAGAGGTCCTTTCAGGAGCTGTTTTCTAAGGTCTCGCTGTCAAAGAGAATGTTTTCACACTATGACCTACAGAATCCTTCTTTTTCAACTCCAAGAGCACCTTCAACATGTCTCACTTTCTTAAAGCCTAAATGTAGCTGACATCCTGGTATTGCTTTGCCCTAATCTCTCCCCTCTGATGTTGAGGAGTTTATACATCATTTGTGAACTTGGTGTTTACAGCATTTTGCACTATTTAAAGTGTAAATTGGAGCAGCTGTTTCAATACCCAGAGCGGCGGAGAGCTCATTTTCACTGCTGTGGGTGTTAACATGCTATTGAGAATGTCACTTGGAAAGAATTGCACTTCCACTGCAAGTCTCTTAGAGGCGGTGTATCATTTTGCTCTGCCCAGATGGGCGGTTTACCAGTGCTTGGATAGAATCAATGAGATTATTGAAGAGATTTTCCTTTACATACTGCTTAATACATACAAAATAATAATAATAAAATTAAAGATTTCTTGTAATGATGTGAAGATTCAGTTTCCTTATACAAAGTAAATGCTTTAATTCCTACACCAAGACTACTGCAAATAAAGGATGGGTTTTTTGTGCACCTTTTAGCTAATAATTAAAATAAAACGTAAGGGAACAATAATGCAAAGCTCATTTTAACAATATGTTTGCTCGTAAAGCTAATTGATCGTATTTTACCACTTTAAGCTGTTGCTTTCAAACTGGTTTCAATGGTTCTTTAGCCATAAACTGGACTAACTTCAGATGGGACAGCACTCTAGCCATCGGCTGACCAGAAATTGTGACACAAGTAGGTGAACTAGTGTGAGGTCTGCTGTTTGGCAGTAGCTGTTCACTGTGCTGATAAATAATATGAATGCTAGGAGTTAGATTTTTTTTTGTTTGCTGTCTGTCATTAAAATGCACAAGAAGAAGATCTCTGGCTTTTTTGTTGGCACCATGGCGGAGCCTGGATGTAAGAGAGTAATGTATTTGGAGGTGAAGCAAAGAGCTAAACCCAGAGTGAACATTGGTGCAGCCTATACTTGTTTGAGGGAGCTGAAGGAGGTCACAAAATCTTGGACTGATGATGACCTGGCTTTGTTGCTACTGGACTATTATTATTTTGCCCAAACGTGTGGATCTTTTTACTTTGAGACATATTTAGTATCAGTTGGATCATGTTAGGGATAGCTCATGGTTAGCACTAGCTACAGCAGTCTGCAGCAGGGTTGTTTAGGACATTTGTAATTCCGCTTTCAGCCAGTAAGTGAGAGAATTGGGAAACCTATTAGGTGTTACTTTCAAACTTACATTTTTCTTGAGGCATCCCAATATTAAAATAATAATACTGATAATTAGCAGTTCCTTTTAGTCCAGATGCTGTATCAGGTACACACGGGCCACACACTGAGGGGTCCTGTCCTAATATGTCTTTAAGGACATTTTGTACAAAACGTGAAAGTAGACACTGAATAATATGATCTGTTGATGGTTTATATAGCAGAACAATTACACATCTGCTACATTTCATGGGTTGTAATATACAACAGACAGCTGAAAGTGACACATAAATGGAACAATATATTATTTTCAGCCAGTGACTGTATATTATTAAAGTGGATAACATTGTACTGTGTAGTCATAACAGAGGTAAGGGATAATTCTAATATGTCAGTGGTTTGACACAAGAAGAGAATTGTTCTGGATTCCTATCGCTGTGTGTGTGTGTGTGTGTGTGTGTGTGTGTGTGTGTGTGTGTGTGTGTGTGTGTGTGTGTGTGTGTGTGTGTGTGTGTGTGTGTGTGTGTGTGTGTGTGTGTGTGTGTGTGTGTGTGTGTGTGTGTGTGTGTGTTGGGAAAGCATATGTTTTCTAATGAGGGCTGCATTCCAATCCTGCAGTTGTGTGTGCTGGCTGTTCAGCAAAAATAGTAATGAGCAGAATTTCCTCTAAATGTGCCTTATCTACTCTTTAAAAGTCAAGGTGTCTGCTGGGAATCAGGCACATAGGGATGCATTTATGTGGGAGGTGAAAATGTCCCTGATTTGTCATTTGACTTAGGTGCTAATAGTTTGGACCTTAATGACCCCCAAGCAAAACCAGTATCTCACTGGTGTGTGACTCGGTGAGAGAGGGTAAGTGGCTTTTGCAAAGCAGTTTCCAGCATGTCCGGAAATGTGAAATGAAATGTTTGAAAGTTTTTGATCTCATTGTGTTTTTGTCGCCTTGCTCTGGTGTTGCTGGAATTAGCTAAATTTCAAATAAATAAATAAAAACTTGCTAAATAGAAAAAAATTCAGAGTGATTGGGGTTCTCCTTTTAAAAAACTTAGGAAAGTTAAGATATTTTTTTTCTGTTTGAATGTAGATTTAAATCATTTAGATTTTTTTGTTTGAGTGTGTTTTTTTAACTTTTTTGTTTTTCATATTAAAACAAAAATTAAGATATTCTGTTTCGAATTATTAACGAAGTAACCAACAATCTAGTGTCTCCACAGGTCACACAAGTAGTGGCTTCAGTCATAGATAAGCGTGTGTTCTTTTGTTCTAGATTATTTAGTTTAAATATAATAAAAAATGTGATTAATCACAAAGAAACATGATCCTTGTTAGGTTATTTTAGGTTATTTTTTATTTCCTTAACCCTTGAACCTGAAATAAATAAATACAGAAAAAAACTATCAATCTTGTTATTTGTAAATAGTTTTAAATTTAATGAGCCTTATTATATTAGTTTGCGCCGCATTTTAGCAGAGTTCAGTTTAAACTTAGGTGAAGCTTTCATTTGATCTATAAATGATAAAAAAATATTTACATATAATATTACATCTTCCTGGTCGTAATAAATAAAAATCATCGATTTGCTTATGCTACATTTAATGGCGAGCCAGCCATGTGCCATGTGAGGGATCAGACAGAGAGCAGCCCGAAGACCTCTTATGATGAATTATATAAATGGTAACCAAGTTCCCTCGCCCGGACGTGGGTCTCCAATGCCCCCCTCAGGCCTGGAGGTGGGGCACAGTGGCGAGCGCCTGGTGGCTGGGCTTTCACCCATGGAGCCCGGCAGGGCACAGCCCGAAGAGGAATCTTGGGTCCCCCTTCCTATGGGCTCACCACTCTTGGGAGGGGCCAAAGGGGTCGGGTGCAGTGTGTGACGGGTTGTAGTCTAGAGCGGGGACCTTGGTGGTCTGATCCTCGGCTACAGAAGCTGGCTCTTCGCACATGGAATGTCACCTCTCTGGTGGGGAAGGAGCCTGAGTTGGTGTGTGAGGTTGAGAGGTTCCGACTCAGACTCACCTCAATGCATGGCTCTGGCTCTGGAACCAGTTTCCTTGAGAGGGGTTGGACTTTCTACAGCTCTGGAGTTGCTCCCACTGAGAGGTGCCGAGCAGGGGTGGGTATACTAGTTATCCCCATCTTGGTGCCTGTACGTTGGGGTTTACCCCAGTGAATGAGAGGGTAGCCTCCCTCTGCCTACGTGTGGGGGGACGGGTTCTGACTGTGGTCTGTGCTTATGCACCAAACTACAGTTCAGACTACCCACCCTTTTTGGAGACCTTGGAGGGGGTGCTGGAAAGCGCTCCTTCTGGTGACTCCCTTGTTCTGCTGGGGGACTTTAACGGTCACGTGGGCAACGACAGTGAGACCTGGAGAGGTGTGGTTGGGAGGAATGCCCCCCCTGATCTGAGTTTGAGTGGTGTTTCGTTATTGGACTTCTGTGCCAGTCATTGGATTGTCCACAATGAACACCATATTCAGACATAAAGGTGTCCATATGTGCTCTTGACACCAGGACACCTTAGGCCGCAGCTCGATGATCGACTTTGTTGTTGTTTCATTTGACCTGCGGCCGCATGTCTTGGACACTCGGGTGAAGAGAAGGGCGAAGCTGTCAACTGACCACTACCTGGTGGTGAGTTGGCTCAGATAGTAGGGGAGGATGCCTGTCAGACCAGAAAGGCCCAAACGTATCGCGAGGGTCTGCTGGGAATGTCTGGCAGAGTCTCCTGTTAGAAGGAGCTTCAATTTCCACCTCCGACAGAACTTCCAAAATGTTCTGGGGGAGGCGAAGGACATTGAGTTTGAAAGGACCCTGTTCCGTGCCTCCATTGTTGAGGCAGCCGACCGGAGCTGTGGTCGCAGGATCGTCGGAGCCTGTCGTGGTGGCCTGTCGTGGTGGCAATCCCCTGAAAAGCTAAAGAAAGAGACCTATCAGGTCTTTTTGACCTGTGGGACTCCAGAGGAAGCTGACGGGTACCGACAGTCCAAGCGGAACGCAGCTCGGGTGGTCGCCAAGGCAAAAACCCAGGCATGGGAGGAGTTCAGTGAGACCATGGAGTAAGACTTCCGTATGGCTTCGAAGAGATTCTGGTCCACCATCTAGCGCCTCGGGGGGGGGGGGGGGGGGGGGGGGGTTGGGGGGGGGGGGGCAGTGCGCTACCAACACTATCTATAGTGGAGACAGTGTGCTGCTGACCTCTACTCAGGACGTTGTGGATCGGTGGGCATAATACTTTGAAGACCTCCTCAATCCCACCGACCGTCTTCCAGTGAGGAAGCAGAGTCTGGGAACTTTGGGTTGGCCTCTCAAATCTCTGGTGCTGAGGTCACTGAGGTGGTTAAAAAGCTCCTCTGTGGCAAGGCTCCAGGGGTGGATGAGATCTGCCCAGAGTTCCTTAAGGCTCTGGATGTTGTGGGGCTGTGTTGGCTGACGCGGCTCTGCACTATCGCGTGGACATGGGGGGGCAGTCCCACTGGACTGGCAGACCGGGGTGGTGGTCCCCGGGGGATCACCCTCCTGAGCCTTCCTGGTAAGGTCTATTCAGAGGCTCCGGAGAGGAGGGTCAGTCGGATCGTTGAACCTCAGATTCAGGAGGAGCAATGTGGTTTTCGTCCTGGCCGTTGAACACTGGACCAGCACTATACCCTTAGGGGGATCCTGGAGGCTGCGTGGGAATTTGCCCAACCAGTCTATTTGTGTTTTGTGGATTTGGAGAATGTGTTTGACCACATCCCTCGGGGGACCCTGTGGGGGGTACTCCAGGAGTATGGGGTATCAGACCCTCTGATACAGGCTGTTAGATCCCTGTATGACCGGTGTCAGAGCATGGTCCGCATTGCCGGCAGTAAGTCGGGCTCGTTCCCAGTGAGAGTTGGACTCTGCCAAAGCTGCCCTTTGTCACTGATTCTGTTCATAACCTTTATGGACAGGATTTCTAGTCGCAGCCAAGGTGTGGAGGGTATCCGTTTTGGTGGCCTGAGGATCAGGTCTCTGCTTTTTGCATATGATGTGGTCCTGTTGTCTTCATCAGAACGTGATGTTCAGCTTTCGCTGGAGCGGTTCGCAGCCGAGTGTAAAGCAGCTGGGATGAGAATCAGCTCCTCTAAATCTGAGACCATGGTCTTGATTCAGAAAAGGGTAGAATGCCTTCTCCATATCAGGGATGAGGTCCTGCCCCAAGTGGAGGAGTTTAAGTATCTCGGGGTCTTGTTCACGAGTGAGGGAAAACTGGAGCGTGAGATCGATAGGCGGATTGGTGTTGCATCTGCAGTGATACCGGTCTGTCTTGGTGAAGAGAGAGCTGAGTCAGAAGGCGAGGCTCTCCATTTACCGGTCGATCTACGTTCCTACCCTCACCTATGGTCATGAGCTTTGGGTAGTGATCGAAAGAACGAGATCACGGATACAAGCGGCCGAAATGAATTTTCTCCGAAGAGTGGTTGGGCTCTCCCTTAGAGATAGGGTGAGAAGCTCGGTCATTTGGGAGGGGCTCGGAGTAGACCTGCTGCTCCTCCACATCGAGAGGAGCCAGTTGAGGTGGCTCGGGCATCTGGTCAGGATGCCTCCTGGACGCCTCCCTGTTGAGGTTTTTCGGGCGCGTCCAACCGGGAGGAGACCTAAAGGTAGACCCAGGACACGGTGGAGGGACTATTTCTCTCACCTGTCCAGGGAATGCCTTGGGATTCCCACAGTGGAGCTGGCCCAAGTGGCTGGGGAGAAGGAAGTCTGGGTCTTTCACCTTAGACTACTGCCCCCGTGACCCGACTCCGGATAAGCGGATGAAAATGGATGCATGGATGGATGGATGGATAAGAAGAAAAGGTGATAATTCTACTATGATTAGTTATTGCCTCAAAAAGAAAATAAAGGTTACACACATTTTTCTTATTTTTTTCTCTTTTTATACTTCAAATATAATTTTATTGCAACACTTTCTGATCCGTGCTGTTCATCAGAATTTAAAAACTTGGTGTGTACATTTTTTCACCAAGGATGCTGAAGTCTCCTTATTTAAATGAAGATTTCCCTGCCGCTTTAAATTCTCCCTTCTTCCAGGGCCTCATTCTCCCCTATGTCTCATAATTAAGTCAGTATATGAGCCGTAAAAGCTGAACTCTCCTGAAATAAACCCTGAGAATTCCTCACCATCTGCTGCTTATCCTTTCCTCTCGGCTAAAACTGTCTCCCAACATCGCTGCTATCACTGCCTCTGCAGGTTCTGCAAGCAAGATGAGCGTAGCGACATCCAGAGAGAAACACATTCACTGTAATGCATGCGTTGTGGAATATGATTGTGTATTTAGAAACCTTTTCTTTTAATTTAACGTTTTACCAAAGAGATGGGCTTGATATTTCCAAAACACCTGATTTCATGTAGTTTATTACAAAACATGAAAGTAAAATCCTGAGTTCTTTGTTTCTGTCCTGTTTCTCCGTCACTCTTTGCTCCTACTTTGTTTTTGCTGTTTAAATGGTTTAGGGACCAGAAGCAAGGTATGAATGAATGGGCTGTCTCCAGTGTAATTGGAAGCATTCACTGATTAATGATTTTGTGCATGCAGGCGTCAGAGGTAGCCGCTCCCGTTGAGAGGGAGGATTGTGTGCAATCAGCTGATTCGCACACAATCTCATCCTTTCTGAGCACCAAGCTTGTCAGGTTGCCTCAAAGCTGCCTTGTTTAATGTCAGAGAATCATTTTAACTGTGGTTTCCTCATAAGGAATAAAATGCCTTCACGTGTTATGTCAAACTGAATCTTTGCCTTTGCAGGATGCAAGGGAGGAATGTTTGAAGAACAATAAAGGTAAAACTAAAAGAAAAAAGAACATTGAGCAAAAGTCCGTTTATTTCAGTAATTCAGCTTAGACTGAGAGACCATTTAAAGCTACAATGTGGCATTTTCCTTCAGGAAATTTTGTAGGAATTATGTGTGATTTTTAAAAAAGTGATAGTCATGTCCTGTACTGTAACGTATTTAACATAAGATTTATATCACTTTTTGTTTTTTGCTAAGCTTGCCCCATCTCATAGAGCCCCATGCAATTTGAATTGACTGCTGTTCACCATTAGTCAATAGTGTCACACATCTTTGTTTATGTGCTGCTACCCCTCCCTACCCTATGGAGGTAGGGAGGTGGGGTTTTCAGAGTGAGTTTCTGCTCGTTCAGCGATAATAGACAGCTACAGCTTCTAAGCTTGATACTCCCATGTTCCACTCAGAAATGACAAAGCTCCTTAAATGAGAAATGAAACATCTTCAAGAAACCAAAGAATTCCAGTTACCTTCATCTGAACCCTTTTGGATTACCATGACCTGGATGACAAATCGTTCACCATCAAATATCTATGAGCGGCCTATAAGTCCTGCCCATTTACTTCCAGACTGTGGGTCCACAACAGCCAAACAAAATAAATGGGAATTTCACATGTTATAAACAAAACAGGTCGAGTGCTGTGGTCAAAACCCCAGACTGTTCGGGCCTGCAGAAGTTCCATTGAAGCATGGTTGCAGAATTAAATCTTTGTACCCTCTGCTACGGTCTCTCTGGATTTCAAGGCTAGAAACTTTTCACAATTCTCTGATCATCTGAAATGTAGAATTTACATGTAGAATTTTACAAAGTTAACGAGAAGTTTAGAACGAGAAACTCGGTTAACATTAGGATGGGGGTGAGGGGAAGGTTACATAGCAAGAGGTTACAGGTTAAATGTCGGTGAAATGAGCGATTTTCAGTGGACTTCGGAAACCAATGCTCTGACACAGCGCATCTCCTCCAGACACGTTGGGAGCCCCAATGCATCAGAAACAAACACTTGGTCACCCTTCACTAGTTTTAGGGTGTGAGAATGTGTTAGATTAACAGGCTTCTGCAGATCCTGATGAGCTGTTGCACAGGTGATTTAACCACTGAATCAGGTGTTTTGGGGCAAAAAAAACACAAACATGCTTGATACCAGACCTCCAGGCCTGGAGCTGAATACCCCAATGCTACACATTTGTAACTTTCCAAAGAAATAATATATCAGCATGTAATATTTATATATTTGGTACTATTAAAATCACCTTCAAAACTCAGCCCCACACCCAGTGCCGTTTCAAGGCATTTCGGGGGCTAAGGTTTCATGGCTTATTGTCAGACTCTGAACCAGGAAATGGCTGCAGGCAGTGAAACAGAAGGCAGAAAAATCTGAAGCAACTAGTGACTCCGCCCCCTAGTCAATCAGCAGCCAGAGTCGCGATGCTGGCCCAACTCAGCCTTACCAGGTACCTTAATGAAGCAGGGACTACAAAATGGGGAGAAAGTACAAGGAAAATGCTGAACCGTGCCCTTGGAAACTGTGGTTCGGCTGAGCTGCACTGGTCCGAGTTTCTCTGGGTAATGCTTATGGAAAACTACCTAATGTTCAATCCTGGTTTAGATTCCGTTATCAGTATTGCCTACTTTAGTTTATCAAGGATATAGTTTGATGTTGTCTCCATCCGGCAGAGATTTGGGAAATGTTTTAACTGCCATGCAGTGTGATCATCAGCACACTTCTTTGTGAAAACAAATTATGACAAGCACAAAAACAACATACAAAGACAAGTCACAGTAACACCTGGCAAAACTTGCGAAGAAAACTAAAGTTCATTTTCAAAAGCTTTTTAAGTAAAAAAATAAAAATCATTACCTTTTTCATGTCTGAAATAAATGACCTGACAACGGTTGTTAAAATAAGGTTTTTGTAAGGAAAACACATTCATTGATGTATAAAAGGGTGCCCTCAGCTGTTCTTATAACAATTATAACAACACATGTTTATCTCTAGAATCCAATTTCATGTATTTTTCAGGCCTGAAATGCTACAGTGTGCTAAAGTGCTATGTTGGAGAAAAACCCAAGTGAAATAAACCAGGCGTAGTGTTGATATTAAAGCTGAATTAAAAAAAAGTTCAAATATCTTCAAAAACCATACTGTTTTTTGATTTAGATTGCCTCAAGTATATCAGGAGGAGATCCATTTAATGCATTCACAAAAACTGTTTTTTACAAATGAACTCTTCAAAAACAGTCGTCTTCAGGAGCACAGAGGGTTTGATTTAGCCTACTTACTGAATGTTGTTTTTATCTCTGTACATTTCAGCTTCTTCTGAAAGTACAATCGCAGTTTGCTTTACTTTTTTGTTAAATCTCGACACAAACATCCTTTTATCTTTCCTTCACATGGCACACTTTCTCCTTTGTAGAATTTACAGGCAGGAATTCAAGTTGTTAAAATACTCGTCTGGGAAAATTCTGCAAAGACCATCTGCTGAATGCAACAGAGACCTGCCTCGGATGAGAACCGAGACTGTTCCAAGTCAAAACTCCAGTGAGGATGTTACTATCAATATATGAGGACTTTGTGTTTGGCGTTTTTAGTACTCTGATGCAGACGTGGGTGCATCGTATCACATTAAAATCATGCATCATCAAATTAAGAAGTCTCTCCCTCCCCTCATCTTAGCACAACAGAAATAGAGCACAAATTTCACCACAGGCCAATTCACAAATTGCATAAATGGAGCCACATGAGTGCCTATCCAAATAGAGAGACTCATTAGATCCAAGTACCTCATTTAACTCTGAGGATTTACAGAAGAGCATCTGTGAATTAGGATCTATTACTAAAATGAAAGTATGTAAAGACCATAAAATATAAAAAAATTATACAATGATACCTTTCAAGTTCTTAACCCTTCCACTGTCCTCTTGGGTGACCCCGCCAGGAAAGCTGACCATTGAGCAGGATTGATGGTGTATCCCTTGAGGTCCAGATGACAGGAGTGAGGTGGTGCTCACTCCTCACTCCTGTCACGTGGACCTCAAGGGATACACCATCAATCCTGCTCAATGGTCAGCTTTCCTGGCGGGGTCACCCATGAGGACAGTGGGAGGGTTAAAGTAGAAAATGATACAGTCTAGGTGATGCTTCAGAAAGAGCTGAAATACTACATTTATTTATTATTTAAAGCATTTAATTCAACTTGTTTCACACTTCTACATGTTTGTAATATCAACATGGTTTAAATCACTTCTAATTCCATTAACATTTCTTCTAAGCAGACAGTTTTTGTGTGTTTTATACTGGTTCTTATGGAAAGACCTTTGGTTTTTCTGACTGTTTTTCTGTTTTCTTGAACCTTTGCTGCTTTACAAATAATTTCCTGTCTCGTCCTTTAAACCATGACAGTATGACAAATAAAAGGCAAAAATGAAGCAACAGACCTAAAAAGATCATTATCTACAGCAGATGAACAGTATCTGAAAATTGTGACTTTAAGCAACAGGAGAAAAAAAAATCCAACAAAGATCTTCACTTTCATCAATCGCCCTCGTCTCCTCATGGTGTTACTACCGCAACTGTTCCAGCTGGCTTTGGTGTGGCTTTCTGTTGATTCTTCCTCATTTGCTTATTTTGAAGCTGCTGTTTCTGTCAGTAATTTATTTTTCAGGATCTCGGGACCTTCTATGTTTTCATTTCTATTCAAATTTTTCTAATATAAAATTTTCCTTTTCTCCCATGTCTCATAATGATAATTTTAACCATGTTTTATTTAATTGTTCTTGTGAAGCACCTCAGGATTTTTATCTTGACAGGTACTATAAAAAATCTAAGGCATTAAATAATATTAGACTATATGATGTACAGTATGTTTTAAAGCTCATATGAACCAAAAGAAATACTCTGTCTGCCAAAAGTGATGCAATGCAGAAACCACAAAAAATGCTGTTCCCCCCTCATCCACTAGGAGCTGGCTCCAGAAAGGAGCAAGTTCCCATGTTAAAAGGGCAACTTCAGAGCAGAAATAAACATGTTTCCAACTTGTTTAAAAAACATAAACATGTAGGTTTAATAGGTCATGTTTACCCTCATCACAACTTTGAGGGGAGTGTTTTTTAACGTAATTTTTCCATTTAAATTTAATTAAAACCTAAAATTATAAAATATTAAGGGTGTTTCCTTTTGATTGACAGTTAGCAGCTTTCCCTCTTGCTCCATGGAAGGCCTCAGCCTTGTGTTAGGGACAGCAGTAGCTCATTAGGTAGCGGAGGTTGTCAAGTAACCGGAAGGTTATAGGATCAATTTCGGGTTCCACCAAAAAAAACTGCTTTGGGCAGGATACTTTACCCTCCTTACCTGCTGGTGGTACTGGTTTAATTTACTATTACATGTGTTACGGCCTAGAAAACAGAGGGTAGTGGAGTTGTCCAACCATGGTTTCCTGGCTAAAAGGTCCCGCCAACGTCTGCTAGCTTTGCTTAGCTCAGTTAGCTTGTGACTACATCGGCCCAGAGTTCGATGGATGTCAATCATCTACCCCAACCCTCACAGCTCCACCTCTTTACCCACTTTTGCATTTTCCGGGAGTGATGAGTTTTGTGACGTGCCCAAGATGGCGGTGGTGGAAACCGCCCACTGAGCTTCATTTCAGCTCTTCGGAGACCTACGGGTCATGCTTTGTAGGGTTTGTCCATTTTAGATATACATCTATGATATGAACATGTGGAAACTCAAGGTTATTTTCCAGAACTCCCACTGAAAGATGGGATAGAGAAATAAAAAAGAACTGAAAAGGAAGACAGAGGAGAAACGGGAAAAACTATGTTGGAGAAAAAAGGACAATTAAGGAGGAGAATTAAAGAAGCAAGGACAAATGGGGAACAAGAAAGAAAGCTAAAAGGGAGCGGAATGACAAAGATGAAGTTAGAGGTTGTGTTAAGGAGAATTATGGGGCACAAAAGAGAAAAAGGAGAATTAAATAGATGAAATAGGGATGATGAAGAATGATGAGGCAGAAAGAATGAAAACATATGAAGAAAGGGAAGAAACATTTTTAAGCAGGAAGAAGGGGATTTTTAGAAAAAGAAGAAGAACGAATAGCTAATTGAAGGACAGAAAAAAGGGGAGAAGGAAGATGGAAAAGAAGATGGATGAAGAGAGAGAAAGATGAGGAGCATGCAAAAATAAGAGGAACAAGAATTAATGATCAAAAAGGAGGCTGAAGAAAGTGGAAAATTAGGAAACAGTAGGGAGAAAGAATGTATAAAGAGGTGGATGAGGAAGTGGACAAATATGAAGAAATGGATGTAAAAAAAATAAGCATAAGAAGAAAAACTGAGAAAATACATTCGATGCTGCACGTTTAGTTAGAGCTTTAAAGGTAACATATTCAGTCTATACATTTGTAGTTGTCTCTAGTAAGAATAAATGTTTTGTAAGTCATTCTTGGGGGGAAACAATATACTGGTGCACCATTACTAGACATTTAAGTTACCCATATTCAGGGACGAAATTTTGATTTCAGAAGTGGGGGGGACACAGCAGGCTTGTGCGGATTTGGGGTGGGGGTGTTATGTAAAGACCCTTTGACACGTCACATGCCCATCTCAATAATTTTTCCATCCTCAATATATATATATATATATATATATATCAAAGTTAAAAAATGTACAACTCTATTGTCATTAATATTTATTATCATTATTGAAGTGCAGTTTTGGCTGTTGACAATGGATAGGCCATTGTATTTATTGTTTTGGGTCTTTTTTTATTGTTTTTGGTGCAACATTTTCTAACAGGGAGTGAGATTCTTTTTTTTATTTAATTTTTGTTTGTTATTTTTATTCATTTAGAAGTTCTGGTTCTGGACATTTCAATGTTAAATGAAGGTTTATTTGTTGCATTTTAAAGGGTGTACTTGCATTATTATGATATATTAACATTATATTAGTGGTTATTTTGGTCTAGATAATGTTGACAATGATATCGTTTATCATCAACAATTTGTTGGACAAAATATCATCCAGCAAAATTTGTTACTTTCCCAGGCCTAGTCAAAAGTATAAAAAGTATTTATACATAAACGGTCCCTCCTGAGATCTGGCCGTTATTTCATTTGCTGTGTTAGAGGACATGCTGAACTAATGTTTTACACATGATCATCACCCTAACATTTGTCACAATGATCAATTTTATGTCTATCGTATCTTCATTATTTCAACCTCACCTGTGAGCCTCCAGCCTCTGCTCCATCTCCTCCAGGCTCTCGTCCTCCATCTCCTACAGCCTCTCCTGCTGTACCTTCACCGGTCTCTCCTCCTGCATCTCTGTCAGTCACCTGAAAAAAAGATGCATGAACTATAAACAGTGGGAGATTTTGGAATGGAACAAACAGAAATATTTACAGGATGGTTCTAGTATGATTCACAATTATTATTAATATAATGTGTAAATTATTCATTACCAATTTGAGTGTATAAAAACATATTAAATATGTTTTTTCCCTTAAACGTGTTTAAACAGTTGTTGCATTTCAACACACAAAAAATAAATGGAAAAAATAAGATAAATCTAATGAAAAGAGTACATCTTTGACATTAAGCTTAAAAAAATCTGTTGACGATGATACTGTTCATTTTTCAGAGCTTTTTAATGTGAACATATACATTGCAATAGATAAGTTTACAATAAAGTTAAATGATAAAAGTTTTGAAGTTACACTTCTACTACTACTAGTAATAATAATCATGATAATAGTAATAATAATAATAAATAATAATAATTATAATAATACGAATAAATTGTGTCTGAGGAGTCAGTTATGTGGAGGAGATGAGTTTGTAAAAGTTAGTTTTGAGTATGTTTGTGAAGGAGGAGGTGAGTCTGAGCTTAATGCAGCGGTGTCACATGTTCCAACTTACGTTTTGACTTTGAAAGAAGTCTCTTATATCCACTTTTGTTTCTTGACATGCTGCCTCCTGGCTGTGCCTAACTACCAAAGACTCACAAATGAACACTTATTCAAATGTTATATAATGGAAGCTGAGCTGAGCTCTGATATTACACAGCGTCTAGTTGACGATGTGACTCAGTACCGGTGTTCCCTAGCGGCTCCAAACTAGCAAAACAACGTGAGCACGTTCTGACTGTTTACAACTTGAGTGACAGCAGCAACAGCCAATAATACGTTAGCAAGTATCAGCAGAGCCAATAGATTAGCTTTTGGGTGGGTCTAATAGGAAACCGGTTTCCGTTTCGGTCCTAGTGCTCAATCAAATCCATTTAATGGAGCGTAATATTGTTTTTGGACGGAAAAAAGTGAAGGGGACCGAAACTGCCTTTTGAAAAAGTGGGGGGGACATGTCCCACCCGTCCCCCTCCCAAAATTACGTGCCAGCCCATATTACAGCTATGCTTCAGATGGCAGGTGTTGAAGTCTTAGCTCTTTTAGGCCTATCAGGAAATGCTCTGGAGTGGTTCTTCTCTTATCTCTCTGAGTACTCCTTTTCTGTGGCTGTCTCCAAGTTTAGGTCCTCCAACACCTGTCTTACCCATGGTGTCCCACAAGGTTCTGTGCTGGGGCCTCTGCTCTTCCTCCTCTATCTGCTTCCTCTTCAGCACATCCTGAAGCTCCTTCAAAGGAATCTCCTACCATCTTTACGCAGATGACATCCAACTGTACATCTCCTTTAAGCCCCATGAGATGTCTAAGCTGCATCTGTTACACACCTGCTTAGACTTTAGTGAAACCTGGATGGCTGGGAGCTTTCTTCAGCTGAATGAAGATAAGACTGATATCCTCATCTGTGCCCCAGACAAGCTGGTTCCCAAAGTCAGAGACTCTCTTGGTCAGCTTGCTTCTCACACCAAACCTTCCATCAGGAATCTTGGCGTGACCTTTGACCCAACTCTCGCCCTGAGTCCCATTCTGTCCCGCTCCGAACTTGAGATTGTTATCCACACCTTCATCTCCTCACGCTTAGACTACTGTAACTCTCTTTTCACGTGTCTGAGCAGAACCTCCTTGAACCGTCTACAGGTGGTTCAGAATGCCTGTGCTCGGCTTCTGACCAAGTCCTCCAAATACACCCACATCACCCCGCTTCTGCTCCAGCTTCACTGGTTGCCAGTCGACTTCAGGGTTCGTTTCAAGATCCTGGTTCTGGTCTTTAGGGCCTTACATGGACAAGCACCATCATACATTGGTGATCTTAGTCACTACACCCCCAGCAGGTCCCTGAGGTCCAGTGACCAAAGCCTACTGGTTGTGCAGCGCACCAGGCTAAAGACCAAAGGTGACAGATCATTTGCTGCTGTGGCTCCCAGACTCTGGAACTCTCTCCCCCAGAGCCTGAGATCAGTGGACTCCTTTAAAAATCAGCTGAAAACTCACCTGTTTAAGCTGGTTTTGGTGTGACCTTCATCACCCTCTCCTTGTTCTGCTCTTCCTACCTATTCCACCTTCCTCAGGATCCACTGATTTCCCTCTTTCTGATTCTCTCTCTCTCTCTCTCTCTCTCTCTCTCTCTCTCTCTCTCTCTCTCTCTCTCTCTCTCTCTCTCTCTCTCTCTCTCTCTCTTTCTCTCTCTCTCTCTCTCTTTACATTTTAATCACAATTGTCTATCTTTTGCTCATTTTAAATATATTTTAAATAATTCTCTAAAATCTTTTTTACATTTTACATTTTTTGTTTTTGTGATCCGCCTCGTGATTTTTATCTTGAGAGGCGCTATAGAAAATACATTTTCTTCTTCTTCTTCTTCTTTTAGTTCCATTGACTTGCATTCATTTTTTCATTCTTCCGGAGACCCATGAGCTGACCGGAAAGGGAGGAGAATTGGGCTCCCTATGCAGGAGATGGGTGTAGGAGACTATTTTCATGTTAAGCCTTCATGAAAAACTCAGTGATTGATTATAGTCCAAAAAAAATCATTGAAAATGTTTTTTTTAGTCAACCACAACTGTAAACCAAGACATGATGATTTTATTTCCACTTACTTTGGAACAATTGTGACTAAGGCAAATCTATCCGAGCATTTAAGTATTTATTCTTCTTCACTGATACTCTCATAAGTTTTCTTTAAGTCAAATAATAAGGCTGTGATAGTGGGGAAAAGTGCTCTCCAAAGCAGCTCTGAAAACCAGAAAACTAAGAGATTTGATAAAACTTTGGTGATTTTGAATAAGAACAAAACAACATGCTACCTCAGTAAACAAGCCATGCTCTTCTGTGTTGTGTCAAGCAGCCAAGAACTGTAGCCTGTGTTGGATCACATTTACAATACAGGCCACAAGCTACATATCTCAAAGCTAACTACAAACAGATGTTTGGATGTATTTGGAGTCAAATGCATCTTGCAATGCATCATGCATGACAAGATGTTTAATTAGCATCTGTTTGTAAATGTATTTCATCAAGACTATAAAAAGACAGTGTGCACAAAGGTAATTTATATTATATAATTTTTTATAGATTGTGATTGATAGAGAACAGTGCAAGCATGGGATCAACAGATCTGTAAAGCCTCATGTGAGAAGGCTCCAACGTGTAATTTGTGATAAACTACAGTAATTTCATCTCAGTGTAGAGGCTATTAATGGAAAAACAGCAGCAGCATCACGTGCAACATGCTTTAACCCCAAGTAAACTTTTATATCATATACAAAGAATTTCTTTGATTTGTTTTTTAATTTATTTTATTTTATTTTATTTTTTGCTGTGTGGCTTTCATGTGGGGAACAGGCTCAAAATACAAATTATCTGCTTTTGCCAGTGCCACGGTTTAAATAAAAGAAAAACGATTTGGGAAAAAACAGATGCATTGTTTAAAAAAAAAACTTTGATGTACCGACTAACAGCTGTTGGAAAAATGGATAAAATTCCTGCAGCCACACGGAAAAAGGCTTTACCCCAACTAGATATGACAACTCAAAGGGGATTAAAGACAATTGTACCCATCATGTCTTTCAGATGATATTTTCCCCCCATTCTGCCAAATGAATGTTCTTTTTACAAAGTCCTATCATCCATATCAAGCGAGCTGACAAATCAGTCTGGGTTTTTCAAGTTCTGTGGGTGTTCTTACATGAAAAGCTTTCCTTTTGTTTGCTCACTAATGCTATTCCTGTCAATCAATGCAGCGTCTCTGTGATGGCATTTGCAACAAATAACGCTGTGAAGCAAAGCTGCAGCACTTGCTCAAACAACAGCACATGCAGAACAGTTTTGATGCATGAAACTGCTGTGGTGGCTGTGGTCTTTAATTATTAGAACAAATGTTTCATTAAAATAATGTTAAGTTTTTATTTTACAGCTTATGTTGACTATTGGTTTTTATTCTGTTCTGTGTTGTAACTGAAGAAATGTTATTTTTGACCTCTACAAGCTTTGCTGCATCATGTAACATTGGTACCTAACATAAAAACGTCAGTATGCAATCCTTGTTTACTAAACAACAAGTACTGCAGACGTTTACAAAGATTCTCTCTGCTACAGAGCCATCAAAGAAAAGTACTTTCAAAAACACATTTAGCAATTTATAAGACTGTATATGTGCAAAACCTTTGAAAACAACCAATCACATGAATAAATTGTGTTGAATGGAATTGATGACTCCATTTTAAGAAGGCTATTTGGTGAAAGTGTTTGTAAACCTACAAAATATTATATAATATATAATATTATTTGTAATCATATCTACATTAGTTTCATTGTAGTCGCCGTCTTCCTCCGCTTATCCGGGTCCAGGTCGAGGGGGCAGCATCCCAACTAGGGAGCTCCAGACCGTCCAGTCCCCTGCCACCTCCACCAGTTCCTCCGGCAGGACCCCAAGGCGTTCCCAGACCAGATTAGAGATGTAACCTCTCCAACGTGTCCTGGGTCGACCTGAGGGCCTCCTGCCAGCAGGACATGCCCGAAACACCTCCCCAGGGAGGCGTCCAGGAGGCATCCTGACCAGATGCCCAAACCACCTCAACTGACTCCTTTCGATCCGTTTCATTGTGTAATTTCCCATTTAGACCTTAATCTGCTAGAATGATTTGTTTTTGGTTACAGTTGCTTCTGCTGAGGGAAGCTTCTCAACTGGAGGGTCATCTACAGCACAAGAACACCGGAGTAGCCTAGCTGTCATCAGCTCAGCTCAGAAGTAACACAGCATCAGATGACCTCATAGAAGACTTTGCATTATGAAAAAGGAGATGTGTCTGCAAAAGGCCTCTTCCATTGTAGAAAGAGGCAAACTTAAAGTGACAGTGTGTAGTTTCCCTGGCAATAGAGGGAAGTACTTACCTAAATGATTGCAAGCAAGTATTACTTTTGTGTTCAAGTAAGACCTTACCAACGGATGGCCATTAGGGTCAAAAATCCCTGGGAGTGCAACCTCCAGCAAAATGACAAGAACATCAGACTCCCTTTCATCACTGGCAATGAGTGAACAGGTAAATGTCTAAAACAACAATGTTTGTGTATGGTGAAAGTTCTGTAACCATTTGTTACAAATCAGTAAATCTATTATGTCCTCACGAGCTTCCGTAGAAGGAAACTTGGCATTCACTATGGCGTCGCCCAGAGACTTAGACCTACTCCCATGTATTTTGGAACAGATTTTTATGGTTATATGTTACAACACTGCCAATATTTTTCACCAACTGGTCATCTTTAAATTCATTTAATTCATTTACAACAACATTTTGATGGATATTTCCAGAGACTAATGGTTAAAACTACACATTATCTCTATGCCTACTAAGTTGTAAATCTAATTGACCCCAATGATACAGTCATTTTGCAACGGTGAGGGCCTCAAATCCCCCTTTCAAACAAAATAATCGTAGGCCTCCAGACGTTTGAAAGCCTTTCATTTTCATGAGTGAAGGGTCCAGGGTTTTCTCTTAAATAAGAATAAATTATCTCCCCAGCAGATTTGTGAGAGACAATTAACCACACGTTTACCGTATTGCAATCGGGGAAGATCTCTCCACTCAGGTTTTGAGTTCGTGGATCGGTGTGGCTCCAAGCAACGTCAAGACCCGCACATAAAATCCTTAACACTGTGGATGATAAAATGTTTAAACTGTATATCGGGGATTTTGTAGGTAAATGTTCTTAAAAGTGTACGTCGTGAAGGGGCTTTAAAGGTCAAGAGGTCATCTGTATCTGTGTTTCCCATCAGCTCCAAAGGAATTTTGTTTGTGCAGTCAGTTGCTGAGCTAAGGAACAAGAACTGTTTATCAAAGCCAAGAACAGTTGATTTTGGGAATGAGTAGAGTAAAGGAAAATGAAGTCAGGTCAACCTGACCCGCGGTCTGGTTTCTCAAGTCAATGTTCACGTGCTGATTCGTCCAAGGTCTGCAAAGGAGTAGTTTGTGCAGTGTGTGTGTGTGTGTGTGTGTGTGTGTGTGTGTGTGTGTGTGTGTGTGTGTGTGTGTGTGTATGTGTGTGTGCGTGTGCGTGTGTACGTGTGTGTGTGTGTGCTCTGTCTTCTCGATCCCCAGTGAGTCTTGGTGAGCCAGGATCCTCTGGAGGTTTCTTCCTGTTAAAAGGGAGTTTTCCTCTCCACTGTCGCTGCATGCTTGCTTCATATAGCATCAGATCTTATTTTGTCAGACTTAATAAATGATGAGCACTTGGTATTAATTATGGATAATACCTCACAACAGCAACAGAAAGTGAGAGTTTAACTATGAGAACAAAAAGCAGCCAATAAGCGGAAAGCACAGAGGAATTCTTCTCATCTCCCACAAGTCACACGAAAAAATAAATCAATCTGTGAAGTTTTGACTGAATTAGTAAGTGGAGTAAATAAAGTATTTATTGTGCTAATCTTTGTTGGATGCCTGCCAGCTCTTTTCAAAACAGTCTCAAGTCAACTGCCTCAAGACTAAATAAATCCTAATGCTGCTAATCTGAGTCTTTTAACTGACTGAACTAAAAGCAGTTCCTTCCCCATGTCCGGTCTTAAAATAGCAGCTATTGTGTTGCTGCTCTGTCCGTCAAGTGCCGAGAGAGTTTTCCGCCCAACATATCATTTTATTCTAATGCGTATGTGGGCCACCAGTCATGCATTTCTCTAAAATACAGATCCTCTCACTTATTCAGCATTCTGTCAGTGAGAGCTGCGTGGCAGAATTCAATTTACTGCTCTGCACAGCCTGCTGAGGGCAAAGAATGTCGCCTGGCTGTCACTTATAAATATGGATTTGGCCCACACTAACCGCTATCAGAGCATTTTAGGAAGCCGTAGTTTTCCATTAAATGTAAAATCTGCCACGTGTATTTACTGTTCAAGGGTCTTGGCATGTAAGCAGGACATTTAAAATTGCTGGTCTGAGCAATTACCAAACCTGGGATTACTTACACATGTTTGGTTACAGTTTTCCCCAAGCAGGGGGTATTTTTCACTCAGCACATAAAAGTTAAAAAGCCAAGCCAAAAACACTGACTCACTGACAGGCATGAAGCCCAGAGCAACTTTACGTGATAACTTCTTCGTTTCTGCCGCAAAAGTCCAAGCCAGTTTGGCAGCCCTGAGCAGATGGCACTAAAGACATCCGCAGTTGCACTCCTGTTGTTTTTCTTGAGAGAATCATGGATCAGACACAACAGGTGACAATGCAACACAGCTGTGCTGCTGAGCACTTTCTCCAGACTTTCGACTCCAGAAAGTCAGAGGATGTTGATAGATTGGAATGAGGAGCAGTGTAGGGATCCAGGTGGAGTAAGAGAATGCCAGGTAAATCCAAGCAGGTCATTTCCCACCCAAGCAGGGTGCCAAAGCTACAGACTCAGCAGTGCTGGATTCAAATGCTATGGATGCATCCGGCTGCCTTCACTGCAAGGCCATTCCTTCTCATCTGCCTCTCAGAGGGAGATCAGCTGAGCCAGCATAAAGCTGATTAATGTCACTATGTGGCCTGTGATGTACCTCAATGTTTATTCAGTAGAATGCAATATACAGAAAATTTTCTTCATGAAAGCTAGCTTCCCCCTTACTGCCATCATTCTATACAATTTTAAAAATAAAATATTTAAACATGAACAAGACCGGTGACTGCAGATTGCCTATACTCTATTGCCAAAACATTGATGCACACATGGTAAATGGCCTGAATTTGTATGGCACCTTCTTAGGGTTCTAAAACTCCCCCAAGGCACATCACAACACATTCAATCATTCATCCATTCACACACACATTCACACACTGGTGATGATGAGCTACGATGTAGCCACAGCTACCCTGGGGCACACTGATAGAGGCAGGGCCCACTGAACACTGGTGCCAACGGTCCCTCCAACCACCACCAGCAGGCAAGGTTAAGTGTCTTGCCCAAGGATACAACAGCAACATTCTCTGGTTGAAGCCGGGATTGAACCTGCAACCTTCTAATTACTGGGCAACCCGCTCTACCTCCTGAGCTACTGCTGCCCAAAACAGTGCATGAAGGTGTTGCAAGACAGGAATGAGTGATTTTGATGTTGACCAGCGTGACTAGCTTGATACAAAACATTTGGGATGGATTGGTTGAACTCAGAAAGAGACTTTTGTCAGACTGGTCAAAATTCGAATGAATACCTGTTCTACAGCAGCTTCAGCTGATGTGGAAAGGCTTTCAAAATGGATTTATTGGAATTATTTTGACCATTTTTCCAGTGATTTTTTTGTTGAAATCAGGACCATGAGCGTACACAGATAATTGGCATGTTTTTATTGGAACACCATAATGTCCTAAATTTAGACGGGTTTTCCAACATAACTGGCAAAATGTACAATAAATAAGGTAGGCACACATGCAGACATGGATATAATTGTTGGTACCCTTTGGTCAATGAAAGAAAAACTCACAATGGTCACAGAAATAACTTTAATCCAACAAAAATAATAAATAAATAAATAAATAAATAAAAATCCTATGAAATTTAACCAATGAAATTCAGACACTGCTTTTCAACAATGTTTCAATGGAATTATTATTATTAAAAAATAACTCATGGAACAGGCCTGGAAAATAATTATGGTACCCCTGGAAAAGACTAAAAATAATGTGACCAAAGAGATGTGTTAATTTAAGGTGTGTTTTAATAATTCTATTGCAGCATGCTGGAAAAGCAATGTCTGACTGTCATTGGTTAAAGTGACAATGTGTAATCTCTAGAAATATCCATCAAAATGTTGTTGAAAATGAATGAAAAGATGTTCAATCATTGAAAAATAGTGACAGCTTCATAACAAGTAACCATAAAAATCTGGTCTAAAGTGCATAGGGCGCAGGTCTAGAGTCTTTGGGGAATGCCATATTAGACATGTTTCCTTCTGAGTGGCTCATGGTCCTGCATCAGTTGATGACATCACACTAGATGACTGGCTGGATGGACGACTAACGGAAATGATGTTACCACGTTCAAAAACGTTTAGGCTGTAAGAAACCTAAATTTAATAACAAAACTGCTAAACTCTTTGCAAAACATGTGAAAGAACAGAATCGAAAAAGAGATGCAATTTATGTTGGCAGAGTGGTGTTGCCATGGCATGATTATATCACAGGCAGGTGCAGGACCCTGAGCAGATCCAGAAACTACGGCAGCAGAAAACTAGCATCAGCACCGTGTTCTCTCGGTGGAATTAACTGAAGGACCGTCAAAGTCTGAGGAGACACACCAAGGTTGCGTGCTTTCTGCTCCGCAGGTAACAACATTTACTGCAATTTTTTTTTAAACTAGTGACAGTCATGGTGATATGGTGTAAAACTACCATGAAGTGTATATATGTATTGCCCCATAGTGCCAGGAAACTACACATTGTAACTTTAAATTTCATAGAATGTTTAATTTATTATTATAATTTGTCAGATTCAAGTTGTTTCTGTGAACATTGTGGGTTTTCATTTTTGATCGAAGGGTGCCAACAATTTTGTCCACATCTGTATGAAGATCAGATTGTAATGTCAGCCAGTGTGAAACTCAGTTTTATTACTTCACCCATCTTAGCATAGGATCACCTTTAACATTTGAAACACTTGAAAAATGAGTTTCAGGCTGTGTGCTACCTGTTTTCACTTGAATATTTATTTTATTGAGTCACATTTTTATAAACCTCTCCAAGACAGCTGCCATTTGTATATTGGCAATGACTTCAAATTAAAGTATCACATTTAAAAAATAAAATTAAATAAAAAAAAACTGTAGAGCATGAAAATACTTGAAGAATATGACTCTTGCATTCATAAATAAATAAGGATCCACCCCAAACGTTGTTTCTATAGGCATTCCAACAAATGGAATAAATACTGAAAAACAGCAAAAGATATACTAATTCTGCAAATTTTACTGGAACATTCATCCTCATCAATCCATCCATCCATTTTGGTCTGCCTATCTGGAGTTGGGTCACGGGGGTAGCATGAACAAAGAGGGCCAGATTACTTTGCTTGTTTCTTTTTTAACTGAGGAAAAGAGTTGTTTTTACTTAGTTTTTGCTGATGTTTCAACTAACACTGTAGTCTTCCTCAGAACTTTGTATGTACAAATATAAAACAAAAGATGTTTCAAGAGAGGGCCGGATTTAGGCCAGCTCCTCCTGGAGAATCCAAAGGCATTCCTCGCCGAGCCGCGAAACATAGTCCCTTCAGCATGTCCTGGGTCTTCCTTTTGGTCTTCTCCCAGTTGGACATGCCCAGAAAACCTCACGAGGAAGGCGTCCAGGAGGCATCCTAATCAGATGCCAGAGCCACCTCAACATTCACAAGTTTTTTTTTATTTGTTTTCTGTTTGTTTTGTTTGATTGGCTTGCTGTGGTAAAGTAAAAATTCCAAGAGACCTTTTAAAAATCAGCGTACTGAAGCATGAAAATCCATATAAAAATATTTCAAAGGGGTCTTTGATCAAGTGGATGTCCAATCTGACCTTTAAAAATTTACTTTTACCTGAAATATATAAGATCAATGAAAAAAAATTATGTTTTGCCTTCTACGTAAAACAGTGGTGAACATTTCTCTGACTCAAGCATAAAAGCTGTGTTCTCTTTGTTGAAGAAAATCTATATCCATCCATCCATTTTCATCCGCTTATCCGGAGTCAGGTCGGGAGGGCAGTAGCCTAAGTCGAGAGGCCCAGACTTCCCTCCCCCCAGCCACTTGGGTCAGCTCTTCCGGGGGATTCCCAAGGCGTTCCCTGGCCAGGTGAGAGAATAGTCCCTCCAACGTGTCCTGGGTCTACCTTTAGGCCTCTTCCCGGTTGGACGTGCCTGGAAAACCTCACCAGGGAGGCGTCCAGGTGGTGACAAGCTATATGTGGTCAGAAACTCCTTAATCTAATTTATTTAGTGAAGAACTGAAAACAAACCTTAGCAGATTTTTTTCCCCATGCCCTCCCTCCTCTCCATTAGCCTGTATCCAAATAAGACAAATCTAATATCAGCAGATACGATAATTCATTCCCTATATTTATTGAAGGCATATGACCTCAATTTCCAATCGACAAAGATGGAAAAGGTCTGACATGAGTATTCACTTATTTGAGCATAAGACAAATCTCGCCATAACCATATTAAATGGATGAAGAACCCAGATTCTGCGCCCTGATTTGACATTTGATATGAATGAAGACTTGATTAGCTGTCAGTGCAGAAGTCCCTGTCTGGATTCTGATTCTGAATAATAAGAAGATATTAAGCCAGGGTCTCTCCTCTGATTTGCTGGAATTTTCCAACTTTACCTTTTCGCTTCCCTCCATCTTAGTTCTCCCATGACCAGATACAGCCTCCAACAGAGTTACACGGGAGAGTGATGAAGCAAGATATACCTCTGCATTCAATTGCCAGATTAGTGCCACAGAAAAGAGCTTGAAGTTGCAGGTGAGTGATGTCTGATCGGTATTGACTACACCTGCCACACAATCTGATGACTCATGTTGGTAAAAAAAAGTGCTCTAACAAGATCTAGATGTGCCACCTCCAACACTTTTCCAGTCTGTGCACACTAATGATGGGAATATGAGAAAAATGTTCATATACCTATCCAGATAGGCAGGATTTATTGACAAATCTGCTCATATCTTGTTATTCTGTTCATGTCGGTGCATCAATTTTCAAGTTATCTCTTGGAATACAATAGATTTCTGAATGACCTTGAAAGTTAGCACAGTATCATTTCATCTGTCATCATTAGATATGAGGCCATGATAGGCAATTTGCTCTAATCTTTACGCAACCACAGAATATTACCTGTAGGTATCTCCTCTGATTGTTCTGGCTGACATTTTCGGTTACTCTAGGAACAGCTGCTTCTTTGTTGTTTTTCCCAGATGCATCAATGTGTTCCACATAGAAATATATTCAAATAGACACATCAATAAATGTCACAATTGAAGGCTAGCTGTTTGAAGCTCTTGGTGTTTTTGCCCAAACAATAAACCTTCTTTCAAAGTCATATAAAGCCATTTTTCGAGCCATCTTGAAATAATAACAGGATGAACTGAGCCATGATATGAAAACACATCAGAGCACGATGGGATATTTTTATCATAACACGATCCCGCAGTTATACCACTGTGTTTTTTTACTCATTTACTCATTTTTCTATTTTTCATTTGTCAGCGGCATTTATTTATGCTCCATATTTTAGGGTTCAGCTTAGGCTTCTGTGCTGTTGTATTAACCTTACTAAGTATCACTTTCTTTACACTTTTGTCCCTTTGCCACACCTACACAGAACCAATCAGCACACCTGTGAATATTGTTCAGGAGTGTTTGTCTACCAGACTTCACAACATCTCCTATCTGAAGTGTCTTTAGGCAGGACAATAAACAAATAAACAAATCACACCCTGACTTAATTTTTGTATAAGCTACCTTTTTCCACCAGCTTCTACAGAAGACGATTCTTTCTTTTTGTTTCTCTTTCTATGGTGGGTCTGGTAGTCCACGTTTTTGTGGCTTTATTTTTGGTTAGTTTTCAATTGATCTCAAGGTAGAGGTGGTTAATAGATCCTACCTCTTATGGCTGTCGTCTGTCGCAAGGGTTGTAGCTTAGCACCATGGACAGCGCCTGTATCTGGTCCACTTCACCCCTCTTGGATTAGCACCCTGGATAGTGGCAGGCTGGGGCTCTCAGAATCAGCTTTATTGCCTTGTAGGTGAGAAGCTCATCTACTAGGAATTTGTTTTGATGGCAAGGTGCAAACAAATATACAAGTCAGGCAGTGTATAGATTAGGATACATCAAATATAATCAACATAAGGAACATAGCAAGAAAAAACTATCATAAGCATAGCAATATGTGACTGGTGCAGATCCTTGTGGTTGAAAAGGTTATTAGTTGTTCAGGAGTCTTACAGCAGAGGGGAATTACTTGTTTTTGTGTGGTGTGAGGTTCTAATCTGTAAGGATCTGAACCTCCCCTCTGAGGGTAGAGAATTAAACATTCCAAGCCAAGGTTGAGAGGGGTGCGTCTCAGAACCATAGAGGTGTACAGATCATGGATTAATGGGAGGTTGCATCTGATCACCTTTTCTGCTGAATGCATGACAAGCTGCAGCCTTTGCTTCTCCCTGGCAGTGACTCCTGGGTACCACACAAGGCAAGACCGTTTTATTTGTATAGCACATTTCAAACACAAAGGCAATTCAAAGTGCTTTACAGATGCAAAAACAGCAAACACAGTAAATCAAACAAAGGAATGTAGATATTAAATTCCGATTCAACAAACAGATAAAAGGCATAGTCAGAAGGGTGGCAGTTACAGTGCAGAAAGTGCAGCATAATAAACATTTATTCAAAGGCTGATGAATACATGAAGGTTTTTAATTTTGATTTAGAGGTTTCTAGAGTTGGGGCACATTTGAGATCATAGGAAGCTGATTCCATCTGTGTGCGGCATAGTAGCTAAAAGCAGCTTCATCCTGTTTGATTCTGACCTGAGGTTCTATCAGCTGACTGTTTCCCAAGGATCTGAGAGCCCTGCTGGGTGTGTATACAGGAAGGAGATCCAACATGTACTTTGGCCCCTTGCCATTGAGAGATTTATAGTAAAAGTACTTTGAAGTCGATTATGTAGTTTACTGGTAACCAGTGTAGAGATTTAAGAGCAAGAGAGATGTGCTTGGTTCTTTTGTGTAGTGACATGAATGGCCTCATATTTGTGACCCAAAGGTCACACTTCCCCAGCTGGGTCAAGCTGTAACTTTTGTTCCACAGATTATCCATCAGGAGCTGTGCAGTCTGCTAAACATCATCTTTATCTGTCTGCTGTTCCATCCCAAGATGAAGGACACTTCAAGATTTTAAATAATAAATTTAATAAACAGTTTTTACCTGTTTATTACAATCATATAATAATTATCATAAATAGTCATCATGGTTCAGTATAAATGTATTTAATTACTGAAATGACTTATTATTTTTTGGGTTAATAATAATTATTATTTATGATAATCAGTAATGTATGATCAGCAGTGTTGGGAACGTTACTTTAAAAAAGTAATCAGTTTTAGTTACTGATTACTTTGTCAAAAAAGTAACTCAATTGCTAACTGAGTTACAAGATTACAAAAGTAACTAATTACCAAGAAACATAACTACTTAGTTACTTTTTTCATTAAAGCATGCAAGAATTACTACAATAATGAAATATAAATGACTAATGACTGGAACATAATAAAATGTATGTCCAAATGTTTTTTATAAACCTGAATAATTTAAATAAATAAGCACTTAACAGGAGGAACTACTAACAGGAGCATTACACTTATCTAGACTATTAAAAGGTAACTGTGGGATATTTAACAAGACCCCAATCAGCTAAAATTTAAAATTGCAAATAGAAACACCTGTAAAGGTTCCCAAGCCTTTAAATGGTCTCTCAGTCTAGTTAAGTTACAGAAATAAATGTAATTTTGCACAGCATTTTAATTTTTCCAGCTTCACATAATTGTGTGCTTTTAGCAGCATTTCTGTTGCTGCTAATCTAGTAATGGTTAAATAAATAATTAAAATCCTTTAAAATGACACTAGAAGAGGCACAAGCCTGATGGAGGACTTACATTTACTAACTTGGGTCAGACCCAACCACAGAAGAGCTGAAGCCGGGCGGTAAACACACACAGGTAGTTCTAATAACACCTGAGCTCGATGACGTCTGAGACTGATGCATCAGTGTTACAGCGGGACTAAAGACATGATCAGAAACAGGTTACAGTTGGATGATCTATGAAGGTAGAAGATCAGGACGTCTGAGCGGTGAACAGGTGAGCGGGCCTTCGGGACGTCCCGCTGTCATGCTAAGAAGGGCACGGCTGCAGACCCGCAGATTCGCTGCTGCAGCAACAAATCTGCGGGGGGTCTGCAGCCGTAGATATTCATTACGTCTTTCTCGTTCTTCACGGGCCGTGATGCGCTTGGATGAAAACATCTACCTCTTTAGCTCCTGATCAGCTGATGACAGCTTCAACACACTGCACTGCTTAATGCACGCATTTCCTTATCAGTAACAGAAACAATCGTTTTGTTAAAAAAAAGACGGGAATTAATTAGTTTGCTCGTTACAGAAATAATTTTTTTTTATTAACGTGGTTATTTTAAACGGCGTTATTCCCATCACTGCTCTGTTGGGTCTACAGCAGGCAGCGACTGAGACAGTGAGAACACTGAGGGTCTCCGCCCACCCGGCCAATCATCATCGTGTTTGTAAGTGTGTTACCGACACCTCTCTCTCCCTGGCTGCAGCTGAAGTGTGGCGGTCAGAAAGCCTCACGCTGCTGCTCAACGTTCGACAAGCCCATAGTAAGGCACAACCTTCCGTCCCCAGTAACGGTAACGGCGTTGCAACAGTGGGAAAAGTAATTAATTAGATTATTCCGTTACCTAAAAAAGAACACCGTTAGTAACGCCGTTATATTTAAACGGCGTTACTCCCAACACTGGTGATCAGAAGGTCATTGGCACGTGTACACCTCATGCAGGACTGAATCCAGGGTAAAAGTTAACTTGCTCTCACATGTCTTTGCTCCATAACAAAAAGCTTTCTGACGTTGAGAGGGCGTGTTCTGAGGTTTTGTTAAAACTAAAATCTCAGCAGCTCAAGTCCAGTTCTTGAACCAACCAGAGGACGAGGGACGGCCTCCTGAATCCTCACTAAGCGTTCTGTCATGCCGATAGAATTGCTCCAAATAAACGCACCTGTAACCAGCTGACACAAAACTCCTTCAGAGTTATTGATTTTGAGATGCAAATAGTTTCATCAGTCGTTATGACACGGAGACATCTCAGGACCGATTTGAGTCGCACTAGGATCCTTCTACCAACCTCGTGCTTGGAGGAAACCATCTCCACCTGACATCTCGGATCCACAGAGGGTCTCCTGAACTGGGTGAGGTAGACACTGTCCGACAGATGGCGTCTGATGCTGCTCTCTAAGAAACAATTCAGTTTGCTGCAAAAACAACGTAATCACCCAGAATGCGTTTCTCTCTCTGAAAGAAATCTTCTGAGATATCATCCACGCATCCAAACCTCGCATTTCATTTTAGCTTTTCATTCAGACACAGGTTTGCTGTTAATAACAAGTTTAATATCAAGCTGTTACAAATTGTCAGTTACAAATTGTAATTTTCAAATTGTCATCTTTAAAATTGTTAGTAAGGAATTCTTAATTTTTCAAACTTGACTCTTCTTTGAAATGAAACACAGAAAGGTGAATATTTGGTTATTGAATAAGCAAATAATCCATTAAGTCTTCTGTTAAATAGACACATTTTGCTATTAAATTTAATTATCTTAAATTAAACATTAATCTTTGGATTAAAATATAGACCAAGACAGTTGGTGTATGAACTTCTATCGATTGTATTAATATCCTAGATATTTATGCATAATATAAGTTCATATGCTAATGTGTCCGATCTTTTCTCAGTATCTAACCAAACTGATAGCAAACAGTGTTAAATCCTAGTATGTAGATTGCCAACACTACATTTGGTTCTTGTTAAGACTCTAACAGAAGCATTCTGAATAAGTTACATTTGTTTTACAGCTGGTTTTGGAAGGCCAGTCAGTAGACCATTGCAATTGTCCAGCCTGCTGAAGATGAATGCATGAATTAGTTTATCTAGGTCTTGTTTTGACATGAGGCCTCTGAGTCTTGCTAATTGATGGAGATGATAAAACACTGATCTAGTTATAGCTTTAATATAACCAGTGAAACCCAAATCTGAATAAATAGTAACACCAAAATTTCTAACCTGAGTCTTTGTCTTTGTTCCTTTGGAGCTAAGTTGAGAAATAACTTCCATACTATCCTTCACATTTTCAAAGACAATAACATCAGTCTTGTCTTTGTTTAATAATTGAAACTGAACGTCCCACCCAGTTTTCCTCCTACTGTCTATCACACTGTAGGTAATTAGTCCATCTGCTAATCTACCCGGATGTCCCTGCTCTGTAATCAACCTTACAACAGATAAATCGTTTTAGGTTTCTCAGTCACCAGTTCTGTAACTATCGCAATTGTTTCTGTATTTCTTCTCATATCCATTTTGGTTCATTAAGATTTACTTTGAAGCTGCAATGGCAATTTATTTTTATTGAGTCACTTTTTTTTAAATACTTCCTGGCCTCTGGGTCTGCACCTTGAGTGCATTTACAGCTTATTAACACATACTTGTGTACTGTCAAACCAAAGCTCCTAGCACTGTATGTAACTACACTGGGTTTAGCTAGCAAACCAACTATCTTCTTAAACAAGGAAAACCATATCAACAGGTCAAACAGGACAAGGCTACTGTGGTTTATTGGTGCACTTCTCAAAGAAATGTCACAGGTTTCAAATTATTTGCTTCGATTTGACATACAAACCACTAAGAAGCTAAATGAAGCCCAATTCTACTCATTAATCATAGCATAAGACACATGATACTCTGGCACGTCAGCAGCTGCTGTGCTCAAAGCATGTCTAATGTCACTCTTTGGTGTGGAATGACCATTAAATTTGTCATGTACATCATCACTGACATCGGAGGTTGGTATCTGCAGAGTGTTTCAGTGCACATTGATAGTCTGACCCATAATGGAGAACAAAATTACTGCTAAATTTTCCAAAAAGTTATTTTCGAGTAATGTAGAATTGATAAGGAAATGAAATTAAGATGTGTCTGTCAAGTTGAGTGTTGCACTTTTTTAGATTTCTAACACGGAGAGCACCAAGATGTCTGCAAAATATAGAAAATTGCACATCAATGGAGCATCCTAGAGATTAGCAAAACCATATATGTCAAGCAAATGTTTAAATTACTGATCTTAAATAGTGAAAAATAAAAACAACTCGACCTATTCCTTCAAGTCAGAACAAAAAAATAATCACAATATTTTAAATGCCTTGAAAATGGCTTTTTCAGATCAAGAATGTTAACCAATGATTGCATGGCATTGTTTAACTTAAAACAAGACACATTTGTGAAATATGTCAAAATATGGATAAAGCATGTATCTGAGGTCCATATATATATATATATATATATATATATATATATATATATATATATATTAGCTTAGGTTTTAGCTTTTCACATATTCCGTTTTCATTTGTTTACTCTACTTTCCAGTTACTTTGAAAGCAGGAAGCAATCTCAAATGATCATCCCTCCTCCACCACCTTATCACTAGTCCCAACTACTCCATTTATGTCAGTAATTCAACATAATAGAATAGAATAACCTTTGTCTTGCAACAAGTAAAACGATATTAGGTGCAATCCCCGTGTCCGAAATTGAAAACAAATAATTGTATATATAAATATATATATATATATATATATAAATTGCAGACATGTGTGAAAGACAGCTAACAATATATACATAATAATATTGCACCAGTTGTTGCACCAACTTAGACTGAGAGACCATCTAAAGCAGGGGTATTCAATTCTTTGCATCCAGCATGTTTAGTTTTAACTCTATTTCAACACACCTGACTTCAATCAGCAGGTAATTAACAGGCTTCTGCAGAGCTGCTGCGCAAGTGATTCAACCACTGAATCTAGTGTGCTGGAGCAGAGAGAACACTAAATCGGGCTGATACCGGCCCTCCAGGCCCAGGATTGAAAACCACGGATCTAAAGGTTCAGGAACCGATTGCAGGTGTTTTGGATTCATGAGCTGATTAGAGTGTGTCACTTTGAGTCTAGAATATTGAACCTTTTCACAATATTCTAATTGTCTGAGGTTTTGAAAGTGGGGTTTTCATAAGCTGTAAGACATAATCATCACAGTTACTTGAAATAAAGGCAAGAACTATCTGACTGTGCATGTTGCGTAAGACATTTTTGTGTATTAGTTTCCCCCTTTAAAGTTGAATTACTGAAATAAACAAACTTTTACATGAAATTCAAAAAAATTTTGGCTCACCCGTAAATGGAACAAAACATTCTCTTGTTTTCACTCTAATTGAAGATCATGTTGGTAGCAACAGAAAACCACCAACAGTCCTGCTTCACTGTAGATCTTGATAACCAAATAAATGTGATTTGTTTTGTTCTTTTCACATATGAAGTGCACTTCCTTAGGTAGAAGTGTAAGAGGAATGACCTCTCATAAAATCCTAATTAAGTTAATGTTTGCATAGGCAGCGGAGCCTCCAAGATGCTGATTGTGATAAATACCCATCGCTTGAGAGCTACAGTGAAGGTGAAAGTTGCCTTTGAGTTCAGGTGGCCCACTGTGTTGTATAATTCCAGAGAGCATGGGGGAGACAACGAGCTGATGCATTTGCTGTGTAATGGCCATCTAAAATGGTTTGCTTTACAGCCAATCTCTTCCTTTGGAAAATGAGAGCAGTGCCAAACATTTGATGAGATTCAGAGCAATACACTCAAGCAGTCATTTTGACAATTCATTCCCTTAAAGCCAAAAGTAATGTTTCCATTTATGATGAGAAAGACTATCATCTTTGACATTTGAGCTGTAATTCCTATGGAGCAGCCTGTCTGTTCGCATCAAGGGCATCAGATGGAGTGACATTTTAAAGAATGATGTGCTTTAATTTCACAATTCCAAACATGTTTCAAAAGTGGGACAAAGTAGGGAATTCTCACTTGGAATTCTTCATATATCTCAGAAAACCTAGAAAAGTGCTTTCATGATGATGATTATGATGATGATAATGATGATGATACTGAAAAGCTTTTGCAAAATTTTCACAAAGTCGAGACTTTAGTTTATGTTTCCCTCCCCCTGCTGTTCTGCAGAGTAAAAAAAAAAGGATGTGTCAAATGAGGTGCCAAACTCCTGACTTGTCGTGCAAATATGGAATTTCCATATAAGTAAAACATAATTTACATTTTTCTTTATCTGCATTTATGCTTTAAAATCTAAACTAAAAAAGTGTATCTTTGCACAACTCTGTGAAAAGGGTTAGGGTGTGTATTATTTTAGTTTAAAATTGACATTCTGCTGAAAAGGTGTCACTGTGTCTGTTTATTGGTTTTATTTCATATAAATCTTGTATTTTTACAGCCAGGTGTGTGTGTGTGTGTGTGTGTGTGTGTGTGTGTGTGTGTGTGTGTGTGTGTGTGTGTGTGTGTGTGTGTGTGTGCGTGTGTGTGTGTGTGTGTGTGTGTGTGTGTGTGTGTGTGTGCGTGTGTGTGTGTGTGTGTGTGTGTGTGTGTGTGTGTGTGTGTGTGTGTGTGTGTGTGTGCATACAATGTCCAGGAACAAACAGTAGAAAAGATAAATTAATTTTGCAGTAATTTAACAAATTGAAGGTAAACTTATTTTCTAAAATAATGTTGACACAATCAAACCCCATGTAGTAGATAATATTCAAAAACAACAAAAGTTTTTTATTGTTCTATTAATGAATGTTTAATATAAATGAGTTGATTGTAAAACGTTCTTTTGGGACCTTAACCGGAATGAACTGGTGAAACAATGATAGAAAGAGACAGCTTTGGGGGACTGAAGGACATGTCTCAGAGCCAAGATTCCCTCCTTAATTGGCAGGTATTGCTGAAATTAACATACACTGCAGTTAATGAGAAAATCACTCCTTCCTTTGTGCCATCTGCACAATTTTGTTTTTTTTGAAAAAAATGTTTTCACAAATCTAGGCTTGGCTGTTTGATTCATCACCCATCATTCTGCACAAGTAAACGAGCCAGAATTTGCTATGAAAATGATAATTGTAAACTAACGAGCAATCTTGATGACAAACTAAGAACAAAGGGAAACAGGGTTTATTTATTTATTTATTTATTTATTTATTTATTTGTTACTGGAAGAGTTGTTTTGTGGGGGAATTGGCTCAGTTTTTTTTATGTATGAACTTGGCAGATTCACAACAGGAAAACAGATGACTTACTAATTACAGAAAGACTAGTTTGATCTGTTGTGTGCAAAAATGCTTTACTGATTGTTAAGACTGAAGATCAGATGAGTACAGAAGGACATTGTCTTATCAATGATATCTTCATTATTTTTCATTGCTGAAGAATCACCACTTACAATAGCATATTGGATTTATTTATTTATTTATTTATTTTTGTAGTCCAGGAGCAAAAACCTGCTGTCAACTTACCTTCTACTCCCTTCACTCCCTCCTCTTTGTTCACCTCTAATTAACCAAGTTAGCTTGGCTGGATTTCAAAAGGCTATTGGGTAAAATAGATGCGTTTTGTTAGGAGTTTCTCAGTCTTTAAATCTAAATTATGTTTTTCTGTTAAAGTTGATGCAATGTGATATTTTATATACTGTAAAAGACAACTTATGACTTCTATGAAATGGTAAAACCCTGAAATCTTGTGCAAGACAGTTATATGGCTCATGAGAACAACTGGACTTGATTGGGTTTCTCAAACATCAACTTTTATCCAGAAGATATCTGTCAATCTCAGTGCTTTAAGTGAGCTGGAACGTAAGAACGCAATACCGCCACTTCTAAATTTGATCTCTCAGCATACCAAGACATTTTTGTTTAGTGTAAAATACTTTACCCCTATATATTTTGTCTTAAGGTTCGTAGCCTTTCGATCCATGCTATCAATAGTATTATCATATACTATTATTGGTGTAAACATATGTATTGGACAAGATCTATCTACCTATGTGGTGAGAGAGTGAGAGTGGGAGAGAGAGAGAGTCATAACGGAGGAGACATGGTGATAAACCCCAAAAGAAGTTTGTTAGCTTGTGTGTGAAAGATGCAGATTTTACTACATGAAAAATGTTCAGAAATAAATTTAAAAAAAATCTGTTTTGTTAAAAAATGAGGATAAAGGGCAAAAAAAAACTGTGACTACTAATTTTTCTTTGTAAAACAAAGAGTTTGTCTTCTTTTAAAGTGACACTTGCAGGTTTGATGCCTGGAAAATAGAAATACAGACTCCTTACACATACAAAAAAAGTAATTAAAAGTCTGTATTTTGCATGTGAAATGAATGTAGTGGAAAGTGTTTTGTTTTCCAGAATGTTTTTCTCAAAAGGGATTGTGTCTAGTTGTTGTCAGTGCAGAAGTAGAGTAAGAAGAAGACTTGGCTTTTTTAAACATATTTTGTATACTTACAATTTTATGCAAAACATTAGACCATCAGACCATGTCTCCCTTCAGATAGCAGAGGGGTTTAGACATTTACAGACCTTGTAGTCAAATGATCATACATGCTATCCATATTACAGATATATTATACTTAGGTATGACACTATTATTTTCCATCACATTTGGGTTGTATAACTGCAATACTTTTATAGCTGTGAAGCCCGGGGTAATAAGTGAAAAAATACAGTTTGGAATACAGAACAGAACAGCAACAAAAACATAAATCACTGTCTGAAAATTAAACATTAAAATGTGGCACATGCATCATGTTTTATCTAACCCTATATAGTGCTCTATGTGCTGAATTAAAGCTATTTTGAGTTACAGGATTCCGTTCTAGTGTAGTAATTAAAGTCTGGACAACCTTCTCACATTCTTTGGCTAATCTATAATTGTTTTTCTGGCTGGGCTCCTATGATTTTTGTATTTTATTTGTTTAATTTTAATTTACATTGAATGTTTTCTAAAATCAACACGTGTTGCTTCTAAATACCTACTGTCATGGCTTTATGTAAATGTTCTTCAATATAACCAATGTGTGTCAGTGGGGGGAAGGATCACCACATTGTTTCAATGAATGAACAGTTTGTTTGAGTCATAGGTCCTCAAAGACTTGTTGAGATTAGTGCTCTAAATGATAAAATAGTCATTAGAAATGTCACAAATACTGGAAAGGTTTCACCCTGAGTTTTAAAAAAATTACATCAATCAAAAATCACTGTATGATTGGGTAAAAAGTGCTAAACCTGAACATTATGCTCAGTTGATTGCTTTTTGTCAAACGTTGACTCCAGAAACAGCTTTGAACCCCAGCAAGCACTGATAGCGTGCTTTCAGCACAACTCACTTTCTTGGAACCACATAAAAGCAGATACTACATAGTGTGCAAAAAACAACTGATGGAAATGCCATCCAAACAGACCTAAATGATTTCAGGCACACTGAGTAAAGGCTGTTGAAAAGGGGGGCAATAGCCCCTTTGGGTATTCCTGTAAGCTTCCTCCCAGTTGGATGTGCCTGGAACACCTCACCAGAGAGGCGTAGGTATCCTAACCAAATGCCCAAGCCACAGATGTGGATGTAGGGCTGGGTGACCATTTGATTGCAGTTAGTGATTGGGAATATTTTCTTTTCGACCACAATGATCAGCTGTGAGCCAGTTTTCTTGATCAAACATGATGGAAGTATGTGGACCATGTAGGAGGTGGTAACACTCCCTTCACGTTGGTTGCCCAATGCCATTCAATTAAAAGAAGCAGCTTGCAGTCAGATTCCCCGTTTCATGCTCACCTAGAGCAGAAGATAGGCTTGTTCTCATTACTGGATCATCTGAGATTTTACCACACCTTCGCAGCATGTGCATGTTACCGTTTCACTGGGCCAGCATGAAACAACCATTTTTTGGGCCGTTTCATTTCAGCAACCAATGGAGTCCAAGGATGCCTTTTGGTGTTGTTAAAGACAAAGCCTGATTTGGTGTATTGTTGTTGTTATTGATCCAACTCAGCTCTCGTTTCACTACAACAAACCAGTACAACATCTGCATCAATGTAAATGCTGCATCTAATGATTTCCAGCTGCATTTTCCTCTTATTCCTAAGACCTTGAGTTACCTAAGCTCCTCCACTTTGTTTAAGGAGGTCATTAATATGCTTCTGTAGAATTTGATATGCAGAACAGGTAATAAAACATGACTGGACACCACTGGCGTAAGCCTACTGTAGTCCAAGCAATTCTTGTAAACTAATTTTATAGCCCTCAATGATTTGTTCCTTGGTCACAAATACAGTCTATGAAACCACTGTTTGTATGATTAATTATTTATATATATAGAGAGAGATGATAGATAGATAGATAGATAGATAGATAGATAGATAGATAGATAGATAGATAGATAGATAGATAGATAGATAGATAGATAGATAGATAGATAGATAGATAGATAGATGATAGATAGATAGATAGATGATAGATAATAGATAATAGATAATAGATAATAGATGATAGATGATAGATAGATAGATAGATAGATAGATAGATAGATAGATGATAGATAGATAGATAGATAGATAGATAGATAGATAGATAGATAGATAGATAGATAGATAGATAGATAGATAGATAGATAGATAGATAGATAGATAGATAGATAGATAGATAGATGGATGGATGGATATAGATAAATGAGAATGTATTTTTTAGAATGTAGTGTTTGATCGTTTTTTTCCAATTTAACCAGCTTCTCTTGCTGCTGAGCGCATGCATGGAGTTGTAGCTGATGGGCTGTCAGCATGAAAACAGTCTGGATTAAATCACTCACCATAAGACTCTTGCTGATGACGTTACATAAACATCAATAATCACAGACCCTAAAATAAAAGCACTGGAAGCACTTCATTTCTCTGTCTTCACAAACCAATAAGTTTCAATTTAGGTGATCTGATTTGTGATTGGTCAACTGACATTTTGTCCTGGGTTTTCAAGCACAGATTGCCTGTTCTGAATTGATTTTGCACACAGTCGTTGAGCCTGGGGAGACTCGATCACTGTGATTGCTTTGTCCAAACAAAAGTAATGAAATTGAAGGGATGAAATAAAAGGCAGCATGTTCATACGTTTCCACAAGTTGGCACTGTGAATTCCCCTCCCTGGGCTGCCACCTTTTTGTGGTGGTGGGGTTTGAGTGTTCTAATAATCCAGAGTTAAGTTGTCTGAGGCTTTGAGCCACTTGTAGGGTAAACCATGACAAACAGGTCTTAGGTGAGGGATCAAACAAAGTGCAGCCCAAGGACCCCTTGTGATGTACAAACAGTGTCCCCTCGCTCAGACTCGGGTCACCGGGCCCTCCTCTGAAGCCAGGCTTGGAATAGGGACACACCGGTGTGTGCCTGGTGGCCAAGCTTTCACCCATGGAGCCCGGTCAGGCACAGCCCAAAGAGGAGACACCCCCCCCACACACACACATGGGCTAAGAGCCAAAGGGTTGGAGTGCAGTGTGTGATGGGTGGCACCTCAGCTACTGAAGCTGTCTCTTGGCATGTGGAAAGTTAACTACAATGAGTACGGAAAGTAGTAAGGCCCCTTTCAAATTTTCATTATTTGGTATATTGCAACCAATTGCTGAAATCAATTGAATTCTTAATTTTTTTCTCATTGATGTACACACAACACCCCATATTGACAAAACGACAAAGAATTTTAGAAATGTCTGCATATTTATCAAACCTTTGAACCTGAGCATCCACTATTTGGGGGACAAACAAGTGTAGCAGAAAACCTAGGGCCCAAATGGAAATATCACATGGTTCTAAGTGTTCAGACCCTTTGCCGTGACACTCAATGCTTTCCATTTCTTCGGATCATCCTTGAGATGGTCCTACACCTTCATTAGAGTCCAGCTGTGTTTAATTATATTGATTGGACATGATCAGGAAAGCTACACACCTGTCTATATCACACCTACAGAGCACATGAGAATCATGAGGTTGCAGGAGTTGCATACGTATGTATTTTGGGCGCTTTCAAAGCTCAATATACTACACTACATTTGACCAATAAGATATGAATTTCTGTATAAATATGGAAATATCAACGTGATTGTTCTTTGAATGTTTAACCAGAAGATTTAGAATTCGTTGTTTATTCAGGGATTGCAAGACACTTCATATCAATTCAGAGTCAAGTTTATAAAAAGTAAGAAATGTATTTCCTAAAAAATTAAAAACTTCTCAACTAGGATACACTTTATGTGATGAATGAATCTAAGTGAATGGAATGTGAGGTGTGATGATATGAGTGTGATGTTATCAGAACCTTCATATCTGGAGAAACTGTGTTCTGAGTGGGAGTGAATTTGGTCTGCTATAAACCACAATTGATGATTTATAAAACCACATCAGACGCAATCTGCCGAGTCTACGCACCAGCTCGGAGACCCCCGTGGTATATCCGGAATGTGTTGAGGTCCGGGGACCCCAAAGGTACCGAAGTCCGTAGAAGAAACCGCAGTGCCGAGTAGACTGGTCTCGAGATGTCTCCAGGTCACGACAGTTGTTATTTGCATCTATAGAGGTCTCTTAAGGAGTCGAGGTTGTTTAAGCTTTGTTTTGAAGGAACCCATTTGCGGTCAGCTGTAGCATGCAACAGGTTTTGACAGCTTGTCAAATATGCCATGGGAGCAAAGTTTCCCTCCGATGGCCAGTCAGAGTTAGCTCAACTGAAATCACTCAGGAAGTGATGCTGTTTAAATAATGGCCATTTCTTGGTTTACTGATAAATCAGAACTTGCCCTGTAAAGTGGTTTTGCCAACAAAATCAGATGTGGATGACGGTGGCACAGGAGTTAAAGTGCTCGCCTTATAATTGGAAGGTTGCAGGTTCGAGCCCCACTTAGTCTGTCGCTGTCATTGTGTCCTTCAGCAAGACACTTAACCCCCCTTGCCTGCTGGTGGTGGTCGGAGGGACCAGTGGCGCCAGTGCTCGGCAGCCTCGCCTCTGTCAGTGCGCCCCAGGGCAGCTGTGGCTACATTGTAGCTCATCCCCACCAGTGTGTGAATGTGTGAATGACTGATTGTGTTGTAAAGTGCCTTGAGGGGTTCCAGGACTCTAAATGGTGCTATATCAAATACAGGCCATTTACCATTTTCCTCATGTATGAAGATGCTGATTTTGTGGATAAGAAAATATCTATGTGCAGTGACGTTATGACTTGCATTATTGAGATAAGGTGAGTGTGTGTTGTCCAGTCATGTACGCTGATTAAATATATGGGTCATCTATTTCATTTCATCCTTATTAACCTATGCACAGATTAATCAAAACATTTTGTTTAACCATATTGTTCATTCATTATGGGATTATTTAAGTTTTCCATTTAACCATATTGCTCATTCCATTTCATCATTATGTAGGATTTGGTAAATTGAGTGCTTTAAGAGCTCAATATGTTACCTCTACTTATGACCAATAAGCTGTGATACTCTATATAAATATAGAATATCAACCTGCTTGGTCTTTGTGTTTAATCAGAAGATTCTAGGATTCTTTGTTTTATTCAGGGATTGTAAACACTTTGTTTTGATTCAAGTAAAGAGTCAGGTTTGTGAAAGCAAGAATTTATTTCCCAGACAATTAAAACATGACAAGTTAACTAATATTTACTGTGATGGATGAATCTAGATGGAGTAGATGTGATGTATGGTGCCAATGTGTGAATGCGACGTTACCATAGGAAATCTGAGTTCCGAGTGTAAAAGAATTTGGTTTGCGTTAATTAATGAAGTTGATTCTTATCAAAAAGCATCAGACGCAATCTGTGTGTCTACTTCACCCATTCTAGGAGACTCTGATCCAAAGGTCAGAGAGGTCAGATGACCTCAGGCACAGAGGGCTGTAGAATACCGTAGCACCGACTCTTCACTCCAGAGATGTCTCGGTTCACGACAGATGGATGGAGCCGCGCGTCTGGGCCTCTTAAGGAGTCAGAACAAAATCAGCTTTGTTCTGCAGGAATCGTTTGCTGTGTCAGCTTTACTTTATCATAAACCAATTTTACATGATTCCAAGATGGCAGCCCACAGAGAATAAATTTTAAAAGAGACTCATGAAATTTTGGCCAGACTACACCTATTTCCATGTCATCTCAATCTTATGTACTGGAAATTGATATACATGCACAATTTCTCACCACATTCTACAATAATCAAGACCAACCAATATGTGCTCCACCGAAATAAAATGTTTATTTTCAAAGGATTGGGTTAAAAGAGATATCTGGTTGATGACTCATCTAATGGATAATAAGGGGAATCTAGTTAATTAGAATTATTGCATCTAATTTAATTTCAATCCTACTTATATGGATTTTTTACAAGTGCATAATGACCTTCTGCCTGAATTGATTTTTCTTACCAAAAATGTATTAACTTATCAGATAAAGACTTTATTACTAAGGCGAGAACTAAATTCCTATCATTTCCAAAAGCTCATAAAGCAAAACAGACACACTTTAAAATTATATGTATGCTTCCAAAGAATTACTGAAGAACTGCTTTAGCATAAACAATAAGGTCTGCAGTTTTGTGATTCATATGTTGAAACAACTGAACCATCTTCTTTTACTTGATTTTCAGACACCATTCAAGCGTCAGAGTGGAGATGAAGTCACTGCGTTGGTTAGGCGTAATGCGTCACTTCCTGTTTTTCACTATCTGTTGTGCAAACTATTCAGTGCTCCCGCTAGCTTAAATTCATTGATTTTCTTTGTTGGAAGCATTTCTGAGTTATTCTATCACCAAGCATGTTAGAACACTTATTTTCCTCTGATGTTCTTTATGTTTTCGGAACTCGTTGGGCGTTACACTGGTTTTCTGGGCACGGTAAGGTATCGTTAGGTTAGCTTAGCATGGCTAGGGCAGCTAGCTATCCTATATCGGTCTATGAACCTCCTCCTCTCTGTGGCTCTCTGTCCCTTCCTGTGGCTGTGTTCAACAGGTTTTCAGCACTCAGCGACACACGCTGAGAAACCAACACTGGCAGCTCTTTAGCTGAACGTGGCTCTAGAGTGACCACATTCAAATCCTAAAATGAAGTTAGCTTAAGTTAGCCATGACATTGTAGCAAAAAAGTTGCACCTACCGTTCTAAATGCAACTTTAAATGACAAATAAAGTTGGATTTTGTTCCATCTGCATCCGTGATTTTCTTTTTGCATGTTCTACACGTTGCTGTGCGTTATTTATTTATTTTTTTTTCCCCCCCTACTGCTACTCAGTTTGTGTACCCAAATGCGATCACCTTTGGGAGCATACCGAAAGTCCTTGTTGGCTGCGTGCTGCATAGCTGAATGGACGGTTAGACTGGCTTCTTTTAAATTTATTTTTTCAATTTTTTTTTATTGTTTTCAAATCCGATTAATTTGATTGGCTCTTCGCGGCTCTTGCACACATAAAGACGGACTTTGCTCATTGATACGGGAAGCGTGAAATAATTTATCCCGGCACAATTTTGAAATAATGGATGTTTTAAACTTTATTTATTGGGTACTATAGCGAGTCTTTTTCAAGTAAACGGGTTCAAGTCAGAGTCAAGTCCCAAGTCTTTGTGCTTCAAGTCCAAGTCAAGTCAAAGTCTTTGAGCATATTTCAAGTCAAGTCTGACTCGATTCCAAGTCATGTGACTCGAGTCCACACCTCTGCTGGCTTCACAGCAACTCTGTCACTGTTCTTGATTGGCCCCAACCACAGCCCTGACTTAAACCCAATTGAGCATCTCTGGAGAGACCTAAAAATGGCTGTCCACCAATGTTCACCATCCAACCTGACAGAACTGGAGATGATCTGCAAGGAAGAATGGCAGAGGATCCTCAAACCCAGGTGTAAGAAACTTGTTGCATATTTACCGAGAAGACCCATGGCTGTATTGGCTCAAAATATTAGATATTTCAGTTTTCATTCCTTTTAGTAAATCTGTATACATTTCTAAAATTCAGTGTATTTTTTCTGTCAACGTGGGGTTCTGTGTTTACATTAATATATTAATAGCTGCAATACATCAAAGGGGGGAGGGGGTCTGAATACTTTCCGTACCTTCTGTATCTGGTGGTGAAAGAGCCTAAGTTAGTCTGACTTACTCTGATGCATGGATCTGGCTCTGGAACCAGTTTCCTTGAGGGGAGTACGACACTATACCACTCTGGAGTTGCCCCCATTGAGTGGCACAGAACACTTGTTGCCCCCCATCTTGGTGGAGCTGATAGGTACCAGCAGACAAGTGGAATGCCGCTCAGGTGATCAAAGAAGGAAAAAAAAAACATGCTTGGAAGGAGTTTGTTGAGACCATCGAGCGAGACTTCAATAGACAGATTGGTGCTGCATGTAAATTGTGCTGTTTTAAAATTGACCATTGGTGCTTTCTGTTGTCCGGTGGTCCTGTTGGCTTCATCAGAACATGATCTCTGGCCCTGCTGGAGCCATTCACAGCAAGTATGAAAAAGCTGAGATGAGAGTCAGCTCCTCTAAGTTCTAGACCATGTCACGATGAGAGCATGAGGTTTGGACCCAAAATGCAGAAAAATCCAGACTATTCAGGCAGGAGAGGTTGAAAAAGTAAAATCCTTTATTTAGGAGGATAATCAAAATCCAAAGGAGAGGAGGCCAAAACCTAATCACTAAACTAAGGCCCTGTCCATACGTAGCCGGGGATCTGCCAAAACGTAGATATTTTTCTACGTTTTGGCCTGTCATCCACACGAAAACGGAGTTTTTTCACACGAAAACGGATCTTTTTAAAAATTCCGGCCAAAGTGAAGATCTGCGTTTTCTCCGTTTTGGGTGTCTGCGTGTGGACGGACAAAACCGGAGTTTTAAGGTCCGCAACGTCACTTTCCGTGACAAAAAATGCTGACATCACGTGTGCGACCTGTGTTTACACTAGCCGACAGCATGGAAGCCCTCAGAGCTGCGCTCTGTCACTACCCGATCCATCAATTGTCCAAGCGCTTTCTGCTTGTTTGTTTTTGCAAGCGGAATTACTGCTCCTTGCGGAAGACCACAGACGAAGGACGAGGTTAAGAACGGGGGAAGTACTGCCGCCTACAGGTCTGGCATGTCCTTAACAACGTATTTATCCGGGTATGTGTGGACAGAGTTTTTTTTTTAAATGCTGTGGTGTGGATGCAAGTTTTTGGAGGGGCGGATATTCGTTTTTAAAAAACCCCGGCTACGTGTGGACTAGGCCTAAGACAAAAAAACAAAAGCTCACTTATTAAGCAGAGAGCTAGAGACTAGTAGGGAGGGACAAAACAACGCTGACATAAGACAATGGACCAACAACAGACAGAGACGTAGACAGGGTTAAAAACAATGGGGAAGGATGAGAGGGAGATGAGCTGCAGGTGTGTGGGGAGAGGAACCTAGTGAAAACAATTAACTAATCAGTGAGGGGAGAGTAACTTGACCTAAGAGTAAAAACAAAACCTGAAGGCAAGAAGATAAAGATAAACAACTAATGATCTGAGGAGAACTAGAAAACCAGTGGAGAAAGAAACACACTAAATGAGACTAATAAATGAAAAGCTGAATCTATAGCAGGGTTATACAAATACTATTTAAAAAGGTCCAGTCAGAAAGAATTTTTTTAGCCCAAGGTCCGAAAGATCATTATGTCCGACCTACAATAGTGTGACATGTATTTAAGTATCCTAGCAGTTTTATCAACATCTGCATTATTAATTTGCATATCAAATCAGAAATACTTCAGTGTAATTCAAATACTTATGACATTTATTGTCACTTAAAGTGTTGAACATGTAAATGATTTATTTGGAATGTTCTCTCATTTACTAAATAAAAGTAGAAAAAAGTGTCAACAAGAAAATAACACATGGCAACTGAATCTTCACAAACTACTAACTTCAGAATAAATGTAGAAAAAGCTTAATTTTTTACATTTTTCCTCTTCACGTGCGAACTAAAAAGTCTTAAAATGATTTTAAAAAATGTGACTCTGCACACATGTAATAACTGAACATATATTTAGGTTAATGTTTTCCACATTTTTACTTAGTGAGAGAAGTGAGCTCTTGCTTGTCCTGCCAACATTTTGAACCTGGGCTTGAATGGAGACAGAGCCATCCTCATGCATGTGTGGAGATGCTCATTGGTGAGCCTGGAACGATATTTGTTTTTTATAATGTTCATTGTGGAGAACGCTGCCTCACAGTTGTGGGTGGAACCAAACATGGTCAGGATGTACAAGGCTACTTTCTTTAGATGTGAGAAAGCTGTTTCAGGAACCATTTGGAGCCAGAATGAGGACGGGTCAGTCCTGGCAGACAGTTCTTTCATGGCCACGTTTGCTTGGAGGTCAACTAACTCCATCTGAAGATCCCTGGCATTGACCCATTTAAAATGCTGTGTGGCTTCCTTTGAGAAGCTCCTGACATCTGTGATGAGGAATGGGTTCTGAATGAACATGGTGAGCTGCTGGCCAATGCTGAAGCTATCAAAACGATTGCTGAAGTTAGCAATAAGTTTATCAATGAAGACAACAAACGACGAGACATCTCGCTGTCCCTGAACCTGTTCCTGCACTGCTGGGAAGTGGACACAGTCTTCCTGCAAGTCCTCCTTGAACATTTCAAGTTTTCTCTGAAAGGCACGGACAGCTGTCATTAGTTCACAAATGGAATTGTCCTTGCCCTGTAGCCTCAAGTTCAGTTCGTTTAGATGTGAAGTTATATCAACCAAAAAGGCAACATTGTCCATCTGCTTCTCATTTTCTAGAAATGTAGAAAACTGTGTTGCCTTATGATGTTTTAGCTCTGCCAGAAAAGATGCTACTTCCCTCCTGATGGCCCAAAAGCGTGCTAAAACTCTGCCTTTGCTGAGCCATCTCACATTGTTGTGCAGCAGAAGATCATCAGCATTGGCATCAACTTCTTTGAGGAATTCTCTAAGCATGCGATGCTGGTAGGAAGAGGACGCTCTAAGAAAGTTGATCATTTTCATCACTGAAGTCATCACCTCAGCATGCTCATCTGACAGGGAGGCACAGAGGACAGATTGATGAATAATGCAATGGTAGGTTAAGAGGTCAGGGTTGTCTTTCTTCATTCTTGTTACAGCTCCCTTTTCTCTCCCTATCATAGCAGGGGCTCCATCTGTAGTTATTGAAATCACTTTTGAAGGCTCAATTCCTCTCTTTGCCAACATCTCCATAATGGCCAGGTAGATGTCCTCTCCTGTTGTGCTGGTCTGAAGAGGAGTAATACCCAGCAGGTCTTCATAGAATGCTTTCTGCTCTGCGTAATAAAACCTCACATAAACCAACAGCTGAGCATTATCACACACGTCAGTGGACTCATCCACAGCCAAACCTACACATGGTGCCTTCTGTATGGCTTCATCTAGCTGGGCTACAACATCCTGAGTCAGTGTTTCACTTTTCTTTGTAGCAGATGATGCTGATATGGGGATTTGCTTTATTTTTTCACAAACTTCTTGTTTTTCTTTTCCTTCAAACAGTGTTTCAGCAACTGCTGTCATACACTCTTTGACAACCTCTCCATCAGTAAATGGTTTTTTGTGCTGACCCAAAATCCAAGAAACTCTGAGGGAACTCTCATGGGCTCGTTGCTGAGCAGTGAACGTGTGGCTCAGGATCCTGGTGGACTGTTCATATTGGGCTTTGAGACTACGTATTTTCTCTGATCTTACTTCTGATCTGAGGGGATATGTTTCTTCAAAACATTTGTGTTTTGTCTCATAATGGCGTTTCACATTGCCACTTTTAATAAGTGCCACTGTTTCTGAACATATGAGACAAACAGGTTTTGTGCCACCAGTGGGAAGAACAAAGAGAAATGACTCTGTCCATTCTGGATTAAATGCTCTATTTTCGCTGTCCACTTTCCGTTTTTTAGAGGCTGCCATTTCTGCTTTCTCTACTTCTCTCCGTCTCACCCGCCTGAATCTCTCCTTGTCGCCTGTCGCCGCTTTCCTTTTCTCTGCCTGAATTCCTCCTCCTTTACACCTGAATCTCTCCTTGTCGCTGCTCTTAGCCTGAATGTCTCCTTCTTTCCACCGCTCTCCGCCTGAATCTCTCGTTTTCTCTGTTCAAATTTCTGCTCTTCGCTGCTCTCCTTCTCTCCGGCGTTTGAACCGTTTATTTTCGCTACGTATCGCCTGTATTTTCTGGCAGGAATAAAACATGTTATTGGCTTGTTGGTGTCACGTGGTCTGACTAAACTCGCGCACAATTGGCCTGTGGGTGTTCGTGGATGCTAGAATACTACCGTAAAGAATGCAATAGCTGCACCGACCAGAAGCGGTTATAAAATTAGGCGAACTTTATTTTGGCATTAGGCTCGGGTCCACACCAGACAGCATTTCGGTCCGGATCCGGACCCAGGTCCACCTATTAGTGATCTCTGATCTATAGGAAAAAACTACAGAAAGAAAAACTACAGAGTGTAACTAAAGGAGACCACTGGAGCAACAGACCTGGGTGGATACCTGGGGAGGGGGAAAACCTAGAGAGGCTGCAGATCAGGGAACACATGAGGAAGAAGCAGACAAAGACACATGAGGATGCTACAAGAAACATAAGGAGAACCTAGAGAGGGATGGAGAACACAAGGAGACACATGAGGGAGATGCAGACGCAGACCATGACAGACCATGGTCTTGGGTCTAAAATGAGTTGGAAAAGGGTAGAATGCCTTCAACAGGTCAGGGATGAGGTCCTGCCCCAAGTGGAGGAGTTTAAATATCTCAAAGTCTTGTTCATGAGTGAGGGAAAAAGAGAGTGTGAGATCGGCAGGCAGACTGATGCTGCATCTGCAGCAATGCGAGTGTTGCAAAGATCTGTCATGGTGAAGAGAGAGCTGATCTGGAAGGCAAAGCTCTTGATTTCAATCAATCAATCAATACTTTATTAATCCCAGAGGGAAATTAGAGTTTCAGTACCACAATTCAGAGATCAGACATACATGGGCAAGACACATGACAAGAATTGGTGACTGTGGTCATTCGCAACCCGAGCTTAATAGGGATAATAGGGGAAAAAAAGGCACTTCAGAGTTACTCTCCAGCAGGATGGCAGCTTTGCTCTGCAAAAAAAAAAAAAAAAAACACCTCAACAGATTTGCAACAGACTTCAGACAACACAACATAACACGAGACTCAAATAGGACGGCAGGGGGCGTGGGGGGGGTGGGGGGGGGGGGCTGGGATCCTGTTTCCCCAAGCGAGAGCAGCCATCTGCAGTGCTCATCTACTGTACAGTCACAGGTAGGAGGGAGATCTTGGGAGGTAGGTTGGGTTTTCACAGCATCTGCATTCCTTCGTGGGGGTTTTATTTGCTCGCCGCTCAAGGCTACCAGGACGTCAGATTCAGATAACAAGAATTTGTTTGGGTTGGGCTGAGATAATTTTCCTCTCCGCCTTCAGTCTTTAAACTGATCATTCCAGTCCTTCAGTGAAGCCAATTTTGGGTTTTTAAACCGTGGGTGGGGGTCACCCTCCAATCGCTCCCGTCTTCCCAAATTTCCAGAAAACCAGATATCCTTCCACTCCAATCAGGAGAAATCCAGTGATCATCAGGCCGAATATCCACACGTCTTCGATATCCTCAATGGGCTGAGGCATATGATCTTCCACTCCTTCCAGGAATCCAAAATCCACCCCACCGGGTGTGTCCCCTGTGGACATGTGGGAGCCCCCTGCTCCGTTCTCATTGTTGGAAAAATCTTATCGATCGCATTGAATGACCAGTTCATCAAATCCATGGTTAGTAAAAATTTAGTTTTTCAGAAGAAATGTAGATAAGCGCTCTGTGGGCAGACAGGACAAAGAGCCTTGGGAAAAAAAGATAAGGGAGCGAAAGAGAGAAGCGTCTGTACTCCTCGAGTGCCTTGAAGAAACCACCAGTCGATCTCTGTTTGTATCCATATCTATGGTCATGAGCTTTGGGTAGTGACTACAAGAATGTGATCACGGATACAAGCGGCCGAAATGAGCTTTCTCCACAGGGTGGCTGGATTCTCCCTTAGAGATAGGGTGAGAAGCTTGGTCATCCGGGAGGGGATCAGAGTAGACCCACTGCTCCTCCACACTGAGAGGAGCCAGTTGAAGTGGCTTCGGCATCTAGTAAGGATACCTCCTGGATGCCTCCCTGTTAAGGTTTTCTGGACATGTCCAACCAGAAGACTGAAGACTTAAAGGAAGACCCAGGGCACACCATACCATACCATAGTTTATTTATATAGCACATTTAAAACACAGCATGGAAGCTGCCCAAAGTGCTGCACAGGCTGGACCAAATCACGACCAATCAAAATCAACAAAAACATAGGATAAAAACACTGATTAATAAAAGCAAATAAAACATGAGAAATACAAAGAACACATCAAAACAATAATACAATAAAGCAATAAAACGAGTCACGGCCTAAAAGCCAAATCGTAGAAGTGGGTCTTTAAACGATATTTAAAAACCGCCAATGATGGAGACTGTCAAACTATAATAGGTAGAAAGTTCCACAGCTTTGGGGCAGCATGTAAAAATGCTCGTTCCCACTGAATGGACTGTGTTTCTAAGCTGGCCAGGGAATGTCTTAGGATTCCCCTGGAGGAGCTGGCCCAAGTGGCTGGGGAGAGGGAAGTCTTAGCCTCTCTGCTTACGCTGTTTCCCGAATGACCTGACCCCTGATGAGTGGCCAAAAATGAATGGATGGATGTATCAAAATGTATTGGTCTCTAGGGAGAATAAAGTCTGCCTTTTAGCTGTTTTAAAATTGACCATTGGTGCTTTAGCTAAAGCATGATCACAGTACCTGATCTAAATGGGAAAATTTTCAAAATCAGAAACTCTAAACAATCTGGAGTTTGATTTAAGGTGGGTAAGTCAAGTTCTTACACATGCAAAAAGATTGAAAAAAAGAACAATAACTTTTTTCAAACACCCCTTTGAAACACTACAGGAAGCCAGCAGAGATTTTTCTAAATGTTTTTTTTTCTTCTGCAAAATTCTGTAGTCAGACATCAGAAGACCAGCTGAACATCTGAAAAAGTATATAAAAAATAAGAGGTTGTTGCATCTATCTCTTTAGGAATCAATAACTCAGTGAAACAAAGAAGAGGGGAGTTTAACAGGACAATCTATAAACGATGACTCTCACTGAACTGAATGTGACTGTTGCTTTTCACTCTGAATGAAAACAATAATGCGCCATGCAGAGGTTGATGCTAATGTGCTGCACATTTGGGAACAGAGCATCATCCGTATTGTTGAGTAAAAATGTACTTTTTGACAGTTGTCTCTGTCAAAAGTATTGATGGAGTCATAGTCTTGGTAGATGACAAAAGAAAAGGTCAAGGACTCACTAGCTCTAACACCAAGCTTGGTTTCTGATTCACTAAGTCAAAGAAACCTCAGTTGACCTAACCCTAACCATCCCCAAGCTCTAAATCGTACATGTCCATCGGCAATGAGCAAAGTCAAGAAATCTTACTGGTTTTCTGACTTGAAAATGGAACATTTTTTTAGCTGAGAGCATCTCAACTTGCATCTCATTTTGATTTGATTTCGCAAAATGCACACCAAACATATCCTGTATAGGGTTAGTTAAGTATTATTCTACCTGTAAACGCTCCATAACCAATTTATAGGCAAATACATTATGATTCATTGAAATTATGATAATGAATTGTCATAAGCCTTATTTATTAACACACATTTCCCAATAAGGCCTTTGTTAAGTAATCAAGTCATTCATAAAGAACTTTTTTCAAGTGTTTTGTTTATTTATTTGGCGGAACAAAAAGCATTATGTAATTGTTTGCTAAAGGTTCATTCCTGCAAAAGGAAAATGCTTGATCACTGACATAAGGTTTTAACAGACTCCCACAGCTAGCTGCAGAGCTCAGAACACTGATATTGTTATAGGCATTGCAGCTTTTTGCCTCATATGGGTTCAAAGTCAGTGAAATCCTTTTAAGTGCCTTTCTCAGTAGTGGTAGCTGACCGGGGTAAGAGTGTTATCCTTTTCACTTTCCCCCAGTCTTTTGTGGATTTCAGCTGCTTGCCCTCTTCAGAACTCTTCAGCCTTTAGGGCATACCAACAACAAATTGTTTAACAAGCTGTAATTTCTCTGTCTTATCAACAATCATGTCCACATGCCTGAGGATAAAAGTCAACCCCTTCACTACTACTACACTCTTCCTACCTGCAAGGGCAAATTAATGAGTCAAGTGATAATTTGACAAAAGGGAGGGAGAGTTGTAAGGCAGAAATGGAGACTAAAGAGGTTGATCACATTGGTTCATTAGTTTTTATGCAGGTGTGTGTGTGTGCGTGTGCGTGTGCGTGTGTGTGTGTGTGTGTGTGTGTGTGTGTGTGTGTGTGTGTGTGTGTGTGTGTGTGTGTGTGTGTGTCTTCCATCTCCTCATGTGATCTATCACTCTCCACTTGCTGTCCATCTGAGAACAAGGCAACATTAGCTATTGTATGAATGAATTATGTAATTATTCACATTTAAGTAAAGTGAAGCCAAAACTTTAGGGCGCGTTCATGTTCTAGTCGGAAAATCGGAGTTCCGAGGAGAAAGCGAACGCACCATTAGCGAAACTGATGCTAACATATCATGGTAACGTTATCTTAAACATTTTATTTACCTACCGGAGCAGATTAAGATGAGGATGTCTCACTTAGTTCGTTGTCGCTGGTTTCATCGTCACCCAGTTACCCATCACATTTAGTGAAGTGGACCCAAGCTTTAGCGTGCGTTCTTTCTACCATGCTGCTCTGTTTACAACTCGCTCACAGGGACCGACGACATAACACTCTTGTGCATGCGCAGCTGTCTTGGCAAGTTCTCATTATGAAGGATGGGTACCGAAACGAGGCACTGTTTGAAACGACGTGAATCGGTGCTCGGGCGGTAATATGGAATTCGGTCGGTACCTTAAAAAGTACCGAATTCGGTACCCATCCCTACCCATATCACGATGCAATGCGATCATTCAGCACTAGCTAATTACATCAAGTTTATGTGGTGATGTGAAAGGTGATGCAGTGCCATTGAATGAGTTTGATTGTTTATTAGCCAAGTAAAACAAAGACCATTTTACAAACTGGCTTTTCTCCCAGAGCCTGAGTGTCGGTTTACAGTAGAGGACCATGTTAGAACACATGGCATTATTTTATCTGTTTCCAAGATAAACAGAACGTAAAAGTGAAAGATATACAAAAATATAGTTGCACTCTCAACAAAAATAAGGTTTACCATTGCACAACAAGAATTGTGATTTAACTTTTCAACTATGAAAATAAATTTTACAAAGATGTATTTTGCCACTGAATATTCAAAACTTAGCGTCGTGAAATAGCAGTGTTATGCTGCTTTTACTTTGAAACATCACTGTCACTGTAAACAACAGGCTAATAAAAAAATAAAATAAAATTAAATAAAATTCCTTAAAGCAAACAGGACACCTTGTGGCCTTTTAGAATGGTGCACACACCGCACAGTGGCCAGTCACCTTCAGTTAAAGGTGTTTCTTCAGAAATATCAACTGATCAACGTGATCAGGGTGAAGCAAGCTACACTGAGCAGTAACTATGTCTCCAGCTGTGCTGAAAACTCTTTCAGCTGGTACGCTTGTTGCTGGGATGGACAGATATCTCTTTGCTAAAGCTGATAGTAGTGGAAGTTCCACTTGCAGTCTCCACCACTGCAACACATCCCCATCCAAACCTAAAGTGTCCCTCTCTATATATTTTAAGATTTCATCCTTAGCTTTCTCTCTGATGGTTTTTGCTGGTGGTCTTGCACTCAGGAAATCTCCAAACATCTGGTCCATGGCAGTCTTTTTCTTTGGAGGGACATCATCTACAGAAGAGGGCAGAGGAGAGGCTTATCAGTTCTGCTAAAAATCTTCCAGTCTGAAAATTACTTCATGATAGCATCCTTACTAAATTTGTGGCATTGTCTCCATTTAAGCCAACCTGTGTTCTTGTCCTCTATGGGGGGGCTTTTGTCACTTTCTTTTTCAGCTGTCTGGTCCTCTTTACATGTGCCTGTTTCCTGGTCTTCCTTTGACTTTGCTGTGTCACTGCCCTCTTCCTTAAAAATGCATAAACATGGAAAATAATGCACATTATTCATATATTATTAGTTTTAACTGCAATAAAGATCTTACTTTAACTGGTCTTACCTCTCCATTCATCTGTACCACCTCTGTTGTTATCTTCATGAATACCATATTGTTGGCATCACTGTCATCCAGAAAAGCCAGATCTTTAAAACGCGGGTCAAGTGCTGAGGCACAGTGGAGAGTGCCTTCAAGATATATATAAGGGCCATCAAAGTCCTGCCTGAATATGTCTTTCATGTGGGAAATAACCTCGAGTCTAGATCACTGTCATCTGGTTGGAATTGTCTCTGCAATTTGGCTTGGATTGAAGAGATAATGGAGATGGTGGGATTTTTTTCCTCACTGAGGAGTGTGTTGCCACTTTCAGAGGTGACATTAATTTGATGATCTCTGGGATCAGTGTCATGTCATCTTCTGTCAAACTCGCCATAGCCTCACACCTCTTTATCTTCCTGGACATCAGGGTGTGCAGCACAGCAGGCTGCTGCTCCCAGAAACGCTCCAACATGTCGAGGGTACTGTTCCATCTGGTGGAAACGTCATGGATGAGTATGTGGTTGGGCAGGTGTAACTGTGTTTGTATTTCACGCAGAAGTTCAGTTGCCTTGGGGCTTTTGTGGAAAAAGGAGACACGCTTCCTAATTTTCACCACCAGCTCAGAGACATTGCCCACCTTAAAGGCTTTTTGAGATGCCAAGTTCAATGTGTGCGCGATGCATCTCACATGTGGGTCCATCTTGGCGCCAGCACCAGCCAGGATCATGTTTCTGGTGTTATCTGTGAATAACGCGGGGCTTTTCTCTTCGATCTTCCACTCGCGGCAAACATCCTGAAGTAAAACGGCTAGATTATTTCCTGTGTGAGCCTCGTTGAACGCTCTTGTCTGCAGAACGTGGTTTTTGAGAAACCACCCGTCATCTATGTAGTGTGCTGTGACCATTACATATGATGCTGTAGCGCACGATTTCCAGCCGTCCACTGTTACAGCAACTCTTTGGGCTTTGTGCAGAGACTCCTCTATCTCTCTCCTGACTTTGTCATACAGAGCAGGAATCTGTTTATTGGAGAATAGCTTTCGGTTTGATATTTTATAATGAGGCTCCAAGACATGGAGGAGGTGTTTAAAACCTTCATTCTCTGTTACACTATACGGCTGAATAACTCTGCAGATGAAAAATGCAATAGCATCTGTTATTGCCGTAGAGCCTGCAGAACTGTTAGCAAGCGGAGCATGCTTTCAGTACTTTAGTTTTCTCACCACTTTTGGTGAATCAGAGCAGGAGGCAGGGGATGCAGGGGCACTCGCAGATTCTTCCACAACGACACCGTGACGCCGCTTCAAGTGAGATATCAGATTAGTCGTACTGCCCGTGTATTTCACAGATGCACGGCACATTTTACAAATTGCATCCGTTTTGTCAAGTCATCCGTCTTTCTTGTAAAATCTGTAGTGTTGCCATACTTTAGATTTAAAACCCAGTGGAGGATACATTTTCTCGGCATCCAACATGTTTGTTTTTCTTCTCGCACTTCCTGACAACTACCTTTGGGCGCATCACTAGCTTCATCCGCGCAGCTGATACACTGAGTTGCACATCCGCAAGTCCGTTGATCAGGCCTACTTTGTAGATCGATTAGATTATGCACCAAAAACAGGTTGACAACACTTGTTCATGAATAAAGAAATACAGTCTACATTAAAAGCTGTATCTCACAATAACCAATGCATCTCGATTTGCCTCCAAAATTTCATTCATCCTCTGCTGCTCTACCGATGCACTCACATCGTGCACACGCATGACGGCATATCGATACATATCGGTTAATCTTACCATCACTAATAGCTAATAAAAAATCTTGTGTCACATTAAAGTTTTCAAAGGGAGGATGTGTGTTGTGCAAATGTTTTTGGGTGAATGACTGAAGGTGCTGTGAAGCACCTTGGGGGTTGTACATCCCATTTAACATGACTGCCATCTTAGCTAAATTTCTGTGACCCCCTTCTTTCCACAGCATCACAAAATGGCCGCGGAATATACTACTCAGAAGTTAGCTGTCGTTATAGTGGATGAGTTCCCTTTCACTGGTAGCAAAGTATAACATTTTGCCCCAGAAGAAAGGGGACGCTATCATTAAGTTTTGAGTATTTTTTACATACTACACTTCCAGAACTCGTCAACTCCTCTGTTTAGATTACACCAGACAGGTAGTCAAACTCAAAAGCAGTGTAAAACATTTGTAAACTTTCAATAAACTTTCATAAATAAGTCAAACGTATGTCATTTCCTGTAAAAAAAAAAACCATAGCTGAACAGAAATAAACCACTGACCTTTTAGAATACATGCAGCAATCTCTATCATTGTGTGTGGGCTGCTGAAATCACGTGTGGTGTTGCAATTCTCTTGTGATTTTGTGACATCATGGATTCTGCTGCGTGGAACGCTTTTATTCCTGTTTTGCATCCGAATCGCTCCCCGTTGGGAATTAGCTTGCGGGTGAAATGTCGCTCTTACGTTACGTGACTGCTTTCACTGCCTGTGGAAAGAAGGGGTTAGAATTTACAGCTTTTTGCTGTTAATGTTACTGTTTATTAGTTATAGTGCACATATACTGAATCAAGTTGGCTCTAAAATGTATGCAGATGAGCATGTTAATATGAATATCAGAGGGTCTTAGAAAACATGTCCAGTATATTGGCAGACAGGAACACACAGGCAACAACAATATCCTATTAACATCAGGCAGAAACCTATGACTTAATTCTACACTTGTTCTTAACTGTCATCAACTACTGAAGGTATTGACAAATACAATGGAGGTAAGAAAAAACTTCGGTAATTTGACCTCCAATTGCAGAGATGAACACAGATTGAACAGCAGCTTTGGTATTCTTCCGTAAACCAAATAGTTGGTGCCAGAAAATCAGAAGCACTGGCTTGTGCAGAACACCGAGATAACAAGTCATTACACTCATTAGACGAACTGGCACTTTGATTTGCTAGAACCCCTTTGCCAATTTGTTCATAATGTTGGGGTTCACAGTGTGTCTGAAAGTTGTTAGCACCCCGTCGGAAGTGAAACCACCTGCTGTGGTAAAGATGTTTTACAGTGTGAAATTTCCAGGAGGGGTGCAAATTTGCCTTTGCATTCTGCCGACGTGAAGTAGAGAAATAGTCGCCCTTCTGTAATGAGTCAAGTTCTGTAAACAAATAGGAAGGTACATTCAAGCATTGAATATATTTTTATTCAGACTGATGGGTTCCAGTTTATTTTGAAAACCTTTTCTTTTTTTATTTCAGTTTCCAAATGAGCCTTAGAGTTTGGTAATGTTTCTAAACAGCATTTGGGTTTAGGTATGGTCAACTGTAGTCTTGTTTTATTCCACTTTTAGTGGGAGATTTGGTTATTTTCATTTTTAGTTTTATCCCCTTTTTATGACTTTAATCATTCAGACCTCTTTATTTTTGGAGTGGACTAGGTTTTAATTCTGATCCCTTTTTACAAATTCACTCTTAGTTAACATTTTTTTATTATAACTTAACACATAAATGCATCTATTTTAACACAATGAGATGCTGGTGAGATTCACAGAGCAAAAACATCAAGCATCTGGGCAAATTTAGGTAATTTTACATAATGAAATTAGATTATTTACAAACATAATTATTCAAAATTAAGTGTTTGTCACAAGTTGGTTCAGGAGGAAGTTAGGACCCAAGATGCAGAGAACCAGACGGATGAGGCAGGGGTAGAAGATGAAATAAAATCCTTTATTTTAGGGATAATCCAAAAGGCAGGGAGCCAAAAAAACAAAAATCCAAAATGACTAAGGCCTAGTCCACACGTAGCCGGGGTTTTTTTTCAAACGAATATCCGCCCCTCCAGAAACTTGCATCCACACCACCTCGTTTTAAAAAGAAACTCTGTCCACACGTACCCGGATAAATACGTTGTTAAGGACATGCCAGACCTGTGGGCGGCAGAACTTCTCCCGTTCTTTACCTCGTCCTTCGTCTGTGGTCTTCTGCAAGGAGCAGTAATTCCGCTTGCAAAAAAAAAAGGAGAAAGCGCTTGGACTATTGATAAAGCGAGCACAGCTCTGAGGGCATCCATGCTGTTGGCTAGTGTAAACACAGGTCACACACGTGATGTCAGCATTTTTTTGTCGCGGAAAGTGACGTTGCGGACCTTAAAACTCCAGTTTTGTCTGTCCACACGCAGACAACCAAAACGGAGAAAACGCAGATCTTCACTTTGGCCGGAGTTTTTAAAAAGATCTGTTTTTGTGTGGATGACAGGCCAAATCGTAGAGAAATATCTACGTTTTGGCAGATCCCCGGCTACGTGTGGACAGGGCCTAAATCAGATATCAAAAACACTAGAAGCTAGAGACACTAGAAGTGCTGGAAACACTGGAGAGCGAACGAGAACGAGTATGACAGAAAACAATGGACCGACAAAACATTGAGACACAGACTGGGCTTTGTACACTGGAGAGGATGAGAGGGAGATGAACAGCAGGTGTGTGGGGAGAGAGAGGCCAGGTGAACTCAATTGCTAATCGGGGAGGAAACTAACATGACCTAAGAATAAAACCTAAAGACAAGAAGTGCAGGAATCATAACTAATAATGAAAGGGGGGGGGGGGGGGGGGGAACCACAAACACCGGTGGGAAAACACTTTAGAGACTAACAACATGAACGGCTGTAAATAAAGGAAAATGACCTAAGGGAAAAACCTAAAGACCTGAAGGGCAGCAAACATAACTAATATTCTAAGGGGAAACTGAAACTAGAGGAAAACACTACAGAAAGAAAAACTACAGGGGCGTGACTAAAAGGGGGCCAAGGGAGCACAGGACCTGGGAGGGGGATGCCTGTGGAGGGAAACCTAGAGGACTGAAGATCTGGGGGCCAGGAGACACAAGAGGAAGACGCAGACAAGGACACATGAGGGCGCTAGGAGACACAAAAGGAGAACCTAGAGAGGGATGGAGAACATGAAGAGAAACATGAGGGGAGACGCAGACTCAGACCATGACAGTGTCGGGTTCAATACACACTTATTTCAGTTTGCATGGGAGATAGTATGAATTTTTATCTTATGTTATAATAGTTATATGGTTGATACAAACATGGTTATTGAGTTCCTTGTGAAAAATTCCTCTCACATGAAGCTATTTCAGCTGTTTTATTTTGACAGTTTCAATAACTTCCAGGTTGAGTTGTTTCAGGGCTCTGTCACTTTAAGAAAACAAGCTGGAGCTGGTCAAACCCCACACATCCCCCGCTCATGCTGCTGTAAGCTAAGAAGCTACGAAATCCAGGAGGGGCTCAGAGTAGAGTTGCCGTTCCTCCAGCAGCAGCTGCTCTCATGAATGTAAGAGTTCTATTCTAATCACCCCGTCTGTGATGTAACAAACAAGCATGTTTTAAAATGTGCTTGTTTCAGACACATATCTCCAATAACCATATGCTGAAAGAAAATGGATAGACACGTGGTTTTTTTTTTTTCATGTTTGGATTTTTTATAGAGGCAGTAGAAGCTTTTTTGTAGGAAATATGCTCTTTAAATAAAGCTGTCTTGTCTTTAAAATAAGGAAACAGTGTTTGCTTTTAAAGTCCTTTTCCTTTATTACATTTAGGACTTACCCTGGTTTCAGTGATTCTCCATTTACACAGAAATGAGTGTTTTTGTCTTATCTTTACTGGAATAGAATAGAAGAAATTAAATATAATGGGACAATTTTGAATAATTTGACTAATGACTGGCCAAGGGAAGTTTGGCTCTAGCTTTTCAAGGATATCCCAGCCAAAACGGAAATAGTGTCTGTTGACATATTACCCAAAGTTAGATAAGTGGGGGGGGGGGGGGGGGGGGGGGGAATTATACCAGCCCAGTCATTCTTAGCATAAAACATAGTAAGTGAATGGATCCAACTAGCGCTGTGAGTAAAAACGTCCTTAAAATCACTCAGTAGTGATCCAAATTCTGTTTAGACTGATTAGTAAAGGATAAAGGAATCACAGAGACAAATTTTGTCTTGGGACTGCTTTATGACAAAGCACAGCTGTAAGCCTCTGCTGAAAGATTCAAGGCCCCATTATGCTGAGCTAAAGCGAGAGGAGTACTGCCGAATCAGGAGAATGACTGTTCTGGTTAAAATGAGTTTTTTCCCCCACTTATTTAACTCTGGGAAATATGTTATGAGACAAATGTTCAATTTTGGGTGCTTAGATGTGTTCTTTGAGTGAGGTTCTATGCCGACATTACAATTAGTTAGTCCATTATTTACAAAAAAGTTCATAGGTCTTTACACGCAAGACTGTCAGACTTGTAGTTAGTTGCCGATCTAATATAATGTAATATAAATAATTAAAAACAGAAAAAGCTCATTTTTACTGATGTTGAGTAAGGCTTTATTGAACTAAAACTTGCTTGATTGAACCGGCAAAAAATATCAGCTTTCCAAAGATTTTCAAATATATTTGTTTAAAACGAGCTTTGAATGCATCTTACCAACTGCTTTGTAGATTTGTGCTTTAATTAGGTGTTAAAGTGTCACGCTTCAAGTAGCTCAATTAGAGATCATTCAGGCTAAACAATCATTCTGAGCAATCTATCACAGAACAGCAGGTAGACGTTAATCCTAGAGCACCAGTGGTGTTAGACATACCAAAAGGAAAAAAAAGTTACACAATTATGTTTCTGACACTTCATGTTTGCAGCTTTTTTTGAAAAGAAACATGTTTTCTCATATCCTTTTAAAAGGTTATGCATTACATTATTTTCCTCAAATGCTGAACTGTTTGCAAAAAAGTTTAAATGCAACGACCTGTTGTGACTAATTTAATTAGCAAATGGTTGTCATCACTCACGGTTGTGGAAAAGAGCAGACATATGACTGCGGCTTGTGCCTGAATGACTGATCACAAAATGAATTGATATTATTGGAAAAATACTGGACACACGTGACACTTCTGAGCCAGTGTTGTTTTAAAAAGCTTACCAGTCTTTACTTTGGAATGCATAAAAAAACGAGAGATGAAACCAGACATCAAATGTCCAGAGAGGCGTCCGAGGCCCAAGTTCTGGTGAGTTCTGCTATGAGCAAGGTCTGTGCTGTCATGACAAGGTCTATCTCTTACTACACTTGGTAAGTTAACCTGCAGAGCCAAGATAAAGAAAAATTGATTCAATTTTTTTTTCCCCATCCTGGAGAGTGCTTGTTAGAGCAGACGATCCATTCCGGTTACCTCAAGACCTTTGATCTGGGATTACACAGGAAGCTCTCAGATGAGAGTCTACAGTTGGCCTGGAAGAGCTCATGATGATGGGAGAGCCCGAGGTGGTCAAGGCGTCAGAAGTGAAAAGTGCTGTCGAATATACTGGGGAAGCAAGCTTGTTAGCTCACAAATGGATTATTTCATGATTGCCAGTTTTCATTTTAGCAGAGTAAGAATAGAACAAGAAGGTGTCATGCAAATTGCCTATAGCAACATGTAATCCAGGATTCATTTTCTTTTTTTTTCTTTTTTTTTTTTGCCTTAACAACTAATAGTAGACTTCTCAGATGTATTTTGTGTATCTATCACAAATAACACAGTGGACTTTATTTACTTGATTTTTCTACCATGGCTGAGAAAATGAACCAATGCTGGATGATTTATAAAAATGATAACCTAATCAAGACACTGTGTGGGCTTCAGTTGCAAATAAAACTGATTGATTATGGGAAATACACTCAATACAAATACATCACTACTCAGCCGGTGAAGTGTTCCTCTTAAAGGAGACATCATTGTGAGTAATGTGACTGATTTCATTATTTGCAAGGTGGGATGCAAGAATGGCCAGATTAAATTAAATTATTCTTTATCTGCCATTAAAGTTTTGTAGTTCGGCCCAGTGTTCAGCATGAATGTTATCAAAATGCTTTTAACACGGCTCAGTTATTCAGAAAGGAATTTAAAGACTCTGTGAAGTTGTGAGATTGTCTCGTGGACGTTCGGGTAAAGAACCCATTAAAGTTATGAGGTGGAGCCTGTGGAAATAACATTACAGCTGAAGAAAAAGTGTGTGTACATCTGCAAATATAGCAAGTTGAAAATGCCAGTAAGTTTAAATAGGAACTTGTTTGGGAAGAAGAATGGAACCCCAAAGTGCTGGTTTTTATTTTGTACCCAGCAGGACACCCTTCTGAAATGTTGTGGAGGACTTTGCACCAGATGGTCAAAAGCAATAATAAGGTTAAACACTCAATACCTAGAGGGAGCATATGGTGAACATTTTAGGACATCTTCCGAGTCTCAGAAAACCTTGTCAGATGGCTTCAGACAACAGACCAAAGAGAAAAAAAAGCATCAGATTGTATTTAAGAGTCCATAGAGTTCAGACAAAATGCTGTCAGAAAAAAATGGACTTAAATAAAAGTGACTGAGATGCATCCAGCAGATGGCACTGTTGTGAGATCATGACCAAATTGCTGTTCAAATATGTCATCAACATGCAACAGCCATCAACACCACTGTTCGTTTAATTACTTCACTCCATAGATAGATTTAGAAAAATAACCCAAGCTGTCGCCATTATTGTGGTGACAGATCCCAGTCAGACAGTCGTAGGTACAGAACACAACCAGCAGCCGGCAGAGTCCTGGGGGGTATCAACGGCAAGCCCACAGGCCCGCCCGCAGCCTCCCAGCCCCAAGCTGGCCGATCTCGGAACCCAGCGACCCGGGACCCAGGGCCACCAACCCTACCGGGGACCCAACAGAGCCCAGGAACCCAGATCCCACCAGGCAGCCATGGGGATTAATCAGGCAGACACTAAAAATCTTAAACCCCCTGACCTGGGAGCCGCAAACACTCAGGCAGACCAAGGCACCATACTCCACACCAAGTGTGACAGGGGGAGGAGAGGCGAAGATGTATAGCAGCAAAAGAAGTCCCAGGAGAGGGGAGGAGTCAAAGGCCCCACCTGACATATACAGTCATACACAAACACAGTCACACACTCCCTCCCTCATGCTCACACATACACATACAACCCAAGACTCACAAATGGGCCATTCCCATCTGTACCGGGTCGGCCAGGGCCGGGTAGCCCCAGTCGGCCCCAGCCTGGCCCGGTTGATTCCACACATCCTTGTCTTAAGCCCATGTGGGCTGATTCTACCCACCAATCAGAGGCTTGCTCTAATGGAAGGTGTGAATTTGCTGTCAGCAGTGGGTGTGTTGGCCCTGGTCGGCCTGAAGCAGACCCCCTCGAGAAGAGGGCTGAGAATGAGCCTTGGTTGGCCCGGAAAAATACCAGGCCATCCAGATATGTAAACAACCTACGCTACCCGGCCCGGGCCGACCCGGTACAGATGGGAATGGCCCGTAAGTCGTGAGGCCCAGACTTCCCTTTCCCCAGCCACTTGGGCCAGCTCCTCTGGGGGAATCCCAAGGCCTTCCCTGTCCCAGAGAGACATACTCCCTCGGAACATGAGTGCTCCAATTATTTTAAAGCAAATGTGTGGCAAAGCACATGGAAACACATCCAGCTTCAAACCGTCCTGTCCCTTTTTTTCTCCTTCAGCAACAACATGCTCATTTTTATAACTGCTATAGGTACAACCATTTTGTTAATTTTGTTTTAAACTGTATTTGACTAATAAATGGCATTTATTTTCAGGAGTTGTCTGTTACTTTAGCCATTGTCAAACACAGGTAATACACAATCTGAGTCTGAAATACACAGATCATAACGTTTTTTACAATTTGTTGAACAGTTTTTTTCTTTATTGCTCCAAAATACCCTGGCAGGTTTCAGTACCAAAGTAACACATAGAAAGTAACACATATGGATCCGTTGTTTGACTTGTTTTTCTCTTTCTTGTGTTAAAAATCAGCACAAACTGTCAAGACTGACAAAGCCCAGCCTGCTGTGGATGATGGAGCATGCTGGTACTCCCCAATATGAGCCATCCTACCCTCAAGAGAGCTGCTGTATGCAGAGAAAGTGCTGTAGAGAGAGCCAGGCTGTTTTTTGTAAATGGTCTAAACCATCCAGAAACGCTCCGACAACAGCCCTTAAAGGCCAACATCATTCCTTTTTAAAATCCACTATTTTTCCTTCTTCAGAAACAATGAGGGAGCTGAATAATACCCCAGAAAGACTACACCATCTAAAAACTTTACACTTGTATTTATTCAATTTGTATACTTTTGATGCTTTAGTTCACCCCAACCCCCAGAACTCCTCTAAAGATTCATGTTGTGATCTTAACGTTATAAATGGGTTCTCTGGCAGCTCTAAGATTAGATTTGTTTCTATGAGATTCATTTCAACCCTAACTCCAGTCTCTGTGCTTATGTGGCTTGTTTTCTTGATGAATGTCCTCTGCACTGTCAACAGCCATTTGCAAGATCTCCTCTCATATACTCGTCCATACAGAGCAGAAATTCCCTTAGCTGAGTCCAGAGGACTTTAACCTTTAGCAAAGTCTTTCAACCTTTCCAAACAAAATATACTTGTCTGAATTTAAATTATTTATAATAATGAGCCAATTAGGCTTAAAATAAAAAAAGGTTCTCTGGGGACAGCTGGTGGATAGCCAGGAGGTATAAGTCGGTATGGAGTGAGCATGGGTGATTGGGTTTTGATTGATATGTTTGCTCTGATCCTGGGGGAGTAGAAAGAGGAGTATTTAATGCTTATTGCTTCATACAGAGTAAAGTATTGATTGCAGTGGCCTCCATCTTGCCTTTGTCACACACCCTTAGGCCTGACAGCTCCCACTGCTTGACTAAGTTGTCATTATTTCTCCGTTTGCAGGAACTATTTTCAAACCTGACCGCAGCACTTTGGTCTTGTTTGCTAAGAATTGAGCAATTAAAGCAGAAAAAATGAAAGTTGTTTTTTTATTTTAACTTAATTTACAAGTTCAAAGCAGCTATGACCTCTTTTTTTTGCACAATACAAGGAAAAAGGCTCATGGAATAAATTAAAAGCCTGGCATTAATTAAAGGGATGCATACTGCCCATCACCTTTCATCTAATAATAATAAACTATTCCTGTGCTATAAAAAAATTTAGTTATAGCCATCAATCATCAAATGTTTGCACAAGCTCACAAATTGTGTGTGCAGTCAGTGATGACTTAACCAGATCAAATTTCAGCTTGTTATTGTGCATACGTGTGTGTTTGCAACAGCTAATTAGCTGAATTGGATATCTTGAGTTGTGTGGACATCAACAGTTGATGGCAATAACGTCACACAACATGTGAAGTTAAGTGTAGGCAATAGGATTGACACCTTGTTAGTATAAAATAATTTTATTTTTGTATTGGTAAAAATTTAACCATCTTTGGGTTCACCAATGTCAATTAGCTGTGGTGGTCATCTTAAATCACATTGACCTTAACTGAAGATTTTCATTAAAGTGATTGAAGCACAGACACAAGAACAAGTAATGGAGTTTGATTTGTATAATATTTAAAAGATAAATAAATGAAGAAATTGAACTTAATAAATGCAAATGTGAACCAAAGCAGAATGGCAAACAAAAACTAATTTTACTACTTTTACTCAACAGAATGAGAGGGTCTGGCAAAGTGTCCATTAAGTTGTTGAGTGATGGTCTGTGGACGAACGAGGAAGAGGACAAGTACAGGACCGGACCACAAGCTGTGGACCTCTCTGGCATTCACTCATAGGCTGGACATTCCCAGTACATCCTGGATTGTGAACGGTGCTCCAACATTTCCGTAATTTTCCTTTTGTCCGACAAGAACATTAGCAGTAGCTCAGGCTAGCATTAGCAGTAGTCTAGAAATCTAGTTGTTCTGTGGTTAGCATTACCATGACCAGCATTTGTATATTGCTGACAAAGAAGGGGTTGGAACATGCAAATGTTCAGCCACAGATGTGGCTTGCCTGTTACGTTATAAACCAGCTTTTCTCAGAGCACACCTCTTCTCACTCACCTTTTCAACATTACAAATATAGATAGAAAGCAGCTCAGACGCAACTCTGACTTTTTGGTATACTACATTTGTATAGTATTGATCTAATCAGAGGGCCACCCCGTTTCTCGAGACTCCACTTGCACCTTTATTTTTTGTATCGTAGTTTTCAGTTATTTTAATAAAATGTGATCTGTCTTAAAATGTGTGTTTCCAAATCTGCTTCAGCTAACAAAGTGCAGAACATGTCTGAAACTAGCCTTTGTGAACACTTTTTGTTTTTATCCGTGAAAATGGACAGAAATTACTTTGTTTTAGAAGTAGTTGACAGTTTCTTCTCTGCTTCATGCAACAGGCTCTTAGAAGAAAGGAGAGTGGGAGTTGAGTGAAAAAAAAAACGCAAAAAACTCTAAAATAATCCTTTGTCTGCCAGTTGCCATGGAGCCAGAAAGATACCTTGTCATTACATCTTTTTCAAACACAAATCCAGTGTATAAAAAACAGTTATGTGTTTTGTCTGTTTTACTGTTCCCCTTGGACAGATAAAGAATTTAGACCTTAAGGTGGGAAATGGCATCTTTGATGAAGCACACAGGGGTAAAATGAGAGTTCACTTCACTGGGTTGGTGAAAGATAACTATGTTTGTGGCCACAGAGGTGTGATCCAAGCTTGCTGAGCATAAAACACATGAAAAATGACAATCTGCTTTAAAGTCTGCTCAGTGGAAGCTGGTGACAGGAGGCCTGAAATCATGTTTTTGTGCAAAAAAAAATAATGAATGTAGCATTTAATTACAGATACCTATAATATACTGATAAGAACTTTCTGCTGTCATTTCACCTTCTGTGGTTATCAGTTGTCATAGCAACATGTTTATGAGAACATTTGTTTTCTGTAAGAGTGGATAAATGTCAAAAGTTCCTATTCTGGGTGTTTCTGCAATGGCTATGTATTTATCCTCTCTTTGGGGATAATGCATTGATTGTATTTCTGTTGTGTTTAACTAACATCCATCAACCTTGGACATTTTATTCATGCTTTCCTGTTGCGCTGATTGGAAGCTTGAGTCTTTTAAAAGTAATACTCTCTGGTGATATCTGCTTGGAAATGCCAGTGTCTTCACAGAGTCTTTACGGAATAAAAATTTATTTTCCTCAACGACTGGAAACATGCACCAGCACGTAGAATTTGTTCCTTATATACCCGATCTAGTTTTTTACTGGTCATATGCGTTCCTCATATTAAATTATTTTCTGTGTGAGTCTGGTCCCAGTTTTATTTGTGCATTGTCGGAGTCTTGTATTGTCGCTCAGTGTCACCAAGTGACGCCACCAACACCGGCGATATCTGATGATGGCTATATGTACTAACTAGCTGAAACATGTCAGGTAAAAGAAAATCTCCTCCTCCTTGAACCGTCACCTTATCGTGTTGGAGGAGTTTGAGTGCCCTAATGATCCTAGGAGCTATGTTGTCTGGGGCACTTAGTGCCCCTGGTAGGGTCTCCCATGACAAATTGGTCTTAGGTGAAGGGTGAGACAAAGAACGGTTCGAAGGATCTTTCATGGCGGTTAAAACGAAGAGTCGGAGTACCCGGCCCGGAGGGTTACCGGGGTCCCACACTGGAGCCAGGCCTGGGGTTGGGGCCCGTGAGCGAGCGCCTGGTGGCCGGGCTTTCGCCCATGGGGCCCGGCCGGGCCCAGCCCGAACCGGATACATGGGCTCGTCCAACTGTGGACCCACCACCCGCAGGAGGAACATGAAGGGTCCGGTGCAATGCGAATCGGGTGGCAGACCAAGGCGGGAGCCTTGGCGGTCCAATCCCCGGACAAGAAAACTAGTTTTTGGGACATGGAACGTCACCTCGCTGGCGGGAAAGGAGCCGGAGCTTGTGGCAGAGGTTGAGCGGTACCGGCTAGATATAGTCGGACTCACCTCGACACATTGCATTGGCTCTGGAACCCGAGACCTGGAGAGGGGTTGGACACTCTACTTTGCTGGAGTTGCTCCGGGTGAGAGGCGGAGGGCTGGGGTTGGCTTTTTGTTAGCCCCGAGACTCTCTGCCTGTGTGTTGGGGTTTACCCCGGGGGACAAGAGGGTAGCTTCCTTGCGCCTTCGGGTCGGGGAACGGGTCCTGACTGTTGTTTGTGCTTATGGGCCAAATATCAGTTCAGAGTACCCACCCTTTTTGGCGTCCCTGGGACGAGTGCTAGATAGTGCTCCATCAGGGGACTCCATTGTCCTGCTGGGGGACTTCAATGCTCACGTGGGCAATGACAGCTTTACCTGGAGGGGTGTGATTGGGAGGAACGGCCCACCTAATCTGAACTCGAGTGGTGTTTTGTTATTGGACTTCTGTGCAAGCCGCAGTCTGGCCATAACGAACACCATGTTCGAACATAAGGATGCCCACCGGTACACTTGGTACCAGGGCAGCCTCGGTCCCAGGTCGATGATAGATTTTGTAGTCGTATCATCTGACCTGCGGCCGTATGTTTTGGACACCCGAGTGAAGAGAGGGGCGGAGCTGTCAACTGATCACCACCTGGTGGTGAGTTGGATCAGATGGCAAGGGAACATGCCGCGTAGACCTGGCAGACCCAAATGCTAGTGAGGGTCTGCTGGGAACGCCTGGCAGAAGAACCTGTCAAGACGGTCTTCAACTCCCACCTCCGGCAGAGCTTTGACCACGTCCCGAGAGCAGTGGGGGACATTGAGTCCGAGTGGGCCTTGTTCCACTCTGCGATTGTCGAGGCGGCTGTTGCTAGCTGTGGTCGTAAGATGGCCGGTGCCAGTCGTGGTGGCAACCCCCGTACCTGCTGGTGGACACCAGAGGTTCGGGGAGCCGTCAGACTGAAGAAGGAGGCCTACAGGGCGTGGCTGGTCTGTGGGTCTCCGGCAGTAGCGGTTTTAGGCACGGGCAGACAGGGCAGTTGCCCGGGGCGGCATTTTTTCATGACACAAAAGGGGCGCACAAGCGCGGAGTAAAAAAAAAAAAGGAAATCTGCGCCGCACCGAGGTTTTCTATTATCTGTCTTATGACAGTGTCTGGATTGGAAACAGCAAGTTGGCGCCCCCTGCAGCTGCAGGCGCTCCTGCTGACTGAGAACGTTCACGTGCTCCGTGTGTCTATGAAGAACAGGAAGGGGAGGGGTGCGGCGGGGGAATTCACCTCTGCGTCTTTCCCAAATGAATGAGCGTGCAGGGGCTGAATCAACTGTATTAGCATTGCTAAAGTCAATCACATCTTAACGTTCTTCCATATTTCATTCATAATATCATAAACACAGGCCTATCATTCTTTCAGGTTTCTCTGAATTGTGTGAAATGGCCGAATAAAAAAAGGAAAAACAAAACGATTTTGTGGTCACCCCCCCATCAAGGTCAAATTGATTAGTCCTGACTAAAGGAAACTTACTGAGTCAGGAGACAAACAGAAGAGATGAACATAAAAAGGCTAAAACCACCAGGTGCCCCCATTTAGGGGAAAAAAAGAAAAAAAGAGCAGAAAGATAAAGGTATGTAGCTCTCATGATGCATGTTTTCAATTTTTTGAACCAGTTAACTGGGATTTTAACGGTTAAATGCGGTCAACTAATTGCTAACAGAGCTAATAGGGCTGAAATATTTAAACAAATATTCAAATGGTTTGAAAAAAGTCCTCGAATCATTTTTTACTGGTTCAAACTAGGATTTGTTAAATGCTCACTGCAGCTTGTGGCCTGCCTGAACAACAACAAACACATGTTGATCATGTTCACATAATAATAAATAAAACAACTCTTCAAGCAGAAGAAAACTCCCCAGTCACCACTAACTATCCTGTTTATTTATTGCAGATGGCTGCACTGATTATTTTTTACATGATTTGTTCTGTAAAAGTTGGCATTTTTGGTAGTCTACAGTTTTTTATGTCAGTTTAAATTACAATTTCAGAGGCAATTCTAAAATATTATGGATCATGATAAAGATCTATTGGAGATCTACCCCAACTTTTGGACTGCTCTGTCAGTCACTGTGGCTCAAGCTGAGAGGAGCTTTTCAAAACTTGATCAAGTCATACCTGAGGTCAACTAGGTTTCAGGGGCGGCTCACTAACCTGGCTCTGATTAGTACCAATCACTCAGTAGGGGAGCAGATTTCATGTGATGACATTATTGATGACTTTGCATCAAGGTTAGGTTTTAATTTTAGTTTGTGTTTTCTATTCTAAGTGCAATGCTGTAGTGATTACCTTTAGTTTGTTACATGTGAAATATTTTTGCTATTTAGAATATTTATTATCTATTATGTTCATATATTCTTAATATTTAGTTATTGTTTGTTTTTGTATATTTGATTCTATATATTTTGATACAGTATATAATGTATAGTGCTTTACATTCTGACAACTTCATAGTAATTAATGTAAATATGTGCAACTTAGAAAAATGAATGTTCAATAGTCGTTCTAATAAAACATGCCTGTTTGTAGAAAACATGCGTGTGTTCATGCAGGTGGGGTGGTGTGGTGGTGGTGGTGGTGGTGGTGGTGGGGGGGGGGGGGGGGCGCTCAAAGGGGGCCTCGCCCGGGGAGTAATTCGATGTAGAACCGCCACTGGTCTCCGGAGGCAGCAGACAGGTACCGGATAGCCAAGCGGGGTGCAGCAGTGGCAGTTGCCGAGGCAAAATCTCGGGCGTGGGAGGAGTTTGGTGAGGCCATGGAGAAAGACTATCGATCGGCTCCAAAGAGGTTCTGGCAAACTGTCCGGCGCCTCAGGAGAGGAAGGCAGCAACTCGCTCACACTGTTTACAGTGGGGATGGGGAGCTGCTGACGTCAACTGAGGCTATAGTCGGACGGTGGAAGGAATACTTTGAGGAGCTCCTCAATCCCACCAATGCGCATTCCGAGGAGGAACCAGAGCTGGGAGGCCTGGGGATGGACTGTCCGATCTCGGGGGCAGAAGTTGCTGAGGTAGTCAAACAACTACACAGCGGCGGAGCCCCGGGGGCGGATGAGGTTCGTCCTGGGTATCTCAAGGCTATGGATGTTGTAGGGCTGTCATGGTTGACACGTCTCTACAACATTGCGTGGTCATCGGGGGCAGTTCCTAGGGAGTGGCAGACCGGGGTGGTGGTCCCCATCTTTAAGAAGGGTGACCTGAGGGTGTGTTCCAACTATAGGGGGATCACACTCCTCAGCCTCCCTGGAAAGGTCTACGCCAAGGTACTGGAGAGGAGGGTCCGATCGATAGTTGAATCTCAGATAGAGGAGGAGCAATGTGGTTTTCGTCCTGGCCGTGGAACTGTGGACCAGCTCTATACCCTTGCAAGGGTGATGGAGGGGGCATGGGAGTTTGCCCAACCAATCCACATGTGCTTTGTGGATTTGGAGAAGGCTTATGACTGTGTCCCCAGGGGCACCCTGTGGGGGACGCTCCAGGAGTAAGGGGTGGGTGGCTTTCTGTTAAGGGCCATTCAGTCCCTTTACCAGAGGAGCGTGAGTTTGGTCCGCATAGCCGGTAGTAAGTCGGACCTGTTCCCAGTGAGGGTTGGACTCCGCCAGGGCTGCCCTTTGTCACCGGTTCTGTTCATCACTTTTATGGACAGAATTTCTAGACGCAGCCATGGTGTGGAGTGTGTCGAGTTTGGTGGCAGGAGAATCTCGTCTCTGCTTTTTGCGGATGATGTGGTCCTCCTAGCTTCATCCAGCTCTGACCTTCAGCTCTTGCTGGGTAGGTTCGCGGCCGAATGTGAAGCGGCTGGGATGAGGATCAGCACCTCCAAATCTGAGACCATGGTTCTCGACCGGAAAAGGGTGGCTTGCCTCCTCCGGGTCGGGGGAGAGGTCCTACCTCAAGTGGAGGAGTTTAAGTATCTCGGGGTCTTGTTCACGAGTGAGGGTAGGAGGGATCGGGAGATCGACAGGCGGATTGGTTCGGCGTCTGCAGTGATGCGGACGCTGAGCCGATCTGTCGTGGGGAAGAGGGAGCTGAGCCAGAAAGCCAGGCTCTCGATTTACCGGTCGATCTACGTCCCAATCCTCACCTATGGTCATGAGCTTTGGGTAATGACCGAAAGAACGAGATCGTGGATACAAGCGGCCGAAATGAGTTTCCTCCGTAGGGTGGCCGGGCTCAGCCTTAGAGATAGGGTGAGGAGCTCGGACATTCGGGAGGGACTCGGAGTAGAACCGCTGCTCCTCCGGATCGAAAGGAGCCAGTTGAGGTGGTTTGGGCATCTGGTCAGGATGCCTCCTGGACGCCTCCCCGGGGAGGTGTTTCGGGCATGTCCTGCCGGCAGAAGGTCCCCGGGTCGACCCAGGACACGTTGGAGAGGTTACATCTCCAATCTGGTCCGGGAACGCCTTGGGGTCCTGCCGGAGGAGCTGGTGGACAAGGCCGGGGAGAGGACGGCCTGGAGCTCCCTAATTGGGATGCTGCCCCCGCGACCCGGACCCGGATAAGCGGAGGAAGACGAAGACGAAGACGAAGAATAAAAACACAGAATGAACATACAAATGAGTTTAAACCTCTTAAAGATTATAAACCAGTGTCTAATGAAATACTGACACTACACAGGTGAAATCTTTACACACCCTGAACAAGAAAGAGTTTTACTGCATTGCACTTCTTTGAACCTCCAAAATGTAACAGTGTGTTGGTCTAATGCAGATAAGGAGCACACTAATAGATTGGCTATGTAAGTTGCAGTTTAACACTGTGTTCATTTTAGTCAGATTTATAATGCTTACTTTGTAAATATTAATTCGGAGATAATCACCACTAGAGCCACAATGTTTTTTTTGTTATATATATATATATATATATATATAAATTGATGTGTCAAATAAAACTTTACTCCAACTAAAGTATTTATACTGACATATACACAGCCCCATGTGGTCTAATGAGATTCTTCCAAAGGTCATTCCATGCACTCCAACAAGTGTCAGCTCGTCTTTGCTTCTCCCTAAAGACATAAATGTATTCCAGTCACATTGTGCTGTTTGCCACTGTTGGTGAACACTTGCTATTACCTGCTCCCTCTTAGTATCTTTATTAGTTTGCTCGAATGAGGAGTGAGGCCTGGGAGGTCACAGAGGGGAACATGGGGAAAGCATTTTAGACAACATAGTAAGACTGAGGTGAAACCAGCAGGAATCGAGGACGGAAAAAGCCAAGGTCTCACAGGGTTACAGTGTCCCCACACTGAAACCTTCTGGCCAACATAGAGTGATAGGTCTGCTAAAGCAATCATACATCACTTTTCACCTGTATCAAACCAATTGGCTGGCCTTCTATAGACAGCTGCTCCCTTGCACACTCTTTGACACATTGATGGATAATGGATAGACATAGCCTCCATATGGCTGATTTGGAACAGCTTTAAACCATCTATTCCTACCCCCTCTTTTCCCCACTTCTCACCAAATGACTTGGAGAGCATGACATAAACAGTGTATTCCATGCACAGACACGTGATAGGAAAGTGGCAAGCATAATCCTTCAAATCCAATCTGTTACAGATTTACAGCAACTATAAAGATCCCAATTCTCAAGTGGGCTATTATTCTAATTACCTCGAAATTTTCTGGGGTCCCAGCTGATTGGTTGTAATGATAGCTTGTTTGTGATTATAGCATCCTTCAAATTAAGCTTGCTCAAAATGCTGCTCGTGACTTGTCACAACCAGTTTGTGTGCCGCTAAAGTCGTCCATGCTGTCACCGATTTAAGAAGGAAAGGCGCTTTAGCATGTTATTGGCCCAGCTTAGGAAATATAGATCTAATGGTATTTATAGCTCATTAAAGAACAGATAACATTTGTCTGAAGAATTGATATTGTTATAATTGAAGAGTTCAAACACTATTCTGAAACAGCCAGCTTCATCAGGACTGTGTGGGTGTGGTTGGATTGACAGTGGTAGCAACACTTGCAATTAACCCTGCTGCTTTCATCAAATTTACTTGTCAAATGTAGTTAAAAGCTGACAGATGCAGTGTATAATTCTTTCTCTCCAGTTTAACCCGCCCCACATGAAAATAATATAGACTTTAGTGAAAACAAAATAAAGTAAAATAAAAAGTAAATGATTTCCTTTAAATATTCTGGGAGCTTTTAAACCTTCAAAGTGTGAAATACAAAATACTAACAATTTGAAAGCTATTTTTAAGTCAGTGTTAGGCCTTCTAAAACAAGTATGTACAAGTATCTATATGTGTACATATATATGAATGTATATAATAATCAGCCTTTGATTATGTTATAACTATAACTACAACTATATATATATATTTGTGGGGGGGGGGGGGGTTAACAACTTTATACATTTTATCATGTTGTAACAATGATATCAAATTGAAATTGGCTCTTGCCAACCAGCCGACATGCATGGGACTGGTAGGTTTTTGATGAAAATACTAATGCTGATAATCTTGATGCTCTAATCTACAAGGAGTTAATTCAAAAGCTGATTCTGGTTTATTAGAACTATAAAAGCTAATGCAACTAAGCACAACAGAAGTTTATGCCAGAATGTGACATCTAGAAACTTCTTTTTCATGCCCCAGTTGAAATAATAATAATAATAATAATAATAATAATAATAATAATAATAATAATAATAGTAATAATAATAACAATAATAATAAAGTAATATTGCACAGATACAACTTTTCTGAGTCCGGGACCCCAAAACATTTGACATTGCAATCATGTATACACATATTCCAATGCTGAAGGTGATAAGTTATATTGTTGCCACAGCTGCACCGGGGCACACTCACACAGTCAGTGTCACCTGTCTCTAGCCACCACCAGCAAGCGATGAGAGTGCAAGTGTCTTTCCCAAGGGCATAGCGACCGACACGGATGGAATCTGGGATTAAACCAGCAATCCACCAGTCATGGGTTGAACACCTAACCTCTGAGCCACTGTCGCCTTGAAAATAGGTTTAAGAAAGTGAACATTTTGTACCTAGAACTGACATATCAGCATCTGAACAAGTATGAGTGTGACGAGTTGCACTCAGGAGTCATGAGTGATTCTCAGTCAGTGATTCAATAACTCTTTGAGGGATGAAGTATGCTGTGAGGTCACATACCAAACAGCTGGATGTTGCCCCAAATTGGGTCAAACAACGGGTTCCCCAGGCGCTCCCGGGAAAGTATGTTCTGGATCTGCAGGCTCTCCTCTAAAGAGGACATGCCCAAAACTCCTCTCTTAGAGAAATCCTTACTATCCTTACCCAAACCACCTCAGCTGGCATCTCCCTCCTAGATATCTGAGTTCCTGTTTTCAAGTGGAGGAAAATATATTGGAGTTATATTAACAATCTTATTCTATCTATAGGTTTGAAATGTAGGTCAGCCAGTGAATCAAATTATTCCTTACAGACCAGTTTAGCACCCACAAAACGTCAGGTGGAGGGCTGCGTCCTTCCACAATTCTTAAACAAGACCCATACTTGAGCTTTTTCACTTGAGCCAGGAGAGCCTCCACCGAGCTGTGATAGGCAATCTTTACTTTTCATTCTAAAATGTATTCAAGGTTATTTTTACTATACAGATTTATTAAGAACCTGAAAATAGTGTTTTGATTTTTTTCTTGTGTTATTTGTTTTGTTTGGATTAACTTATCATCTCACCTTTTATTTGTAAACTATATAATTTCTTTTTCAGGATCTAACTGACAAAGCTGAGTTTTCTGAGACAGAATTTTGAGCAAACAACCGTTTGAAGAACATTTATTTAAAGAGGTTTATTAATTCAGAGCTTGATTTAGTTATGAACTGGGAGCTGAGCCGGAAGTAAACATAATGCTCTCAAGGCAAAGCTCTCAATTTACCGGTCATCTACATTCCAACCCTCACCTAGGTCACAAGCTTTGGGTTGTGACTAAAAGAACGAGATCGCAGATACAAGCGACCGGGATTAGTTTTCTCTGCAGGGTGTCTGGGCTCTCCCTTAGAGACGAGAAGCTCGGTCAACTGGGAGGGGCTCAGAGTAGACCTGCTGCTCCTCTACATCAAGAGGAGCCAGTTAAGGTGGCTCGGGTAGCTAGTTAGGATGCCTCCCTAAACCTAAAGGAAGACCCAGTACACACTGGAGGGAATATGTCTCTCGGCTGACCAGGGAACGCCTTGGGATTCCCCCGGAGGAGCGGGCCCAAGTGGCTGGGGTAGAGAAGAGTCTGGGCCTCCCTGCTTAGGCTGATGCCCCCACGACCCAACCCCAGATGTATGGAAGAGATTGAGCGGTTTGATGGATGAACTGACAAAGCTTTTTTTTCTGTGAGAAGAGATATATTTGTAGGAAATAGGGGTTGTATCAACTAGTCGACTAGTCGACTTGACTGCTCTGTAGTGACATTTTATGACTTTCATAGACTAGTCGCTGTCACGTGATAATGACCGACAAGATGCAGTCCTCGGAAAAGACAGCAGGCGACAAGCTGTGCCAGAGCGTCTGTATCTGACGCTCACCGTAAAACGGACATTTGACCGAATTGTGACATTTACCCATCCATCCATCCATTGTCTGAACCCGCTTTGTCCACGTATGGTCACGGGGGGGTGAGGGGTGGGGGGTGGGGGGGTTCTGGTGCCTATCTCCAGCAGTCAATGGGCAATCAGGGTACACCCTGGACAGAGAGCCAGTCCATCGCAGGTGACCTTTACCCTCTTGAAATTTAACCTTCCCTTCACCCCCATCCTAACCTTAACCAGCTTGCGCATACAAAGCTCTGATCGTTGACGCGCTCCAGACATCTGCGTCCTGAGCACGGCCACAGTGACATTATCAAATTAGGTGTTGCCACCTCAAAAACAAATTTAACACGCAATCATTTATGTCGGCTCATTTCCTTTTATGTTTTCTGTCTTGTATTTGCGCCTGATGCGTTTCGCTGCTGTGGAGCGGAGCGCATCACTTGTTTTGTCCTCTGGTGACTTCACCTCATCGGTGCGGCCGGCTTGCAGCTCGCACTCCGCTGTTTTTGCGGTCGGTAGATCTTTTAGAACTGCAGTTCAAAGGTAACTCATTAGGTGAATATATATGAAGCCAGGTAGCAGTTTTTCTTTAGGATTGAGAGGAAATGCAGGAAGATAATAAACAGGCAGGACAGAAAAATAGTCAAATAAAAACAAGTTAGTTTTTGTACCTGGTGGTTGCAACAAACAGACACCATTGAAGGTAATCAGAAGTGAGGAACAGAAAATGAAATAATTATTTTGATTTTTAGAGCAGCAGAACCTCTGAGAGGCTGCAGGCGCATCAGTGAGTTTGCGGCCACTGCGCAGGGGGAGAGGGCTGAAGCCAGATGCAGAAACTACCGTTGTTAAAAGAGATGTGTTTAACTTTGAAAATGTAGGCGCAATTTTAATTGTCAAAAACTCCAGCGAACCAACCCTCTTCAGGTGTATGACGTCATCAACGACTAGTCAAAGTCGACTCGATTTTCATTTCTTGATGGTCGACTTTAAAAAAAATTAAGTCATGCAACCCCTAGTAGGAAATCCAATTGTTTGTCATTTCACTTCCTAATATTATTATTATATCCTTTTTGACACCATCATCTATACTTTACAGCTTTTTTGCAAAACAAGAAGTAAAAAATCTACTTTTGTCCCTCCCAGTGAGGTCAATAGACTGACCACCACCATTAACATGTTCCCACTTGACCATTTCAAACAAAATTGTGTCTAACCTTCCATTTCAGTATTTTGTTTTGGCTTCAGAGGAGACTATTTGATCCAGTTAAGCTGCTGCAAGAGTCTAACTTTCTTCAACAGATATTTTAAACTGTTCTGATCTGGGCATGAATGCCTCCTTTCTGTCAGTGCCCATAGTGTATATGATTAACTCAGGATGTCCTTTGGCATCCGTGCTATGATGCACAAGCTGTGGAAATATTTGATGCCAGGCTCAAATGCTGTAAGGACAAACAAAGCCAGCAAGGGGAAGCTGGAGGTGTTGCAGTGAAATGAGTTTCTGGGTAAAAAGTTGAAAGATCTGGGTTCAGCACCTTTAGGCCATTGCTGCTTTCTAATTATTTACTCATTTATTTGGTTTGAATTAACCAAAAATAAACTGTTGGTTTAAGGAAAATAAATGGTTAGAGACTTTTTCGAAGATGAATCACTTGTAAAATAGTTTTCTCTTATTTTGGTCCCATTTATTGAGCCAGAAACCTCACCTAAGGGATATAACAAGTTTAGAAACAGATCTCTGCTGAGGAAATAAATGCATTATAGGTAAAAAAAAACTCTGAAAAGACTAATTCCAGTGATAAAGACAATAATTTTCATTCTAATTAAACAAAATTATTTTTCCTCTTCTTTCTCTCTCTCTCTCTAAAATGTTTATTTAGCCTTTTTATCTGCAGATGTTCATTCATTTGCTGCGGGTTTAAGTCTTAGTTCCTCTCAAACGAGTGGTCTATGCCTTGACCTTTGTCTGATTTATACATTATAAATTAAAGAGAGTCATGCAATATTTAATCTCTTCTGGGAAACAAGCTCCTGATGATTATCTTGCCTTTCTAAAGAACCTGTGATTAGCAGGACTTCAGGCTGATGAGCAAAATCTGCATCCAAAGGGGCCCTGCATTCATTATGTTTCAACGCATGTACACAAAAAATAGCTTGCATGATTGTTTGCTCTTCCAGGGAAGTGATGGTGATGCCAACGTTGATGTCCTAAATTTTGTTGTGTTTTTGTTTCGTTTTTTTAATCATTAGTGTAATCTTACAGCAGGGAAGACAGTGTGACTGTCGCGTAATAAAGGTGGACTGTTTCTATTAACCCTTACCAGTGCCGTAAACGGGTCGGCTTCCTGGGGAGGTGATTATCCTCAGGCCTGGTTAATGGTCCATACTGACAGCATTTAATGAAAATTAACAGCCAGCTTTGTGACACAGAAACAGGAAGTTGGTTTCCTCCAACAATGTGCACTTATTCGTATTACTACCGAAATGGAAGAAAAAAATTCAGCATGATTTTTATTTATTTATTTTATTTTTTTCTCCTCACAAAATTTGAAGTGATGACCAGAACCCAGTTCAGTAGCGGCCGCTGCTTAATGTAAAAAAATAAATAAAAATACCAGAATATCAGGACACTTAATACACTTCATTAAGTTTCCATTATATTTTGCTGTGGGTTACAGGCTGAAACGAGCAGTCAGATTTGCCTGTTTCTGCCAATGATATACAGACAGTGTGATGACATGATTATGGGGTCATTTGGTTAATTGCACAATGCCGCCACTATGTTGCATTCTTGAAAATGAAATGTGTGCCGCCGGCGCTGTAATTCATGCGAGCTCCATCGTGAAGACAAGCTGAGCAACTTCTGATTGCTTTTAGTCTCTTATTTCTGTCTTCTAACTGCATGTCAGCTTTTGTTGATGTACTAAGAGAGATGTGTACAACCCTGCAAGTCTCCGTGCGTGTCAGGATGGCTGAAAAAGTGGAAAAATGTAAGGAAGGATTGTTGGCAGAGAGTAGCCTGTTCTTCTCCCAGAGAGAGTTTTAATTTTGGTAAACAAATCAAGCTCACCAGCTGCAAGAGCACACAGAGGTTGGATGGGAATTGTTGTGTGCCATTCATAGTGTAATCAAGACATTAATAGTGCAATTAAGTAGAATTCCTGTGTAATCCTGTGGATGGAGTGGGAGTGCAGACAAATATCTCCCACACATCCCCCGTCATCCTCATCTGTCCGAAAGCAGCCCTCTGCGCCTATCCCCTCCGTCTCATGTGTTCCAGCCCCTTTAATCTCTGTCGTTCACACACTCTGCCTCTCTGTGCAACCTCCAACCTTCACTCCCATTTTATCCTTCTGAGACCCCATTCTCCAGTCATTCGTCTCATTCTCGCCACTCTGAGCCAACGCTGAGGCAAGACTGCCATCTCTGGTTGTGACATCATTTTCTCTCTGCTTTCGTCCCCCTCCATCCCACCTCATCCCTCCCTCCTCCATGTGTTTGACGTTGGAGTCCTCTTTATCCTCAGGAGTGTCTTCAGAATCAGCCAACCAACAGCGTGCTGCAGCAAGAGTGCCATCTGCTGTTTCTTAAAGATTGTTTTTTTCTCCACAGTGTTTCATCCCAGCAGAAAAGACAAAGCAACACTGCCATCTACTGTCTTTGAGTTTAATTGTTCAGCTGATTTAACTCAGAAACAAACAAAAATTATTTCTGCCTGTCACCTTTTCTGAAACATTTTGAAAGACAGCAACAAAATGTAAAACTCATAGTTTGAAATTGCTTTTTCAGATTTTTGATGTAAACAATTTCTACATTTTTTTATTTTAATAAAAAATAACTGTTACTTGATTATGTTCATTGTTTGCCATTAAAACTCTGGTTGCAGATGCTGCACACATGCATCATGGGATTTCAGGATGCTTAACAGAAATCTGCAGTTTCATCCCCCTTCTGGGGTTAGAAAACACATTTTCTCAGAAACACGTTTCCTTCACTTGAATATCTCATTAGACTAAGAAAGGCAGAAGTCCTTTCTGAGTCTAGTTCTACCCTCATGTTGAAACAATGCCATCTTGAAGTTAAAAGATTGTTTACAGACTCTCAGTCACTCATCTCATATTTGACCTGTGAGAGCAAGCCGAGCACCCACAAATGCATTCACACATTGGCAGAGCCTGTTTACTCCATGCAGAGAGGCCACAGCTGGGATTCCAACCTTTGACCTTCTGCATGGCAACAATACCAACTGGGCCACCATGCAGCCTTGCTCACCAACACAAAGACTGAAGCAATGTGCCACACAGCACAGCCAAGGTTTAAGATTCTCCAGGATGCCGTGTTGGCTTTTTTTACTTGTGTGTAATGGAAAGTGATCGGACATCTTCCATAACAGGAAATGGTCTGACAAGAAGATACAGCAAAGAGTGACCAACCGCAGCCCCTCTTATCTTGAGGACTTTTACAGGAGCAGAACCAAAACAGAGGTCATAATGATGCCTGTCACACTCTTTCCTTCTCCTTCCTCCTTCCTCAGACAGCTCCATATCCATTTCTGTGTGAAAAAACCTGTTTCCAGAAAATTCAGTAGATGAAATGAAGTAATAATGATGTACATGTATTTCATGGATGCAAGGCAAAATGTTTTGGCTTTTTAGCAGCATCGACAGCAGTCTCAATATGTCTCAAACCATCTGACTCTTGCAGAACTTCCATCCATCAGCTCCTCCGGGGGAATCCTAAGGTGTTCCCTGGCCAGCCGAGAGACATAGTCCCTCCAGCGTCTTCCCTTGGGTGTCCTCCCAATTGGACGTGCTTGGAAAACCTCACCAGGGAGGCGTCCAGGAGGCTTCCAGACCAGATGCCCAAGCCACCTCAACTTGCTCCTCTCGATGTGGAGGAGCTGCGGGTCTACTCCGAGCCTCTCTTGATGGCCGAGCTTCTCACCCTATCTCTAAGGAAGAGCCCAGCTACTCTGCTGAGAAAACTCATTTCAGCTGCTTGTATCCATGATCTCATTCTTTCAGTCACTACCCAAAGCTCATGGCCATAGGTGAGGGTAGGAACGTAGATCGACCGGTAAATCGAGAGCTTTGCCTTCCGGCTCAGCTCTCTCTTCACCACGACAGATAGGTACAATGCCCGCATCACTGCAGATGCAGCACCGATCTGCCTATTGATCTCACGCTCCATTTTTCCCTCACTCGTGAACAAGACCCGAGATACTTAAACTCCTCCACTTGAGGCAGGGCCTCATCCCTGACCTGGAGAAGGCATTCTACCCTTTTCCGATTTAAGACCATGATCTTGGATTAAGAGGAGCTGATTCTCATCCCATCTGCTTCACACTTGGCTGCGAATCGCTCGAGTGAAAGCTGGAGATCACTGTCCAATAATGCCAACAGGACCACATCATCTAAAAAGGCAGAGGCCCGATGCTCAGGCCACCAAAACAGATCCCATCAACACCTTGGCTGTGCCTAGAAATCCTGTCCATAAATATTATGAACAGAATCGGTGACAAAGGGCAGCCTTGGCGGAGTACAACTACTACTACAGTTTGCTATTACATTTTGGCCACCTATTTAAGTACTCTGGAATTGATAAGGGAATTGATTAAGATCTGGATCGATAGACTGAACCAGCAATGCCATTAATATTGATAAATGTATCAATTCCCACCCCTAAATCTGTCAAAGTATCTCATCACGTCTCCCAGAAATTAATTTTTAGTAGATGCCTACAACATTAACACTATAATCATATATATATGTGTTTGAATTGACTCTGTGTGCTAATCTTCATTATGTAACATGATGCTTGGTTACATATTTTGTAGGGCTGTAGCGAAGTCTCGACGAAGTCGACGGCTCGATTCTAAAAATGTGTCGACGTCAGATCCGGAAGTCGACGCACCGCGCCCACTTGTTGCATCCCCAGGAGTTTGTAAATAGAGGAGGAATCTGCCTGTTCTTCCTCTAGTTCGCCCTCTTCTCCGCCTTCACTAACATCTCCGCCAAATACCGAAGACCCGGAACAACGTCCGTCCACTACTAGATTATTTTCCTGTTTTGCCCCTTCGTCTCCCGGCAACGGACAACAACTTCCGGGGTCAGATGCGCTGCTTCGTGTCTATCGCAGATGTAGAAAATCACCGGGAGCGCTTCTCCCTTAATAAAGGAGCTTCTTTCAGACATGAGGAGAGCTGTTTTGGTAGTAGCAGTCTCTCCTCCGTGCTGGTCTGTTTGCTGCTGGGTGTTTTTGGTTTATTTAAACTTGGTAACTTGAACTTAATGTTGGTAAAGCTACTGTTAGCATCTTCGCTAACAGCTTCTTGCGTTGGGATAAGCTGTTACGTTTTGGTTTAGAGTTCATCTTTTTTGTGGTGTAGATCTCCCTTTTATTACATTTAGAGTGTTGTGGGTTTTCGGTTTAGTGTAAAATATCACCTGAGTTTGGTTTAACCCGTAAGACCACTCGCCTCACGCACATAAGTGACCAAAACAAAGCAGCATGGAGACACTCCATCTTCTACCACCTCTCAGGCAGCAGCCTGCACTCCCAAGTTCTACACGTCACCAGAACATAACCAACCGCAACACAATAAAAGCAGTGTTATACAAAATGGAAGGCCTGTAGTGTTTATTCTCTTACAGTAAGAATTTATCAATTTTTTTTTTGAGGAATTTATTTGAGATTTTCTGGTTTTTGTTAATTGTGCAATAGAAAAATAATCATTAGATTAATTTTCTAAATAGTCATTAGAATAGTCGACTATTCGATAAAATAATCGTCAGAATAATCGTTTTAAAAATAATCGTTTACCCCCAGCCCTAATATTTTGTAATCAAAGTATGAATCATAAAAATTGAGAAATTTATATTGTGAAACTTGAAAAATGTAAAAACAAATTACAAACTTGTTATAAGAGGTCTGTCGAACGCTAGACTCCCTACAGTGCAAAAAGCACAGTGTTCCATGTAACTGGAATGATTTATACTGCACATGTCCCCGAAGGCCACCATGGAGACAGTGTTTTTATTGCTGCTGATCACATTCAAACCACATGCAGAGCCAAGTGGAAATGTTGCTGATATCCTGGTAGAAGCGAAGTGCCTGTAGCTTTTCTTGTTTTATGCTTTAAGTGCATCTGTACAGTTTAGACTAATGCCTCTGGATGCCTTACATCTACAGTATCTGCAGATTTCCAATCCAAGAGTCAGGAATTATCACTTATTATTGTCTAAATAGTTTTCACTGTACTGTACACATCTTTTATTTGAAAAAAAATTATAAAACATCAGTATAAGTCAATTTACAAAAGCCATTATTGTCTGAGTGCTTTCATTCGATACAATTTTGGAGGGGAGGGGGTGATATGGACACACTAAAATGACCCAAAAACAGCAAAACCCTCCATTTGTTTTTATTTTTGACATTAAATTAATGATATAAAATCTAAATGATGAATATGGGAAGAAGTCGTTATCTGGAGGCTAACAAGAGAATTTGAGAACTTTATTCTACAAAGTCTTTTAACAAATAAAATAACTAAATTAGACCTGTGTGCCCCACGACTACTACTGGGCTACATTGTAGCTCATCAACACCAATGTGTGAATGTGTGTTTATAGGGGGATGACTGATGGTGTTGCAAAGCACTTTTTTTTTTGGGGGGGGGGGGGGGGGTATAGGAAGGTGCTACATCAAATGCAGGTCATTAACATTCTACCATTTAAAAACACATGTGAAGGGGCATTGATATATATCTTAAATAAACTAAAAACCAGTACAAAACCTACTGATGATGAAATATGGGACTGCACGTGTAATGTTTATTAAAAGTTTGTTATTATTTATCTGTTTGGAAGTAATTGAAAACTACTTCCTTCAGTTTAAGGACTATTTTAGATTACCTAACATCTTATTCATAACAAAAGCTGTCATGCTAAAAAAAAGACTCCATCAGCAGCTAGTTTTATGTTTGCAAATGGTTTCCACCAGAGGGTGGAAGTGCATCATCCCATCTGTGTCCACTGTCCTCTGATCAGACTCTGAGTCTGTGTTTTCATGCTGCTGAATCCGGTTTGACTCCTGTACAACAAAAAGCAAATAACTCAGGTCAGTTGTGGCCAATGTCTACTTTGGGTGGGACATTTACTTCTGGTTTTAGATAGTTAAGTGGCAACTTTTGGGTTTCTTTTTAATTTTCAAAGTTAAAGGGATGTTCTCATCCAGCCAGCCTTCAGGCCACAGCACATGGATTTGATGCATAAATGGGTTGCATGGTGGCGCAGTTATTAGCACTGTTGCCTCGCAGCAAGAAGGTTGCAGGTTCGAAACTCGGCTGTGGCCTGTCTGCGTGGAGTTGCATGTTCTCCTCATGCATGCGTGGGTTTCCTCCGGGTACTCCGGTTTCCCCTACAGATCACTGCATGCCCTACAAAGTGAAAAATTGTACGTCGCGTTGGATTAAAGCGTCTGCCAAATAAATAAACATAAACATAAATCAACTACATCTTGGAATAACGTTTAAAAACAACTCCCTCTATTTAAAAAAGGATGACCCCGGTCTGATGAGACCTTTAGACGTTTTTTTTTAAGTTAAGTGTTTGTTTTAACAGAACAAGGACTTTCTTGTGAAATAGTACAAAGTCTGTATTTGATAGAGCATCTTTGAGGGTTCTACAACCCCCCAAGTTGCTCTACAACATAATCAGTCATTCACCCACGCACACACACATTCACACCCTGTGATGATGAGCTACAATGTAGCCAGAGCTTCCATGGGGCACACTGACAGAAGTGAGGCTGCCATGCACAGGTGCCACCATTCCCTCCAACCACCACCAGGAGGCAATGTGGGTTACGTGTCTTGCCCAAGGACACAACTACAGCAACAGACTGAGCTGTACTCAAGCCTGTAATCTTCCGATTACTGGGTAGAAACGTAAATCCTCTGCAACCATTGTAATACATCAGCCACTGAATGACTTTCATCACAGATTCCATACCTTGGAAAAAAATTAAATAAAAAACTCATTTGGACATTTTGCTGACAGACTTCCACAATGAAATTTTCTAATTGTCACCAAAGACATGAACAACAAGTGAGACAAGGAGGGGAACGATTGACTGACTGAAAAAAAGAAGGTTAAGCAGAAATCGATACTCCAGTCTCAGCCTGGACTTGGACTCACACTTTGAAGACTCAAGTCGACTTACAAATGTCCCTGAAAGACATACGACTTGACTTGGATTTGCACCTCATAGACTTCAGACTTAATTTGCTCAGTAATCTTAGAGACTTTAAGCTGTACTTATACTTGTCCTCATGGCATATGTCTTGACTTGAATGTGCCAATCAAATACTGAAGACTTGGCATGGAGTTTTCCTCTTAAAAACTTGAGATTTGACATGCACCAGTCCCTCAAAGACTTGGGACTTGATTAAGACTCACTCTTCAGAGACTCAAGAAATTACTTTCACTCACCCTTTAATTATGTGAACCTTGAACTGAATTTTTTTTCTCAAAGACTAGGTACTGACTTGAACTTGCACTTCAAAGACATGGAACTTTTTTGTTTACAATTTCTTCCAGGGTAGTGCTCCCCCCTACCTGGCCAAGCTCCTGAACAGACATTCCCCATCATGAACTCTGCGCTCCTCTGACCAAGGCCTGCTCGCTGTCCTAGGTGTCGTACTCGTGGGGGCCGGGCTTTCTCAGGCCTAGTCCACATGTAGCCGGGTTTTAAAAAAAAACGAATATCCGCCCCTCCAAAAACTTGCATCCACACCACCTCATTTTTTAAAAAAACTCTGTCCACACGTACCTGGATAAATACGTTGTTAAGGACATGTCAGACCTGTAGGCGGCAGTACTTCCCCCGTTCTTAACCTCGCCCTTCGTCTGTGGTCTTCCGCAAGGAGCAGTAATTCCGCTTGCAAAAACAAACAAGCAAAAGGCGCTTGGACAATTGATAAAGCGAGTGCAGCTCTGAGGGCATCCATGCTGTCGGCTAGTGAAAACACAGGTCGCACACGTGATGTCAGCATTTTTTGTCGCGGAAAGTGACGTTGCGGACCTTAAAACTCCGATTTTGTCTGTTCACACGCAGACACCCAAAACAGAGAAAACGCAGATCTTCACTTTGGCCGGAGTTTTTAAAAAGATCCGTTTTCGTGTGGATGACAGGCCAAAACGTAGAAAAATATCTACGTTTTGGCAGATCCCCGGCTACGTGTGGACAGGGCCTCGGTCCTAGCCCCGTCACTCTGGAACCAGTTGCCACCCTCAGTCTGTCACGTTGTGGGTGTGGAGATGATGGATCAAGTGTGGTGGAGCAGCTCAGGAGGCAAAGATGCAGGCTCGGATAAAGTAAAAATGAATTTAATAACAGGGCGGGAACGGCAGGAACAAACACAACGCTGACAACTAACACACAATGATCTGACGAAGGCTGGTACAAGGAGGGAGGTATAAATACACAGGGAAAACTAGGAACACATGGGCAGGTTAACGAGGGGCAGGTGAGAACAATAAGGACTAATCAGGGCCGGAGAGAGACGCAGTCAGGCTATCCCCATCTCTGCCAGCCTTTAAGAGTCACCTAAAACGCACCTCCTCCGCTTGGCATTCCCTGAATGTGTATGAGTTAGGCCTTCATTTATGTTAATTTTAATTCCCTGCTTTCATCGGTCTCTTTATCTCTTGTTTTACCCATTTCTTTTCTACTTTAATGTTTTTACCTCTTTCTCTCATGTACCATGTTCAGCACCTTGGGCTTCCCGACAGGGTCGTGGAAGGCGCTTTGTAAATAAAGCTTTGATTGACTGATTGATTGATTGAACTTTTGCTTGGACTTCAGAGTCTTTAGACTTGGACATGACATGAGACTTGGCTTAGACTCAGCTACTCACAGCACCTTAAAAACCAGAACCTTGACTTGGACCTACGCCTCCAAAACCTGAGACTGAATATAAAAAAATGATTGGTGAAAAAAAGTTTAAGGCATGATAAACAGATGCTCCATTAAGGTTCAGTATTTTATTTATCTAAGACCTGATTGTCAGCAGAGCAAACACCAGAACTTCTGGAACCTGAACCAGTAACATAAACCTCAACGACGTGTGGGAAAAGTATCAATTAGAGCTGTTTAGCTGTAAAAAATAAAATCACGAATAACTTGTTGTAAAATGTCCATGTTTCCATTCCCAGAAAAAGCATAAAAAGACCAGAAACACTGAGCTTACTCAAACACACACACACACATTATCTGTCCTGCCTCCCCACTGGCCCCTTTTCCCTCCCCTGTGCCCCATATTCTGGAGCCCGACTGTGAGTCTGTGGCGCCTCGCTCACTACCGACAGCTTAATGCTGCAGCAGAATCCAGCATTTTAGAGGGACAGAAATAAGATGGAATATTAAACGGTTTCCTTTCTGGTTCTGCGCTGGCTTCCTCATCAGGCCTGTTCAGTGATCTTTAATAACGGAGTAAAACAGCATGTAGCTGGAGACACAGTGCCTGCTATTGTGCCTCCATCTTTCTGATGATGATTTGAGGCAAACGTTATGACATGGGGGGAGTTTTTCCACTCACAGGCAATGTTTTTCTCCACCAACTTCAGCCTGTCAAGCGGGTGTTGGTCACAACCTTTTCAAATGAATTTCAGGACTCTATTGGACTATAGCATGGACTTTTTAATGTAAAACATTTTAAATCTGGATAAACTCAAAGTAATGCACGACGAAGCTTCAAAAACGTAGCTTTACTTTATTGTGTTGAAAGTTTGGGAAATAAAGGCCCCGCCTCCTTAGAAAGTCCACCTGTTTTTGCTATCAGCACATGCACTTCTTAGAGTTTGATCACCACAAAACTTTTTATGTTATATGAATGCAAGTCAGTACATGTTATTTCATGCCTTCTTACACTCTCACAGTTTCAGTGAGCATTAGCTTGCATCAAAGAACCATTCAAACCTACTGCTTTTCTCAGAACAATGTTGCCAGCAGCCAAAAGCCAGTTATGGTTTTTACCCTCTAATTTAAGCCAGTTAGACCTGCAGATGCATTAATCACATTACCTGAACTGTTCTGAGCACATTCAGTCATGTCAGGAAGTGTGCAGACAGGCAGGGCTTGCACTGTCTTTCTTCCCCTTCACTGAGAAGGTTCAAAATGAGGTTTACTCGAGTACAGTAATAATGTAATGTCTGCGTGTTGCATCAGGAATCCTAATGATTTTGGCTGTTTACCAACTTTATTTCTGAAAATACATTTTTGTGCACTTGAACATTCTCCAAGACTTTTGAGTCACTGTCAACATATTTTATATGTATGAAAACTACTTTTGGAAAAACACAAGACATGTAAAACTAAAATGGATAATGTAAAAAAAAATGTTTTACAGCATAGAATTAAATAATTGAGATGGATGTTCCATAATTTAGATATGACATTTTAGATAAAAAGCATGTTTATGTGAAAATAAAAAGTTTTCCTTTTCTATTACATGGTAAGGTTATGTTTTCCTACTTGTACACATAAAACTGCTTAGTTACTAATATGTTTTGATTTATTGTGATGTAACTATATTTGAAATACCGTAAATACTCTAATACTGGCCTGTAATCCATTACCGGCCGGGACTCCTACATTAGCCGGTCTAGCTTTCAGCAGGAGTAAATAAAGGTCAGTCACTAATAGGCGTTGCATGACTTAATTTTTTTAAAGTCGACAGTCAAGTAGTGAAAATCGAGTCGACTTCAACTAGTCATTGATGACGTCATACACCTGAAGTGGCGGGGGGGGGGGGGGGTTCAGTAGGTTCGCTGGAGTTTTTGACAATTAAAATTGCGCCCAAATCGAAGGAATTGTCTAAGTTAAACACATCTCTTTTAACAACGGTAGTTTCTGCATCCTACTTCAGCCATCTCCCCCCTCCCCCTGCACAGCAGCCGCAAACTGATGCACCTGCAGCCTCTTGGAGTTCCTGCTGCTCTAAACATTAAAATAATTATTTCATTTTCTGTTCCTCACTTCTGATTACCTTCAATGGTGTCTGTTTGTTGCAACCACCAGGTACAAAACTTGTTTTTATTTGACTATTTTTCTGTCCTGCCTGTTTATTATCTTCCTGCATCTCCTCTCAATCCTAAAGAAAAACTGCTACCTGGGTTCATATATATTCACCTCATGAGTTACCTTTGAACTGCAGTTCTAAAAGATCTACCGACCGCAAAAACAGCGGAGTGCCGCTGCTCGCCGGCCAACTACAACGGGACCGTTTTTGCTGCGGAGTTCGTGCCGGAGTGGAGCGGAGATAGGGGAATCTTGAGGGTGCGTCACCGGAGAACAAAACAGGTGATGTGCCTCGCTCTGCAGCAGCGAAATGCATCAGGCACAAATAACAGACAAAAAACATTAAAGGAAATGAGCCGACATGAACGATCGCGTGTTTGATTTGTTTTTGAGGTGGTGACACCTGATTTGGCGGTGCTCAGGATGCAGATGTCTGGAGCGCGTCAGCGATCAGAGCTTTGCATGAGCAAACTGGTTAAGATTAGGATGGGGGTGAGGGGAAGGTAAAATTGCAAGAGGGAAAAGGTCACAGTTTGGTTAAATGTCCGTTTTACCGCCGGTGTCAGTACCAATGCTCTGGCACAGCGCGTCGCCTCCACCTCCCGATGCAGGGGCTCGTCACCTGCTGTCTTTTCTGAGGACTGCATCTTGTCAGTCATTATCACATGACAGTGACTAGTCGATGACAGGCATAAAAATTCACTACAGAGCCGTGAAGTCGACTAGTCGACTAGTTCATGCAACCCCTAGTCACTAATAGTGGCTGGCTTTACGACCCAAACCCAGCCACAGTTCTGATCACTGTAAAGTACTACTGATCTTAAAATATTTTAATAAATAGCATACTTGTGTAAAGTTCAAAAGGGTAAATTTTTCACCATCTACATTGACCAACATAATAACCTTTCATCTACAGCAATAATCCACTTTCTGTTTGGCCTTCTGAATCCCGAAGGTCCTGCTCAGCGCGTGTTGTTACTCCATGGAGACAAAACATTCAAATAGACATGATCCCAAGGTCCTACACTCTCTGCTTAGAAGCCAGACAACATTCTTCACTCTGAATAAGTGAAGACTCCATGATTTTAGAGTTATATGTTAAATAATCATATCAGATGAATGAACAAGATGTTTAAATCAAATGTTTGAATAACCTGTGCTTAAACCAATGAATTTGAAATGCGTGTTGTTCTTACAATGATTCATTTATATCACAAATCACTATGTGTTTGATTTAAGGTTAAAATGCACGTCACATAAGAGTTTTAAGACATTCTCATTCAGTGTTAAAAACATCTTTGTATCGGCAAGAAGGAGTGGCTTTCTGAGGAATGTTTTGGTAAAGCCTTCCAGACGTGGCATATTCTGATTTGCCAGAATATGCCAGGAATTATAAATAATGAGTTTATTAAAACAGGATTTACTTCCCGATTAATTCAGTTTCTAGCTGACCTCCGATGCGGCCAAATCTCCTTTGACCTTAAGTTTCTGCGACGCTGCAAGTGATTACAGACACAACAGCTGTTTTCAGAGCTACTTCATCTCAGACATCCACCTTGGACACCTAATCTGCAGACCCCAGGTTGCATCTCATGGCCCGGGATGCTGAACTGAGAGGAAGCTACTAATCTCTGATTATTGTAGTTTCGATGTCCGGTGACCTCACCACTCTGACCGCAAACCTCCGGACCGCCGGGAGCAACTCATACAAGGGTATCATAAGCCTGCATACTGGTGTCTGATGATGTTTATAAATAAATAACTCTAGTTTATAACAAACAACAAATTATTTTACACCCAGATTTCACTATTTCTCTCAGATACAAAGAATGGTTGCTATAACATTTAGCTTCCATCACAACCCCTCACATCCACCACACCACATCTCCTTATCATTAGTTTAGGAAAAATAATTAAATTCATTTGATAAACTATTTACTGACTCTGTCTGAATTAATACGAAGTGTGTTTATGGTCCCCGAATGAGCAAAAAACCCTAGAATCTTCTGATTAAACATTCAAAGATCAATCAGATTGACATTTCATATCTGTATGCAATATCACATCTTATTGGTCATAATTAAAAATGTATCCTGTTACACTTACCCACTGTTAATGAATTAGAGTCTCACAAAACACGACGGCACATCTGATCACGTATAAACAATAGAATCACTTCCTTCTTCCTGTTCTCAAGTCCCACGTGATTAAATATTATCTATCTTATTTAAGTAGAAGAAATTATCTTTTATATAGCACCTCTCAAGATAAAAAATCATGAGGCACTTCCGAAGCACAAAAAAATATATAAAATATTTATATGCTGTTAACAAATCATATGTGAGATGTCCACATATCAGGAAATAAGACTCCAAATCCTGTCGTCTGAAGCCACCAGCAGACAGGGCCTGGCATGCCTGCTGGTGGTGGTCAGAGGGGCCGGTGGCACCAGTGCTCAGCAGCCTCACTTCCGTCAGTGCGCCCTTAGATATATATTTTATCGGACAGAGGAAAGCCCAGTACCCTCCTTTGAATAAATGAAGTAAAATGGGAGGTTCCCATACTGCCACATTAGCCATGTCACACATCTCGTCACACCTAGACAACCCAAAAAAGGGAAAAGACGTGGAGCTGAGGGTAGGGCTGTTATGGTGGGAGCAAATGAACCAATGCAGCTACTAGCTAACTTAACTAACCCAAGAAGCCAATCACGAGCTCCAGGACAACCTACCCGCGTGACTGTCTGGCCTCCGTGCGAGGCTGTAGTTGTGCTAGTTGCCTGAGGAACTCTAATATGGCCTGTATTTGATTTAGCACCTTCTAGAGTACTAGAAACCCCAAGGCGCTTTACAAAATAATCAGTCATTCACCCATTCACACACATTCACACCCTGGTGGTGAAGAGCTTCATTGTAGCCACAGCTTCCCTGGGGCACACTGACAGAGGTGAGTCTGCTGTACACCGGCCCCTCTGAACACCACCAGCAGGCAAGGTGGGTTAAGTGTCTTGCCCAAAGACACAGCGACAGACTGAGCGAGGCTTGAACCTGCAACTTTCTGATGACGAGGAGAGCACTTAACTTCTGTACCACCGTATGGACAGTTAAATCACAAGCAGAGAGCTCAGAGCTAGGTGCCCTGGCCACTTAGGTCAGCTTATGCTCCACCGCAGTCAGACATCAGTGGGACATTAGCTACATGCTAACCCAAAGCTAATTACGTTTTTTGGGGCATTTTTAGAAAGAAAAATGTGGTTTAGCGACTCCAAAGTTAAGGTACCTCCGGCTGAACAAGGATAGCGGAGGCTATAAGTCTTTGCTGGTCCACTGTGGTCAAAGATCCGTGAAGCCACCATTACCTGCGCTCCTGGAGCTGGAGTGGCCATCGTCTTAGAGCAATCAATACCATAGTTTGCAATCTTTGTCCAAATAATTCCATGATTAACAGCCAAACACAAATGCACAACTAAAGTTCAGAGAATTGTAATGGTCGAGCGTCTGTTAAAATGAGGCCGATCCTGAGACCTTCCCCGCAGCTATCATGCTACCGTCAATGAAATATAATTATTATTTCAAGCATTTAATTACTCCTAAATGAAAGAGTTACAGTCCTGACAACTCTGAGGGGTTGAATTTGTTTTGTAAGGAACCTAAAAGTGTTTTTTGAACCCGACTGTAAACTTATTGATTTCTGCTGTGAAATTTATCATTTTTAGCGAGAGAGTCAATGATAATTTGCTCACTTCTGGCGCCAGCCCCCAAAGGATGAGGGGAGAACTGCATTTTTTGTCACATCCATTATGCTTCACAAAATCTAGACCAAATTGCCCTCTTGAGTGCACCCCAGGGCAGCTGTGGCTACATTATAACTCATCATCACCAGCATGTGGATATATGTGTGAATGCGTGGATGACTGATTGTGTTGTGAAGCGCACTGGGGTGTTGTAGAACCCTAAGAAGGTGCTATACAAAGACAGGCCATTTACCATTTAGTAGTGGTAGTATACATTCAACCAGTGCTGCGTATGAGACAACCCCAATAAAGTCTGACGTGCTTCCTAATGTGCAGGTTTACCATCAACACCCATATGTGCATGATAGAAGTGTTTTTGATCAGTTGTCTTCTGTGGTAACCTTTAGGCATAAAGGGGTTCAATAAAAGGATTCCCAAAATTTTAAAGATAAAAACTTAGATTTAGAACATTTTTGCATCTTTTTGTGTTTCACCATGTCTGTTGTTCACAGACAACAAAAAACTGTTTCAATTCAGTTCTTTAACCCTTTTTTTATCATTGATGCATTTTTTGAAGCAGCAAATGTTAGCATGTACATTATATGAAGAGTGTAAGGTGATTCACCTGGACTTTTGTACTTGAAATTATTGTATTGAGTTGCAATGATCTCACACCATAAAGTGCTTTTGACATTCATTTTAAATTCCAAATGTCTCATTCGAGAGGACAGGTACGGATGTTGCATCCAAAATCTATAACCTCAGTTTGTTTACATTTCCATGTTTACACAAACTGTGCAGTTTGGTTATCACTCAGCTGCTGAATTGTGAGTAAAATTACCTACACTTGCTAGATTTTATAATCTATCTGCTCTCTAAAACAAAACATTTTCACCACATTATGTCACCTGTGTTTGAAAACCACAAGCAAATACCAGAAATAAGAGAAGGAGAAAATGAAATGCACTAGTCATGCAGTGCGAGGGCCTATCTCAGCAGCAGGACTGACAGGCCTGTAACTATTGTGGCAGGCTGCAGGATGTGGTGTTAACCTAAGGTGGAAAACAGCCAAATGCTCTGAAGTAATCGGGTTCAAGTTTAGGTCATGTGACCCCAAAATGATAAGGTGTGGGGCCGTGGACAAGTCAGGAAACTGTTGTTTTTATAAATTCCAATTATTTAGTTGTTTAAGTCCACTCTCACACACTTTAACACACACTTCCTCCTGCAGCAAAAAGAGTCCTGCACAACATCAGCCAGTTAGCCAGATGTGTACGGGTCTGAAGGCTGTGGAGGCCTGATTAGGAACACCCAAAGGATAAGAGTTCACGAAAGGGTCACTGTGACTGGACTAAAAACAACTGATTACATAATACTTAAAGCAAGCATCATGGGTTTGTTTTCTTATTGTATGTTTTTTCCCCCTGGCTTTACATGTTCAAATGAACTTGTTAGTTTTCTTTTTGTGAACCCCATTTTCTCCATGATTCTGCCTGGCCTTGTTTCTAACTTTTGTGTTCCTCTGAGCTCCTTTCTTCTGTGTGAAGACTCGACTGAGTCAAGACCTTGCCTGTGCATTAAGCACTCGTCTGTGAATCTATTATTTTCCCAAATGAGCAGTTTAAGATGCTAGCCCCTGCTTGACCTCAAGGCTCAATGATAAACCAGACATGTGGACGCCCAGTTAGGCTCTACTTAAGAATTTTGCAAGAATCCAGCCCTGAAATGGGCAGTTTACCAAACAGAAAGGACATAACGTTCTTTAAAACTGTTCTGCCAATGCATGTCCTGACATCTGACTCCTGATTGCCGCACATGAAGACAACCAGACTCTTAATTTATTCTTTTAATTGGCACTTTCACTGACATAGATGTATTTCCTTTTGCACTGTGTGCTAATGGTAGGATGGCATGTCTTTTCTGAATATATTTGTAAGTTATGATTAGCTTTGGCAAATCCAAGAAGTGTGAACTCTTACATGGACTCGTGAAAAACTCTATAGAATTAAATAAGGAATTAAATACCATACAGCAGAGAATACGCACACACACACACACACACATTTTTTTTTCTGCTGCATCTTTATTTTGAACAAAAATAAATTATAAATTGAAAGATTCAAACAAGAGTCAGAATATGTAATAATAATAATAATAATAATAATAATAATAATAATAATAATAATAATGGACTAAATTAATTTGCTTATTTTACCTAGCCCTAATTTAATTTTCACACTGCAATATTTCTAATATTCTCAAAGCACAACAACCCCTGAGTACAATAACTTGTTAATGTAGCACGCAAAAGTTTTGCATCTTTACTATTGTTCCGAAATAAAACACCACTAATTGAAATACACATACTTTTAAGTTCAGTTCCAGCGTAATGCTGTTCCACATTAAATTCCCTTCTCAGATAATACCCCCCTGTCTAAAGAGAGGGGGGATAGAGACAGGAAGAGGGGGAGAAAGAGAGAAAACACTGATAGAAACATCAGTTCTCATCAGAGAGAATGGGGTTCTCTCAGGAAGTGGCAGAAATCTCCCACGGGTGTAGTGACAACTCCTGCCCTAAATCTCTCTGTCTGTCTGCCTCTTTGGCAGCTGAGCTGTGTTTTATGTGTCATTCTGACCTTCTCGGACTTCATGCCATCACACAGATGCCTCCATGCTTCTCACTCATGTACACTAAACAAAAAAACAAAAACCAGGTGAGAAGTGTAGCAAAATTGACTTTTTTTGTTATCAGTTGATGTTTTTTTAGATAATCATAGAAGATTTTTCAAAAAAGTACTGATGACTCTCTGCTTTAAACACGTGCTTTTTTTCACCAGCCTTCACTGATTCCCTCTTACACCCCTTTATTTCACACTGCCAATACCACAAAAACCTTTCCCCTTCCATTTAGATGCCTGAGGTCAATCAAAACCAAAGAAAATAAAGACAGACATGGGTGGGGGCTGCCAGAAGCTATAACAGTTGGCAGTTAGGAAATCATGCACATTTTGATGATAGAAATGTTGACAGCAGGATGAATCAAGGTACATAAATGTCATTTAATAGCCCACATTTTCTAGTCATATCTTATAATGCCTATTTACATTATTTCAATTTTCATAGCTTCATTCATTTATTAGGCCATCAGTCACAAAAGAGCTGAATCAGGGGTCTGCTTTACTCTTGAGACCTACTTTCCTTTGTTTATGTCTCTCCACTGTTTGCTAGTGTGATCAATAGTGTAGATGTAATCAGTCTTATCCCCAGTGGTGATGAATGGAAAAATGAATCTGATGCATAATTTGTTTTTCATTCAGATCAATGGCAAACAGAACAGGGATATGGGAGAGAGCCATTCTACTTTCTTCCTCTAGACAATTAAATTTAGATTATTCATTGCCCAACCCCACAGAGGCAAAGAGTGGACAGTGATGTATTTGTCTGTGTTTGTGGTGTTGGCAATGACACTCTCAGAATGTTAGGGAATTTATGTAAACGGCTGATTAATAATTGGAAACAACCAGATTCAAGATGGTTGCTGCACCCAACTGAACTTAGCTAGAACAAAAATGCCAATAATTCATTAAATTATATAGACCTGGTCTGCTCAGCCTGTCTATCTCGGGAAGGTTTTAATTAGATTACAGTAGTTATGTCAAACTTTAATAAATTTCTAAAATAAAAGGGGAAATTTGTGCGGTGCACATTGTGTTTTGTTCATCAACCACTGACCCGAGTTGGAGGCATCTCTCGTCTATGTCTTAGCTGGAGGAGTGATTTGGATAGTGGTAATGATATGGGAAAAGATAAAGAAAAAAAGTTCTAGCGAGCTGCCCATTTCAGCCCACAGGGCAGGCAAAGCATTAGGAACCATCCTCTTTTTTCACCTCAAGGTCATAACTTTCTTTGCAGTCTGCATCAGATTCAAAATAGTTCTGTCACATTCCAGCAGTCACCTGGAAGGTATCTCAGACCAGATGTTCGTATTTGGGACATCACAATTTTCTAAGACATTTAGGTTTTGCTACATGACATTTAAGCTTACATTCCATCATGTCGTTCATTACTTCTTGTCTGATCATGTTGAAGGTTTAGTTGGAAACAACCGGACTTTTCAAGTGTTCCTCAAAGACGTTTTGAACAAGTGTTTCTCATTCAAGAAGCTTCTTCAGTTCTTAGTTCTCACATTTCCAACTATACCTTCAAAACCCTGCTCAAGCAAAATTTGACAGTTCCCTTGCAACTTTGACTAACAAACCCAAAAATTTCAGTGAGGGAAAAGGATAGCTAGCTGGCCAGCTTTTTAAAAAAGTGTTGTTGGAGACTCACCTGGTTTTAATGAGATGGTGACTAATAGATTTCTGATGAGATTGATGACCTGCTAGGTTATTAAACCACTGGACCAGGGGTGTTGGATGAGGGAACACAACTAAAACATGCTGGATAGGGACCCTTGACAACCAGGATTGGAAGCTATTGTTCTCATAGTGCAACAGTTTTGCTTGAAATGTTGCCATTAATGGAGTCAACCCTATAGCTCTGCAAGCACTATGTGTAGGGGTGGGAATTGAAAACCGGTTCTTGTTTAGAACCGGTTTTCATTGTTTCAATTCCCAGGAATCGTTTGCCACTTTCACAAACGATCCCCCTTATCAACTCCATTTGGCAGGTGGGTTGGTGTGTCCCATCTTGCAAAAGCTACAGCAAGAAGATTACTCTGCCTTCAGAAGGAGCATAAAGGAGAACGTTTGGATCATTCCAACTGATACAGTACAATTGATTATTTTTCATATGTAAACTGACAGTTATAATGCAGGAGACCGCATGCAATTAGTTTTGTGCCACCCATTGAACTACTCTGGATTTGATAAGGAACTGGATTGATAAAATCGACAATACCGCTGATGTTGATTAAACTTATCAACTCCCACCCCTAATTATGTGTCATGTTACCACTCAAAGGCAGTTTTACAGATATTTTTGGAAAGGCTTTGGTGTGTTATCACATGTTAAAAAGCACTAATCAGTTGAGTACTTATACCGCATGAAATATGGTCAAGGTTTGAAGAAAATGACTAATGCTCTATCAACACGAAAAGCAAAAGTACATTCCTTCAGGAAATGCAAGGCCTTCAGTTTTCCCAGTAATTAATGGGTTCTCTTTTCTATCAGTCGTTAATAATGCCGAATCAGATTAAAACAGTTCTGCATCATGTCAGTGCCACTTTTTCAGCTGGACTTGATGTACTGAAGGACTGAATCAAAAGAAGGTGTTGGAGAAATCAGTTTAAATGTTCTGTGTGGATGATAAACACGTGTTCTTGTTTTCTGCAAGCAAGTGTACTTATTAAGCTCCATTAGTTGTTTCAAATTCATCAAATTTCCACTGCAGCTTGATAGTGAGTGTAATCATAGATTATGGCTGTTGTCTGTTTTGTGAGACAAACAAACAGCTATTTGGCTGATTTTTCTCATGCTATATGTCTCATAATGCTGAATGATCCAATGGAAGATACTCAAATAAACCATCTGGAGGGAGTAATTAAAAACACAACGCCCCACTAATTGAGAAACACTGACTTACACCACCCCTTTTGGACCAGAACGCTTGATATCTAATCACATCTTGTCATTGGAGTGAACCAACACTGCCCCTCCTCCTGAACATTTCATTACAGAAGATCTGTATCTCCTGAACCAATGGCGAGCCAAAATTTCAGCCAACGGCTGTTGTGTAAGATTGGTAAAAAGGATTTCTGTTAAACCCAGAATGAAGGAAATCACTGGTACACACTGTCAAACTTGTACTTGATGGGCTTGTATCTGCCCATCTCCACCCCCCACCACCTCCCCAAATACAATCTGCCTCAGGACGAGGAAAGGAAACAGAAACAGTGTTGACTTCTAATCAGTTCTGTTGTATTGTCTGAATGTGTTTGCTCAGGGGCAGATGATGGATGCAGGCATTAATTCTCCTATTAAATATTTGAGGAATGGATCCAACACTCTCGGTGCAACAAAGGAACTGATGTGTTGCTGTGCAGGGTTGGCAGACTTGCATCATTCTGTCAGACACTTTTGATTTCCATGCATGTTAATCATTCATGCTCCTCCTAAAGTTCCTCTGCACCCAAATGTCTCATATAAATAATACCTTGTGTATATGAACCCGGTGCTTGGGCAGCTCTTTGGGGGCCATTTGCCACCAAAGGGGTGGGGTACAGATGGGGAGGCTGATGTCAACTTCCCAACTCGCTGCCTTACATTTGTTGGTGAAAACAAACATTTACTATAAGGAGAGGGAAGCTGTCAGGGGAAATGTGAGGGTGGGAAAGAAATCAGGAATGAAGAAGATGACTCCATCAGCATATTGCAGGTTGGTTGCAGTTTCCAGCATGGTTTGATTTTAAATGAGGTAAAAATTAGTTGTGGAGATAATAAATAGAAAATCGTGTAGCTCACATGTTCAGGTGAAGATAAACCACTAAGGATTTAAAGGAGGATTTGTTGGTTTATTTTCATCAGTATGATCTAAAAGCTCGAAATCGCTGAAGGTCGATCCATCCATCCACTTATTAGGAATCGGGTCGCGGGGGCAACAGCCTAAGCAGAGAGGAGACTTCCCTCTCCCCAGCCATTTGGGCCACCACCAAAGGCGTTCATTTGCCAGCCGAGGGACATAGTCCCTCCAGTGTGTCCTGGGTCTTCCTTTGGGTCTCCTCCCGGTTGGAGACTCATTGTTTTTGCCTTTATTCTTTTTAAATTCATCCTGCCTGTGCAGCACTTCGGGCAGCTCCCATGCTGTATTTTAAGTATGCTATAGAAATAAAATGGTACGCTATGTTATGTTATGTTATGTTATGTTGTGTTGTGTTGTGCTGTGCTGTGTTGTGTTGTGTTGTGTTGTGTTGTGTTGTGTTGTGCTGTGCTGTGTTGTGTTGTGTTGTGCTGTGTTGTGTTGTGCTGTGTTGTGTTGTGTTGTGCTGTGTTGTGTTGTGCTGTGTTGTGTTGTGTTGTGTGTTGTGCTGTGCTGTGTTTTGTTGTGTTGTGTTGTGCTGCATTGTGTTGTGTTGTGTTGTGCTGTGTTGTGCTGTGCTGTGTTGTGTTGTGCTGTGTTGTGTTGTGCTGTGCTGTGTTGTGTTGTGTTGTGCTGTGCTGTGTTGTGTTGTGTTGTGCTGTGTTGTGTTGTGTTGTGCTGTGTTGTGTTGTGTTGTGCTGCATTGTGTTGTGTTGTGTTGTGTTGTGCTGTGTTGTGTTGTGTTGTGTTGTGGTGTGTTGTGCTGTGCTGTGTTGTGTTGTGTTGTGTTATATTATGTTATGTTATGTTATGTTATATTATGGTATGGTATGGACGTGCGCCAAAACCTCCCCAGGGAGGCATCTAGAGCCTCTTTTATAAGACAGACCATGCCGGCAAATTGGCGTAATATTACCACAATGGTATGTCTATAAACGCGCCATGCTGACATAGTGTTGTGCGAATATTGCGGCATTCGTTCCACCTCGCTTGGTAGTAATATTGTAGTAATGGTCTGTCGTATGCGCCCTGGCACAACAGAGGTAGATGTCATGATGACGTGGGGAATTATTGCTGAGCTCCGGCTGGCAAATGTATTGAAAATGCAAGTAAACACAGGCAACAAGGTTTGCTTTTTGAACTAAATCAGCTGAGATGGCAAACTGGAGCACCACAGCGCTCCATGAGCCTCGCTGTTAGAGCTGAAGCTCATATCATCAGAGACTGCACAGGGGACTGATGGGGACAGACACCTTAGGGAGCTGCTTGTTAAAAAAAACTTAACGATCACAGCTTCAATCGCAGGAAAAAGCAAGTTATGCCCAAGATATACAGATGTCTGCAGCAGCGCAGAGACCACCCCCATACCCCCTTTATGCCACCATCACCTAATCTTTTATAAAATTGCCACGATTGCACCACATTACCGCCACAGTCTGATCTTATAAACGACCTTTGTCCTCCCCAGGGAGCCGCGGCAAATCCCATTTCAAAAATGCTATGGTCCTGTAAAAACAGCTTAGGAGGCATCCTGACCAGAGGCCCGAACCACCCCGACTGGCTCTTCTCGACATGGAGGAGCAGCAGGTCTCTTCTGAGCTCCTCCCGGATGACCGAGCTTCTCACCTTCTCTCTGAGAGCCCAGCCACCCTGTGGAGAAAACTCATTTGACCGCTTATACTCGCGATCTCGTTCTTTCGGTCACCACCCAAAGCTCATTACCATAAGTGAGGGTAGGAGTGTAGATTGATTGGTAAATTGAGAGCTTTGCCTTCTGATACAGCTCTCTCTTCACCACGACAGACCAGTACAACACCTGCATCACTGCAGACGCAACACCAGTCTGCCTGTTGATCTCCTGCTCCATCTTTCCCTCACTCATGAACAAGATCCCAAGATACCTAAACTCCTCCACTTCAGGCAGGACCTCATCGCTGACCTGGAGAAGGCATTCTACCCTTTTCCAACCATGGTCTTGGATTTATTTGCTCAGTCAATGCTGATTGCAAATATATTTTATTAGAATTTTAGGCCACAATATCAAGGCTATTCCAGTCTATGTCTGTGTTCTGACTTTTGATCATTGCAGTATCTCTTTGGGATGTGACTAGGTAAAGGTTTAAAATGACTTGACAGCATACATTGGACTGCTGGAATAACACAGAATTATATTTGTGAGGAATCACTTACAAGACCTACAGGTATTCAAACTGAAAACTGATTATTCATTTGGGTATGTAATTAAAAGTTTTTCAATGTGTTTAAGAGTGTTTGTGAGACTTTATTTTGCGTTCTGCAGTCCTTTCCAGCCTTTGTCATGTTATCATCAGAAAACGAAAATATTTTATGCACTCAAAACCAGAAACATCAGAACAGCAAAATAAAAAAAAACAGTCAGATCTTTTGAATTCTTCCAAATCTGCTTTCATTTGAACTTTAACACTAAAGAGGCAGAGCATGAATGACTGCTGAGAGATTTGGCACCCGAGTGAGTTTTTTCACCTTTTTTTTCCACCTTCATCTCTAAGATATTTTAGTTTCTCTAATGTTGACAGAACCACAACAACATGCTAGTAGAATTAAGTGTTTCCTGGCAGCTTTTCACCTTCTTTTCATCACATCAAGTTGCCACCTTTATCAGCTTGTTAGCCCTCATAATGTTGGCCTGTGTGTTTGTCTGTTTTGTTGTTTATTCATCACTTTCAACACTGCTCCATTTGATTTTTCAGATAAGAGCCTGCAGATGTCAGACAGGACTCTACTGCATCATTAGATTTTATTTTATTCCTGCTTCCTGCTTTCAGCGCTTCAATTATTTGCTTCTCTCCTATTCTCTGTATTCATGCACATGCTAAGAAAGGTGGGTCTGTTGCCAGGCAATGAAATAGATCCACATGTCTTCAGAACAGTTGTTTTAAACTGGTGCCTAACACAAATAGAAACTTTTTGGTGTCTCACTTTTAATTTTAAAGAAAGGAAAAGAAGAGAAACAATGAATAATAATGTCAGGAACTGCATTTTGATTTTAGTTACTGTATTGATCAGATGTAAAGTTAAATGTTGCAAAAAAACCTTAACATAATTTCTTATACATTTTAATGTCAGTGGAGGACCCAGAATTTATATATTTTTTTCTTGCTGGTTAATTTAGATTTTTTGGTTAATTACTACAGCAGCCAATTGTCAAATAATAGATAGATAAAAATATCGTACATGTTCTTGTGGGTGCTATGGGGGTCAATGACTAGAGAGCCTTAGCACCCTCTGGATTATTTATTGTCCGTTGTGATTGTTATTTCATCTAACAGGCTTTAAAAAATTCCCTTTGTTAACAATAGAAGGGAAACATTGAATGATGTGTATTATTCTTTGGATTGTGTGCACTATATTCTTTATTTTGTTGGGTGTGGAAACGTGATTTTTTTTTGTTTTGGTTTAATATTCTAAGGTAAAAGGGGTGGAATATGAGCTGTTTTCTTTACCTACTTCATTAGAATTTCAAAATGAAAAGTAGTTTGTGCCTAAATAAACAACCACCACCTCCTCTTAGACAAATCTATTCATTTGGCCTATCTAGGACATCTATTCTCTGTTTTAATTCATTTTTTCATAACTGTTTACTAATTGTCACTTTGAATGGATCCCATTCTAGACAGCTGTTACAACCCTTGTAGATGGTGAAGGGGTTGGCAAATGATGCTGACATGGGGTTGGAAGTTATAAATGAAATGTGTTTTATTATAAGAGCAGGGTTCAGCAGGAAGAGGACTGCTTATCTAATAAAGTAACTAAATCTAAAAAAAGGAGAAGTAAATAGCTCAAAAGCTCTCTTCTTTGATCAAACTTATGACCAAGTAATCAACTAATCTAAAGTAAAAGGAGACAAACCAAACGGCCATTTTACTAAAGGTGACAGCAACCCATAACAATCACCAAACAAAGTCATCAATTAAAGTCTCTATCCTTAACTTAAATCCCAGCTGTAATCAGCGGTTTCACAAAAAGGGACGAAACCTACATTTGTCAAAACCAATCTGATTAATCAGTCTCTATCTGAAGGCACACCGACAAATAGTTAGATCTCAATGATCAGCGGGTCAAACAGAAACCAGTTCTGTTGCCCCCCCCCCCCCCCCCCACACACACACACACACACACACCTTTGTTTATTTTGTTTTAAAAAGGTAACTCAAAAGTGTTTAATCAACAATGTGGACACAAAAACGCAAAGGTAACCAACACTGAAGAACTGTGATTGGTGGCAACAAAACTAGTAACAACCATTAACCTCTAATCAGCCAACGAAACAAAACACACCAAAAGACCATCCTGGTGGAGATTCCTCCACCTATGATGAGTCTTGATTGCAAAAACTAAAAATCACAAGTGTGGGGGTCTCCCCCACACCGAAAACGAGGCGGCTAAAACAAGTGCGGATTTTTTTTTTTTTTTTTTTTTTCACACAGCACAGAACTAGACAATGCTGTTACAAAAGGTGATTTGTGGCCCTGTCCACACGTAGCCGGGGATCTGCCAAAACGTAGATATTTTTCTACGGTTTGGCCTGTCATCCACACGAAAACGGAGTTTTTTCACACGAAAACGGATCTTTTTAAAAACTCCGACCAAAGTGAAGATCTGCGTTTTCTCCGTTTTGGGTGTCTGCGTGTGGACAGACAAAACCGGAGTTTTAAGGTCCGCAACGTCACTTTCCGCGACAAAAAATGCTGACATCACATGTGCGACCTGTGTTTACACTAGCCGACAGCATGGATGCCCTCAGAGCTGCGCTCTTAACAATGTATTTATTCGGGTACATGTGGACAGGATTTTTTTTAAACGAGGTGGTGTGGATGCAAGTTTTTGGAGGGGTGGATATTCGTTTAAAAAAAAACCTGGCTACGTGTGGACTAGACCTAAAACAAAGCATGCCAAGGAGACAACCTTTGGTCTGCTGCTCCCAGAAGATGTGAGCCAGGAGGATTTTATGGTTCAAGTCCTCAATCTGTTGTTGATTGTCATCTCCAACAGCTTGGTGCTTCAGGGTGGAGCTGGGCAGTATGGAAGGAGCCAGGTGCAGCAAATCAGCTCCTTACAGCCATAAGGGTGAAACAAAAGCAGAAGAAGTTAAAACACAAACCTAAGTGCTGGCCATAGCGACAACATAGTTGTGAGAGGGGTTCCTCAAGGTTCTTCCTTGGAACCTCTCTTATTTTGAATCTTTATTAATTATCTACCTTTCTGTTGTTCTTTGTGTTCTGTGCATCTTTATGCTGTTGATACAATTCTATCTTGCTCAAAACCTAGCTTAAATGAGATTCAAGAGTTGTTTTCAGTTCATGTTTTCAGTTTTATTTTAACCACGTGCAGCAGTGGTTAGTTATAGTAACAGTATAGTAGTAATAAGTTTCTCTTCTAATCTCTAAGATTCTCTTCTCATCTAAATCCTTTTCAATGCGTTGTCAGAGAAATCCTTCTGCTTTGCTTGGTGAATTAAATCTTCAAATTTTTGATTTGTCACAAGTGAGAACTTTTGAATCAATTTAATGTTTGGGTGTTTGGCTTGATCCAGATCTGTGCTACAAAATGCACATTTACTCAGCCACAAACATGATCAACTTTAGTTTAAAAACCTTATATCTTTCAATGAACTGTTTTGACTTTAGTGTAAGAAAGCGTTTCACCACTCCGCTTTTGTTTCCACTGTTAGATGTTGATGTAATCTATCAGAATTCCACCGCCTCCTCTCTTCCTTCTATTAAAATTATTTATAACAGCTTATGTCAGTTTGTTTTATGTTATCCATTTCAATCTGTCTGTATGCTGTCCTGGGGCTCACTGACAGAGGCAAGTCTGCCATATACTGGTGCCACCGGCCCTCCAAACACTACCAGTAGGCAAGGTTGGTTAAGTGTCTTGCCCAAGGACACAACAACCTGCAGCCTTCTGATTACAGGGCAAGCACTTAACTCCTGCACCACCATCACCTGAAGTTAGAAAGGCCGCCTGTCCAAAATGCCAACTCTGCCTTTGTTAAGGTACAGTATGTCCTCAAATACTTCTGCATGCATTGTGACTGGCATCTGTAGGAAAGTAGACACCTAACACTGTTGGCTAATGCTGAATGGAGGTCATTTCAAATGGCATGGGGCTCTAAGGGACAGGGATGAGCTTGGCAGAAAAACAGACATTTTATATGAAACAGGTCCAAATATGTATTTGAAATCCGTTGCTGTATAAGACGATTGACAGAATATAATGTTTTTAGTAAATATATTTGAGGTCCCGTTTAGTTTCCCATTTAGGAGGTTCTAAACTCAATTGCATTGAAAAACAAATCATATTTTATTTAATTTTAACGAAAATCAATGAGTCTGGTAGTTTTTTTTTCTTAAGGGCCAAAATTTATATCCATATGGGACAAAAAACTGTGAATTGCACCACATTGTGTAACCTCATTCCCCTTCACCCACATTTCTATCATTTTCACCCTCTGCTTGGAGCTGGATGAAGTCCAGAAACTTCAGAAAGCTGTTGCCTCACATGTTAGGATGAGTGTGTTTGGAAAACAGCTCACTGATGACAGATCGGGAGATTTTAGAAGCGATCATCCAAAGACAAAGTGCCTTTTGTCATAGGTGAAGAAACTTTGATGAGATTTATTATGACATCAAAGCTTAAATATAGAATGAAAAAGTTGTGGACATCACTTGCACAATTGGAACTATCTTAAAAAACATTGCAGTAATCTTTCATGAATCACTTTTTGTTTCTTCATAGTAATAAAAAAATGGGGACTTTTTTTATTAGTTGCTTCTGCTTCAAGAATACATTACTTTGTCATGCACAGCTAATAACTGTCCATTTATAAATAGTATCACTTTATTGCTTTTACACACCACTCTCATTATGTTTAAACTAATAAAGTAACAGAGTTGTTTTTACAGCTGAGTCCATTCTCGGGAATACAGGAAGCAGAGAAGGAACCAGAACATTCAGAGGGATGTTTGGAACTCATTAAGAGCTCATTAGTGTTTCATGTTAGCGTTCCTTTGAAGTAAATAAAAGATTTGCAGAATTTTAACGGATGTTGCATTTTTATCAGGCAGAGCTGGGCTTAGATTCATGCAAAAGTCTGAAAAAGGAAACAAAATTTCACTGAATCATTTCACAGTTTTTGTAAATATTTGCTAAATAGTGTGTGTGTGTGTGTGTGTGTGTGTGTGTGTGTGTGTGTGTGTGTGTGTGTGTGTGTGTGTGTGTGTGTGTGTGTGTGTGTGTGTGTGTAAAGAAATAAAAAATCCATCTCACCTCCGCAGGTGGTCTCATCCTTCCAAGCTCGGAACCTCGACCTGAAGCCTGGGAGCTTGAGGGTTCTGAGCAGTATATTAGCAGTTCTTAGAACTGCACTTTTATGAACTGAGATGTCTGATGTCATTCCTGGGATCTGCTTTAGACACTCCTCCCGTTTGGGGATTATTGCCCCGAGTGCCCCGATGACCACGGGCACCACCGATGTCTTCACTCTCCAGGCTTTCTCAAGTTCTTCTTTGAGGCCCTGGTACTTTTCTAGTTACTCGTGTTCTTTTTTCCTGATGTTGCCATCAATTGGTATTACCACATAAATCACAATGGCTGTCCTCTGTCACACTACACCCCACAGTTATGTCGTGGATTGTCTGAGGAGCCTCTCATTGGGGCTTCATACCCAATCTCTGGATGGAGATGTTTTTATCTCCCCTCTGACCTTGTGTCCTGGCTCCCCTTGCCGTAGCATTTGTGTTGAATCTAGTTCTGATAGTTTCCATTTGTATCGCACTGTTTCTATGAGTCAGAGCTGATAAGCCTAGTCATCATTCTCAGCTCACTAGGAGCTACTCAGCAGATGCTGATGTATGTGTGCCCTCCTGCATCCCAAAAAGCATCACAATTCTAGCTATATGAGGAAACATTTGTGCAAACTTGCAATATTCCCATGGTTGTTTTGTCAGATAGAGGCTGGATCATGTTCGCTCAAACTCTGGAGTTTGTTTGGCTCCAAGCCTACTTCCACCAACAGGTAAGAATATGGTTCTTTCCTAAGGAGATCATGGTGGTTAAACCTGCAAAAACAAACTGCACCAAGTGTGAAAATGTCTGCCATGGTCTTTATGACATGTCTTTACCCTGAAAATGTCCTGTCTTGTTACCATATTGGTGGCTTTGACAGAAGTGAAGTACAGTGATCCCTCGCTACTTCACGGTTTGTTTATCGCGGATTCATGACTTCACAGATTTTTTTCTTTGGAGCCTTATTCAAGGGAAATTCGCCGATTCGCGGTATTTTTCACAGATTCGATTTTTCTATGCGAAATATCAAGAAATTCCTGTTTTTTTTCATCAATTTCATCATGAAATGCACTTTTTGTAATAAAACTATTTTAAAAAACAAGTAAAAATACAGTACTATGTAAAGGGAGGGTTTTAAAAGTCTGAATACTGAATACGTACCTGTTAAATAAATACTGTAAATATGGTGTCCCTACTTCGCGGATTTTCACCTATCGCGGCCAGGTCTGGAACGCATCTACCGCGATAAACGAGGGATCACTGTACCTAAAGCTGTTTGTTTAGTTGTTTGGGATAGATACATAATGGACAATAGTCTAATAATTTCCATTGAAAAGTTCATCATCCTGCAACGCACTTTCAATTCTATGATGAAATTCCACTTTTCCCTCTTTGCTTTGTCGTCGACTCTCCCTGAACAGAAAACGTAGGTGAAGACAGGAGATTGCAGCAAGTCTTGAAATCAAAATGAGGACCATTACCGAGTTGTCCTTGGGCAGGAGACATTCATCTGCTGTATGAGGCATGGCATGGCCAAGTGAAGGTGATGAGGTTATGAATTAGACTGACTGGCTGCACAAGGTAAAGTTGGCCACTCCATCATTCAGACCAAATGCCGACATGATCTATGAATTCAAGAGGCGACAGGCCTTGGGAATGCAGGCAAGGTTAATCTGAGTGATTTCTGGAAGTGAGAAGATGCACACTCAAGATGCACGTCGATGGGTAGGATAAGGTTCCTTAAAAAACATATGTAGTATTTTTTCTAATTACCTGTAAGGGAAGGCAAGTCTCTGGCAGGTCAGTGCCTGTTTCATACCAAGGCCGTCACCTCACAGATAATTAAAATAGGCGCAAACCAGCAAGCAAGCAGACACTTCTCCGCAGAAAATCTCATTTTGCTTTGATGCCTTACAGAAAAGTAGACGTTAGACACAGTCAAGCAGCTTTTGATCTGCCAGCTCCATTCATGTCATCGCTTCTTCTGCAAAATGAGCTAAACAGGTGATGAAGCCACAGCAGGGTGGTGTTTTTCACCAGAAAGGAAGAAAAAATGTCCAGTGAGAGTACAGAGGAGACCAAATAAAGTCCCATTTTGGTCGTGTACACAATCAGCCGACATGTGCTTCTGTCTTTCGGGTCATCTGAGGTAACAGCTGAATGACGGTCACATGTTGGGTGTGGTGAATGGAGGCTTGTCCAAAAACGGGCCCACAGTTTCTGATTCTCGTCTTGGAGGGCCTGTGGCTGATGTAATTGAGGTGGACAGAGTGAGGATGAGATGAACACCCTCACACATACACACACACACACACACACACACACACACACACACACACACACGCACAGAGTGAGACACACTCATCTCTTCAGCACTATACTTCTCTCCACTGGAACTGTCAGGCAATAGAGCTGTCGAGTAGTGAGTCTACTAATGGAACACCCAGCTGGCTAGAGACCTCATCATGCTGCGGTGAATTATTCAGCTTCCAGTGGGCTCTCCCCAAATGATTTAAAAGCCTGCTGTGGCATGAGAGGAGTAACCTGGAATCGGTAAAATAAGCTGGGCTTCCGTGAATTTCTTGCATCTCTGTTAAGTCCCCAAAACCAGAAGCACAAACTACTTCATCAACATTAAAACAAGCCAGAGCTGCTCAGTTTTGCCTCGCATGAGCTAAAACTTCAGAGAAGTTCAGCAGTTTTATTTTAAACGTGCACAAGTGCTTTGAACCGGAAATAGAAAAAGGGGTTGAACTCTAATGGCAAATTCTACATCCTATCCTGCTCTCAACTTTTTCCCAATTTGAATTCTGCAGTACAATATGAGTAACAGCAGAAAACTATCTGTAGCGTTTAATAATTAAACCGTTTCTCTAAAACTAGGCATAGAGCTGAATTGCCGTCACATTCCAATAAACAGTATTAGATCATGTATGCCTTTTAGATGGGTGTCACAGTAAGACTGACTGATTGGAATTCCATGTCCATATTCATCACACTCTATCCCCCGACGGGTGGATAAATCACCTTGTCTGCTCTGTCTCTCAGCAGGCCCCAGAAAGCCTTTAATAACAGGCTGGAGCTGCCTGCAGTGCCGGCCCCTGGTACTTTTTAGTGAAAACAGATGTGGTCATGTGCTCATTCCCTTTCACAAGAAACTCGTCGCCATGTTGCTTTGTTGAAACATCCGGCACCATTAAGAAGCCACCTGAAATTCCCTGCGTTCTCCATGGCCTCCAATTATTCCATCACTGCACCCCTGTTTTAAATAATAAAACAGTTTCTCCATCAAGGTGGAAGCAGGTTTCCCTTCTTACCCTTGTAAAGCTCACCAAAGAGTCTGGGTGAGCATGTCTCTGTCCCGAGGCCTTGATGAAATAAAACACCAGCACCGTGCCCTTTCTGCAAGCCAAGAAACACTGGCCATGTTTATGACATCTGACCATCTGGGTTTTACACGTGCGTCTCTGCTGGACAGCGCCGCTCAGCCCTCCACTCGCTCATATGTCAGAGGTCCTGCAGCCAGACGACTGCAACCACATAAGTTCAACCTAAATGCCAGCGCACGAGACTGCTGTCATCTTTCTCAAAGGCGGCATGTACCTTACATTACTCAGATTATGGAATCGTTTTGACTTTTTTCTCCTATTTTTCATTTTAAAAATCTCTCGTGGGAGATGACTGCCTCTGCAGCAGGGGAATAAATGGAGAGCATCCCCTGCAGGGTCCTTGGTGACTGATATTCCGCACTGATTTGTTTAAACAGTCTCAAATGTCACCCCCAGCATTCCCTATTGCAACCCAATTACCCCCACCTCGGTTACGTGTGTGTGTGTGTGTGTGTGTGTGTGTGTGTGTGTGTGTGTGTGTGTGTGTGTGTGTGTGTGTGTGTGTGTGTGTGTGTGTGTGTGTGTGTGCGTGTGTGTGTGTGTGTGTGTGTGTGTGCTGGTGCTCCAAGCGGTGGTCAAGTCCCCCTGCGGGCCAGACATTTTAATTAAAGCAAGATGGACCCTCAGACTTTAAGATGATTGGCATCTAGAGTCTCAAAGTTGCTTAATCACTCTTTCACCTGATTCAGAAAAGCACCAACCAAACTTTATTTTTCTGTCTCCCACACTTTAGTCTGTTTCTGACTCAGATGTTAGGATTCAGTCTTTCTCAGCTTCTGTAGAGGATTCTGTTAAAGCAGGAGGGAAATATTTACCCAGTGCTGGTGTGAAAAGTTTAGGACCTCCAGGTCAAACCACAGGTCAGGAAGTGGGTGTTACTGAAGCATTTTAGTGCATTACAAAGGATGGCATACTGTCGTCTTTAAGGGGTTAAAGTGTAGGTTACACTTTATGTAATTGTTCATATGTTGTGTTGTTTAGTTAATAGTCTGGTTGATATGGATGAAGAAAACTAGATGTGCCACTGTGAAACCATCATTTCTTTGGACTTTTGCTGAGCAAATATTTTGAAGACAGGCATCGTTGGGTATAATGTAAGTCAAAAAGTCCACGTTTTGCCTTCGTCTGAAAACCGAGGACAAAAAACAACAAAGCAGTTATTCAAATATGTTTTTCTTCGTACAAGGATTGTAGGTCTTCACTTATTATCTTAGGGAGAGGGTGTTTTTTCTGCTTTGATAGTTGCTTTCCTGCTTTGTAATGGTCATGTTTGGTATCATATTGCACAGATGACAATAGCCACTTGTTTACCAGTGTAGGAAGTGTGAATAAAATACTAAAGTAAATGTCTTTTTTGTTATTTTAAGCATGGAATTTTTTGTATTGTGTAAGATGCAAAGAAACCGCGCAATTAGGGACAAATAGCTGCAAATTGCTGAAAAAATCTAAAACAAAACAGTAAATTTTATGTTTAGTGTGAAAAGAAAAACTGCTGTCTCTGAAAAGAGAGTGCACCAGCTACATTTTGAATAGTAATCACCGACGTGAACTTTCTCTGAATCACAACCTGCTTTAGCCAAAGGGTCAAGCTCACCAACCAAACATTTGATATTTGAACAGTGGCCAAACGAATATTTTCATTTATATAAATGTAAAAACTGTAAGCTGACAACTTGACCAACTGTGGTTCCACCAAGTGGCGAGTAGTAGCAACTTATTCCATTTTTCTCTCTCCGAGCCCCGTTGCTCTTGTCCTATATGGATAATATTGTAATTAATCTGACTTTATGAGAGAAAAAGTGAAGTATCGGTGAGCTGTTTATTCGTTTGTTTTTTGTTTGTTTGTTCAAGATGAGGGAGTCTTTTGTTTGTGGTGAGACAGTAAAAATTAAAAGTAGACCAACATCTAATATATATATATATATATGTATATATATATATATATATATATATATACATATATATATATATATATATATATATATATAGAGAGAGAGAGAGAGAGAGAGAGAGAGAGAGAGAGAGAGAGAGAGAGAGAGAGAGAGAGCGCTTTGCTTTGAATGGACAAAGTTTTCACAGAAAAGTCAGCGTAAGACAGAGTTGTGCTATTTAGCGGAAAACGAAACATGAATGAACAGCAAGGGTGATTGACAAAACAGATAAAAGCTGCTACAGAGGATCAGATTTCCAAACAGGAATTATAGTGTTCATTTAAGAGAGTATATTTCAGATATTAAAAGATATTGCTGGATTTCACTCATGGAGCATGTGGGGATCCATCCATTTTCATCCATTTATCTGGAGTCGAGTCGCTTAAGCAGGTAGGCTCAGACTTCCTTCTCCCCAGACACTTGAGACAGCTCCTCCAGGGGAATCCTAAGGCATTCCTTGGCCAACCATGGGATATAGTCCCTCCGGCATGTCCTGGGTCTCCCTTTAGATCTCCTCCTGGTTGGACGTGCCCGGAAAACCTCACCAGGAGGCATCCTGACCAGATGCCCGAGCCACCTCAACAGACTCCTCTCAATGTGGAGGAGCATCAGGTCTACTCTGAGCCCCTCCCGGATGACTGAGCCTCTCACCCTATCTCTAAGGGAGAGCCCAGCCATCCTGTGGAGAAAACTAATTTCGGCCGCTTGTATACGTGATCTCGTTCTTTCGGTCACTACCCATAGCTTGTGACCATAGGTGAGGGTAGGAACGTAGATCGACCGGTAAATCGAGAGCTTTGCCTTCTGGCTCAGCTCTCTCTTCACCACGGCAGACCGGTACAACGTCCGCATCACTGCAGATGCAGCACCAATCTGCCTGTCAATCTCACGCTCTATCTTTCCCTCAGTCATCCACTTGGGGCAGGACCTCATTCCTGACCCGGAGAAGGCATTCTACCCTCTTCTGAATCAAGACCACGGTCTGGGATTTAAGGGGATCCATCCATCCTCTGAACCCGCTTGTCCACGTAGGGTCGCGGGGGGCGTTGGTGCCTATCTCCAGCAGTCAACGGGCAAGTAGGCGGGGGACACCCTGGACAGAGAGCCAGTCCATCGCAGGGCAACACAGAGACACACAGGACAATCACACACACTCACACCTAACGACAATTTTGACAGAACAATTAACCTAACGGTCATGTTTTTGGACTGTGGGAGGAAGCCAGAGTACCCGGAGAGAACCCACGCATGCACAGGGAGAACATGCAAACTCCATGCAGAAAGATCCCAGGCTGCCAAGCGAACCCAGGACGTTCTTGCTGCAAGGCAACAGCTCTAACCACTGTGCCACCGCGCAGCCCAATTTAAGGGGATCACAAATTAAAATAAAGCATAGAAGAAAATAGGTAATTTTTTTGTTTCAGTTTACCAGTGATTACACTTTCTTGGAAAATGAGAAATAAAATCTTGTTCACTGTGATCACCCCATTCAGATTACAAAAGATCAATTAAATCTTTTCATTTCAAGTACTAATGTTTAGGGTTAAAGATAAAATCCACTAACCAAAATGGGCACAGGTCTATTTAATAAGCTTTGAGTTTGGGCCCAAGAAGCATGTGCCAATAGAAAAACTGGACTTTCAGCCATCTTCATTTTAGCTGCAGAGACTGAAATGCTGACCTTGAAACGTCCAGATATCAGATAGGTTCCTGTATGTCCATGGCCTCATGTCACAGTCTATCTGAGGTAATGGCACCATAGATCTTTCCAAGCCTGTAAAATCATCTGGCAAGATACCTGCACCAGTTCAGGTTTTTTCAACTGTTTTCATTAAGTGATGGGATGAGATGAGATGAGAAATGCACCATAATATTTGTTTTTACTTGCCATTCTGGATTTTTCAAATCAGCAAATACGTGTGTTAGGTTCTCTAAAACACAACTTTCGATTTATAGGATTTGATATTTGACTCAGAAGTTATTTTTGCAGCTTTTTTTCTGATTTAAAAGTTTAATCTGTGTGTTCTGATAAGGCACTTTATTATTTAAAGTCTGCACATCCTGATAATGCTCTTAACTACGTTCTTGAATGTAAGCCAGCCAAGCCCATGTGTGAAACAAAGTGGTGTTGAAGCCCACAAAGTAGCTGAAACAACCAAGCTGCAGAAGTCACATTGTCAGCAAGCATGAGAAAGTCCTTTCCCAGAGTCCAGCCATGCAACAAGTTGTTTCATTTGCCCTCTGATGAAATAAAGCCAGGATTTCCTAATGCCCAGAATGGGGAGCTCTCAACAGATTGATCTTTACCAAGGGACCGTCCATTCTTTGGAAATGAGCTGGACAGAGAAAGAGGAAAATAAAACGAGGTTGGTTAAACAGCAGGCTGAGACAGACCTCCTCTGACTTGGAGGTTTCCATCTGAGGAGGAAATATTTAAATCTGTCAGCGATATGGATCCCTTCTGTCTGGATATCAGCGTGGGTGAGTCAAACAACCATTCATAAAGTGACACACGTTAATATGTCTTTTGTTTTGTTGTGGAAGGTTGCGCCTGATTTGTATGGTTGGGGGAAATGTTAGCTTTGTTTGTTGTTCTTAACAGTTTTTAACATTTTCAGGTGAAATGTTTTTGTTTTCTATTGCAATTTATTTTATTATATTTTTATTATAAAGTCAATAAAACCTTTTTTGTTTGTTTGTTTTTATGATGCACCTCATGATTTTTATCTAGAGAGACCCTATATAAAATATTGTTTCTTCTACTTTTTAGTAGGGCAAAAATACTGAAGTATGCATTGAAGTTTAATTTGTCTATATAAAACTGATAATGGGACAATGTATTAATAACTTCAACAATTTGGTAAATATGGCACCAAGTGACAATAAACACAAACAAAGACACATTTTTATCATTTTTGTTTTTGGTATGCACCTTACTGGATATTAGGTTTCTCAGCTAGTATGTTTTATTGATTCCAGAAATGACATTATTTTTATTTAAAATAAAATAATGAAGAAAATTTTGGATGACAACTAAATATATTCAAAGTGTAAGAAAAAACCCTTCCTGTATAATCCAACGTACTTCTTTGAATTTAATATTCCTGCATGGTCAATGGAATTTCCTTTCACGCAGCTTTGTTTGAATAAAAAAAGTTTTTTTATTTGTTTTGAAACTCTATCGTTATAAATGTCTATAACATCAAGATCTGACGGCGTTTAAAAGTTCTTAGACCAACACTGTCATCTAAAGAAATGATACAATTCTTAAAAAGCACAGTTTGGACATTGATTGTGACCTTTTACCACACAGGAGCTCTGATGTGTTTGCGTCAAGGTCTGGTGTAGACCAGTGATTTTGTGTGTGTGTGTGTGTGTGTGTGCGTGCGTGCGTGCGTGCGTGCGTGCGTGTGTGTGTGTGTGTGTGTGTGTGTGTGTGTGTGTGTGTGTGTGTGTGTGTGTGTGTATCTTAGGCGGAAACCTATCAAATAGCACAGGAACGCAAGCAGCTGACGTTGTAACAACTGTGAGTTGTGAAGGATAACTGGACCACATGCACACAATTTCATAGCTGCACTTGATATTGCTCCATTCAGTAACTTCCAGGATACATTTAGTACTGTAGGTCACATGTCACTTTGTTCTGTAACGTTTATCCACAAATTAATCATCACTGACATATTAATGAAGTATTTCTTTGTTAAACACACGTGCAGCTTCTTCAAACTGTTATCCTATAAACAGAAGGCTTTAGACGTTGATCAGCCAAAGTTCTGATCCTTTTGTTTTGGTTCACTCAACTTCAAATCCCAACTTTTGGAGACAAAAAAGAGTTGACTGGAGATATTTTCATTTCTTCCCTGATGGGCCCTGCAGAGAAAGTGATTGGCTTGATGCTGAGCTTGTCCTATAGGCAGAACTGTTCCTTCAGCCCATAAATCATTTAAAAACATCTGTCTTTGTTTTGGACTTCTTGGGGAATTGTTTTGGTTCTTTTCAGAGAGTTAGACATTACAAAATCCAAAGTTAAAGGTGTGGTTCACTGAAAACCACTGAGTTTTTATTGCAGGTGGAACATAAAATAGCTTCCTACACCTATCTTCTGCATTTGCTTCTAATAGAAGACTGTGAACCTTAAGGATTTGAAAAGCCTGACAGATCTGTGTCAGCATTTATGGACTCACACACCTTGACTCATGATGAGGAAGGCTGTTGTTGGTTTAGCCTCCAGGAAACAGCTGAGGATGTCTCAGCAAGCAGAAGCTAACTGTTAGCCTAGCAACATCACCACACAGCAGAAGGTCCTCCAGGCTTGTGGTATTTGTAGAAATGAAACATCAGTGTTGCAAGTCAGTGGTAGAGTCGTGTTGCTGTTGTCCAATCCGGGGTAAGATGTTAAAACACCAGGAAATAAGTCACTAAAACCTTCCGTCTGAAACTCAGCTGTGATGTGGCTCACTTTTAGGTTCTAGAAAAGGTGTGCCGGAATATTTTTACCCCCTGAAAATGGCGTTCATTCCAACTAGAGACCAATGCAATTGTATTGATTTAACAAGTGCTCCACTCCATTAAAGAATTTAAACTAATTTCTAAAAAAAAAATTACAGGATAATGAGAAGATTATGATTGTGTTTGGGTATGGTCACTGCTGTGTAAAATGTAAAACGCTTCTGTATCTAATGCTGAGTTTTATTTCAGCACCATTTTTGGAAAGTCTCAGTCATTTACGTTCCAAATTAGAAATCAGTCTTTGTGCAAGACTTGCTGCAAGAACTTGCAAAACCTTCTTGCTTGCAACACCAGCTGATGAGTGACCTGTGATTGTTAGCAATGGGAATGAATATGCATCTTCAAATCATGAACAGTGAGAACATTTATGTTTGTGTTATTCTAAATTAAAACGGGTTTTCATGGCATCACCTGATACTATCCACACCAGAGAGTTTGTTAACAGATTGTCCATCACTGTGAAATGATAGTTATACGTATATATCTTGTGCACCAACCACATTAAACTGTTGCTCAAATGTGGCAACATTGACTCAGAGAGAGTTGGTCTAAAAGGTAAAACTCGTGTATCTGCACCACCTGGAGTGTCTGTTAGGAGTCTCAACTACAATGAGTCCAAAGTTTAGCTTGATATCCACAAAAAATGACTGCGTTGAAGCTGTTTTTGTTTTATTAGCTCAGTTAGCTATGGCTGCCATGTTGAACTGGACTAACTCCAAAAAGTAACCATCAGTAGAAGAACGTATGTGATAGAAATGAGTATAAAGCCAAGTATTCACTATTTTCTTCTCCTTTTCTGTTGTGTGACTTTTTCTGTCTAAAACTAGTGAAGGAGGAGTGTGTTGCACTAACACACTCTGTCAGGAGCCTGTGAGGTATTGATTGCAGGAGTGTATGAAGATGATGGGCTTTGACAAGCCCGTGTGTGGACTTTAAAGGAGCCAGACAGCAGCCTGCTTTGTTTTCTATCTGTACGGGCCCAGGATCATGTTGTTGAATGACTGCATCGCTTTGTGCGCTTCAACGCTCTTGGATGCAGGCTGTGAGGCTGCAAGGAGATGAGAGCAGGGGAGAGACATTAATATTAAAATAAGTGACTCAGTTGTGACCTCGCTGTGTGACTTTCAGTGAAGATCGTTCTCTAGCTGAGCCTTTCCATAGGAGTATCAGTTTAATGAAGTGCTAAACTGTTTTATAACCTCACAGTGTCCCCACAGGGGACAGGAAACAGGTAAATAAATTAGTAAATAAGGAAAAAGTGAACACGTTCTTATTTTTTCTGACGGTTTATTGCAGCTATATCTTGAACTGCTGATAATTGTCTTATCTGTGTTTTTGCTCACTGTGAACAACTCGCTACAAAAGCACAAGCAGGCTGTCTTTGTAAACAGTTTAATGGATTTTCAGGGGGAGAAAAAGGAAATTCTGACAAATTTGTTTTTGAAGTGGTGTTAAAGGGGTGTGACTTGGTAAACACATTTGGATTTAAGCTTGTGTAATGATAATTAGAAAATAACACGTTTTTCAGCACATTTCCCTCGACCAACCAGGCAGCAGGAAACTAGAGGGAAGCAATCCTACATCAGCTGATCTCATCACACATCTCAGATTAGACAGTGTTACCTAATTAAAATGAATTAAATCAAATACATGTTTACTATAGAAACATAGTAATAGTTTTTAAGCCTCTGATATTAAAAGGATTGTATGCCCTTTTGAGACTAGGACTAAAGGAAGAAAATTAGGTGTCTTTGTAACTCATTCTTCAAAGCAATAATAAAACAAAACAATAGCAATAATAATGATCTCAGTTGATTTTTTTAAGAGTCGTTAGAGATGCTGATGGATGTGGGCAGGAAGGATCTCCTACAGAGGTCTGTATTACAGCAAGTCTGAAGAAGCCTCCAGCTGAAGATGCACTGTTGTTGCATGACGGTGTCACGAAGAGGAAGCTTGGGGTTGTCCATAATATTTTTGATTTTATGAAGAATCTTTCTTTGCACCACCATCATCTCCAGTGGTTACACACTAGTCCCCAGTACAGAACCACACTCAGCATCTTGCTGCAAACCTTGAAGGACCTGAGCTTCCTCAATAAGTATAGTCTAAATCTGCTGCAGCAACAGCAATCTCATATTTATTACTATACTGCGCTCATATACTTGTCTTCTGCTTTTCTGTGTCGGGGGCAGCAGTACTGGCAGTGAAGCCAAAGTGTCCTGTCTGCAGACACTTGCACCAGCCATTCAGCTATTGCTGGGGACTTTTACCTTTTACAGTAAAGTGGCTGGGATGAAGATCAGCACATCCAAATCTGAAACCATAGTTCAGGACTGGCAAAGGATGAATTGTTATCTCTTAGCGAGATTACCTAATATGTCCAGGATGCAGAGCTCTGAGTGCTGGCCTTCAGATGAGAGGCAAAACGAACAAAATGCCAGAAAAAAATTCAAGAAATATTGGAAAGAACTCTTTACGTATTCAGATTAAAAGATCTTGGCTGACCTTTTGAGTTTGAAAAAAATTGTGTTTTTAATGTAAAAAGGGCTGTTCAAATCTAAATAAGGCTCGACTGAAAAAACAAACACTGGCGATCTTTGAAATGTTTTAATGATGTAAAAGGAGTTAGATTAGTGAAAGGATTAGATTTGAGAATGTGAATCTCACACATACAGAATCTGACCTCAACTCCACAGCATCCAGCTAGTAAAGAAATCTCTTTTTACATCCCAGAGCTGGTAAACTCCTCTCACAGGTGTTGTTGAAATGATATCAGGTTCGGATTCATCTTTAAAAAAAATGACTAATTTCTTCAGAAACCTTCCAAAAAACAACATATAGTCAGTTTTTATTTTACATCTGGAAGAGGGGCTTGTGGAAATAAGGACCTAAACCAAAAAATAAAATAAAATAAACGCACAGGAAAGACAAGACTATTAACTTTTAATGGTCATCGTGATAAAATTTCCTGTGGTGTGACTTTTTAAAATGTTATTGAAGTTTAAAATAACAACACTACATAACTTGAAGAAAGAAAAAATATCATGAGGGAAATAAGTTTTTTGAAGCCAATGCGGTCAGTTTTACTTTTGGTTACATTTATGAAATCCTTTTGCTGTTGTTATTGATGGTGAGCGAACTTACGTGGTAGAGAGCTGCTATACAAGGTTATTTGGTTTATTTTCCTAACTGCCTCAGAAGCCTTTTGCAACAAGAGCCCAGGCAAATGCACAACATTAAAGGTGTGGTTTACTCGTTAATTCAATACATTTGCAGTGTTCTCTAGTGTAAATAAAGGCCTTATGAGTAAAAAAAAAGCGTTGATGCTCCTGTTCTCAAATGCTGAAGTTTGCTAGTGTACAGGTGGACTGAAAACAGCAGGATTATTCATTATTATTAATGATGTGGTTGGAATGCATTCAGTCATGTTGCAAAGTCGCTATCACAAAGGCACTCTCTCTCCTTGTTGCAAAAAAAAAGCCTCGCTGTTGGCCATGAGTGCAAATTCACAGTGTGAAGATTTTCAAATCCTAGCATTTCACTGTCTATTTTATATCAGAAGCTAATGCAGGAGAAAGGTGTAAAAGACTGTTTTCATGTTCAGCTTGCACAAAAACCTCAGAGTGACTGATTATAATAATAATTTAAAAATGTATTTTCAGTCAATCACACTTTTAAACAATATTTAAAGATAACTGAAATTGCACACGCGTATTCCTGCTAAACCACAAAAACTGTCGTTTTAATGCTTGGTGCATTATGTTTTTGGCCTGCTGATTATTATCGTGTTAAATATTTGCTCATTACACAACACATGCCTAATTCTGTAGTCAAAGCAGCATTTTGTGAAATAGCAATAAAAGACCTTTTGATTAGACTTGACTAAAACTGTGAAGGATTTCAGGTTTTTCACCAGAAAGAGACAGTTCAGCATCCGCTCCTACATAACCCAACCCTAACCCTGGTCCAGCTGACCCACCCTCTTCCCCTCAGTCATGAACAGCTCCCCTTCTGTTAAAGCAGGACCCAGAGTTCATGTTCCTTCTAAGTTTTATTTGTCTTATAAAAACAAAAGAAAAGCAAACCTGCTGGCATTGGCGGATCTGTGCAGGCATGCGGTGAATAATCAGAGTTTTTACCATCCAAGGTTCAAACTAATGAACAGGGCTGGATGAAAGCTTTCATCAGATCCACTTTAAACCCCATCTGTAGCGTTCAGCTCTGTAGGAGTCACTCAGCATGACTGGCTCCATAATGACCTCCAAATGTTGTTTGTATAATTGCTGCATCCCCTTTCACAATCAGTCAGTTAAGATAAATTTTCAAAAATCCTCCAATTTGAAGCTATCCTTCAGCATGGATATCTGATGAATGCTTATTTTAAAATGAAACACAAAACTAAGACCAACCAAAGTTTTTACATTGGGCCGACGTCCTTGCGCAAAGGTGGATGAATGAGATGGATTAGGTTAATAATTCCAATTCGAGTCAACTTCATAATGACTCAGAGAAAAAACGTCTATGTTTTTTGTAAAGCTGAGTTTCAAAAGGTTTCTTTAAAAAGTGAAATTATAACTCCAAAAGCATTCAAGGTCAAATTTGAAGGTTAAAAAACATGTGACCACCCAGTAGATGTTTCAAGGTAGTCCTTTTTTTTAATGAAGTTAGCCAGAAAACATATAAAAATAATCTCATGAAGAAATCCAGGGCTGCAGGGCTGTAACAGGGATGATTCAGAGAATTTATTGAGTCAATATCAAGCCGTGTTCCTTTCAGCTCCAAGCCGTGACGTAGAGAAGAAGTCTTAAGAACCTGAAGTATCAGCCAGTTTTAGGTTGTTGGACCATGTTTCAACGGAGAAAATGTCTGCTGATGGAAGAACAAACTGGGATTTCAAATCCATCTGGGCTCCAGTGTCATGTTGGGAATATGTTTTACCCAGGACATGAAAGAATGACAGAGGGAAACGATGGTGAGTAAGTAACAAATAATATTGATTAAGAACGGTGTGTAACTGAAAACACTGCTCCAAACGGGAACAGGAGGGACCGTGATCTAGAACGGGAAAGCAAACTGGTGTTATAATCACGAAACCCTTTAACCAGAGAACCAGAACTGGAATTGTTTGGAGGGCTATTCTTACTGGAGATGGTCGGTCTTGGTGAGGCAGGGCTGGGTCTTTGGGGCCAGGAGGGGACAGACAAGCAGCAGAGAATGAGGATCCAGGACGGGATGAGGAAACAGGTTGCGAGGCAGACAGTGAGGCAGGTTATGATGCAAGTCTGGAGGCTGGTGGTTAGGCAGGCTGGGAAGTGGACAGAACGACAGGCGGGCGGCGGAGAGTGAGGAGACCAGCGGGACAGTGAGCGACGTGATGTTGGAACAACAACTCCAGACAACGGTGGGTGATTCCTGAGAACAGACGAGTAGGAACCAACAGGACTCGGTAGATCGGGGCTCACTGGAACGGGCAGACAAGATTAAAACAGAACATCAAACGAGACTGCGACTGGCTAGTGTTTACCCAAGATGTGAATATCAACCGGCACTGGAGCTGTGTCACACCGCTACTTTAGTACCCCTGGCCCTCTGATCAGGGAGATCAGGAACAGCTGGCTCTCCGACACGCCCGCCTGTTAACACAGAACTGGGACAACTGCAGTGTATTAAGTGAAATGAATAGTGAGCAGGGCAGACCGTGACATCCAGTTATAAATCACATAATATTTGATAAAAATATTTGATATTTGAGGAAATACTCTTCTATGATTGCCTCACCTCAAAGACCAGTGGGGGCTATTATCTGCATGACACATGAGGGGCAACTTTCTGGGTTCAGAAACTTGCCGAAGAAAACTCACGGCCTGCCAGAACCTGGGATTGAACTGCTCACCTTCGGATTAGTGGACACTCCTTAACATATGGTTTGAAGTCCAGCCCAGTAGTCATTCTCTCAGAATTTCCCTTGGGTTTGGGATTTTAAGTACTGAGGGCCCAGTGTGTTTTCTTAGATGGCCAAGTACTCCCCTGTCACCTGTGAGCTTGGTGTGCCTGAACTTTCAGCAGACATAGACAGGAGCCTTGGTGGACAGGTGCCAATAAACACCTGTAGTGGGGTTGCTAGCTTTGTAGTAATTACTGGCCATATGGCTACACACACCTCCAGAAGATGGGTTTGTATGTACCCAAAGCCAGTGTAAAACCATCCCTGCTATGGAAATATGGGCTCGTTCCACTGATCAGAAGTTAAGAGGGTTCCTCAGCTGGGGTATACCTGGAGTGCTGCTGTGACTGGTTGTCTGTACCAGATTATTAACTCCTCGTCAGGTGTTGGATTTGGAGACAGAGTTACTGTGCCCCTATCTGGCCCAGTGCAACACATTCTCACACCCAAGGCGTCAAAATATGACACGTGTGACCAAGCCTCAATATATGACGATTCGGGACGCCCCAGCGCATCAGGAGACGACGATCAGGGACAAACAGCTGACGCAGCGTCCCAGAACGTCAGTATCCGACGCCGGTGGTGAGACGGACATTAGAACTACTTTTGAACTGCTTAACCTTCCCCTCACCCCAACCCTAACCTTAAGGTCACAGTTTGTGGACCTTAAGGTTAGGATTGGGGTGAGGGGACGGTTAAATAGTCGAATAATGTTCATGTGACCGCGCGCGTCAAACAGTGACGCCAGCGGAGCCATGTGACCCAGCGTGTCCCTGATTGTCGTCTCCTGACGCGCTGAGGTGTCCCGAATCGTCATGTAGTGAGGCTTGGTCACACGCGTTATTATTTGATGCCTTGGGTGTGAGAATGTGTTCCCAATGCCATAGGTGGTGGCAACGTTCTGGGCTTGCTGTTCATCAATCAATTTCTGCTGGCTGAGGGTTGGTAGTGCTGCATTGAACTCTGATGCGCCACCTTAAAAAACAGACCTGCTCAGTTTGCTGCAGCAATTCAGCTAAGCCAGCCAACAATAAAAGATACATTAAGAAACCAAGAAATAGTCTGCCAAGATAGCAGCATATTTATCACACTGGATGAGCGTCTGTATTTCTAAGTATCGGATTGGGACTCGGTATTGGCAGATTCTTAAAATCAAATGACTCAGAATTGGATCAAGATAAAAAAATGTGATCGGAACATCCCTAATTTATTATCAACCTTAGCCAAAATGTACTTTTGTTTCTAACCTAAAATGGTGATAGTAGCACTGAAAATGACTTCTGAATCCACATTGTGGGAAATTTTAGCGCTTAAAAACCATAAGTTCTTAGTTTGGTTTTATGTGCACTTTTACAGGCAAAGTTATTGGTATTGGCTAGACATCTTAAAGTCAGAAGAAGCCAAGTATGAAAATGTGAGGGTGATGGTTTCGTGCAGTGTTTCCCAACCCAGGCCACACTGTCCTACATGCTTTCCATGTCTCTGCTTCAGCACACCTGATTCACATTGACTCCTTAGGCCGATACAACAATAAACTATGTTTAGCAAAACTGAGTAAAGCATTTGGTCTTCAAAGATTTTTTATGCATAACTTGATTTAACTTTGGGAAAAGCAAAGTGAAAATGAAAGTTCTGTGTGTAATTTTAACAAGGTGTTATTTAACTACGCTGTAGTTGATGTGACAAAACCGCATCATTCGACTGAAACTGCCACTTTGAGGCCAAAACACTTGTGCTTCTGCTGTAAATAAGCAGCAAGAAAACAATGTCACTAGAAACTGACAAGAATCAATATCAGTTATAGTTGTACAGTGAAAGTGAAGGACAGGCAATAATAAACCTGGTGAAGCTCCGTGATAAGGGGATGTTTATTGGGCAGTTCACAACCTCTGTCTTTCTGTTTTGTCTATTTCTAGTTTTGCCTACAAATTAGATGCTGTCCTTGGTTTCACGATTGTCGTTTCTATCCAGCTGACAGGCAAGGTCACTATTTACAAATACAGCCGAGATAAATCCGGCTGTAACTGATGGAATGTTATTTAGGTCTTTCATCGCCTCACTACTTTATGTTCCAGCTATCTGTAGCTTTCTAAAAAGTCCAGTTGGGTTGCAAATAAAAGATCAAATCTGTAGATTTAAAGTGAACATCACAGTTGGTGAAATTGGTTTGTTGCATTGAACATTTCATAAAGATATTATTTAAGGTTGTTACTGTCAAACAATGATGTGCATATAGCTAAAGCCAGTTTCCACCTCCCACCTAGCATCCATTACATCCAATATTTTTGTGGGTAGGCGTGCATAGATGTGGCTTCCTTAAGACTTTTTTTTTTGTTTAGCTGCTTTTAACCGCTAAGCTACATGTCCAAGCTTGGCACTGTAACAGTGGTATTGTCTCTCTTTTTTTTTTTTTTTTTGTTGATGTTCCTCCTTGGTCAAAGCTCTTTTAATCATGTTTCAGCCAATTATTCATGTGCATAAAAAGGCCCCAGAATCATGGGAGTACTCAAACTCCCCCATCTGATTTTAAGGTGGAGATTTGGCAGAGATGAGAAGAGAGTTTCAGGATCTTGGTGTCTTGTTTGTGCAGAACTGTAGGATGGAACTAGATGGATTGACAAACCGGGGCTTCATCTTCAGTCAGAAGGTGTTTCTCCTCCAACCCTCACCTTTGGTCGTAAGATTGTGCTTGCTTTTGAGAAGAAAAGGGCCTGGTAACTGTCCCACTGAAATAACCCCACCTCCTGAGATAGCTAACCGAGTCAATCAGCGCTGAGCAGCGTACGTCACACACTGTCTGTTTATGAGAAACTGAGCATAGGCTCAGTTTCTCATAAACAATGAAGATGGCGTCTGAAGCGGAGTTCGCTGCAGCTTGTTCTTCTGTTCTAAATGGCAACCACGACAAGTAGAAGTGCTGAACACTTTTCTTCTAAAGAAAGACATTTGCGTCATCACCAGACATTATTTTTGACTACATCTAAAAACAACTACAATGTCGAGTGATAAGTCGGCATTTTTTATGATTGTTTTTTTTTTTTTTTTTTTGAGCTGGCTAGTCCCGTCCCTCATGGTGCTCTCTGCCTCGAGTATCTCAACTCATCCTCTGTGTAGAGTAGACAGAGAGTGAGTGTGGTAGGCCAGGCTATAGTGACAGGATGAGATCCCAGATACAATACCAAAGGCTAAAACCAACTGCCTCCTGAGAGGGGTTAGGCTCAGACTTAGAGATAAGATAAAGAACATCATTATCTGGAGGCAGCTTGGAGTAGACCTGCTGTTCTCACTATTGAAAGGAGTCATGCAAGGAGACCTCCCGGCCCCACCGGCCCCCACTCCCACTAACGGTATTCCAGTTACGTCCCATGCCAGACCAATCTTCGTCTGAGTTGCGTATTTTTTTTTCCTCGTTTTGAGTCTTTATTTCTCAAAATTTTGAGATTGATTAAAGAAATGCACCAAAGGTCAAGTGTGTTTTAACTTAATCACAGACAATGGGAAGTTGAAACTGGATCCTTCTTCAGCTCTGACCCAGCAGTGGCAAGATGCATTCAGCTATTTGGGAATCAAGACCTTTGTTGTTCTGCACAAACAGAAATAATCACCAAAGGAATTGGTGCTGACAGCCAGTGACCCCACCAAAATAGATTTTTTTTTCAATCTTCCAGGCTCCAACAAGTTGCAAACTGCATACTGTAAACATGGACTGATATTCATGTGAGGGAAATCTCCTCCCCTAATTCATCTGGTCTCATCAACCATGATCTGCTTGGATAAAATATTTTAAAAACAAGTTCTGTTTGAAGTTTAACAACATGACGCTGAACAAATCCCATAGAGAGTCCTCGTATTCCCAAAGAAATAATTAGTGACTGCTTGTTAGAGACTTCATGTCCCACATGGTTCGCCCCTACCATCATATGGGACGTGAAGTCACGGATCCTGCCTTTATTTGGTTTAATACATATGAGAACTCAAGACTTTGCAGAAAAATGTTGCATTTAAAGGGTTGCATTATAGGTGGTTTCCTGGATAAATGTTTGATATTCTAAAAAGTGGTTTTACCTATCTCATCCATGTCACAGCTGAGATTATATATGATAAAAATAATTTAAACAATATGTTCTTAAAACAACTTAAGTTCAATACCTAATTTCAATTAGCTCAAAGAAATTAGATTATTTGATTTTTTCTTTTTTTTTTTACTCCACAGCAAATGCTGACATTATAATTTATTGTAATGCAGCTGTGTTAGACTTGAGTTTAATGTATAGATATTTGGTAGATCTCACATTATTCATTTTATTGCCTCATTACTTCCTATTAAAGTTTTAACGTTCTTTATGTAATTCCTGCAGGGAGTTTTTCCTGTTTCATCTCATGAAGAACACACTGTAACTCCAGCTTCATAAATCAGTCCAAGGTCCGTAACTAAATGAGTCAAGTTAATAGGTGGAAGTCTTTTTACTTTTTACCCCCTTCTGAGTCTCATGGGCCCTTACCATATGCACCTTTGTGATTCTTTGCAAATGGATCAGGGAGTAGGACACATGAGCGGCTCTCTAGAGATCTACCTCTGGCACTCTCAGGTGATCTGCCTATGTGGATCTGTTTACCCACTGAGCAGCTGCCGTGGGAGGTTTGAGCCCTCTTAAAACTTCACGTCCAGCTATGGTTACAAGCTGCAAAGTCAGTGGAGAGAACGAGGTGGCTTAGAGCCAGGGGGTGCTGTGGATCTCCTGCTGTGGGTTCAAAGAGAGGTCCCCAACAGCTGTAGCTCTCAAGGGAGGTTGCGGGTGTTGTAGGGACAACTCAATCTTACCTCAAAACCCCATGTTGCTGTGTTTGGCTATACAGGCTTTCAAGGAAGAAATATACACTTCTTAGATTTCATCAAAGGAGGAATTACCTTGATAAGTTTCATAGGCTTTACAAGGACTTTGTTTATTTACGACACAAAGCTGTTGGAGCTTTGTGAAGTTCTAGAGGGTACAAGTATTGTGTGTCACAGTTAGAATTTGTTTAATACCATCTTTACAATGTGCACTAACATGATATGAGGTTATATTAGGAAGGCAGTTTCTTTGAAAATGTCTCTAACCTAAAATGGTGATAGTAGCACTGAAAATGACTTCTGGATCCACATTGTGGGAAATTTTAGAGCTTAAAAACCATAAGTTCTTAGTTTGGTTTTATGTGCACTTTTACAGGCAAAGTTATTGGTATTGGCTAGACATCTTAAAGTCAGAAGAAGCTTAGTATGAAAATGTGAGGGTGATGGTTTAGTGCAGTGTTTCCCAACCCAGGCCACACTGTCCTACATGTTTTCCATGTCTCTGCTTCAGCACACCTGATTCACATTGGCTCCTCAGGCCGACATCAAGTGCTGCAGATGCATGTTAATCACTCATTCATTTAAGTCAGGTGTGTGGCAACAGGGAAACACTGGTGTTTTAAAGGGCAACATGGAAAACATGCAGGACAGTGTGCATCGAGGACCAGGGTTGGGAAACACTGGTTTAGTGATAAAGTGTTATTATTTTAATCGACTGGAATGTTAGGCCTTGTCCACATGTAGCTGCCTTTTTTTTAAACAAATATCCGCCCTCCCAAAAAGCAGCGTCCACACCACCTTGTACTTAGAAAAACCTCCATCTACACGTAACCGCATGAGTGCATTTATTCATAGGCATGCCAGACCTGTAGGCAGCAGTAGTTCCCCCAAATCCTATCCATTTCGTCATCCTGCTCAACTTCAACTGAACGTGAAACATGGCGCCTAGCTCATTTGTGTAGATTGTTAAGGTGGTAGAATTGCTAAAAGACAAAAAGCGCTTGAACGATTGATAACGTGACCACAGCTCTGAGGGCATCCATGTTATAGTGTGAACACAGGTCGCACGTGGGCCGTCAGCATTTTTGTTGCAGACAGGGACGTTGTGAAACCTAAAACTCTGGCTGTTTCTGTCCACACAGAAATGCTTAAAACAAAGAAAGCACAAATCTTCACTTTGGCCGTTGCGTAAATCTGCTTTTTTTGTGTGGATGACAGGCTAAATCGTAGAAAATTATCTTCCCTTTGGGAAATACCTGGCTACGTGTGGACAGGGCTTTAGTCGCAGTGGTCAGCAGTAGCTCAAGAGGTTGAGTGGGTTGTCCACTATTTGGAAGGTTGCAGGTTCGATCCCGAGTCTAGAAAGAGAATTCTGCTGATGTATCCTTGAGCAAGACACTTAACCCACCTTGCTTGCTAGTGGTGGTCAGGAAGACTGGTGGTTCCTGTGCTTCATCAAATATTAAATCAGCTGTTTTCATCATCTAAAACATGCAGGAAATATGCTGGAACCAGACTGCAGCACCAGGTATGTCAGCTCAAGTTCCAACAGACCGGTCTGCCCGTCTGAAGTTGCAGCTTGCAAGAGAAAATTTGAACATGTGACACCAATTCTGGCTGCTCTTCATTGACTACCTACTGATTTTACAATTTGTTTGAAATTTATTTTAATGGTTTTTAAGACTGGGTGGCACCGGCCTATTTGACTGAGTTGCTGCAGCCGTATGTCCCAGCTCTGCTCTGAGAGCTAGTTGCGTGTGGCTCTTAGAGCTTTGTTGAGGTTAGGCCCTCCTCATTGGTAGCGGTTTTTAAAATGAAGCTGAATACCCACCTTTATGATCTGGCTTTTAACTTTGCAGGTTAGATGTTGCTGATCTTTCATATGATTTTATTATATCTTTACTTGTTGGTTTTAATTGTCTTTGGTGAATTTATCTATTTTAATTTGTTACTGTGTAGCACTTTGGTGACATGCTTCCTGCCTGTAAGGTGCTGTATGATTAAAGGATGATGATGATGATGATGATGATGATGATGATGATGATGATGATGATGATGATGAAGTAGAATATTCTGGCCACAGGGGGGCGATTGAGGCTGGATCGCCTTTCATTAACCCTGTAAAAGGGTCATTTTAGCACATAGCGGCTCAAAAAAAGGATTTAAAGATGTGAAAAAGTTGTGTGGTATCCCTGCAGAAGTCCTGACTAGATTCTGGAAAATCCATCTAATTTTATTTGTGTGTTCCATTTGGAGCTCAAAAAATAAAAATGCTTTTTTTATTTGTTTGCAAAATCTTTTTATATGTACATTTATTCATCTAGCAGAGGCTTTTCTCCAAAGCCACTTACAGTTGAACCTAAACATGCATGATTTTGGTCAGTGGGAAGAAACTAAACCACCCAAAGAAAACCCACACATGAGTGAGGAGAATATTCAACTCTATTTGGAATGGTCATTGAACTTGCAACCTTCTTGGTGCAAGGCAGCGCTGCTGACAGCAGCACGACCATACAGCCAATGTTCCCAAAGTTTAGTTGTTTTGTAATTACATCTATCTTCAAGGTTTTAGAGAAGTGGACCCCCTCTGCAGTGCTGTCCAGACTTTTTAAAAGTTGCAGGTGACAAAAAAAAGAAATGTTACAGGATGACGATCATTCTTTCTTTGTTAATGCTAACGCAGGCCAAACCCCAGGCCGACCAGGGAGAATCATGGCATCTAATATGATGTTCTTCAATGATGCTAGGCCTGCACCCTGTGTGGTTCAGACCCAATTTTTAGAGATATTTCCAGAGATTATTGGTAAAACTACACATTTAAAATATTCTTGTAGCTTGCTGGCCAAAGTTTGCAGTTGCAGGCCACACAAAATCACTCTGAGGGTCACAAATGGCATGTGACACTTTGAACACCCCATAATCAAATGTGTACTACACAACCACAGTGAGACGTGTGCATGGTTCCACCTAACAGGTTGAATTAACATTATTACACCTTTAGGGAACTGGACTTAATCTTTGCAGCCTAAACATAAGCACACTTCAGGTGTTAGGAGTCCATTTCCTTAGCTTTGATCAGCTAATGATCCTAAGTAGATCCTTAGATAAGGTAAAACTGTAGTACATGTGTATCTGACTTTTCAATCACCCTGCCTATTCTTGTCTCCCCTAGTTAGAATGTCCCGGTAACATGAGACTACATAAATATTTGTCTGACATAACTGTGGGCCCATTCAGCTGATGCTGTGGCTTCGGCTCAGGAACAATAGCCCCCTTATCCCCAGATGTAACTCTACACTCCCCTCCCTGGTCATTATTGATGGCCTAGTAAGTGTTACAGTTACAAACCAATTACTCTGCCATTAATGTTGGATGAGTTGCTCTACAAGTACAGCTTGATGTTTATCGGTTTTCCTCTGTGGTTGCCTTTTTACTTTCATTAAACTGCACACACCTTCTCCCTCACATGGTTTCAGTCTCTGATTAGTAGGAGGTGAGAGTGACAGCTGGCAGTCTTATATGCAGAACACAGGACATTACTCCCCCCAGTTCAAAAGGTAAAGAAGTCAAAAGGTGAGCAACATGTCCTCCCTGTGACTTTGGGAAATCTGTTGACCTGGTAAGGTGATATCAGGACACCAAAAAGGGAAAAAGCAGTGGATGGGAGAGAGAGAGGGGTGAGGATCGGATGAGTTAAGCTGCCACCTCCTCGTGTGGTTTTACCAGGAAAACGAAAGTCTGAGCCTTTAAGTTAATGAACGGTGGGACATTTAAATATTAGCTCCTCTAATATTTTCCCCCACTGTCAAGGAGCAAAAGTGTGTCAGTGGTACCCAATATGTTGCTTTTTTGTGGGGAGATGAGAGACAGTTCACAGATCAGGTCAACACCTTTCACATCGCTGTCAACAGCTTCTGCGGAGAGATCTATTAACTCTTGCTGTCTGTCACAAGAAGACACCAGAAACTCACACTTTAAATGTTTTTACAGCCAGAATGAAGAATAAAAGAGAAATAAATCAATGTGTTTTTTCTTCACAATATCAAAAAGTGTAGCCATTTTGCTATAACCAAAGCAAGAGAAATGATATATTTCTTGTATATTATTTCATCATATATATGGGCAAGAGTCTGAAATGTAAAAGACACATTTTGATAGCTGTTTAAAACAATCAAAGCACATTTATGGACACCTGATGATGTTGTAAAATGGAGATGCTAAACCAGCAGGTCATATTGACACAGTTTTACCTTGTGTTTGTGCCAGCTGGTAGTTTGGATGAAAAGAGCAGTCTTTACTATTGTTTGAGTTATGATACATTTTCATTGTTTACAATATTTTCTCCTGATTCTACCTGTGGTGCTTTGTGATTTATTTATATCTTGCCAGTGTTCGGCAAGCCTCACCTCTGCCAGTGTGGCCCAGGGCAGCTGTAGCTACATTGTAGCTCATCCCCACCAGCGTGTGAATAGGGGAATGACTGAATGTGTTGTGAAGCGCCTTGGGGGGGCTGTAGAACCCTAACAAGGCTCTATACAAATACAGGCCATTTAATCCACTCAAAGCAAGAAAGAAGTAAGCAAATCAAAATTCTTCAGCCGTCTATCAATGTTTTAGATCCTGATCCGATACACGATTGCATACTGTAGCGTGGTCCAGTATCAGGTGGAGATGTCAACAATAGGGTTGTCACGATACTAAAATTTCAAACTCGATTCGATACTGGGGGGAAGAAACTTGATACTCGATTTCGATACTATTTAAAAAACACCAATTTATTGAACAAGTTTATTCAAAAAATAACATTCCTCAATTTATATTGCAAAAATTAAATGTTAAGAATTAAGTGTGTAAAGTGCTTAAACCTTTCAAGTATCATCATTTATTAAAAGGTGTATACAAAAACTGGCAAAAGTTAACACTTTAAATCATGAATTGTCTCACTATATATACACTATTTGCAGAGTGATGTTTTGCTGCTTAAACTCTGTTTAAGGTGCATTTTTGTCATAAGATGTAATGCCATATGTTTTGTTGTGTACTTTTGAACAACTCTGTTGGTCAATAAAGGGAGAAAACGAATTTCTCCACAGTAGGACAAAGGTACATCTACCGGTAATCTTAATAAAAACAGATTGGCGCACGGCAGTGACGTCATTAAAAGCGCCGGTTAGATTAGCCGCAGCTAGTCTGTTTACGCCTAGAAATCCCAGACCCGCTCCAAACGAACAGGGGAATCACGTTAATGATTCCTAACAAAACCTTTCGACATGAAGATGTTTTGGTGCAGATAATGTCTTATTTCGAGGCTGCACCATGGGCGCCCGTCCGCACCTGTTATATGGATATACACTGACGGCGATTCGCCGATGGATCTACGCTAAATACCCCGGGGAATCCAAGTAGCACCAAAGTTGTCAGCGTGAGTAAACAAACGTACTGCATGCTAGAAATGAAGTCCGGGTTGCAATAAACGGGAGTTTTCCTTTAAGCACATAAGCGTGAATATGCAACTACGTGTCGGACTTGGTATGCTAATTAAGTTGGGCTGTGAAGCGCCTCCCAAATTCGCTGTTTATGTTTTTGTTTATTTATTTGGCAGACAAAACTTGGATTGGAGACAACTCGCATGGGAAATTGCAATGTAGCCTTGCGGCGTCTTCTTCTGTTTGTCTGGGGGGCTGAGGCTGCTTTACGGCATCTGGCTGTTGTGCGTGTCGGTGTACTTGAAGAAGGCTGTGTAGAATAGTCCATAATATCGATATCACAGGGATGGAATATCTCATTTAGATACCACTTTTAGCATCGATTTATATCTAGGTATCGATTTTTTTGACAACACTGGTCAACACACACATATCTAAATTTCTCTGGGCGGTGGTGCTGAAGCAATACATCAGCAGCATGCAGAGGAGCATAACCTTAAGAATATGATGAAGAGGAAGCAGGCATTTCCTCTTTGAGAGGGATGGTTTCCGCTGCATGTCCTGCCTGATGAGTGAGATCAGATCCTCTTTCCTTGAACTCTGCCACTACATGATGCACACTTCCCAAAAAAGTTTCACATGGTCATCATTGGATTGATGAAGAATAACCCATAATTACACGTCATATTCAGTTTTAAACTGGAATCACATTTTTTCTCTCTTTATGCATCAGTGATCATTCATGTTCATCCTTGTCAGTAAGGTTTAAAGGTTTTCAAGTGAATAAATGCTGAAAACCTACGTGAACAATAAAGGGACAGGAGCTGTTTAGCTTCTAAATATCAACTCTCCTTTCTTCTTCTGAGGTCCATCTGGTGGGTGTAGAGCAGGAGGTGCTTTATCCGAGTGTCCAGCAAAAATGGAGGGGGTTGAGAGCAGCTAGCTGAAGTTTATAGAGATTTATGACTCCTTTCCCAGATCTTTATTGCCTCCTCCTCTGTGGGTAGTCCTGAGAGACCCACGGTGAGAAGCGACCAGCACCGGGGCTCCTGCAGGTGGGCCTGCCAAAAAGCCCTGTTCATCCAGACTTGTTATGGAGACAAATGGTGTCACGCAGCTCTGCAACCAGACAACAAACAAAGACGAGGAAGAGGAACTGGAGAGATCAACAGTTGCCTGCTCAAAGGGCTGGGGACTTCAACTTGGCCCTCAAAGACTAAAGAGATTTATGGAAGCCTTGGCTTTGCTTTACTGGCTCAAATTAAATCCCTGTCATTGTGGAGTGTTGTGATAAAATCCTGGCATAAGAAACATTTGAACTTGATCCCAGGATGATTATTTTGTGATGCCTAGCCTAAAGCAAGCATTGCCATTTATTTTCTGTTGTTTTCTCTTTTTGCATCATCAGATTTAATTCAAGCAGCAATAGTTTAAAAGCATCATTTTGTCAAATTAATGACAGATGTTACAAATAACACCAACAAATCCAAAAGTGGTTTGAATGAAGGCAACTGGTTTCTTAAAAATGTTTCGCTTCTCATCCAAGGAGCCTTGTCCCCTCTGACTGGAAATGGGAGGGTAAGTTGAAAAAACTGAGTTGTTTGCTAAAATGTACGCTGATATGTCATCCTGTCTCAAACTGATCACTCTAGTCAGAAAATTTCCTATTTTTTAATGTGACTTTTAGGGATACCGATCTCATTTTCCATGAAGAATCACGGTGAGCTTGATTTTTCCTTCGACATCTCCTAATGCACGGCGTTGGTACTGTTGATAATGACAGAATCATGTTTATTGCAGTAGGACACACTTCTTGAGTACCTCACTCCATGATAAGCCTGAGTTAGCTGGCAGAGAGGCAGTAAGTGCACTAATAGCTGGGTACAGTGTGTCCATGAATATTGGATAACTCCACATTTTCATCACATTGACTCTTCCCACTTCGTATAGAGCAAGAAGTGCTAATTAGGCAGAACGTCCCTATGTAAAAGCGTGGTGTTGGTATTCTGTGCTTTAAAGAGTCAGGTAGAAACAGTAGAAACTGTCACCGAATGAAACTTTCAGGCAAAAGAAAAAATCAGAATTCAGAAACCCAAACTGAAACATTAAAGCTTTTTCAGTTGGATCTGCAGGTTAAAGTTGAAGGCGATGTAAAGCAAAAAGTCAAAGAAAGAATCCTAGAATCTTCTGATAAACACAGTAAAGACCAAGCAGAGTTGAGATTGTATATTTAAATAGAGCATCACAGCTTATTGGTCATAAGTAAAGGTAATATCTTTATTGAGCTCTTAAAGCACTAAATTTCCTAAACCCTACACAGAATAGTGACAATAATCACTTGAACTAATGTTATCATCTAAATTATTTTTATTCTTAACTTGAAATAATCACCATTAGACTGGGAGATCAGGGTTCGATTCCTGGTCGGGTCATACCAAAGACTTTGAAAAAATGTGACCCAGTGCCTCCCTGCTTGACACTCAGCATTAAGGGGTTGGATTGGGGGGTTAAACCACCAAATAGTTCCCGACCGCGGCTGTGTCTGCTGCTCACCGCTCCCCCAGGGGATGGGTCAAATGCGGAGAACAAATTTCGCACACACACCTGTGTATGTGAGACAACTAATGGGACTTTAACTTTAACTTTTATTATTAACATCATTACCCACAGTAAATTGTGTTTCTCTGCTTTGCAGCAAGAAAATGGAACAAAATTATTATTATTATAGTTATTTTGTCCTATAACATTCACTGGAAGAGCCATTAGAAAATTAACCTCTGCCATTTTGTTTTTCCAAGAACAACAAACACTAAACCAGTACCTGCATGCAGCTAATGAATTAAAATGGACCTGACAACCATTTACATTTGTTTTCCTGGGCTGATGCTGCTCCATTAGGCTGTAGCTATCTTCGCCCATCATCTCAGACCCTTTTTGCCAAGCTGGAGGAGAACTTTGTTTGGCATTTGGAAGCACTAGAGTAAAACGCAGTTAATTACATTAACTATGGATCCAAAATGTTTAAATCATCCTCTGTTAATGTAGGTGCACAGTTAAAACAAACAATGTCATTTTAGCATTTGAATCGGTCGCCAAGATCCATTTAAAACCATGTTCTATTTTCTGTAAAAAGATTTCCGAACCAGTTTTGGCTAAACATTAAAGTACAAACCACAAAAATGTTGATTTAGATTTAGCCACCTGTCACATCAGTGATGGATGCAATTTTTAAGTGTTTTTGGCATTATTGTTGCATTTTATTTGATGATACAATAATAACAATAGATATGTTCGATATTGGCTTTGCTACCCTTATAGTCTTAATCCTAAAGCTACTTAAGTGAATTTTCAGAACAAGCTAGGTTTTGAACGCAAATAAAATAAAGCAGCTAAAGTGAAATAGTGTTATTTATTTTAAAATATTTTTAGGTGTGATTTTTTTTCACAAAAGTAGAATAAGTAGAAGTAGAAGTCAGTTTTGGTGCAATGAAAAGAATAAGATACTGAATTGAAATTTAAAGCTGCTTTAGCAGAACAAGCTAGGTTTTCAACGCAAATACAGTCACGAAACACTTACCCCTCCCAACTTAGACGCTTCTGCCAGAACCAGAGACCAGCGACGCTGAAAGAAACCAGGCGCCCTTTTCTAGGACCAAACATCTTTTGTTGTCCAGGACTTCAGACGGTGTTTTGCTGTTTGCGACTCTGGTAGTTTGTCCTAAAGTTGCAGTGGTAGCAGCCCGCTGTTCCTCCTTCTCTGCCATTCCCCTGCCATTGTAGATTTAATTTCCGATAACTCGATACTGAAATATGCTGGGTCCCCCCTCATAAAAGAAGAAAGACTAAATTATTTCAGGTAACTAACATCACATATATCTCATCATTCATACTTAAATTTTAAACAGTATCTGTGCAAACTTTGGTCTAATTTAGGCCAGTTGTGTCACACAAGCAAAAATGTCTCTAAAACTAAACCTCAGATATGTCAGATTCTGGAATTTTGACTGAGGAGAAGTAGCTGAAGAGTGCAATGTATAATATGTGCAGGTATGAAACTTTTAAATATGTAGTGTAAAAATTCTTTGGAGTCCTCTGAGTCTGAAAAGCTCCATAGTTGCAGGTCATTTATCATATAAAATAGTAAAACAATTACATTTTGTATTCTTTGAAAAAAATTACATTTCAATGCCAATATCAGTGGCTAATGAATGTAGGCCGATAAAATTGAACACCCCTAGTTAAAAACATTCATGGTATATTTAATTAAATGTGAAAATAAATAATTAGAATGTCTTCAGTATTTGTGTATTACTGTATTTTCTGGACTATAAGCCGCTACTTTTTCCCCACGCTTTGAACCATGCGGCTTATAATGAGGTGCGGCTTTACTGAAGATTTTCCTTCACCTGCCAGGGGGCGCTTTAGCAGAAAGTGAAACAGGTGGAAGTCAAAAGTGGAAATCAAAGAAAGTGCTCATTTTAATTTAGCACATGCAAGCAGCCGGCACAACGAAGATTTGTTTTCAAATCCATACCCCCTCATCATGAAAACTACACGTATGAGTTCATATGATGCCACATTTAAGTTGAAGGCCATCGATCTGGCAGTAAAGGAGGGAAATAGTGCTGCTGCATGTAAGCTTGGCATGAATGAATCCATGGTTCTGCGCTGGAGATGTTAGCGGGAAGAACTCATTCAAGCCAGCTTCACCCGGGATGATGACAGCAACACGGAAAGCGACACTGACATCGCCACAGAAAAGGTATGTGACGAAGCTCTTCTGAGGCTGTTCAACTCCGACACTGAAGAAGAGGACTTTAATGGCTTTAGTGCGCAGGAGGAGGATGAATAAACTAATCAATAACTTTTCTGTTTTGTTTGGTACTGATCAGTTCAGTTACGTTCAGTTAAACTACGTTTTCATTTCAGTAGATATCCGGTAGATATCTGCGGCTTTTAGCCCGGTGCGGCTTATATAAGTACAGTTCCATGTGTTTTTAAAACTTTGTAGGTGTGGCTTATATTGAGGTTCGCTCTATAGTCCGGAAACTGCGGTATTATTATTATTAATATTATTATTATTATTATTTTTTTTATTATTATTGTTGTTGTTGTTGTTGTTGTTGTTACTGATGTTGTTGTTATTGTTGTTGTTGTGTATTGTATCATTATTAGTATTATTAATATTATTATTATTAATATAATTAATATCATTATTATTATTATTATTATTATTGTTGTTGTTGTTGTTGTGTGTTATTATTAGTATTAGTATTATTTTGTATTATTATTATTATTGTTGTTGTTGTTGTGTATCATTATTAGTATTAGCATTATTAAAAGCAGTCTTCTGCCTCAAGTTTTAGTAATACTAAGTCTAATTAGTAACTGTGTTTTGTTTTTAGGCAGTTCATTGTAAGTTCTAGTTTAGCCCTCTTACCTATCCAAAGCATTGAAATTCTGTTTTAAACTGTGTTTTTCTGTTGTCCATTGTAGTAGTTTTTACTGCCTTACTTTTAGTCTCCTTCAGCTTAATCTTTGTTTTCACCGGTAATTCCTGGCTGGCAACATTTAATTCTCTTCTCGATGTTTTCTTGATATTATGTCAGTTTTCTGGTTTTAGTATATGTAATTCCATTTTTAAGTTTTGTGTTTGTTTGTCTTGTCTGTTCTTGTTACTCTAAAAACACACTGAGTTGCCTTTGTGTTGGAAATGTGCTATATAAATAAAGCTGTCTTGTCTTGTCTTCTACATCAGTGTAGAGAAATAGAGTGATGTAACTAGAGTTGTATTTTAATATACTGTAAGTAGATCACTTGTTATAATCAGAAGATGGGCTGTTTTTATCATCAGGGAGTTTAATTAAACACTCTGTATTGACTTTGAGACAAGAAAAGAGAGAGAGTTGGGATCGTTTAAGAATCTTTAATTTCTTAATTATAAATTCTTAACAATCTACCAGGACTAACTCTGTGATGGATGAAAATGGATTTGGATGTTGTGTTGGTGCGTGTGTGTGTGTGTTTTGTTCAGGATCTTTAGGCTGACGGAGCGTATCTGGTTGTTATGACTATGGACCACGAGGCTTCGGAAGCTGATGACATGAGCAGCTATTTTGCCGTGTACGTACCCTGTGGAGTCTCCCAGGTAGATCAGGAAATGCCAGGTCCTAGGACCTCGGATGTGTACTGGAGCTGATTGAAGCAGCGGTCACAGCACGTCAGAGCCCGTCTGAAGGGTCGACCCCGGTACCATCGGCAGCGTCAGCTGGTGGTGCTCTTATTTTGAAGGGATGTCGTCTTGTTGGTAAACAACGGAACTCTCCAGTAGCTTCACAGTTCTCAGTTAAAGAAGAAAGCACATCTGGCCAGGCTGTACTTCTCTTTTGATGACGGTGGAACCCCGTAGGACTTCCAACTGAACAGAACTGAAGTCAAAATGGAACTGAGCTTAAAATGGCATTGCCTTGTTTTATATCTCTGATGTATGTATGTTGTTGATAAGTTTTAGTAAAGCGGATTGGACACTTTAAGTCAACAAGCCAGATTCTCTTGCGGCAGCCGAAAGCTCTGATTGGTTGGAACAATGTGTCATGCGTTTCTATGGAGATGAGGGTCAGTCTGTCTGTGCAGTAGTCCTGTTTTCATTAAACACATAAATCATGACATCTTTATTCCACAGATCATTCACTTGATTATTATTGATCAACATATGTTTCGAATAGCTTTAATCACAAATTAAGTACTTTGATTATTGAAAAGCGTTCTTCTTCTCCTTCTGGCTCTTCTCCTGGAATGTAAACAGTCTGAGGAACACCCGACCTTGGCGTTTTCTACACGGGTGTTACTGTGTACAGGGGCAGCTGTGTGGAGCTGAAAATTATGAAGTTCATAACGTTACATCAGTTTGGGTTAAATATGATGTTGTCAGCTGAAACATTAATCACTGCAGTAGTTTTCTAAAGGGAGGCTCTCATTTGCTTAGATAAACCCAGGTGAAGACCTTTCTGGGTGTGCAGTACAATCACACAGTAAAAGGAGCAAATTCCACTACTGATAAGAGTTGGGATTTAAAAGCACTTCTCTTAATCTAAAGATCAGCAAATGCTTCATAAATTGTTTTTAATAAGAAAATCTAAATAAGGCAATAATTTATAAAAAGGTAAGCTGCACTATGATTTCTGATAAAGTTCTGCTGAAGGAAATGCTGCGTTTGCAGTTTCCCATCGAGGCAAACCCCCCTGCCTTCCCCCCATTCTTCTGTCTAATGAAGACCAGAGCAGAGGATATCTAGACCTCAATCAGCCACAAGTCCACTTCACATATGTTCTGATGAATCTCCGCTCAACTGCTGAGCCCAGCGATCTCATGGGATCACGCAGCTGAGCCTTATCAGCATTCCTCAGAGGACTCGGTCAACAAAACCACATGGCCAGCGCTGACAGGCAACACCCGCGGTGTTTGATCATGTGATATTCTAGGAAGACGGAGGCTGGAGTGTTTGCGCGATTGAGATGCAATTTGTTAAGAAGCTTGGAGAAGACTGTTGATAGAGTGGATGTAAAGAAGGCTTTCTGAGTTAGGCCTCTTTGAGTTTCGCAGCAGAGTTTGGTAATACAAATATTGAAAACCGTTACCTTTATTTGTCTAAAAGAATGCATCATGTATTGTTTTGCAGGTCCAAGTTAAGTCCAACTAACTATACAAAAATTAATATAACGTTGCTAAAAATAATACCGTAATTTCCGGACTATAGAGCGCACCTCAATATAAGCCGCACCAACAAAAAAAAAAGGTTTTCTACACACACACGCCGCACTCAAATACAAGCCGTGGCCCAGCAGCCACATGCAGGTCTCCGGCGCACAGTGCATGTACGGCCATAACATAAGATAATTAGACAGAAAGACGCTACACTGAGGTTTTTCGTTGTTGTTTTAATTCAACAAAACGAATTTTGAATCCGATGAAGACACACGAGAGCAGCAAAAGAAGAAGCAGAAACACAATAAAGAAGTCAGCCGTAACAGATCACTGCACAAGAGAAAACCACATAATGTACTGGGACAACACAAGGATCATGAACACCGAACAACAGAAATACAAAAGATGGATAAGAGAAGCTATCGAGATAAGGAGACGTGGATGTGGGACCATGAACAGAGACAATGGAGTTTACTCGTTGGATCGCGCATGGGACTGCATCATCGGAGAGGGGAGAGCGGGCAGCGGAGGGCAACAACGTCCTCTGCTGCCCACGGATAAACGAAGGAAGTCACGCCACCATCGGCGTCAGCCTGATGATGTTTGCAGCCGCAAACGAAACGTTGCAGGTAAATAAACCTTTTCTGTGTTTTGAAAAGATCTGAAAGATTGAGCTCTGTGACTGTCATGAAACAACTGCATTTCAATTTAGTCACAAAGTATTACAATTACATCTCAGGCTGTTTGCAGTTTGCCTCAGTTTTATTGTCAACTCGGTCTCCAAGCCTTCCCAAACTCCACTTACCTCAAATTCCTCTCTATTTCTGACTCATGGAAGCTAAATTGAAAGGGTTTCAGACATTTGGAGCAACTCTGATCATTTTGAGACATCTTAGAAACCACCCTGAGACTGTTTGTAATTCGTTGGCAACAATCTATGCCCAAAGACACACTGGTGTGTGTGTGTGTGTGTGTGTGTGTGTGTGTGTGTGTGTGTGTGTGTGTGTGTGTGTGTGTGTGTGTGTGTGTGTGTGTGTGTGTGTGTGTGTGTGTGTGTGTGTGTGTGTGTGTGTGTGTGTGATTGACCCTGTAACATGTACAGCTTCAGCGATTTGCAGCTTCTTATATACAGTAGCTATAGTGAATACGGTGGTAAAAGAAGATCAGGCAATATGAGGCTCGTTGGTTCAAGTTGTGTTCTGCAGAAAACAATGACTTATGTTCAGTCTGAGCAGAACAAGTTAAGGCAGGGCTGACTAGCTGCAATGCGCTCTACGAGTAGGAGGGTTGAAGAGGTGGGAGTCCAGGAAGAGGGCAAATTTTATTGTCTGTGAAACTGCTGACTTTCAATTCAGAAGGGAGTTTTTAACTTCCTATCATTAGCAGTTGAGACCATTTTGTTAAAACCAGAAAAGTTTTGGACATTTTAGTTGAAATCTTTTTGATGCAAAAGAGAACTTGGTTTTGCCTGTGGAGAGCTTGGATGAACCACTGGATGGATTAAAGAAAAACTTTCCAAAGGCAATCACGGGATCTTAAACTTGACTTGACGTATGGCGTTTAGCACCAGTCAAGAAGTTGCCATAGCTAATCACCACTGGTAAATCCAAACATGGCTATAACTCTGTTGATGTTACGTATGTTAAAGAGCAAGTCACCCCCTATCAGACTCTAACACCACCTACACTTCCTGTTTGAAAAATGCACCAATTGGAAGCGCTGACAGGCGGACTGAGAGGGCATCACTGCAGCCTGGAGATTCTCCATTAGATATTCTAGCCTCAAACGCACACACTAATACAAATACCCTGTTCAGACAAAGAAACAGCAGCGCACTTTCTAGTCTGGAGGATTTCCCCGGAGGAAAGAGAGGACTTGCTTGTGGCCATCAGAGGTTTGTCCAAGAGTTGAGAAGCAGGGGGACACCCTGGACAAGTTTCCAGTCCACCACAGGGCCTGACAGAGACAACCAGATAAACTCACCTCGGTTTCACACTGAAAGCATTGGTGGCGCGGAACGGCAGCGGAACGGCAATGCTTCAAATAGAATCCAATATAGTCTACGGACTGTTTCAAACCAGCAGCAACGCAACATTTTCCAGGTGAGTCCCTGAAGCGGCACGCCATGCCACTAAACATAGTTTCAATGTAAAATCCCTGGTAAAAACTTCAAAATAAAAGTTCTGCAGTGATGCAAATTTCATATATATGAAGCTTATGTGTGACCCAATGGCTTATTTACACACAGCATCATTCCAGAACTGCAACGGTGTGTTTTTCATGGCTTTATTCCTGGCAGTGCAGAGGAACAACATCATATATGACATCAAACAGCGATATCAAACATGATGTCCTTCTTTTTAGTTTAATGGCGGATTGCATAAGCAAACCTTGACGTGAAGTCTCGAGGGATCTTGTGATCTCGCGAGTCCAGCAAAGAGCACAGCAAGGAAGCTGTGCTGCTGCCAAGACTCTCTCGTTGTGAAAAGGGCCGCTTTGAAGTTCGTGAGTAAACCGGTCCACTGCTGTTTTGTGCCGCCGATGCTTCCAGTGGGGAAACCGGCATTACTAACACCTGGGGACAGTTTTGAGTCTCAAATCAATCTGAACATGCATGTTTTTGATCTGTGCAAGGACACCGAAGCACCCGGAGAAAACCCCACTCATGCATGAGGAGTATACGTGTAAACTTCATGCAGAAAGGAATTCAAACCTGCAACCTTCTTGCCACAGGGCAGTAATACTACCATGATCTCCAGCACAAATATGCATAGAATAAAAATAATTCCTGCATAATCCATTTTATTTTTCATTGAACACCACTGCAGACATTTTATTGTGACCTCTTCAGATCAGGTTATTGGTTCGAGGAAGCTGCACAAATGCCATATTCCCTCTCGCGCAGCTTGACATTAAATATTCAGTGTTCTGTATATTCTGCATCAGCTCCTTCAAATACTTCAGTGGAACCATATAATGTATAGGGCACTCAAGGCTGAATGAAATATTCAAATGCATGTTTTACTGCTGCATCATTGCATTAATAAAAAATATTCCATCCATGCCTTTCTGCACTGCAGCATCTCCAGCCAGATGTGGTCAACCACCCTCAACTTCACTTTAAATGTAGAACATTTCAAATATTAGCATTTGATCGTTTTATATCACAATCTTCTGCTTAGAATTTCTGGAACTGATCTCAACTGCCTTATTAAACTCTCACGATTTTCTTTCATTTTGCTGAAAAGATGATGGGATCTTCAAATTAAGAGGCACATGCCACGGAGAACGATCTGAAAAAGAAATTAAAAAGAAATGTTAAATAGAAAGTTGCAAAGGGGCTTTTCAGGACAGTGTCATCACAGAAATCTGAGCTGATGTTTAAACGGAACGCTCGTGCCCTGGCCTAACCCGCGCAGGACGACCTGAGTTAAACCCACAAGCTGCTGCAGTGTCGCTGTGATTTATTCATCGCCAACCTCAAGGAGATGTAATGAACTGAAGAAGAGTGTTGCCAAGAGACTGAAGCAAATTTGGTGGTTTTGAACTTTCCTGGAACCTGCTGTCGTTTCTTTCACAGGAAAACGCTGTCACTTTAAAAGCTCTCTGAGATGCAGTCCTGCTTCTCCTCGCTGCATGTACACCTCCACCAGAAAAGGGTGTGCACGTGAGAGTTAACAGAATTATGCACAATTTTTTTTCTAACTTTTGCTTTAATTATGACTCAAAGTGTCTTCTTCATGAAATATTCATTTATTCAGAAAATCTCCCAAAGTGGCTCAGACGGTCCGGTGAGGAGATGCGTACTGTTTCGTCATGGGTGTGTCACGTTTTCACGGTACATGCCCATTTTTTCAGGGTTTCTGCTCGAAAGTAACAGGCACCAAGCGAGAAAACAGGAAGTCAGCCAGCTGAGTGGTTTCTTTCTTTTGTCTGCTCTGCACTTTAACCCATAGACGGAAATAGAGCTATGGAAAGTGTGACTTCTGCCACAGGAAAACAAAATGTTCAGCGCGTGTCAAAAATAGTGAAAAACAAGTTCAGTGTCTGGTTTTTGCAATTGGCAAGAATGTCACAACTCTTCCTTTAAAGAGCGCTGCACATTTCGAGGTTAAATTGATTTGGGGTTTAAGATAAACTAATCTTCATCTCCAAACCTGTTGGAAGAGAGCTGAAGCAAAACCACTGTCTCCAGCTCTCTGCATGACTGCTGTTTCTTGCATAGCCTCTGCCAGCTAGTTGTTTTACACTTTCAACATCCTGCACATGGGATGCCGCGAGAGACTGACACTGCTGTTTAGCCGCTGCTTTATTTACAGTCAAAACCTCTTTCTTATGACCCAAAGAATGGGAAGTGAAACGTGCTTTAGAGTCTGATTTAAAAATAGTAACCCTTAATGCTTTTTGGCTCTTTCTTGCATGCACGATGACTAGAATTCAAAGCAGATGCATTTTGCAAGCAAACAAATGATCTGATAATAGAGAAGTGAGTATTTTGGAGAGTGAGGGTCCAGAGGAAGGTCAGAGGCCCCGGTAAACAAATGCCTGTTTATCCATAAACAAATCACTGTGGCCTGTTTAGGGAGAGATGTTACCCCAGGTGACATGGCTCCTCGTCTTTCCCTAAATAAATAATCAGTTTTTTGAAACAAATGAATTGGAACGGCTGAAAAAAGGAAGAATTTTAACCAGAGGCACCTCAACATGGAGGTTAGGGAGACCAAATCTATACCATTAGGTTTTCTGTCCCCCCCGGTCAGACATCGTTATTGAACCCGGTCCTCTTTGCCTTAATTTGTGTTTTTATGGATTATTTTTGCACAAGTTCCAATGTTTGTTTGAGCTTCACTTGGATGCAGATTTAGATGACCAGATGGAGACACAAAACTGCAGGAAAGTATGCAAATATCATCATTGGTAACACTTCACAATAAGTGTCCCTTTATTAATGTTACACAATGCATTATTAAGCATAATTAAACTATGAATGAATGAATGAATGAATGAATGAATGAATGAATGTGTTTATTTCAGTCAATAACATCTTCACACAAAAGAAATTGACCTCCAAACTTAAAACTTAAACAAAGCAATGACTGAAAGGGTTTGGCTGAAGTGAAACGCTTATCTAAGGCCAAATTACAACTTAGTGCATCTACCACACATAATTTTACAGTCAACCGAGTGAGAACAAAATAGTTACAATCAATTATTTACAGTGAAATTAATGATTATTTCACATAGTTTATTTCCAAATCATTCCATACATCTACTCCTCTGACTGAGACACATCTACCTTTTATAATTGTTCTAAATTTACTTTTCTGATAAACACGGATCCTCAAATAATAGCAAGTCTCCCGGAGTTGAAATCGGTCCTGAATGCATTCTGGGAGCTTGTATTAACAACTGCTATTATGTAATGCATTACAAAGCAAACATCCCCTGACCTTTAGTCCTAACAATAAGGACACTTCATAGTTAACAATACCGGAAATGTTCCTAAAGTGCTCCTTTGTTTGTTAATGCTTAATAATGCCCTAAGTGACATTAATAATGGGACCCTTATTGTAAAGTGGTACCTAATCATCAACTTCATTAATGAAGTGCTTCTAGCGACCGAAAAATTGCGCAAACATCGCATTTAAAAGGGACCATTACAATTGTTTAGAGAAATAAAACACACATAGCTAAAAATTAGCAAAAACACCTTCACAGAAAATATGTAAAAATCATCAGGTTGCCCACAAAGGCAAATGAATCAAATCAATCAATCAAAGATACTTCATTAATCCCAGAGGGAAATTAGAGATTCAGTACACACACTTCAGAGATTAGACATACATGGGCAAGACACATGACAAGAACTGGTGACTGTGGTCATTCGCAACCCTGAGTCGCGCTACCTTAATGTAGCGCGACTCAGGGTTGTAATGTCCGCTTCCGGTCGGCAACAAGATGGCGCCTGTGCTTGGCTTAGCCGCAGTCACCGGCCACTTTTTCAAACTTTTCTCCACTAACCTCCTCTTTTCCACCTTGCTCCTGTCTGCGATCTTCTTCAGTAGTGTCCCGCTACCATCTCCCATGATCGCCAGACTCTTTTGTCCTTCCGTTCGTTCACGATCGCCCAAGATGCACCGAGGACGTACCTCCCTGTTTGTTTATCTGAGTGGGGCAATGGCAAACGACGGTCCCGAGCTGCGCACCTCCGGCTATGTTTGTCCAGTCCCGGGAAAATGTCGGAGGAAAAGAGGTAAACGAGCAGGAATCCAGATGAGAATAAGACTTCTCTTAAAGTGTGGGTTATCTAGTAAACATTGGCGCAATCTTCTAGCTTCTTGTCCTTTGTTTGGTGACCTGAGCGCCACTTCCGCATTCCTGCCAGGCCGCGTTGCAGCGCAGTTCATCCGTCCAAGTTTTTTAAGGTCGGGTTATCCTCATTCCTCAGTGGTTTCTCCTCCTGTTCCCTCCATAAGTGGTTTTTATAAACACTGTGGATCTAACCCTGCTAATTTACGTCCACTAACTCCAGCTGTTTCTGTAGTTTCTGATTCCTCCACCTCACTCAGCATGGCTCTATTAAATACCCGCTCTGTTAACAATAAGTCTTTCCTGCTCAATGATTTAATTCTCTCTAAAAACCTGGATTTTCTGTTTCTGACTGAAGTTTGGCAGCAAACATCTGATTATTCTGGTCTGATTGAACTCTGCCCAAGTGGTTATTCTTTTCTTAGCGAGCCCCGCGGTTCTGGTCATGGTGGAGGCTTAGCTGTTGTTTTCAGAGACCATCTTCCATGTAGCTCTATAACCTCTGGTCACTTTGCTTCCATTGAATTGCAGCTGATTAAAGTCGGGCGTAAGAACCCGTTCTACTGTGCTGTGGTCTATCGTCCACCTGGTCCAAACAGTTCTTTCCTTCAGGAGTTTAGTGACTTTCTATCCTCCACTGTGAAGCTGTCCAGACTGGTGATTGTGGGTGATTTTAACATGATCCCTCCGATCTCTTTGCCATGAATTTCTCCAGCCTCATGGACTCCTTCAGCTTTATCCAGCATGTTTCTAGCCCCACACACACCAGGGGGCACACTCTAGACCTTGTTTTTACCCTGAGTCTAAATGCTGACAGTTTTTGTCCTGAGGACGTTTATATTTCAGATCACCATTGCATTTTCTTTAACTTGTCAAGTTTCTGCATCCCCACCTCCTGTTCGCTGTATGGTTAGTTCTCGTTTTCTTAATGAGAGCACAGCTAGCAATTTTTCTGCTCCATAGCAGCTTCAGACCCATCTCTAAACTTCCGTTCATCTCCAAGATTGTGGAAAAGGTTGTGGCTAAACAACTCACAGCTGCTCTTGGTGAACAGAACATCTATGATAGCTTCCAGTTAGGTTTTCTACTGAAACAGCTCTTCTTAGGGTATCTAATGACCTTCTGACTCACAGTGGTGCAGGGGACTGTTCTGTTCTGGTCCTGTTGGACCTGACTGCAGCCTTTGACACTATTGACCATCACCTGCTACTGGAGAGGCTGAGAGGCTGGGTAGGCCTATCAGGATCTGCTCTGATGTGGTTCTCCTCTTATATTTCTGAGCGCTTCTTTTCTGTGGCCGTCTCCAAGTTTAGGTCCTCCACCACCTCCCTTACCCATGGTGTCCCACAAGGTTCTGTGCTGGGGCCTCTGCTCTTCCTCCTCTATCTGCTTCCTCTTCAGCACATCCTGAGCTCCTTCAAAGGAATCTCCTACCATCTTTATGCAGATGACATCCAACTGTGCATCTCCTTTAAGCCCCATGAGATGTCTAAGCTGCAGCTGTTACACACCTGCTTAGACTCTATCAAAACCTGGATGGATGGGAGTTTTCTTCAGCTGAATGAAGATAAGACTGAGATCCTCATCTGTGCCCCAGACAAGGGTAGGTCGGGTTTTCACAGCATCTGTCTGCATTCCTTCGTGGGGGTTTGTTGCTAGCCTCTCAAGGCTGCTAGGGCATCTGATTCGGGTAACAAGACTTTGTTTGGGTCAGGCTGAGATAATTTTCCTCTCTGCCTTCAGTCTTTAAACTGATCATTCCAGTCCGTCAGTGAAGCCAATTTGGGTTTTTAAACTTGTCCATACCATCCAGTGACCCTCTCCGAGATGACATCCATTTTGCGCACTAACACCGGTATCGCAGCTAGAACATTGTCCAGCTTACGATTCACCTCGAGTAACGTCCCAGTCTGTGAAGTCTCCATACGGACGGTGCTTTCCGTGGGTGCGGGTCGCCCTCCAATTGCTCCCGTCTTCCAAAATTTCCAGAAAACCAGATATCCTCCCACTCCAATCAGGAGAAATCCAGTGATCATCAGGCCGAATATCCACAATGACATCCTCAATGGACAGCAGGGAGAGGCATATGATCTTCCATTCCCTCCAGGAATCCAGCATATACCCCGCCGGGTATGTCCCCTGTGGGCATGTGGGAGCCCGCTGCTCCGTTCTCATTGCTGAATAAATCTTATCAATCGCGTTGAATGACCAATTTATCAAATCCATGGTTAAAAATAGGGTTTTTCAGAAGAAATGCAGAGAAGTGCTCTGTGGACAGACAGGACAAAGAGCCTTGGGAAAAAAAGATAAGGGAGCAAAAGAGAGAAGCGTCTGTACTCTGCGAGTGCCAGGAAGAAGTTGTAATGGTATGTGTGTTTTCAGCCGGTTTTTCATAGCTGACGTCAGGCAGAGAGAGGGAGCTTGTTCAAGAGCTTGGGGACCAAGCCCCTCTGGAGCCACACCTAATCTGTGGAAACCCCCCACAGGTCAACATGGTGTGATCCGGCTCATGGGAGGGAGTGTATCGAACCAAAAGGTCAGTTAGGTATGATGAGGCAGTACCCTTCAGGCATTTAAAAGCAAAAGTGAGGAGTCAACTGGATTTCGGAGGCCAAATCAGGTGTAATACTTTCATGGCGTTCAGGGCCCATTGGGAATCTGGCTGCAGCTCTGCAACATTTGAAGCCTAGAGGTGTGGCCTGGTTAACACCACACATAGGGAACTGCAGTAGCCCAAGTGTGATTTCATAAAAGTATGAACCACTGTTTCTAGATGGTACCATTCATTTGATTTCAGCCAGGCAGCAGAGGTTTAAAAAACACAAGTTCATGTGATTCTACAGCTTGAGACCCAGATTGAGTTTTAGGCTGCAATAGCAAATTTGGAAAACAAATTAATGTTCTAACATAGCAGAGCTAAAATATATATTATGGAGATTTTTTTATTTATAAATAAAACAAAAAAACTGTCTACAAACCTCTGCCATTAACATGTTTCGGATCGAAATCAACTACTGGACAATCCAGATGTCCGTCTCACTAAACCACAACACTTCAGCATTCCCCTGGGTCCTCTATTAATTACACACTTGCATATTTAGTAACAGAACACCACTGGTTGGTATGAGGGTTTCTCCACTCAATAATATCAGGAGAAACAGCCAGCTGCTACCACTTCAACTTTAGGACAAACTACCTGAGTCCCAAAAAGAAAACCTCCATTTGAAGTCATATACAACAAGAGCCATTTGGACCTAGAAAACAGTGACAGGTGTTTAGCACACTCTCGTTTTGTCCAGCATCATGGTTCTCTGGTTCCAGCAGAAGCGTCTCAGGGACAACACACAAGGGGAGGGGTAAGTGTTTTGTGTTGAGAAGCTACTAGCCAACCAGACTTTTACTTTCTCCAGATATGCCCAGAGAGTCTTCACAGCACCACCTGTACCCTGATTCAGAGGGCAATAGCTTAGTCAGTCATCATCATAGAAGTGGATTTTAAGCATGTGTATCCAGAATGTTACTCCTGGTGCCAACAGGTAAAGGGAAAACAAATGGTGACCCAGAATGGGTTTAAGACACTTAACCCTTCCACTTTCCTATCAGGTGACCTCGCCAGGACTGGGGGTGGTTAAACACGCTTTATCCCTCTGGAGGCAGGCGTTGCAGATTTGCAACAGTTAAAACCTACCTACCTGGTTACTCCACATATGTATTTCATGAGTATTTTTCAACTCAGAAGTACCTCTGAAGGACATAGTTGTTCATCCTTTTGTCAAAACTTACTTTGAGCCTGAGTGGGTTAAAGTTTATGCCTTTGCAAGGGTGAAGTGATGCACCCCTTAAAAATATTAAAATGAAAAATAAAAATACACCAAAAGTCCATCTGACCCCATTAACAGTGCGGGAGGGTTAAGACATTTCATAAACTGTAATATCACTGCAAATGTTAAACAGATTTTCTTCTTGCAAGTTAGTCACAAAGTGTCTTCAGTCTTGATTTCTTTGGGATTTGTTTTAATTGTATTTGCAATTTTCTGATGCAGCAAATATTAGCTTCATCTTTCATGTCTTCAGTGAGGCATGACTCAGTTTTTCTAATAACAAATACATTCCATTAGAAAATTCAGTCTACTTAACTTTGGCTATAGTTGCCCCCAAGAATATTACTGTTTTCATTTGAAAACTTTCTGTAGACTCCCCTGTCTTAAATGCAACTACAAATCAGTGTGAAATGGCCTGTTGTTGATGGTGTAGTTGTATGGATTTCCAATGTTGCGGAGCTGTGAGGAACAGAGGGGCAAGGCTCTCTGCTGCAGTCATGGAGCATGTTTGCTGTTCATTTTGTTGTGCTTGACTTGCTGGACTCCTGGGTTCAGAAGGGGGTGGAGTTAGAGGACCTGAGGTTAGGAGGTCAATCCGAAAAGAAACAGACAGAAAATGTGCAACAATACCCTCTTTGATTCTAAGGAAAAGCACTGTTATTCAGAGTGAAGCATCATGTAGTAGAACTGTATGCAGCTGATGGCAAGAAGGAGCCTTTTTTTTTTCTAATTGATCCATTTTCTTTATTTTAGAAGAATATTAACATTCCAGCAAGAAGAATCTTACCATAAATAGGAATTGTGTATTTCAACCAAAGAAAATGCAAGTACCTTTCAAGCTCTCTGTCAAAAACTGGGAACCTGTAGCAGACAAGTAAAAAAGTTTCTGCAACAGTTGATTTTCAAATACCAATTTTTGGATCTTATATCAACTCCAATCCCATAAAATCTACCTGGGGCTCTTTCAGGTCAAATATAATAACATTTCTGCCAAATTACCAGTAAAATGTCAACTGAATGGTGGTTTAAAAATTTGCTGAAGCCAAAATGATCATTTTGAGACTGGGGGTGCTCTAAGGTACAGTAGCAGCACTCTACTTTGTGACTCAACTCAGACTAGTTGTTAGCTTATCAGCTTGGTCCAACCATTTCTGCTGAATGGATCTAAAATTTCTTGATTGACTGGTTTGTCTGTAAACTTTGTGGTTTAGAAAGCATTTTTTTACATCATTAATTGTTAACTTATTAAATTTGAGAGGCTTGAGTGTAATCTTACCTTGGCGTGACTTTAACTATCAGTCTGGCTAATTTATGACAGGGGCTCTATTTCCGTTCAAGTGAAGAATAAACTCTAAGAGGTTTATTTGCCCTTTCATAAGCATTCTTCCTATTTTTTAAGTATGCTGGGCAGAGAGTCCAGAAAAAAGAAGCTCCCTTTTCAGACAAGCATCCTTGTCTGGTCAGGACCAATAAAAGTGTCTCCTTCTTCTAGTTACATTGCCCAAATCCATTTACATCTTGTTCTCTTTCTATTAGAAATAAGTGTATATTATGATACAAACAACTTTTAAAAGAACATATCAGATATTTTGTTTGATTTAGTTTAGAAATTCAAACATCAGCTGTCACTCTTGAAAGTTTTGCTGCACGTTGTCATCAGTTGTTGAAAAAATACTAGAAAACAGTTTTCCACTTTCATCTTTTAGGGATGCATTCCTATTGGAAATGGAAAGTGGCCTGTATTTGATATACCTCCTTATACCAAGTCCTAGAGCCCCCCAAGGTGCGTTGAAACGCAATCAGTCATTCCCCCATGCACACACAGATCGACATTTGGCCACATCTGCACTAGGGCTCAAGAACAGGGCGGGGCTGACGAGTACAGGCACCGCCGATCCCTCTGACCACCACCAGCAGGCAGGGTGGGTTAAGTGGCTTGCCCAAGGATGCAAAAGCAGCAATCTCTGCTGCAAGGATGACGCAGGATCGATCCTACCCTGAGCTACTACTGCCCCTTTTAAATTAGCATCAGTTCACTTTTTTACGAGCAATGACTGAAAATTTGTATTTCTGTATCATTCACCAACATGTCTTTAAAGGTGTGGTTGACTTTAATGATTATTTCTGATTATAATTGGTCACTCTGAGTGTTTCATGCAGGCTGAACATGAAAACAGTCTCCTACACCTATGTCCTGCATTAGCTTCTGATAGAAAATAGACGGTGAAACTGTGGGATTTGAAAACCCTGGTCACTCTACGTCACACTGTGAATACCCATACTGACTCATGGACTAGCATTAGCAACTCATTCTCACAGCAGAAACTCCTTTAGGCTTGTTATTTGTGAAGTTAAAACATCCATGTCCCCAAGCAAGCCATCAGTGGTGGCATCACTTTGTTGTTATTCAATCCGAGGTAAGATGTCAAAATATCAGGAAATAAGACTCCAAATCCAGAGGCCCAATCCCAATACTCTCACTGCACTCTATGGTCTCCAAATTCCAACACAGTAACGGATTGTGGGTAATACCCTTTTCCCATGTCCACATCGATTCAGAATTGGCCAAAGTGCGGATCATGGGTGCAAAAGGGGTGTAGTCAACTTCCATACATGAGGATAGGGACATCCTATGCACTAGCACCCCTAGACTGAAATGTGCAATTGAAGGGCGCAAGGGTGGAAGTGCAAGTATTGGGATTGGGCCTCAGACTGGTCCTGCTGGGTCAGGGTTTTGTGGGCTTTATTGTGCCCTGAGTTCCGGCTGCAAGGTATTCATTCCTACTAGAGACCACTGCAAATGCAGTGATGCACCAATATGAAATTTTTGGGCCGATCCCAATATCCGATATCAATATCACTGTTATGGCCTATAACCAATATTTGCCAATGCCGATATACTGACATTAATGCTTCTAAAACTCACAGGAAGAGATAAACAAATGGAAACAAGATGGAAGAACTATTGGTTGTTAATATCAGCCCAGTTTTATTTATTAGACCGATACCGATATATGAAGTAATGACTAACATCGGCTGATACCGATATTGATGCCGATATATTAAGCATCCCTAGCATTGATCAAACGAGTTATCCACACCTTTAAATGTTATTTTGAGCTAAATCGTTATCTCTCCTAAACCAAATTCTTATTAAATTTCAGAGGTCTCCTGAGATGATCAACCAGTAACTCTTAAACAATCATTCCAACTTGCTATAGAGCACTTGTTCTCAGTGTTTAATATGATCTCTCCTTTTGTGCCACAATGTCAGAATGTCAGAGATGCCACTGACCAACTATAGCTGAAACAGTGGAACAACAACAGGAAGCTCTTTCTCACCTAAACACATCTTTTGTGACGCAGCCATATTTGATGTTGTTTAACAAGAAAGCAAAGAATATTATTTATGTCATTTACTGATAATCAACTGTTCCTGCTGGGAAGACACAACATTCATTCTGTTGCATTTTATTTCAGAGTAGGACTATTTATGTTTAATTCTTTTTTCAAGCAAAGGTCATATTTGTGCACATTCTCTTTATGCTCCAAACAAAAGTGTAAAAAAATTGTATCTTCAACCCCATGTTTCATCTGGAAAAAGTTGCATGATTTTATTGATGCAAACTGGAGTTGGTTAGCATGTAGGAACACTGAGATATCATCACAATTCCAATTAATATGGCAAGAGTGTAAGCAAACAGGTGCCTATTTGCACATCAAGAGGTAACAGAGAAACATTAGCATCCTTTTATTGTTGGGGTTAGGTCAAGTTGAAGACTGATGATGTTATATTCTTAGATAAGCATGTTGCACTTCTGCTCTATTTTTAAAACACAATAACTTTCTGTAAATTGATTCAAAGCTGGTGAAAATAATTTAATGGATGCATCCACCTGCTGCAGTGACACAGTGAAGACAGTGGGAGATTTTAGTGAGAAGGAGAGCTAATAGGAAAAGATGAAAATTCTCAGGCAATAGATGGGTCCGTTTAGGTGTTTAAATCTCTGTTTTTCTTCGTGGTTTAATTTAATCGGGATTTTACAGCTTTTAATTCATTCATGTTAGTGTTTTATCTTTGGATGTTTATTGCAATAGCTATAATTCTATTTAGTTATTTCAGGGGAGATTCGTTAGAGATGATTTTATTAATGTCGTCATCGTTGTCATCTTCCTCCGCTTATCCGGGTCCGGGTCCGGGTCGCGGGGGCAGCATCCCAACTAGGGAGCTCCAGATCGTCCTCTCACCAGCCACCTCCACCAGCTCCTCAGGCAGGACCCCAAGGCGTTCCCGGACCAGATTGGAGATGTAACCTCTCCAACGTGTCCTGGGTCGACCCGGGGGCCTCCTGCTGCCAGGACATGCCCGAAACACCTCCCCAGGGGGGCGTCCAGGAGGCATCCTGACCAGATGCCCAAACCACCTCAACTGACTCCTTTCAATCCGGAGGAGCAGCAGTTCTACTCCGAGTCCATCCAGAATGTCCGAGCTCCTCACCCTATCTCTAAGGCTGAGCCCGGCCACCCTACGGAGGAAACTCATTTCGGCCGCTTGTATCCGCAATCTCGTTCTTTCGGTCATTACCCAAAGCTCATGACCATAGGTGAGGATTGGGACGTAGATCGACCGGTAAATCGAGAGCCTGGCTTTCTGGCTCAGCTCCCTCTTGACCACGACAGATCGGATCAGCGTCCGCATCACTGCAGATGCTGAACCAATCCGCCTGTCGATCTCCCGATCCCTCCTACCCTCACTCGTGAACAAGACCCCGAGATACTTAAACTCCTCCACTTGAGGTAGGACCTCTCTCCCGACCCGGAGTTGGCAAGCAACCCTTTTCCGGTTGAGAACCATGGTCTCAGATTTGGAGCTGCTGATCCTCATCCCAGCTGCTTCACACTCGGCCGTGAACCTACCCAGCAAGAGCTGAAGGTCAGAGCTGGATGAAGCTAGGAGGACCACATCATCCGCAAAAAGCAGAGGCGAGATTCTCCTGCCACCAAACTCGACACTCCACACCACGGCAGCACCTAGAAATTCTGTCCATAAAGGTAATGAACAGAACCGGTGACAAAGGGCAGCCCTGGCAGAGTCCAACCCTCACCGAGAACAGGTCCGACTTACTACCGTCTATGCGGACCAAACTCACGCTCCTCTGGTAAAGGGACTGAATGGCCCTTAACAAAAGGCCACCCACACCATACTCCTGGAGCGTCCCCCACAGGGTGCCCCTGGGGACACGGTCATAAGCCTTCTCCAAATCCACAAAACACATGTGGATTGGTTGGGCAAACTCCCATGCCCCCTCCATCACCCTTGCAAGGGTATAGAGCTGGTCCACAGTTTCAAGGCCAGGACGAAAACCACATTGCTCCTCCTCAATCTGAGATTCAACTATCGATCGGACCCTCCTCTCCACTACCTTGGAGTAGACCTTTCCAGGGAGGCTGAGGAGTGTGATCCCCTATAGTTGGAACACACACTCAGGTCACCCTTCTTAAAGATGGGGACCACCCCGGTCTGCCACTCCACAGGAACTGCCCCCGATGACCACGCAATGTTGCAGAGACGTGTCAACCACGACAGCCCTACAACATCCATAGCCTTGAGATACCCAGGATTTTATTCATGTGTTTTCCTAAAACAAATTAGATTTTTTTTCAATTGTTGTTCAGTCTTTGTTTATTTTACCTTTTTGTAGCTGCAAATTTTCAATATTTTGCCTATTTATCTTTTCAAAAATTATACAGAATTCAATACCAGTCTTAGTCTTGTCTTCATGAGTAAATTATATAAACTTTCTTAAAGTTTATTAATCATTAAACATTTTCTTCCCTTTCCAAATGAAGGTGTTCCCCAGCATCCTGAAAGGCTTTGAAAATACAGATCGTTGTCTCAAAATATTGTAAATATTTGCACAATATAAAATGTTTGTTTTTTCATGTTCAAAACCTGTTTGATTTTCTGCAGTTTTACCACAAACGTTGGATGTGAAAATCTGTCAGATATCGGTAGTACCTAGGACTTTGGGAACTCCCATAAATCCTTTTGTCTGATATTCAAGAACGAGTCATGAAGGTAAAAGATCTGGGATGGGAAGCCAAACACTCTTCAGATCCTCTTGGGGAATTTCAAGACATTCCCAAAACCAGAGATTTATTTTATTATTATTATTTCGGAATAGGCCTTCTTCAAACAGATTTTACACTTTAGTTAGATAAAAGCTTTATTTATTTATTCCTAATTTTCCTTGGTCAAGATACCCCCCACCCCAACACAAAAATGGTCACTGCTCAGAATTTGATTGCATCAGCTGGTTTGCAGTTCAGAGCCCTCCAATGCTCTCTGAACTGGTTTAGTGGTCAAAAAGCAAAGACAAGAAAAGGAGAAAACAGAGGCCTTAGAGATTTTCTAAATAAATATATTTTCAAAGTTGGTGAGGTTGACGCTGGAAGACTAAAGCTAGAGGTCCACATCTAATGTCCTGTCTCGGCTGGCCTGGTCATAAATGAGGGTTGGATTGTGCCTGGACAGGAAAGTCATGAGCTTCTGCTCAGATTCTGCTTTGCCACATAGCACATGCAGAGTTTACAACATGACAAGTGCTGCAGCATTAATCTGTGGACATGTGACCTTATTGTTAGGCCAAGTCAACAGCTAAGAATTTTGATACATTTTAAAGTTGAGCAAAAACGATTTGAAATCATGACTTCCATGATGATCTTCACAGGAGCTCAAGATACAAGCAATGTTTCCAGTTCCATGGCCGGGCCGTGACGTAATCCAAGAGGATTCGGGTAGATGGGAGCTGTTCCATCCAGGACTTTGTATGCTAGTGTTAGCTATTTGAATTTGATGTGTGCAGCTAGCGGTAGCCAATGGAGCTCAATGAACAGAGGGGTGACGTGTTCTCTTTTAGACTGATTGAAGACCAGATCCGCCGCTGCATTCTGGACCATTTGAAGAGGTCTCACAGTACCAGCTGGAAAACCGGTTAGAAGGGCATTGCAGTAGTCAAGGCAGGAGATGATAGTAGATTACATCTGGAGCTGGGTGGCAAATTGCGTTAGGCACGGTTTGATCTTTCGTATGTTATAAATATTAGTCATGTTTAACATTTATTAATCTTGCCGGTAAAAGAAATGTTCCTCTTTGTTGTAGAAAGCTGCAAGTTGTTTCTTATCTTTACACTAAAATAACAGTTAGATGATATCATACTTAAAAAATATTGTTTGTGTCTTTTAACTTCTAAATCTGTTCATATCACATCCCCCTGAAGACCCATTCATCCTCTTTTCATATTCCTGCATTTTCTGCTTAAAGCCTAATTTAATTCTTTTTAATCTTGGAAAATCATTCAATATTTATGTTTCATAAACAGGAAGGACAAAATAAAAGTAAGAACAAATACCCCACCCCTGAGGTGTAAACTTGTGTGGTAAACAATGAAAAGACAATTCCACGCTTCTTGTTGATTTTCCTTCAGGCATGTTGGCCCTAGCGCCGTGTTTCTAGATGAGTGGAACAACCAGCGCTGACGCGAGGATCCAAATATTTTCAAATCATGCAGCCCCCTCATGACTCCACCACAAGCACACAGAGGGTTGTTGTCTGAGTCCCACACAGCTCCAGTTAGTCTGATTGTGTGTGTGTGTGTGTGTGTGTGTGTGTGTGTGTGTGTGTGCGCGCGCGTGTGCGTGTGCGTGTGCGCGTGTGCGCGTGTGCGTGTGTGTGTGTGTGTGTGTGTGTGTGTGTGTGTGTGTGTGTGTGCGTGCGTGTGTGTGTGCGTGCATGCATGCATGTGTGTGTGTGTGGGGGGGGGTGTCAAAACAAGTTCTGTCCAAGATTCTGGGGATGATGTTGTTTGTGTCATTGCTGCTGCTGCTGTTAGACATTTAAATATGGATGCTGCAAAAGTGTCTATACAGGCTTGACTAAAGAAAGGAAGGAAAAAAGATCTCAGAAACTCAGGAAATGTGAAATAAAGATGGAGTTTTCCCTAACTCTATGCCAAGGCTGTTTTTCCTGCATTGCAGTTATTGAAACAATAACCTAAATAAATAAATACAATATTACAGCACCAGAAGATCTTAACTGACACTATAAGCCTTAACCACCCAACTTTCAGCAAGATAAACACCTGTAAAGATGTTTGGCATCTTATAAAGGAACATAACGGTCTGCTCACTTTATAAGATTATGGAGAAACTACCCCATTTAAGCAACCAGAATTCCAAATCTCATAATCCCAGACTGCTTAGATCAAAACATAAACTTAATGGAAAAAAAAATACACTAGTTGGAAAATCACAAACAAACATAGTGCAAATCATTCTAACTCTAAATCAAATATTGTGATTCACTAATTAATGAGGTCATAAAATGAGCTGGGCGGTGAAATGTAAAAGTACAGATGTGTTTTTCCCTTTAAGAATGACCTGGATTATAGTTGAGATGTTGAACCTCCAGGTAACTTTATGGACCTATTGTGGGGCCTGAGGGGTTCGTTTATGTGGTAAAATGTAGTGATTATGCTAAATGTCAATGTCTGGAGACCATACGTGTTTGTCATTTACCAAAGAAAAGTGTACTTGGGTAACTGAAATGAGCTGTTTTATCCCCTCCCTGAAAACACTCATCAGGTGCTCTAGGTCTCAACCATTGCAATCAGCTGGTGCATGAACACCTGTTTCCAACTAGTAGCACAGCATAAGTTTGGTTGCACAACTGAAGCGTCAGCGGAAGCGTCAGCCCTTGTGTCTCAGCCCCTCCGGTGTGAAGACACTCCGGAGTAAAGACATACGTGTCTACCTGAGCGTGTCCACAGAGCAGGTACACAGAGCAAACAAACTCGACCCAGACGCTGCTCCATCGACACCCTGCAAAATGTGCCATTATCCTATACCTGTGATCACTGGCTTCAGAAGAAGGTCAACCACAGCAAACCGCTTTTGCAATCTTCAAAACCTCCGCTCGCTAAAACCAACTCCCCCCGAAGACACCCACCTGTCTATGGGACTTTGGAACTGCCAATCAGCTGTAAACAAAGCAGACTTCACTACCGCATATGCAAACCACCTGTCACTCGATGCACTGGCTCTCACTGAGACCTGGATCAAACCATGTGACAATGCTACTCCATCTGCTCTCTCAATTAACCACACTTTCTCCCACACTTCTCATTTATCTGGCCGAGGTGGAGGAACGGTCATGTTAATTTCCAACAAATGGATATACAGTCAGTTGCTACCCATCACTAAATACAACTCCTTTGAATACCATGCCATCCAGGTAACTACCGAAAAAAATCTTTTTGGTTGTCATATATCGCCAACCAGGTCAACTCGGAGACTTTCTTGATGAACTCGACACCCTGCTCTCCTCCATTCCTCAGCACGACTGTCCCACAATGGTCCTTTGAGACATGAATATTCACCTGGACAATCCAAGCTCATCAGGCTTCCTGTCACTAATGTCATCATTTGATCTAAAACTAGTACAAACCTCCAACTCACAAAGCTGGAAAAGCACATGACCTCATTTTCACTAGAATTGTGCCATAGACACAATCTCTGTCACACCGCTGCATCTTTCCGATCATTACTTCATCCATTTCAGCACGACTACAAGGGAGGTCCACTGCTTCCTCCCCAATGGTCTCATTCCGCCGCAACCTCTGCAATCTGGCACCCAACCCCTTCTCCTCTCTTGTTGCCTCGACTCTTCCATCTCCCAGCACATTCTCTGCTTATGAAGTGAATGAAGCCACCGAGTCACTCTGCTCCACACTCTGCTCTTGTCTTAACAACTTGTGCCCTTTAGCCACTAGACCTGCTAGATCCTCTCAGTCACACCCTTGGCTACATGATACCCTCCGGTCTCTACGCACCAATCTTAGAGCTGTGGAACGGAAATGGCGCAAAACAAAAGATCCTGGTGATCAATTGAAATTTCATGAATTACTGTCCTCATTCTCTGCCAGCATCACTGATGCAAAGAAAGCTTTCTACACTGACAAAATTCTCAGTTCTACTGACTCTCAGAAACTATTTTCGACATTCAAAACTCTGCTCACCCCTCCGTCTCCACCTCCTACCAAGAGTCTGTTAGCTGACACCTTTGCCTCATTCTTCACTGACAAAGTGGCAGCTATAAGCAAACAGTTTACTCAACTGGCCACTCCTGAACATTCGCTACCACAAACTCCTTCTAGCCCAACCATCTCAAGCCCTACTGCCTCATTTTTCTCTTTTTCCCCTCTCACTGAGAACTGTGTGTCCAAGCTTCTTACGTGCAGTCACCCTACTACATGCCCACTCAACCCCATTCCGACTAAGCTGCTCCAAGCTATTGCTCCTACAGTGGCCACAGCAGTCACAAGTGATCAACGCTTCACTGACATCCGGTACATTTCCCACCTCTCTCAAGCATGCTCAGGTTAAACCGCTGCTATAAGAAAAAAACATCTTTTCCTCTAAATCATATGGAGAACTACCAACCTATCTCTCTCCTCCCTTTTCTGGCCAAAATTATTGAAAGGGTGGCTTTCAAGCGGATCACAGAATACCTCTCACAAAACTGTCTGCTTGACCCTTACCAATGTGGGTTCAAAAAGTGCCACTCCACTGAAACTACTCTGTTAGCAGTGACAGAATCCTTAAAAGAAGCTGGAGCAACTGTCAAATCCTCAGTGCTTATCCTGCTCGACTTATCCGCTGCATTTGACACTGTCAACCATGGCTTCCTTTTGTCCTCACTCTCTAGCATGGCCATCACAGAGAAAGCACACGCCTGGTTTGAATCGTACCTCACAGGATGACCATTCAGTGTATCTTGGCTTGGACAATCTTCTACCGTACACCATCTTGCCACAGGAGTCCTCCAGGGCTCTGTACTAGGACGTATTCTCTTTGCCATATACACCACCTCACTGAGTGAGATCATTCGATCACATGGCTTCTCCTACCACTGCTATGCAGATGACATCCTGCTCTATGTGTCATTTCCACCGGACGACCACACTGTCTCTGCACGAATACCAAACTGTCTCTCTGACATGTCAAAATGGACGAAATCCCACCATCTCCAACTCAACCTCTCTAAAACTGAACTACTTGTCATCCCAACAAAACCATCCATACAGCACAATATCTCAATCCAAAATAACTTCCTATCTCTGGCTCCTTCAAAGGCAGTTCAAAATCTGGGTGTTGTGATTGATGAACACCTGACCTTTAAAGATCATTTTGCCTCTGTTGCTCGTTCATGCCGCTTTGCGCTGCATGACATACGAAAGACCAGACCATACCTAACCCAACATGCCAACCAGCTCCTGGTGCAATCTACTGTCATCTCACGCCTCGATTACTGCAATGCCCTTCTAACTGGTCTTCCAGCCTGTACTGTGAGACCTCTTCAAATGGTCCAGAATGCAGCGGCGCATCTGGTCTTCAATCAGCCAAAAAGAGCACACGTCACCCCTCTGTTCATTGACGTCACCCCTCTGTTCATTGAGCTCCACTGGCTACCACTAGCTGCACTTATCAATTTTTTGTATGACCTTCTTCACCACTCTCTTTATTCTGCTCTTCCCACCTATTCCACCTTCCTCAGGATCCACTGATTTCCCTCTTTCCTATTCACTCTCTCTCTCTTTCTTACCATTTTTAATCACAATTGTCTATTTTTTGCTCATTTTAAATATATTTTAACCATTTTGTAAATTCTTTTTTATATTCTTACATTTTTTGTTTTTGTGAAGTGCTTCGTGATTTTTATTTTGAGAGGCGCTATAGAAATTATATTTTCTTCTTCTTCTTCTTCTTCTTCTTCTTTTTCTTCTTCAAATTCAAATTCAAATTCAAATTCAAATTCAAATTGCTAACACTAGCATACAAAGTCCGAGAGGGGTACGGCTCCCATCTACCTGAATCCTCTAAGGCTTACGTCTCGGCCCGGCCGCTCCAGTCATCACAGGTTCATCGGCTAGCAGTGCCTACACCACCCTCAGGAAAATCCAGACTCTTCTCATGCATCATTCCACAAATGTGGAATGACCTTTCAAGCACTACCAGAACAGGGGCTTCCTTTATGATTTTCTAGAAACTCCTGAAGACCCTGCTCTTCAGAGCATCTTCTAAACTGGTACTCTCCCTGCACCCGTCCCCCTCTCTACTGTCCACTCTTTGTTCCCTCCTCTCCATGATTCATCATGCTGCCTCACTGCCACCTATGACTGACTGGAAATTGTTTGTTGTTGTTGTTGTTGTTGTTGTTGTTGTTGTTGTTGTTGTTGTTATCATCAAGGGCAACATGCCGATTATCGCTTTGGACAAAAGCGTCTGTGAAATACACAAACATAAACATAAATATAGTTGTATAGGATGAAAGAAAGGACAGTGGTGGTGTCACTTTATTTTTAGTTAAAAACTTAAGGGTTGCAGGGATTTGCTACAGAAGGAGTGAAGGCCACTCATGAAATAAATTATTTGAACAAACTGGTGCCTGAAACCAATACATTTCAGGAGAATCTGCTTCTGCAACTTTTTACAATCTTCCTTTTGTTTGGGTATTTGAGGGTTAAGAGCCCCCAGAGCAATGAATTCTAACAGTCATGAACTACAAAAGTACCACAAGTACCTACAAATTGCTGTGCAAAAACAGAACCTTTGAGGGATTTTGTTTTGTTTCTTTTTTGCTTGTAATCGGTCACTCTAGAGCTTTCCATGCCGGCTGAACATGAAAATTGTCTTCTACACCTATCTCCTGCCTTAGCTTTTGATAGAAAATAGAAGGTGAAACTCTAGGATTTGAGAAGCCTGACAGATCTACGTCACAATCGCTGAAAACCCTGAATGTCTGGTCATTGCCCCTGAGAGCATGGTTCCCCTGATTAGTCTAAAACTTGGTCATTTGTCCTCTGAAGTCAAGGCAAACCTAAGGAATTTGGGTGGTGTTTATGACCAATCAATGTCTCTAGAAGGCCACCCAAAAACATTGGTCAGAGACAGTTTTAATCACTTAAGAAATATCTCCAAACTGCAAAGGTCGGTGTCAAAACATGAACTTGAAATGGTTATCCATGATTTTATCTCCTCCCGTCTGGATTACTGTAACGAACAATTCACATGTTTTAACAAAAAAGCCCTTGACCGCCTTGAGTTGGTCCAGAACTCTTAAGCAAGGCTCCTACCTGAAGCAAACAGAAGAGCTCACATCACTCCTATTCTAATGTCTCTGCATTGGTTACTGATTAACTTTAGAAATCATTTTAGGATCCTGACTATAACTTTCAATGCTCTACATGAGTGTTATATAAATAAAATTTATTTACTTACACACAGGGGCGGATTTAAGACGGAAGAAGATCTGGGGCTTAACACACACACACACACACGCGCGCGCACACACACGCACTAGTCAACATCATATATATTTGTCTTGTACCACATAATTTTTAATCTGAAGCTACATATTAAGCATATTCAGGGCAGAGTATTGTTCCTGTTAGTGTTTAGTGTGAGATGACAGTAAATATTCCCTTTCTTTCTCCAACAACTTTACCTGATAGTAAGCTAACTTTAGGCAAACCAGCAGCACAACAAATATTTTCAAATAAGACTCACAACCCTGAGTCAACACCAGTCTCATCAAAGCTGGGGTTCTGATGTTGTACTTTTTGACTAAAAAATGTCCTTATGTTCATCTTCACACATGCGTTTCAGGCAGAGACAGTAGAAGAAGCCAGGCACTGTAGAAGAAGCCGGCTGCTGAAGGGCTTCTTCTTCAGTGGTGGAGGCTCAGGCAAGCTGTATACAAACTACTGCTAGCTGCTCCCTCTCTGTTGGACTTTGGTACTGCATGTTACTTCCACGCTTGAGATCCGGGGCTTTTCATAAAACATTCGGGGCTTGAGCCCAAGTAGCCAGGCCTAACGCCGCCCCTGCTTACACATCAGTCCTGGACTCACCCATCTTAACAACGGGGAAGGCTGTTGTGGGTTTAGGCAAGGCAGCTTTATTTATAGAGCCATAGGCATCATTTTAACCGGGGATGCCGGGGACATGTCCCCGGCAAAATTTGTGATTGGCAGCTGTGTCCCCCCCACTTTCAAAAATGCCTGCTGATGAGGATTTTTGTTTTACCAGCTCAGATCTTATACCAGGGGTCGGCAACCTATTCCCATCAAAGAGCCATTATTACCCATTTCCCACGGCAATTTTGGACGGACCTTAATAAGCAGTGACTTAAGTGAAGCAGGCAGGTCGCGCTAGAAAATTTCGTTTAAAAAGACGTCATAAATGTGTTCCCCTGTCATTTTTATTTATAAAATATGAAGTAAAAACTCACAGTTTAATTTTCATTCATTTGTCATTAATATGTAGTCTACACCCGTGCGTTAAGTGGACCATCTTCCAGTAAAAGCAAAGCATCCAGCCCACCTCTCCAAATGCGTAAAATGTGCATCACAGCCACTAGTTAGGCGCGCTGCGCGCACCATCAGCTACGTCAGCCCAGACAAGAGCAGAGCAAATAGAGAAAGAATAGAGGATAATTGTGTCTGGACGTGGATGGAGATTACATTTTACAGCAGCCTGATCATCATTTAAATACGTAAACCATCACCTGTCTTCTAGTCCACGCTATCAGCATTATTTTAATTGGTGTGTGTGTGTGTGTGTGTGTGTGTGTGTGTGTGTGTGTGTGTGTGTGTGTGTGTGTGTGTGTGTGTGTGTGTGTGTGTGTTCTTTTAAACAGTTTCACTTCATGTAGGCTAGGAACGTTTCACCTGCCGTGGCCCGACCGCTTCTGCTCCACATAAACTTTGTGCGTGATCAAATGTCTCTACGCGTCATGCGTCTCCATATTAGAGACGGGAACAAGCGCTGTTCAGCCAAAGTTTCATAATTTCATAAAAAGAACATTTTTCCAAGTGACACATCCCTCAGAGAGACCGGGTTTCCAGACTGTTTCAGTGGGAGGAAATCTTATCGCATGCGCCGTGGTTCTGCGCTGCGAACCCCAGATCTTCAGCTCACTGTCCACCGTGGGCGCTTCGAGCCGCGCTGAACACAGTGTCCAGTATAAAGCTCTGATGTTCTGATCGGAATATTTTACCTCCGCGATGTGCGTTAACGATTAAAATGTCAGCTCATCCATGCGCATCAGTGTGCGTCGGGGTAATTCTTTCAAACATCCTTGAGTTCATCTGTCAAAATAAACAGTCAAATGGAAATATATGTAACCTGCCGTTTAACTGTTTTGCCTTCCTGTGAAGATTGTTGCAAAGAGAAACAATTAAACTTGATTAACCCCAGAGCGCATGCAGGAAGGTTCCTCCCACTGAAGCGAGTGTTTTCCCAACCCTGTCTTTCAGAGAGACTTGTCACTTAGAAAATGTTCCCTGATTATGAAACTTTGGCTGAATAGCGCTTGTTCCTGTCTCCAATGTGGCGACACATCCAGGAGCCGTCTGAGGAGAATCCCAGAATCTCACATTGTCTTCAGCTCATAAAGTACCTATATGATTACGCACAAGCGTGACCGGTCAACCACCGCAAACCAGGTTGGACCTGTTCAGGTTTACGCAGACAATCTTTACATTTAGAATTGGCATACAGATGTAAAATTAATGCAGTAAAATATAAAGCATTTTATTTAAATATCCATTCATCATTTTACAAGCACAGAGAGCCGCATCAGATGGATGGAAGAGCCGCATGCGGCTGCAGAGCCACGGATTGCCGATCCCTGTGCTAGCCTACTTTATTGTCCCCAGCAATTTTTAAACCCCACTCAAGTGTATGGTTATTGTCCCCAGCAATTCTGAAAACAAACTGACGCCCTTGTATAGAGCACATTTCAAACACAGAGACAAAGGTGTTTAACAAATTATGAGTGTGTGTGTGTGTGTGTGTGTGTGTGTGTGTGTGTGTGTGTGTGTGTGTGTGTGTGTGTGTGTGTGTGTGTGTGTGTGTGTGTGTGTGTGTGTGTGTGTGTGTGTGTGCGCGTGTGTGTGTGTGTGTGCGTGTGTGTGTGTGTGTGTGTGTGTGTGTGCGCGCATGTGTGCGTGTGTGCATGCGTGCGTGCGTGCGTGTGTGTGTGTCTGTGTGTGTGCACGTGCGTGTGTGTGTGTGTGTGTGTGTGTGTGTGTGTGTGTGTGTGTGTGTGTGTGTGTGTGTGTGTGTGTGTGTGTGTGTGTGTGTGTGTGGCCAATATGTGTAACAGACAAGCTGAAACTATTGTCACAAAAAAGTGAACTAGTATTTGTATTTGAGTATATCTGTTAAGTATTTAAGTGTTACTTAATGATCATTTTTATCAATAACCTTGAAATGTAGCATACCACCACTGCAAGGAAAAATGCTGTTAGTGACTTAGAGATTAAAAGGCCAAATCATGCAGATTCTCTGTTTTAAAAGAAAACTTTATTTTAAACACACAGCCTGATGTGTTGATAAAAAGAAAAAAACAAATGTGTTTATGATGTAGACACCACAGATATTTGAGTTACGTAAATATGACACCAACAACAAAGCAGAATAAAGCAGCTACAGTGAAATAGGTTTATTTTTATTTAAAAATATATTTTAGGTGTAATTTATTTTCACATAAATAGAAATGAGTATGTTTCGGTGCAATGAAAAGAATAAGAAACTGAATTAAAATTTAAAGCTGCTTTAGCAGAACAAGCTAGGTTTTGAACGCAAATACGGTCTTGGAACACTTACCCCTCCCCTAAAGTATCTTCCCTGAGACGCTTCTCCCAGAACCGGGGACCCACGATGTTGGCGGAGATGAGATAGTACTAAACACCAGGCGCCGTTTTCTAAGTCCAAACATTTTTTTTTGTTGTCAATTACTTCAGATGGTGTATTTCTTTTTGGGACTCTGGTAGTTTGTCCAAAATTTGAAGTGGTAGCAGCCAGTTGTTTCTCCTTCTCTGATGTTATTGAGCCATGAACCTCTCACACTAATGGTGCTCTGCTGCTAAATAAGTGAGTGTGTAATAAATGGAGGACCCAGGGAAGTGCTGCAGTGAGAATGGTAACCGGGTGGTCCAATAGTTGCTTTCAGTCTGAAAAGTGTTCTTGGCGGAGGTTTTTAGACAAATGCAAGAATCCATTTTATTGATTATTTAGTTGTTGTTGTTTTTCTTCTACACAATACAATTCTAGCTATATTATGTTAGAACATTGTTAAGAGGCATGAAAACAGTTTTAAGCTCACTTGTTTTCCAAATTTACCAATAGAGTTTAAGGAGGATAAATCATTGATACAAGTTATCTTGGACAAACATACTCTTTTGGAAAACATGTGAACATTGTTCTCATAAAATACCTTGCTACTTGGCACTGTACCATTTCAGCTGATCATCTGTGGGCCAGAAGCAGTCAATGTAATTATAATTGTAAAGACTATACAAAAATCTGTACTGAAAATGATAGCTAACCATGCTACCTGTCAAACCTCTATCAAACCATCTTGAGAATGACTCCAGTGAAGCCACATGAGGGAGACATGAACGAAAGTGGGGGAAAAGCAGATCACGAAGGGCTCCCTCACAAAGCCTGGAGCTGTGAATGTGAGAAATGACTGTTACGCTTTCTTCACAGAATCCCAAGATCGAGAGGGATTTTAGGTCTCTGTCCTCATGGGACTTGAAAAAAGCGATAGAAGGTTATTTTTCGAGAAGCAAAGCAAAGACAGGAGGGGGCAGAAAATACAAGTAAGTAGACTTTCTGAGGTATTGTGATCCTGAATGGGACATCAACTAGAGGAAAATAACAACCCAGAGCTACAAGAGCACAAAACAAAAACAGGACCCATCGTGATAACCCTCTGCCCACCGTTTCACACTCCGATTTCCACAACAAAAACATCTGCACTGAATGCAACATGCCCCTGGGTGATGGTCAGAAATACAAGGGAGGAAAGAAATAACAGTACATGAAACATTTTCATTTTCATTTTTTGTTCGTTAGTTAAAATAACAAAGAACTCTCAAAAGCTATAGGGAAAAGAATATCACTCATGCACCTGCCTTTGCCCACATGTCAGTAACTTCTAGTGAGAGATTAATTGTTGCTACCTACAGCGACTCAGCAGATGCAATCCCCCTCCTCTTTCACCAGAAGAAAAAATGGAACTGAGCAGTTGGGTGCAGACAGGGCATTCATCTCAGGAGTAATTATGCAATAAGTTGTTGACATGCTTTTTGTTATGCTCCTGGGTGTGAGATCGGATGAACGGAGGAGCGGTCACCTTTCTTCTGCTACTGATCCAGTCGACTTTGGTATAAAAGTAGAACAAATAGACATCACTTGGACTGTATTTGAATATTTTGTATGCAGACATGATCTGTTTTACTATGTTACAGCCCAGCAAAAGGCTAAAATTCAAATTTAAAAGAATTCAAACAGATCAATCCCTGAGGTTCTGGTATCGGTCCGACCCAGCCCTACATAGTCTTAAAAAAGGGAGGATTGGAAAATGAAGAAAGTAGGATAAAATTCTGTCCTGGTTTCAGTCCTGCGGCAGAAAAAATAATTGTTTTTTTTTTTGTCCCGATGTCCCAAAAACCTTGAGCATACATTATTATTTCTCTGTATTGAGGCTAATTTTATAGTCCCCATTTAGATTATTATTCCAACAAGCTCAAATTTTGTGATTTCTTGAGGTTTATGCTTTATGTTAGAGAATTCTAAAATAATAGGAAGACAGGTCATACTTGAACCATGACATTTTGAGGATGTGCACAATTCTGGATGCATTCTATACAGGTTGGAGGAAATGGGTGGAGACGAGGATGTCGGTCCAATTCCGTGCATACATTCCCCAGTATGTGCAAGCTACTATTGAGCAATAAACAAAGTTAAACAATGGAAATAAATTATGCAAACAAACACAGTTGTTGGCAAAGCAAAGAAATCCCACCAAGGACATCGGTTCCTCGGATTATCCTTAAAGTGTCAAACTGATTTAGTTGTTTCCAGGCAAAAGAAAAGAAAAAATCTGACACCATCCCCAGTGTGCCCACAGCAGGCGAGCATGAGAGAGGGGAGGCAGCAAGCTGAAGCCTCCCTGGCTGCACACATAGCTTCTCATTGTGTAAAATTAAATATTCCATCTCATCCTGTGTGTGTGTGTTTGTGTGTGTGTGTGTGTGTGTGTGTGGGGGGGGGGGGGGGGGCAAAAGTAATTCAGGGTATTCGCTGGGAAAAAACAGGGAGAGGAACTTTTTTCCCCTCTGTCTTTATGGAAATTAGATAAATTTAGAAATAGGTGAGGAATAAAATCTCCAACACTAAAGATACAAAAGAACCTAAATCCATCCATGGATGAATCATGTTAGGAGGAACAGGAGGAGAGAAAACTAGGGAGGGCATGTGGAGCGGTTGGTCAGCTGCTGGAATATTTCCAGTAAAATCAATGCTGATGGGTCAATTATCATCTGTCCTGTAAGGCAGGGGTCCCTAACACTATATGCATCTGAGTTCAGTGAAGACAGCTTTTCCATGGGCCAATGTGGGGATGACGTGCACAACAAAAAGTGCAAGACTTAAAATTGTATCATTGCACGCATAACAAAATTACAATTATTGTGGATTTTATTTATTCAATGCAACACTGATATAAGTAATTATAGCAATTTTACCCCAAAAATGACTGCAAACAAATCTCAGGAAAATCTAGAAATATCTTAAAAACTATTTAACTAAAAATTGGTTGCACTGCGATTGTTACAGATACATTTGTGTTTCGTGTTTTTTATCTAAAATTCATCAGCAGTGACTTCATCTTTATCTGATTTTGACACAAATGATAATCATTTAATTAAAAGCCTGATGGAAAAATTACTTCAAACTAATGAAAGGAAATCACTTGTTTGCTTCGGATTTACAGAGCTGCATACTCCAAACCCAGTATTCACCCATTACTCAGCTTATCAGCTTTCCATTTAACCCCCTGTGTCTAATGTGTTGGGAATGACCTATCACGTTGCTTAATGCATGCACAATGTTTGTGAATAATGAATGTTGCTGTTCTGGCTGACATGATGCCAAAAGGTGTACAGGAACTCTTTATGTTTGAGTTTGCATATCTTTAAACCAAACTGTGATGAAAGATCTGCTTTTTTTTTCTGGAGCTGAAAGCAGTTTAAACACATAAAATGTGTTAATTTTCATTCGTGTTTATTTTTTGTTGTTCTATTTTAGCCCGTGAATTTTTTCTTTTCTGAGAAACCCAAGATGTCATCATCTTTTAATCTGTGCCGCTGTTCCCATTTGACCAACTGTCCGTGTTAATGTCCCATCGGCCCTTTTGGGCCCATTCATCTTCTTTCTTTGTGCGGATGCCAGTGAGGCATCAGGCCATGGGAACCCAGTGTTCCTAAAGAGCCAGCTTCTATTTGCTGACAGTGACTGAATGAACCTGAGTTTTATTAATAAACAAAAGTTGACGAGTTTGTGGCCTGAGAATCTACAAGTGATTAGACCCTTGTTAGATATTTGCCAGAGCTGGGCTTTGGGAGTCACAGCCACAGCTAGGATCATTAGCGCTGGAGCAATGGATCCCCAACTAGCCTGAGGCTGCTCATCAGTACTTGTCAAAAAAGATGGCATTAGTCACTGTCCAGATGACAGAAGCTCTTGTAAAGGATATCTCACCCCCTGTGGAGAGCCAAGTGTCCTCACAATTAGGTTGCTGACCTCCGGAGTGTTTCTGGTCCTGAGGGGGAGGAATGGGGATGGCTGAAGATAAGGATGGGCCAGAAGTGGGGGTGAGGGCATACGAATCACAGGGCCTCTCCTTTCTGAAGAGGCCCAAGCTGAACTGCCCCTGACCCCATCTGTACAATGAAGTTAGCGGTCTGGTGACTCCTGTGTTCTCTGATGAAGTGGCAGATTCCCAAGTAGAGGAGGGAGAAAGAGTGATGCAAGGCCCCTCAGAAAGAGAAGAGGAAATGTTTATCTGTTTGTTTGATGAGTGCGAGTGTGTGATGGGAGGATGGGGGAGGTTAGAAGGCAACAATGAGAAAAACATATCAAACTTTGGCAGGTTTTTGATCTGATCTGACAACGGTTGGATTCTCTCTGTTGTGGGATGTAACTGACAGCAGCTCAGTCAGAGAGGAGACATGTCCAAAAACTGGACATTTGATGGGTGATCGTACTTTGATGTTGAGGTTGTCTGGGTCTTTAGTCAGAGTTTAGTACTGCCTTTTTAAGATACTTTATTCAGTGTACTTTTAGAGGTTGGGTTCATTACATTGGCCAAGACAGATAGATGCATACATCTAATGGATTTTAAAAGAGATGTGTGAAAGAATGCAAAGATGTTCAGATTTTCTAAAGTGTCTACAAATAGGAAATGAGAAAACTAAAGACTGACCCCACCTCACCTCCTCATAAACAAATAATCATTGTGAGGATTTACTCTCTCTACAATTTCTCCTTCCTTCAGGCCTTCTCTAGAACATCGTCTCGTCTTCCTCCGCTTATCCGGGTCCGGGTCGCGGGGGCAGCATCCCAACTAGGGAGCTCCAGGCCGTCCTCTCCCCGGCCTTGTCCACCAGCTCCTCCGGCAGGACCCCAAGGCGTTCCCGGACCAGATTGGAGATGTAACCTCTCCAACGTGTCCTGGTTCGACCCGGGGGCCTTCTGCCGGCAGGACATGCCCGAAACACCTCCCCGGGGAGGCGTCCAGGAGGCATCCTGACCAGATGCCCAAACCACCTCAACTGGCTCCTTTCGATCCGGAGGAGCAGCGGTTCTACTCCGAGTCCCTCCCGAATGTCCGAGCTCCTCACCCTATCTCTAAGGCTGAGCCCGGCCACCCTACGGAGGAAACTCATTTCGGCCGCTTGTATCCGCGATCTCGTTCTTTCGGTCATTACCCAAAGCTCATGACCATAGGTGAGGATTGGGACGTAGATCGACCGGTAAATCGAGAGCCTGGCTTTCTGGCTCAGCTCCCTCTTCCCCACGACAGATCGGCTCAGCGTCCGCATCACTGCAGACGCCGAACCAATCCGCCTGTCGATCTCCCGATCCCTCCTACCCTCACTCGTGAACAAGACCCCGAGATACTTAAACTCCTCCACTTGAGGTAGGACCTCTCCCCCGACCTGGAGGTGGCAAGCCACCCTTTTCCGGTCGAGAACCATGGTCTCAGATTTGGAGGTGCTGATCCTCATCCCAGCCACTTCACATTCGGCCGCGAACCTACCCAGCAAGAGCTGAAGGTCAGAGCTGGATGAAGCTAGGAGGACCACATCATCCGCAAAAAGCAGAGACGAGATTCTCCTGCCACCAAACTCGACACACTCCACACCACGGCTGCGTCTAGAAATTCTGTCCATAAAAGTGATGAACAGAACTGGTGACAAAGGGCAGCCCTGGCGGAGTCCAACCCTCACTGGGAACAGGTCCGACTTACTACCGGCTATGCGGACCAAACTCACGCTCCTCTGGTAAAGGGACTGAATGGCCCTTAACAGAAAGCCACCCACCCCATACTCCTGGAGCGTCCCCCACAGGGTGCCCCTGGGGACACGGTCATAAGCCTTCTCCAAATCCACAAAGCACATGTGGATTGGTTGGGCAAACTCCCATGCCCCCTCCATCACCCTTGCAAGGGTATAGAGCTGGTCCACAGTTCCACGGCCAGGACGAAAACCACATTGCTCCTCCTCTATCTGAGATTCAACTATCGATCGGACCCTCCTCTCCAGTACCTTGGAGTAGACCTTTCCAGGGAGGCTGAGGAGTGTGATCCCCCTATAGTTGGAACACACCCTCAGGTCACCCTTCTTAAAGATGGGGACCACCACCCCGGTCTGCCACTCCCTAGGAACTGCCCCCGATGACCACGCAATGTTGTAGAGACGTGTCAACCATGAAAGCCCTACAACATCCATAGCCTTGAGATACCCAGGACGAACCTCATCCGCCCCCGGGGCTCCGCCGCTGTGTAGTTGTTTGACTACCTCAGCAACTTCTGCCCCCGAGATCGGACAGTCCATCCCCAGGCCTCCCAACTCTGGTTCCTCCTCGGAATGCGCATTGGTGGGATTGAGGAGCTCCTCAAAGTATTCCTTCCACCGTCCGACTATAGCCTCAGTTGACGTCAGCAGCTCCCCATCCCCACTGTAAACAGTGTGAGCGAGTTGCTGCCTTCCTCTCCTGAGGCGCCGGACAGTTTGCCAGAACCTCTTTGGAGCCGATCGATAGTCTTTCTCCATGGCCTCACCAAACTCCTCCCACGCCCGAGATTTTGCCTCGGCAACTGCCACTGCTGCACCCCGCTTGGCTATCCGGTACCTGTCTGCTGCCTCCGGAGAACCACAGACCAGCCACGCCCTGTAGGCCTCCTTCTTCAGCCTGACGGCTCCCCGAACCTCTGGTGTCCACCAGCGGGTACGGGGGTTGCCACCACGACTGGCACCGGCCACCTTACGACCACAGCTAGCAACAGCCGCCTCGACAATCGCAGAGTGGAACAAGGCCCACTCGGACTCAATGTCCCCCACTGCTCTCGGGACGTGGTCAAAGCTCTGCCGGAGGTGGGAGTTGAAGACCGTCTTGACAGGTTCTTCTGCCAGGCGTTCCCAGCAGACCCTCACTATGTGTTTGGGTCTGCCAGGTCTACGCGGCATGTTCCCTTGCCATCTGATCCAACTCACCACCAGGTGGTGATCAGTTGACAGCTCCGCCCCTCTCTTCACTCGGGTGTCCAAAACATACGGCCGCAGGTCAGATGATACGACTACAAAATCTATCATCGACCTGTGACCTAGGCTGCCCTGGTACCAAGTGTACCGGTGGGCATCCTTATGTTCGAACATGGGTGTTCGTTATGGCCAAACTGCGGCTTGCACAGAAGTCCAATAACAAAACACCGCTCGAGTTCTGATCAGGTGGGCCGTTCCTCCCAATCACACCCCTCCAGGTCAAGCTGTCATTGCCCACGTGAGCATTGAAGTCCCCCAGCAGGACAATGGAGTCCCCTGATGGAGCACTATCTAGCACTCGTCCCAGGGACTCCAAAAAGGGTGGGTACTCTGAACTGATATTTGGCCCATAAGCACAAACAACAGTCAGGACCCGTTCCCCGACCCGAAGGCACAAGGAAGCTACCCTCTTGTCCCCCGGGGTAAACCCCATCACACAGGCAGAGAGTCTCGGGGCTAACAAAAAGCCAACCCCAGCCCTCCGCCTCTCACCCGGAGCAACTCCAGCAAAGTAGAGTGTCCAACCCCTCTCCAGGTCTCGGGTTCCAGAGCCAATGCAATGTGTCGAGGTGAGTCCGACTATATCTAGCCGGTACCGCTCAACCTCTGCCACAAGCTCCGGCTCCTTCCCCGCCAGCGAGGTGACGTTCCATGTCCCAAAAACTAGTTTTCTTGTCCGGGGATTGGACCGCCAAGGCTCCCGTCTTGGTCTGCCACCCGATTCACATTGCACCGGACCCTTCATGTTCCTCCTGCGGGTGGTGGGTCCACAGTTGGACGAGCCCATGTATCCGGTTCGGGCTGGGCCCGGCCGGGCCCCATGGGCGAAAGCCCGGCCACCAGGCGCTCGCTCACGGGCCCCAACCCCAGGCCTGGCTCCAGGGTGGGACCCCGGTAACCCTCCGGGCCGGGTACTCCGACTCTTCGTTTTAACCGCCATGAAAGATCCTTCGAACCGTTCTTTGTCTCACCCTTCACCTAAGACCAATTTGTCATGGGAGACCCTACCAGGGGCACTAAGTGCCCCAGACAACATAGCTCCTAGGATCATTAGGGCACTCAAACTCCTCCACCACGATAAGGTGACGGTTCAAGGAGGAGAACATCCTGTTCCAAACCTTTAATTATTCATTTCCCCACAAAAAATAAAACTTTTTTTTTTCTTTGCCAAAAAAAATCAATGAAGGAAATTTTTATTCAAATGAAACCACTTTTACAGCTTTGTATCAGCAGAATGATGATGTTTGGTGGGTTTGGGGTTGCTTAATGATATAAAAGCAAAACAGTTGAAAACAATGTATTTATAAATGATATAAATGAGAATTTCTTTTTCTTCATCATTTACAACATATTCAACTTAAATAATAAAAAGGCCAGATTTTACTTTTCTATTTATTATCTTCCTTAAAGTTGTTCTCTTGAGTTTTTGATTAGCATGTTTGCTGAAAACCGAGAAAACACTTTTGATTTTGAACAAACTCTACTAAGTATTTAAAAATTCAGTTTATAGAAATTATTAAAGTAATACTTTGTATCTCACTGTTTTCTATTTCCAAATGAAAACTCCACCCACTAAAGGACAAAAGCACAAAAGACTCTAAAAAGCTATTTGCTGGTTCAAGTGCGCCTTAAAAATAAATGTTTGAGTTTATGTTTGTTTCTGAAAGTCAAAGAGCAATATGTAAGAATTCTACAGTGAAATAATCACAAAACAGTCGAATTTCTTAAGGAAGTTTTCATTAAAACAGATTTCATTCTCAACCGGCTGGGAGGTGACAGTGTTTCTCCATTTAAAACAAACCAAAGATGTTCCGTAGTCACTGTGTACGATCTGTGAGCGCGCACCGGCATTTGTAATTGGACACCAGCAGGCAAAGTGCTCCAGAATTGTTTAAAGAAACAAAGCCAGTAACAGTAAAGGTTTTTTCTTGTAACTCTAAGAAGACAGCATTGTTTTGTTTTGTTTTACTCTAATATTGAGTGAAGCAGGCTAGAGGCTAACGTTGGGCTAACAATGCCAATGGTAATGGTGATTTAGAAGCTAACCGTCGACTCTAAAAATATCTCAAGGTACTTCGTCAATTGCCAACAACTTGATATTACAATGAAATGTATGTGTGAAGCGCAGGGCCATGCAGAGACTTTTGAAGGGACGGGTGCTCAAAGTTAAAAACGGGGCACAGAGCAAAATGTTTAAACAGATTCTGTCATGACTTGTGGAAGGCGTCTAACCCAAGACACGCAGAATCAGCACGGGAGTCAGGAGGTAAGAAATTAAAGTATTTTATTAACAAACGGGAACTAAAGGAGCACTGAAAACCAGTGAATGATGCCGTGGGCGATAGTTCAGAGTCCTTAGCTCAGTGAGCTGCGGGGCAAGCGGGGTGCCGAGGTGGACGAGTGTGGCGATCCAGCCGGGCGGGAGGTGAGGAAGCAGAGAGGGGGAGATGCAGGAGCTGTGGAGGAGGATGGGACGTGTTATGAAGATCCGTGATTCTTAGCAGAGTTGGTGAAGGTTGTGGTGATAATCCTAGGAGGGCAAACGGACAGCGCTTCAGGAGCAAGTTCAAAATCGTAACCCAAAAAACAGTCCAAAGTCAAAATCCAAATAATCCAAACACACGAGGGCAAACTACTAAGAGCAAACAAGTACGAGTGGCAGGCGTTACCAAAACTGGAGTAATCACCCAGCTTCGAGTGGTGTCTCCATCCTCCTTTTAAACCCGAGCTCCTAATGATTAATTCGGCACAGCTGGTTCCCCTCTGCTCCTCACCTGTGGAACACAGAACCTCAAAGATGGTTAATTTAGGAGGAGCACTCACCTCGGCACGAGGATCATGACAGATTCACGAGTTTAAAAATTCAGATAATGAGACCCTTGGTTTCAAACAACATAATATAAGCTAGGAAAAATATGCAATTAATTGAATAAATAACTGTTTTTAGTTTTTAAAGTTGGCTTATATCCAGGGATGTTACAGCTACGAGGTAAATAGTAATGGTAAATGGCCTGTATTTGATATAGCACCTTCTAGAGTCCTGGAACCCCCCAAGGCACTTTACAACACAATCAGTCATTCACCCATTCACACACACATTCACTCGCTGGTGGGGATGAGCTACGATGTAGCCACAGCTGTCCCGGGGTGCACTGACAGAGGCGAGGCTGCCGAGCACAGGTGCCACCGGTCCCTCCGACCACCACCAGCAGGCAATGTGGGTTGAGTGTCTTGCCCAAGGACACAACGACAGCAACAGACTGAGCGGGGCTCAAACCTGCAACCTTCCGATTACTAGGCGAACACTTAACTCCTGTGCCACCGTCGCCCCAGCGAGGTGGTCATGCAATGCATTAAAAAAGTAGAAAAAATGGAAAACACCCAAGTTGTCCTTCTATCTGTATTTGAATTTGAAATTGACTAAAGACATCTCATGTAAGAGGTGGTAAAATATGTATCAAATAAAATAAGTAACGACAGAAAGTTATCCAGTGTGATCTACATCTATGTTAGCTGAGATCTTTTCCTGTCTGTAGGGAATTCTTGATCCAAGGCAAGGCAGCTTTATTTATAGAGCACATTTTAAACACAGAGACAATTCAATGTGCTTTACAACTAGCGTGACACGATATGAAAACAACATAAAAACACAAATTAAAATGCACACAGATAGAATTACAGTTTAGAGCTAAAGGAGAAGACAAAGTTACAGGGCAGATTACAGTGGAGATGATGCAGCATAAGAAACGATTTATTTAAATGCTGATGAGTACATCAGGGTTTTTAGTTTTGTTTTAAACAACACTAGGGTTGGGGCAATTCCATGATCTCCATTTGATCTCAACACTAAACCTGAGAACTCTGCTACCAACAATATCCTTTACAGAATATCGGACTGAATACCACCTTCTCTCCTTATAAGGCCACACACACACACACACACACACACACACACACACACACACACACACACACACTTACAAATAGAGTGACATTTCATACCATTTCCAGAATACTGCACATACTATGGCCATAAGTTTGGTTCATGGTGCTGATCCAGAATATTTCCCTCATTATTTATTTCTAGTGTTATAACAACAATGTAATAGTCAATAATAAAAATACATAATAAAGTAATAAAATGTATGAATTTATGCTCACATTCACTTCGACCATCTCTTTGCGGGAAGCAGAATATTCATCACGTTTAACCCTCTCATGACCATAATTATAAATGAGCTACCTGTTTTTTTTATATATATATGTATATATTTTGTTTTATTTTATTTTTTTATGGCTGTAAAATTGTAAGAAAACGTGCAAAATGTTTGTAATGCTGCTCTTATTTTCAGAACAACCTCAGCTTTCAGTGCCTGGTTTGTATTTAGTATGTATGTTTATTAAAGTCTGTAAAAATGCATTTCTAATGTAAAAAAAAAGAAAAACAGCAGATTTGAATATTTTTCATTTATTACTAATTAGGAACATCAAAAGGATTTGGGCAATCAATTTTAAACGAACAACTTAAACTCTGAACCGTTTTGCAAACACGTGTACCCTGGCCTCATGTTTACCTGTTTTATGTTTCTGTTTTCTAATTTTCTGACTGCAGCCCTTTCTGCGACCACAGGTAGGTCTATGCTCTGGTTCAGAGAATGGGATGAAGTCAAATAAATTTTAGGTAACATAAAGTAACACTCATACATCACAACTGTAGGTAGATTTCTACCAGCATTATACCGATCAATAAGCCAGATAAAAGGTAATAATAAAATGTGACAGCTAAACATTTCATACGAAAAGTCAATTAACAAAATACCGCACTGATATAAAATTATATTTTCAGCTAAATAAATATTTATAGTAAATATAAATTATGCTGGATTGCAGCTGAATTTTACATTTAGTAAATAGTTGAGAGTTCAAATAAAAACAAGTTTGATTGTAATCTGTCCCTCCTCACATTACTATCTACAGAAACTAGCCTGGCCTGCCAGACTCGTCCTCTGTTTAACTCTACATAGAGAAAGAGTCTGATAACTCACAGGCAGAGAGGCACATGAGGGGCGGGACTAGGCAGTTCAAAAATAACCAATCAGAAAAAAAAGACAGAAATGCCGACTGTACCGCGCGACGCTGTAGATTTTTAGCTGTAGTAAAAAATGGCTTCTGGCGACAGAGAACATCTTTCTTTAGAAAAAAGGCTTTAAGCGCTTCTACTTGTTGTTTCAAAGGCGTGTCCAAGTCATTTAGAACAGAGGAAAGAGCCGCATCGAACTCCGCTTCATGTTTATGACAAACTTTACGTCCCTGCGAAAGATTCTGCTGTTGTGTCCTTGGGCGAGACACTTAATCCATCTTGTCTACTGGTGGTCTGGAGGGTCTGGTGGTGCTAGTGCTTGGCAGCCTCAGGGCAGCTGTGGCTACATTGTAGCTCATCACCGCCAGGGTGTGAATGTGTGTGTGCATGGGTTAATGACTGATTGTTTTGAAAAGTATCAAATACAGACCATTTATAAAGTTTTCTATGCTGTTCCATCTCTGACCTTAGCTGGGTTTTAAGGTGAAAGCCTGACTGACAGTGAGGTGATCAAGCATCTGTAAGCGTTTTCCCAAGAATAATGATCCAACTTGGATCAGACTGTGTAAAAGTATGCAGAGATAGTTGTGTGACATTGTGTTTCTGGTGTGTGTTTTCTCTGTGCAAACGACGCGGGCATGAGATTTAGCTGACAGGCTCCTGTCATAGTCCACTGCTCCAGTCCACTGAAGGACCCTCTCATTTGTTGACAGCACTGCACTCCTCCTGTTTTTATCTGAAACTTTTCAGGCAGCTCAATGATGACACGTCTCTATTTCTGCTGAGGCCCCCAAGCCTCACCAAGGCCTCCTTACAGATTGGCATACTGGGACTACTGCTTTGCTTGTCTCCAGTGAGCCTTTTGTGATTTGAAATCCTTTTGAATTATTATTTTTTATGTTGGGAGAAGTGACACTTTGGTACAAAAGGCAGAAAAAGGATGAGAATTTAGCATTTTGTCTGAGAAGAATACAGTATCTGTGAAAGAGAGATGTTTACCTTGGCCCTTTTCTTGGAGCGCAGAAAGTTAAACATTTTAAAGGTCATCTTTACTCATATCTATCTGCAGTGGTCTCTAGTAAGAATGAATGCCTTTTAAGTCATTTTTTTGGGGGGAAACCTTCTGTGCACCTGTTTGAGGACAGAGAATTCAGCTGGAAGAGAGATTGGCAGACCACGGCAGGATTTGGCGTCTTACTTCCTGATATTGGGACATCTTGCCTTGGATTGGATAACAGCAAAATAACTCTACCACTGACTCTGTTTGGTTTATGTTATGGATGTTTTGTCTCCATGAATAACAAGCCTGGAGAAGTTCTGCTGTGTAGTGGTGTAGCTGAGATATTGACCTCTCTTTTCTTGACCAACAACTCCCTTCCCCGTCGCGAGTCAAGAAGGGTGAGTCTATGAATGATAATGTGACGTAGATCTATTTTCTGTTCATGAGAAGCTAGTACCGGAGGTAGGGCTAGGAGATTATATTCATAATCAGCTTGCAAGTTCAATTCAGAGTGACTGTTCCTTTTAAAAATAATAACTAATTTCTACATATGCTGCTTTCAAAGAGACAAACGAGCTTTCAATTTTCAATCTGCACACTTTCTTAAGGTTTTCCAGAGTTTTGCTTTTGGCTGATGTGCAGTGTTTCCCCAAAATATTCTGGATATCAAACAAGCGGAAAAGGGCCTGAAATAAATGTCTTGAATGGTGTGTGGATGTCCTGCCTTAGGGGAAAATAGAAAGCATGCATCAAAAACAGAGAGATGAGCCATGTATAGTTTTGTTGCAAATAGTTTTGGTAAACTACCAATTTAGGTGCCAAAATCCTTTTCTGCATTTGATAAATGTATAAATTAAGGAAAAGAAATAGGAAGGAAAGGAGTTGGTGTGACAGGCTGCTGGTGACAAGCTTGAAAACACATATTGGTTTCTAAACGTGTCTATTGAGTGTTGACACAACACTGGTTTATCCCATGGGTTTAGGAGCCTTTTATTCCTTAATGATTTGCAGGACGGAGTTCCATGTCTTAGTAAACAAAAGCCCATGCCCAGGTGCTGGGCTGAAAATAAATAGAGCAGATATAAACTGAAAGACCTTCACAAAGAAAAAACTATTGATCAAGACCAGTTTAAAATGCAAAAAATATACAAACTTGTGGACTGATTTTAAATCTTAGCACAACGCTGCGGAAGTCAAAGAATCGTAAAAAGCTTTTATAGTTCAGATAAGTTTAATCATCCATAACAGGCTTGAGCTTTTAAAGCAGTGAAAAGTTCTACTTTTGTTCTAAATGTTTTTTAACAGCTACTGCTTATGCAACATTTTCAGCTTTTCCTTTACAAAGTGCAGCTAATCTGGAAGCTTCCTTGCCTCTGAGGTGTGAAGGAGCTCCTGCTTTTCCCTATAAAAAAGGCCTGTTGTCAAGACAGAAGTGGATGTAGGTTACAGGATGGAGATGGAGGGAGGTGGGGATGGGGGGGGAGCAAATACAGACGAAAAGGGTTAATGTTTGGGATCAGCAGCCCCTTGAAGTGCAAGACAGTGGTAGGAAGTGTCCAGATTTATGGTGCTCCGTAGCCGTCCGTTGTAGCCGCCTTCACCGTGACAGAGGCCAGCAGACAGAAGGAGTGGAGCAGTAAATCACGAGAGTGTGGCTCACACACACACAAACAAACACGCACGCACGCACGCACACACACACACACAATCTATTCTTACAGCTCTCAGGCAGAGTGTGTGAAGGAAGGGTGGCTCTCCAGGAATCTGCTGACATGATAAAGCTGTTCTTTGATGTAAAAAAAATCTGCTGCGCTCTTTTACAAAAAAAATATCTGGCTTTAACTTCCGAGTTTTAAAAACTCACTTTATTCTCAGTGTATACTCCAACTTTTACTCTTACATTTTTTTTTGTTGTAAAGGCAAGATAGTTTTACTGCAATAACTGAGAAAGGGAAACTGTTGGGTGTGAAAATGAAATCAGAACTTTGAGAAATGTTTCTAACTTATTGGTTGTTTATCAACAAAACATCTTCATCAAAACAATGTAACATCAATTCTTTTTAGCGCAGCTGGATGCGAAAACTTCCTCAAACAGTATTTTCAGGATGACAATTACTATTATGCAGCTTTGAAGCGGCTGGGATGAGGATCAGCACCTCCAAATCTGAGACCATGGTTCTCGACCGGAAAAGGGTGGCTTGCCACCTCCGGGTCGGGGGAGAGGTCCTACCTCAAGTGGAGGAGTTTAAGTATCTCGGGGTCTTGTTCACGAGTGAGGGTAGGAGGGATCGGGAGATCGACAGGCGGATTGGTTCGGCGTCTGCAGTGATGCGGACGCTGAGCCGATCTGTCGTGGGGAAGAGGGAGCTGAGCCAGAAAGCCAGGCTCTCGATTTACCGGTCGATCTACGTCCCAATCCTCACCTATGGTCATGAGCTTTGGGTAATGACCGAAAGAACGAGATCGCGGATACAAGCGGCCGAAATGAGTTTCCTCCGTAGAGTGGCCGGGCTCAGCCTTAGAGATAGGGTGAGGAGCTCGGACATTCGGGAGGGACTCGGAGTAGAACCGCTGCTCCTCCGGATCGAAAGGAGCCAGTTGAGGTGGTTTGGGCATCTGGTCAGGATGCCTCCTGGACGCCTCCCCGGGGAGGTGTTTCGGGCATGTCCTGCCGGCAGAAGGCCCCCGGGTCGACCCAGGACATGTTGGAGAGGTTACATCTCCAATCTGGTCCGGGAACGCCTTGGGGTCCTGCCGGAGGAGCTGGTGGACAAGGCCGGGGAGAGGACGGCCTGGAGCTCCCTAGTTGGGATGCTGCCCCCGCGACCCAGACCCGGATAAGCGGAGGAAGACGAGACGAGACGAGCTTTGCTGCAGGTATTGAACACTTGTTTAATCAATACGTTTGCAGTGGTCTCTAGTGGGAATGGGGGGGCAATCACATGCCCCAGACTCGGTGAGTCAGCAGTCGAAAGTGGCTACAGATGACAATTTGGACTTCTAACTTCTGATATTTGGACATCTTACTTCAGATTGGCTAGCAACAATGTGACTATACCACTGACTCCATTTGCAATGCAAATTTCATGTTTTATCTCCACAAATAACACAAGCCTGGAAGAGTTCTGCCATGTGGTGGAGTTGTTAATGCTAACGGTTAGCTTCTACTAATCAATATGTTCTCTGCTGTTTCCTGGATACCCCATCACAAGCTAAGACAGGTGAGTCCATGAGTGCTAAGTGACAGTGTGACGTAGAACTGTCAGGCTTCTGAAATCCTAGAGTTTCACCATCTGTTTTCTATCAGAAGCTAATGTAGGAGATAGGTGTAGGAGACTATTTTCATGTTCAGCCTGCATGTTAAATGTAGACTGATTGATTATAATCTGAAATAATCAATAAAAAATGTTTATCATCTGCCATTTTGACATTGTCCCAATGGACCACCGACCCCCCGTCCTCTGACAGCCGGCAGGTTATAAAAATGCCAAGGCTGAATTGTCGTCCCAGTCCCCTCCAGACTCAAAGACCAAGAACCATTGATACAGTCACTAATGGGCCAGTTCTGGTGATCCTGTGTGATTAAGATTGTTTGATGAGTTTTAGTAACAGGTGTACTAAATAAAGTGCATTTGAATTCAGTTACATTGAATCTCATAATATTGTGTTGAAAAAACTTTTGTAGAAATAAAAAAATTAGAAGCTATAAAATGACATGAAAATCATCCATTTGTTATTTTATTGTTTTGGGGGAAAAAATAAACAATTCTACTCTGGACACAAAAAAAATGATTGCGTTGTAGGTGTTGTGTGCAAAACATCGGCTTCTGTGAGGTTCCCTAATACATAAAAATAGCACTATTTCTCCTTTCTGCGTCAGCTGGGCTAAACGTATTTCTGGTCCCAATATCACCAAAGGCTGTTTGTGAAACCAAGAAAAATCACTTTGATTTTGGCAAATAAAAACGTATCATTTCTATCACATCCGCAATATCCCGCCGCCTCACAGAGGTTTATTATTAGCTGTGGTCTACTACGTGTGTGCAAGCGACTGTCGGCGCTTGTTGGTGAGCAGGCAGGAAGCCACAGAAGAGGTGTCTTGTTACTCCACTTCACTCTAATGTTCCTCTCAGTGAAATTACTCTCTGTCACTTTCAAGCACCGCTGAACCTGGTCCCTTTTTTAACCATGTAGCCTGATCGCTCAGTGTGCAGAAAGTGCACATTGTCAAACACAGAGAGCAAGAGGTGTTTAACCGTAATATCCTCTGCCTGATGCTAACGCTGGCATGTGTTCCTCAGAGCTTGATGGTGTTAGCAGATAGGGCTTTGACTGCTGTGCCCACGCGGACTCTGGCCCGGTTAGATCATCCATCCTTTCGGCAGACATGAGGCCCCACTTGCTGAGCGTGTGCTGTGTCCTGTGTGTACACAAGATCTGTGGCCTCAGCGGGGAGTGTTTACCCAGCTGAAGTCCAACAGTGTCACACTCTCTCCCATCTGTACTGTGGAAAACTGGAAAGGAAGTAATTCACAACACAACTAATGAATGATGAGTCTGTGAAGTTGGGGTTTTACTAAATCTGTTTAAACAACAGTTTCACTCAACGGAATGTAAAAAATGTAAAAGCTGCACTAGCAAAAGTGTCTTCAAAAGTTATTAAAGTCTAGAAAAGAAAGTTGCCTTTGTTTGACTCAAATATTGTCATTTATGTAGAATCAATTTTCTTCCATTCAAAATTGATAGTCCAAAATTTTAAAAGATCATAAATGTATTAGGGATGGAAAATTTATCGGCATCAATATCGGTGTTGGCCGATGTTAGTCATTTTTTTACATGTCGGTATCGATCCGATTAAAAAAAACGGGCCGATATTATCAACCGATATTTTTTCCAACTTGTCTCCATTTGTTTGCCTGTTTCAGAGGGCGAAGGGGGTGATGTGTATTTGTTTAGTCACGTCACAGTGACTGTAAAGCGTAAATGTGTGTGTGGTGTGTACATTATAACGTAAATTCAGCTTGAATAATTTTTATTCTATACAATATCTGCTGGTTTTAGAAGCATTTATGTCAGTATATCGATATCAGCAAACATTGGTTATCGGCCATAACAGTGATCTTAATATCGGATATCGGTATCGGCCCAAAAATTTCATACCGGTGCATCACTAAAATGTATATATTTTCAGTGTGTTTTCTTCCTCTGAATCTATGAACCTGTAATTAGACTGAGTGGGACCATTTGTGTGTGTGATGATTGTTGAAAAGCATTTTGCAGGATATTAAAATATACGACTTGTACAAGCTAGTCTGTGCATCCTGACTACGTATTCTGCGTTTCAAAGCAGTTTCTTCTGTAACAGCTTCTGCTGTTGTTGTGCACTACTTTCCACTTCAAGGACTGTGTGTTCTGCTTTTCTAAAATCTTTTTTAATGACTTTCCTGCCTGCTGCTGTTTGGTCTGCACTATGAGGTCCTATCTACACCAATCAGAGATGTTTTATGACAAGGGCCTTGCCTCACCACTGGTAACTAAGCCACAAAATTGTTAGCCACTATGATAAATGACTTGCACTTTCATTGTGCTTTTCTGAATCAGAGGACTCCTTAGTGCTACAGTGAATCATTCATCCATTCACACACTGATGGTGATGAGCTACAATGTAGCCACAGCAGTCCTGGGAGGCACTGACAGAGCAAGCCTGCCAAAGAAAGACCCCACCGATCCCTTTGATCACCACCAGCAGGCAAGGTTCTCCAAATTGTATGATTTTGCAAGGAAATTCAGAACCTCCCTGCAAATGCCATCTGCAATTAGTCAACAACAGTCACAGCCTAGCGGAGTGTCAGCACTAAAATTTTAAACACAGGAGAAGTTCTAGCTAAAATAACATCAAACCAGATAGAGCAGTATCAGAACAGGGGCATTGTAAAGGTCACAATTTACATATCCATCTATTTTGGTGAACGTTTTTAGAGGAAAGAGGAGTTATTGGATATTTTAATGCAATTTAATCTGCAGGTTTTGGTGGGAAATAATCAAAGCAAATAAAAAGATGATGGGAAAAATATCAGCCATTGTCATCTAGAGTGTTTGACTACACCTTCAACCCTTTGTACTGTCATCATTCCCCCCCTCAATCTGTCAGCTCCTGCAGCAGTAGGTCCATAATTGTGCAATAACGCTGGCCTGAATTGTAGGTAAGAAGATGATGCTCTTCAGGGAGGATGATTCTCCCCTCCAAGATAAAACCATCCTCAGCCAAGTGCTGACAGGATTTATTGGTGTGTCTTTTTAAATGTAGCCAATTTCACTTTAATATGATATTAAAGAATGATGCATGCCCGGGCTTGACATATTCCCATCGAGGAAGTCTCATCTGCCACAGGCAGCATTCAGAACCCTAAGATGGAACTTTGGTAACCGGGCTGATGGCATCGTCGGTATAGATGGCAGCCCTCAGAATAGATGGCCCCCAATCTATTGGAAAAATATTGTGCATTTTTTCCCCTTTAACTGGGATTTGTGCATTCCCTGAATTTGATGGGCAGACATCAACAAGGGCTTTATCAACCCCATGAAATAAGTTATTGACAGAGTGAGCAGAATTTTATGTTCAAGGAGAAATTGATTTGTAAAGGTGCCAGTCGAATCCTGCTTTGTACAGATTCTTAAGTGATTCCAGGATTTAAACTGAACAGGGAAAAATGACAAGGATCTAGACAAAGTAATTTTGAAATCCTGGCTTTAAACTGTTTTCAAACACGTTTTGGAAAATTTTAATCCAACATGAGACATACATTTGAGAGAATTTAAAGCGTAAAATGTCATAAACATGACTACGCATGTAACGTAAGAATGTCTGATCAAACTTTGAGGTTGGAGGTTTTCTCTTTTTTGCCAACACTACCAGAGTCCCAAAATGAAAAACATCATTTGAAGTCACGGACAACAAAAGATGTTTGGATGTAGAAAATGGTAACTGGTGTTTAGTTCTCTCTACTTTCATCCGGCCTGTTATTTGATTACGTATGTGTATGTTGGGTCCTCCTTCCTGCCTCTGTGCTCGTCTCCAGCATTCTCCGTGTCAGCTTGTGTTGATTTCCGCAGGGGAAGTTGCCTCATTGCTATCCCAAGACAAAGCCCTTACCCTAGGGGGGTTAAGGAATGTGAACCCGGGACATTGACAATTGGGACCTTCCTCTTGGGGCAGACAATGCTGAACACCTCCGAAGGACCTAATGATCCTAAAACACTTTTAGGCTCCCCTTAGCTCACCTTTTTCTCTGCTGTGCTCAGTCAACTGGTCACATTTAAGTGGAATCAGATTTTCAAAGACAGATGTCACTTTACACCTAATCATTCAATCTGCTTAATGTTTTTTTCTTCTCTTTGTGAAAGTGGGCCATAATATTTTTGCCCAAGTATGTGGGTGCTCTTTGATTGCTTTAGCAAACTATCTCAGGAACCGCTGGTCATGTATTTATCAAACACTGAAATAGATCGCTAGCCCCATTTCCATTATCCAAACTTCCAGGTCATTATCCCGGACCTACGCAGCACGTACATGCCTTTATTTCACGGGACTGGACCAAAAGTACCATTTTCTGGGCCGTTTCAGGGATCATCCAAGTACCTGAACTGAGGCATGAACTTGTCAAAGGCCTGATAGAGTTGCTGATTGGGACTTGTGATTAACTAACTCAAAAATCTGAACATGGTGCAAATGTTCATTTAATTCAGTAATTCAACTTAAAGCTGTTATGGTGAATCTACAGAACAAGCTAGGTTTTGGACACAATAGCCTAGGGCACACGGAAGACAGATGTGCTGCGCCATGTCACACCCGCGACGTCATTTTAAAAAGAAGGCATTGTAGTTACTGACAGTGGCTACACAGGGAGCACAATCCCATGCCCCAGAAACACTGATCCGCATGGAGGCGCTGAAGACAGTGCCAGTGCTACTTCAAGCGCGGCTGTTTACGAAATCGTGGAGTATTTTACAACAGACATTACAACGCGGAGCGGCTCTGTGGCACAAACCCAACTGCCAAAACAGGGACGAGGAGCTTATGAATGCTACTTGATTACAGTATTGATAACTTTAAAGTACTATTGATTTTAAAATATTCTAATGAATTGCGTACTTACCCATTTTTATGAAATAGAGTCTCGCAAAGCACGGCCAATCTCTCTTCCAGCTGAATTCTCTGTCCTGTTCTCGACTCCCGCGTGATGTTGTTACTATCGCATGATTTTCCAAGAAACGTTCAGCGGCATAGCGAGTCGTGTGTGACCATTTGATTTCCCAAAACTGCAGCGTTTTCATGGCGCAGTGAATCTGTCATCTGTGTACCCCGGGCTAAACACGGTCACAGGACACTCACCCATCCCCTCGGGTATCTTCACTGAGACGCTTCTGCTGGAACTGAAAACCCGCAATGCTAGATGAAACTAGACAGCACTAAACACCAGTTACCATTTTCTAATCCAAACATCTTTTGTTGTCCGTGACTTCAAATGATGTTTATCATTTTGGGACTCTGGTAGTTTGTCCTAAAGTTGAAGCGGTAGCAGCTGGCTGTTTCTTTTTCTCTGATATTGAGTGGAGAACCTCTCTCATCAGTGGTGTGATCTGGCTAAATACATGAGTGTGTAATGAATGGAGGACCCAGGGAATTGCAGCAGTTCAGCCAGACCAACAACCGGATGCTTCAGTAGATGCTTTTGATCCAAACTGTGTCATTGGCGGCAGTTTTAGACAAATGAGAGAGAACCACTTTATTATTTTTTTTCTTCTTTCTTTTAATCCCCACAATATATTCGTAGCTATGTTGATAAGATGCATGAGTAAAATGTTTTAAGCTAATTTGTTTTCCAAATTTGACATTGGAGCTTTAAAAGATGAAACTAATACATGAGATAGACTCAGTTCATGCAAAGCCAGATATTTCAAGCCTTTATTTGTTGTAATAGTGATGATCATGGCTTACAGCTGATGAAAACCCCACATTCAAAACCTCAGAGAATTAAAATATTGTGAAAAGGTTCAATATTCTAGACTCAAAGTGTCACACTCTAATCAGCTCATTAATCCAAAACACTTGCAAAGGGTTCCTGAGCCTTTAGATCAGGGGTGTCAAACATACAGCCCGCGGGCCGGATCCGGCCCGCAAACGGGTTAAATCCGACCCGCGAGATGGTTGTGTAAACTTTGTTTTCATACTTTACAACGTAGAGTGAAAATAAACGTATCTTTGTGAGCAAGTTTTCTCTGTAATGAGTATAAATAAAACAAAGTTGCGCTCAAGGCTCACACAAGAACGTGAGTCACATCCTGAAGTTGGCTGCCACTCAGGATGTGACTTCTGATACTGATGTTCTGGTGAAAGCTAAAAGATGTTAAGTAAAATGAGTCAAATATACTTTAAGTGCTGCATGAAACTGATCTAGCCATGTGATCTGTAAGCTCTTTGAATCACTGAGGAATGTTTTTTTTTTTTTTTTTTTTTCAAATTTTCAAGTAAACTTCAGGTGTTGTACTTGTACTAGTTTGGATACACTGTCCTCAGGCTCCAGCTTTGTTTTATATTGATTGTATTAAAACAAAGAAAACAATCTGAAGTTGTTTTTAATTTACCGGTCCGGCCCACTTGGGACTAGATTTTCCTCAATGTGGCTCCTGAGCTAAAATGAGTTTGACACCCCTGCTTTAGATGGTCTTGCAGTCTAAGTTCAATTACTGAAATAAATTGAAGTGTTACTGTTGAAGCAGGATGGAAAGATAGAAAATAGGCAGCTGCTTTAAAATAGTTTCTAACGTAGCAGAATCCCTCCCACAATGTCTGGTGCTTTCTTTTGCTATAGAGCACCCACTAAAATGGCCTTTCTGCTGATCACTGAATGCTGGTTTTTAAGTCTCACAGCTGATCTCCCATTGCCCTGAATGGATTAAATTGTGGCAAACTTTGAAGAAGAAGAAGAAGAAGAAGAAGAAGAAGAAGAAGAAGAAGAAGAAGAAGAAGAAGAAGAAGATCTTTTCTAAAGCGCCTCTCAAGATAAAAATCACGAGGCGCTTCACAAAAACAAAAAATGTAAAAATGTTAAAAAAAAATTAGAAAATGATTAAAAATGTATTTAAACTGAGCAAAAAATAGACAATTGTGATTAAAAATGTAAAGAAAGAGAGAGAGTGAATAGGAAAGAGGGAAATCAGTGGATCCTGAGGAAGGTGGAATAGGTAGAGGAGAGCAGAACAAGGAGAGGGTGAAGAAGGTCATACAAAAGGCAGCTTGAACAAGTGAGTTTTCAGCAGCTTTTTAAAGGAGACCACTGAGTCCACTGATCTCAGGCTCAGGGGGAGGGAGGTCCAGAGTCTGGGAGCCACAGCGGCAAATGATCTGTCACCTTTGGTCTTCAGCCTGGTGCTGCACAACCAGTAGGCTTTGATCACTGGACCTCAGGGACCTGCTGGGGGTGTAGGGACTAAGAAGATCACCAATGTATGATGTGCTTGTCCATGTAAGGCTCTATATTATTGACACAATAAAACGTTTTTAATGGCATTAACGCATTAACATTGATGCCTTTTGGTGCTGATCAGCGAAGTCACCCACTGCAGCAATAGTGATGTACTGATGACTTAGTACCCTAAATCTATCTATTTCATCAAGGAATGTTAGGCTTTTCATTTTAAATTCAACAAAAAGGATTGCGATCTGGAGTGATTTTATCATGAATTATAGAAACAGACAAAGTATTTAACCAACTTTCACCTTTTTGATTTAGTCAGTGATTTGTTGGGAATGATCAAAACCTATATTTGTACATTCCTCTGAACTGAGAACTGTCGTCAAAGCCACAGAAAGAAGCCATGATGCCTTCTACGAAAGCACAAAGGACACCAAAAGGCCCATTTATCACCCACTTAAAGAGGAGAGCATGGGGGGACAGACTGTCAAAGCAACCCCAGCAAAGTGTAACGTAACAGCGGTGGTGTCCCATCCCCTGAGGCCACTTAACACACCGCATGAAGTTAAGAAACAAAAGGACATAACTGAGCAAAGATAAAGCAGTTTAGATGTGAGCGAAGATTCAAGGCCACGGCGACCATCACACCTCAGGCGTAGAAAAGAGCTAAAGGAGCCACCAGAAAAATTATGTGGATGAAGGTGAAGGGTCAGGCTGCTATTAATCACGGCTTGAGTCAAGGATTAAATAGCTCGATCCAGACGAAAGATGAGAGAAAGCGTCCAGATTGAGGTGTTTAAAAGGATCGTCTGCCTTATATTATAGATTAAGTGCTCGAGGCAAAACAGCCTTTTGAACTAAGCACAAATATAACTCACTGATCATCCAGCAATCATGATTAAAAAGTGTTCAAGCAGCGGATAGACGAGGGAAATATTCAACAAAGAACCAAGGCAGAATCAGACACTATCATTCTTTCTGCTCACATCTGCAGCTCTGTACAAAAACACACCTTGGATCGGTGCCCATTCAAACTTCAATTTACTCTTTTCTTACACACTCGTCTTTGATCTCCAGTGTGTCATGGCTTGCATTTATTATGAATCACACTTTATTAAAAGCGTGGCAAACACCTTTGAGTCCTTAATAAAAGGAGGCTCGTAACAAGAGAGCCAGAGGAAGCGGCCCTGAGTGAGACCGGACATGGAAAATGTAAAACCTGCCATGTTAGAGGAGACCAGGTGCACACAGAGTTGTGACTTGTGTAAACGGTTGTGTTTAGAACTGTTTAAGTCAGTATCTTAATGGGGCTGCAACAACTGCAACAGACTGAGAATGGCCTTTGAAGAGGAGTTTCCAAAATGTCTCAAAACATTTTGAAAATGTTTACAACTTTCAAACTGGTCACAGAGTCATTGGGGTCATGAAAGTGACAGAAACTCCATCTACAAATAAAACATAATGTTTCTAAAAAGTTGTTTTACTGTTCTTTAGATTCCTTTTCTGGTGATTTCTTTTGGAGGGTATTTGCCTGTGCCGCTTGTAGCTCTAAAGTAATCAGTTTCCACATCAACCATACAACATTTAACATCTAAGCAGCGTGGATCATAATGGAAATGTGTTCCCCACGACCACGGCGGCTCGTCCCTTCCTGTCGTGTCACACAGCTCCTGCAAATGCATTTCTGGGACTGTGTGCCTGGTAGTAACCAGGGGTTGATGAATGGCCTGCATCTTTCTGAGTCAGAGGACTCCAAAGCGCTTTACACTACATGGAATCATTCATTCACTCACACAGCGATAGTGATGAGCTACATTGAAGCAACAGCTGCCCTGGAGCAGGGAAGGGGAAGTGTCTTTGCCCAAGAACACAACTGGCACTGACAGAGCCTGGGTTTGAACCAGCACCCTATTAATTACAGGGCAAACTCCTAACCTGATCTAAGGCAGTTCACCCTCCCCACCTGTTGCTGTGGTCAGAGGGACTGGTTTTTCATTAAACTGTTTACCAGCCCATTCCTAACGGTAACATTCCTAAACCCCTTTTTCATTTTTCGTACAAAGATATTTGCTATGAATGTGCCTCCAATATTTATTTAAACTCAAGACTGAACACATGATTGTTGATCCAGAGATCCACCAGTAATTCCAAAGTCCAGATATAAAACTGGATGGGATCACTCTTTCCAGTCTGTTGCACCTCAATTATGGAATAAACAACACTGTTTCAGCAGTCTGGAGTCATTTAGACTTTCTGATTAAAATGTCTTGTTTTAGTAATCTGTTACTGTTGGTTTTTTAAATCATGTTTTAATTGCAATGCTCTGTTATTGAGGCACTTTTATCAGTAAAAGACAAAAATAAACGTAAGTTTCTGACTTTTTTCTGTGAATTAGACTCAAATTTAAAGGAAAGGGAGTAGAAAAATCTGTGCTGAGCCAACACTCCTGGTTCAGCACATGTGACCAGGTCAGAATAACAGGAGATAAGAAATGAATAGGTAGCTGCCGCTCAGCTGGTGTGGTGCAGAAAACCTCCAACTGGCGAAAAACTGCGCGTTTCTTCTAGTCCTTCTCGAGGATTCCACATGTTGCGTACCCAAGGTCTCATCGTTTTTTTTTTTTTTTTTTTTTTTTTTTTTTTATTGTTTGCGCCGCGTCGCTGCAGCCCGGAGCTCGTCGGTGGGAGTACCCCCTGCCTGCGCAGGTCCCTCTTTTGCTGAGCCGTTCCAGTAGTTGGAGTTGTTGTACAACCGGAGCGCGTCACTGAGCTGCGAGCAGCTGAGTGCGCAAACAGAGGCAGAAACGTTAGGTTATCTTCTGATACGGTCACACATCGACCTGCCACTTCTTCTGCCGCTCACAGCAGCAGTGGAAGAAGAAAGGAGAAGCAGCAGCAGCAGCGTCCCGGTCCGGCTCGCGGAGCTCGAGCTGCCGCTTGTGTGGGAGAAAACTCCCGAACACGCTCGCCTCAGCTGGCATGAGCTAACCGACGACTCCGACATGGAAACCAAACCGTTCCTGTCATTGGGTAAGTTTGTTTGTTTTATGACAAAGCCTCGCTGAGGTGTTTGTAAACGGATTTAGTTGCTCTCGCGCCGCGTAATTCTTTTGTTTCTGTTTTGACAGCGCGTGCGGCTCACCCACATGTTTGGAGCTGCTCACGCGCTTTTATACATCTCTTTAAATGTTGCTAACTGATAAAACTTTGTGTTTTATCGTTTATCTGAGAAAGAAAAGACCCAGATAAGTCAAAGTTAGGTTTAATTCCTGAAGCAACTGAGTGAGCTGATGACAACTCTGATAAGAGCTCAGACTCGCGTTCGTTTCAACTTCTAAACGTTACAAAACAAACTACTTTAAATGTGGGCCTATTTTTGTTTGTTTGGTCGCTTTAGATCATAAAAAATGAACACATTCCATTTTTAACCAGCACCTAAACTTCTTTTGAACTTACCATTTCTGAGAAAATGAACTTAATACTCTATTTTGACCTAAATCTGGAAGGACTTAGCTTTCTCATAAGACGTGTTCCTAATATATAATATAAGAGACCACTTTAATAACGTCGGTGTAACCATTGATAGGTGCCGGTAACCTCACATGTGACCTCTGCACTTAGCTCAAAGTTTACATCTGGACCATGTTTTATGGATGACGTTGTTGAGCAAAGCGTTGCATGGATCATTGTGCAAGAAATGGCACATTTTATGTTCAGCTAAAGCTTATTTTGCACAAATGTCAGTTTATGTTCATTTGAAGCTTCCGGCACATCAAAGTCAGGAAGATCCAGGTGTTTAATCTGAGGTCAGATCTAATTTGCACTAATTGGCCCATTGACGGCCCATTGACTCCCCAGCTTAAACACAGGCACACTCACCATGCTGTAAATCATTAACACTGACTGCTACTGTAAGTTTGCTAAAGTGAACACAGGAGACCCTTGTCCCCCCATACCCTCCCCCAGTATTGTGTCTGCTGCCTTTCTTCATAAGAGCATCATGTTACACCTTGACACACATCACCAGCTGCATCAGGGAGATTCTCAGGGACCTCCTGAGGCACTGGGCAGCTTTCTTCAGTTACAGGCTCTGCTCACTGACACTCCCGCCACAACACCCTTTATGTGGCTTCCCAGAAATACGCTAAACCGCCAATGCTGCACACACTGGCAGGCTGTTATTGCAGGTGCATTGTATTGTGTATCTGTAATGAGAATGATTAGAGTTTCATGCTGCCTGAACGTGCACTAGAACTGCCCATGACAGCATAAACAGACTGGAAAGCTTTAATCTAACAGTCTTTAATGGTCGGTGTAAATCTGAACCCCTTTTCCACATGTGACAGATCTTTAGTGGTATTCTCTTTGAGTCTTTAAGTGATCATTTATGTTTGAAATCACACCAGCAAAAGCAGAATGTTCCTTTGGTTCTTCAAGGACACCCTTAAAGTCCTTGGATTTATTGATTATCCGCTTACTCAGAGTAATTATCTAATGTCGTACTCCATTAGAAATCCTGACATGCATCTTTTTGAGATGACAGCGAGCACATTTTACAGTTATAGATTGGTTGTTGGCCGTGATGACGACACCTGGCTTTTGGCAGCTGATGCTCTGTACTGCATGTGTACTTTGTGCTGATGTGGTCCCACCATCAACTATTGCCCCCTCCCTGCACGTGCACACACACACACACACACACACACACGCACGCACGCACGCACGCACGCACACACACACACACAAACACACACACACTGACATCAAGCAATAAAGACCAAATGGATGACATTGGAAGGAGAGTGTGTCCTTCCATCCCAGCATTAGAGGGATGATCATGACAGTGTGTCAGTGAAATCAACAGTGAGAGATGCCAAAAAAAATCACAAGAGAAAATACATTTAGTCTGTTAATATTGATTTCTCATTTGTTCCATTGCTTTAACCAAATGTATCAACACCAAGCCTACTTTCTCTTCTTACAATAGTCATTTGTTTAATAACATTTATAGTCTTGTCAAATCTATCTTTTTATTTAAAAGCATGTAAATCACAGTAAACTGCACAATGACTGTCTCATTCTCAAAACTATGATCACCCCTGGATTTTTAACGTTGTTTAGACTATAAAGAACCAGTTTTGGACACAAAAATAATAGAAACTGTGAACAAATATGTTGGAATTCTGCAAAAATGGCGACACTTTTCTAATAAGTTTCATCTGAGTCATGGGGAGCATGACTCACCTGTGACAGTTGCACAACTGTTTTGTAATGAAGTCACAAATTGTCTTACTACACTAAACTGAGAAGTGTTCCAGACGGGGTCCACCGCTTACTCTGACTTTTTAAATGAGGAATAACGCTGCATTAATTAACACCAGTGCCCTGCAACTCACACAAGGACTTTTTGAACTTCCGCAACTGTTCTTGGACATTTTTGAAATTCCCTGTTCACAATATTCACCATCAGTCACATGAGGGTGATATTCTGGTGTGACACCTTTTTGTGTCACATTTTGAGTATGTTAAGATCTGGAATCCCATAAAACTTGCCTAAAGTTCTCAGAAAATGACTAACAAAGGTTGTTAAAGTTACAGTGAGCAGTTTCCAGGTCCTTCGCCCTAATGGTTGAAAGTGGAATCACAACTGCCGTGAACAAATCCGCTGTAGTTTGCTGTAGCTAGTGCTAACAACAAGCTAACACTAACATAAGCAAACTAATAATAAAATAAGCCACAACGTAAAAAGATCCACACTGTTGGACAAATATTATTACTTACAAGTTCAGTAGCAACAAAGCCAGGTCACTATCAGTCTATGATTTCTTCTTGTGCTTTTTTTTGAAAATGGGCAAACTGAAAATGCTAACCGCTAGTGTCACAGCGGTAAAGGTAAAGAGCGCCCTCTAGTTTGTGATCAGAAGAGAGCTGCAGAGAGGTGCCAAATAGGAGGATCTTTTGTGATGTCAGTATTCATGTTTCTCTCATTGCATCATGGGACGTGGGTGGCAAGAAACAATGCATTTTGCCTATAATTTGGTTGTTTTGCATGTTTGGAGGAGGATTCAGAAAAAAAAGATGGATCATTCTTGCTGTGTGATTGATAGCTCGGCCCGTGGGAGGCTTGATAAAAAAGTTTTATTGGAATTTCCTCTGTAAATGACCGCAAAATATGAAAGAGATGATAGGAAGCGATCCGAACTCTCAGAAGAAAGCCTGGACTCCTGCAGCAACGGACAGTTTGAGGCTCATTTAGTTCACGGTGAGTCCATGTAACTAAGTAAGAATTTGTTAATTACCGAAGATTTAAAAAAAAAACATTCATCTTTGTGTAATTTTAAATCCAGAGTCATGTTGTATTTGCGTTTTGAATCAGGTGTCAACCCGCGATCATAATAAATAAATGAATACTGATTAATGAAGACTTACCCAGCTTTGCAGTTGCAGTGAGGATATATCCTTTTTCTTTAGCCATCACCCACAGATGACGTAAACAACGCTGTGACTTTCCTCGTCAGCATTAACTGCTGCAATTTGCATGTCCATGGTTTCAGACGAGATCGGCTCAGCTTTCCTTAAAACAAAAAAATCGTAGGCCTCCAGATGATTGAAGATCTTTAATTTTTCATTAGTGAAGGGTCCAGTGCTTCCTGTTGAATAGGAATAAATGTCTCCCCAGCAGATTTGTGGAAAAACACTGGTGAATCGGACTGACGTTTTCTGTCATCCCAGAGGTCCTATGGACTTTTAACAACTTTAATTTTCTCTTTGATAAACATTTTAAGCTTCTCTCTAAACTTCCTCTTGTCTTTAGACTAACTCAACGATCACTGAGATCAGTGTTAAATCTGTTGTTACTTTAGGGATGATTGAAAGGGTTCATTGGCTTTATCTGTTTGGTTATAAACCACAACAAAGGGTCATAAAAACAGAATATTTCCATTTTCATTCCAACATTCAGTATTATAAATCATCAAAATGCCTGAAAATAAAACAAATAAAACAAAATAAAATACCAGAGCCACATGTTTACTAAAAAAAAGTATGGTGATTTGTTTTTGTTTTCTTTTTTGGTCTGATCTCGGTTAGGAACTGACTTAAAGCCAATTTCAGAGGGAACACAGAACTAGAATAAATAACACCTGAGGCTAAATAAGAAATGTCTAAAATTAAGAAATTATGATGTAGACATTTAGATATTATTCTTAAATATGAATCAAATCTATGGCGAAATACCCAGGAACAAGATAATTCATAAGGTTTCCATACAAAGCATTATTAAATATCTGTACGCTGACCTTAAATGAAGAATAAATGTAAGACACAGTCAAGGAATTTTAATGGACATGATTTGTTTTTCTGTAGAGCTTAAGCTTTTAGCGTTTCTTTACTTCTGACTCTGACACTTTTGACTTTTGGATTTCTCATCACCCTTTTTTCACTTGTCTGAGCATCTGATACCTACATAAATTCTCTGACCCTCATTTCCAAAATCAGTGAAGTTCACGGTCTTTGATGAGAAAGTGAGATTCATGGTGGTGTTTGTCTTAAGTTAGGGGGCTGAGGGCTACATTCCTCGTCTGGCAGTAACTCAGGAACAAAGGTAATACAGGGTGTGTGTGTGTGTGTGTGTGTGTGTGTGTGTGTGTGTGTGTGTGTGCGTGCGCACGCGCACTTACGTGCGTGCGTTTGTGAGTGAGTTTGTGTGTGTGTGTGTGTGCATGCGTGCGTGCGTTTGTGAGAGTGTGTGTGTGTGTGTGTGTGTGTGTGACACTGCCAAAAGCATTTGGCCAAGTTTGTCTTTTACGGCCGTCCAGTTTTGTGTTGCTGATGCGATGCTTTTGCTCTCCTTTTGAGAAAAAAGGGGTCCACAGCTGTCATTTTTATTGGAGGAGTTTTATAGCAAGACTTAATGGCTTAAAGTGACAGCTCGCTCTCCCTCTCTTTTCTCCTTTTTTTCTTTCTCACAATCTCACTCATGAGGCCTTTTAACTGAAGCAAGCCAAAGAGAATTTGCTCGCCTTCTGTGTGCCCACCTTTGACTTTCCCACCCCTCACCCATGCTATCATCTAAACTATAAAACATGTTTTTTTATTTTGCAAAATTAGGAAGCACATCAAGAACATCCTGCGTCTTGTTTTTGAACACGTGTGTTGATCATAATTAGAAAACAATATAACTTTATATCTAGAAAGAGGTTCCTTTGGTTTGAGAGAATTAGTATGATCATTTTTTCTCTGCAGTGAATCCAAAACCGTTTTAAAGCTGGACGAATCTTAGGATGACTCAAAAGCTCGTTAATTATTTGTGTAAGGAGCTGCTCTCGCAGGAGGTCTTTTATTGATAATGGACACAATGACCTTTGCACCTCAAACCTTGACCTTTGCTCCCCATATGCTTGATCATTTGAGGAATTTGCCTTTGGCGTTCAGTCCTTTTTTTTAAAGAAACAGTTTAAAGACAGTAACTTGTTGGTCCTTTGTGCCTCACTTTCTTTGATGATTTTTTTCTTTTGTCTACTCTGTTTTTGTTGCTTTGTGCTGTTAGGTTTCAGTCTGAGCTGAAGTGATTGGCATATCTGAAATGAGTCTATAGGAGTATCAAATGGTCTTCAAACACATTTTCTGTTCAAAACACTGAATAAGTTAAAAGTTGGTGTTTACATCTTAAACCCAAATAATGTGTTGTATGCTTATTTTCTTTATAAACAAGCTGCTAATTATTGTTGGGATCCTTTCCATTTACTTATGCTTACAGATGCCTGGTTGTTGCTCAGAGAGCTTTCTCTCCCTGAGTATCAGAATGGTTTTGGCACCGCTGGTTTCAGGGTTTACTGAAGGTCCTCTGAGTGTCTGAATGGCTTTTCTGCAGGCTGGCATTATTCAGGATGCGTACAGCCACTCTTTTGAAGTGGAAACATGGTCTCAGTGGGGATTTGGCCAGATCACACTCATAATTTGTATTGAGAGGAAGGTCAGTTCGCCCTACTCCATCCACAGCTCTCCTCTCTCTTTTCTGTGTGCATCACTAAATGATTTGGGGATTGACTGAGAAAGGCGATGGAGAGGAACTAGAAGTTCACCTAGAAACTCGAGTATGCGTCTTCCCGTGGCACTGGGTCCATTCTGGCCCATTTGTAGGCCAGACGCCTCTTATTGCTGATATAAACAAAATATATATATATATATATATATATATATATATATATATATATATATATATATATATATATATAGTTGACAACTTTTGTTTATACACATACATGTAATCAGGGTCCGAAATTAACACTCGCCACTCGCCAAATGCGAGTAAATTGCTCCATTTGGCGAGTAAATTTTTGAGCTCTACCTGCCACCTGGCGAGTAAATGTTTGCACCAAATTAGTTATGTTTATCAGTCATCTAACACGGATTTCTGATACTTCTCCCGCCTGCATGCAACGTACACAAACGTACGCGAAACGTGAATGCCGCATCCAACGTCATTTCCACCATCCCATTCAGTCAGTTTATCAAGTTAGCCGTTAGCTTCGTGTTAAAACTAGTGGTGAAATGTGGCGGTTTTTAACTGGAGTCAGCCAGCCTTCCAAAAGAAAACTCATCGAACTGGAAGAAAAACCACCAGGACCAGTGGCAACCAGAAGATTTTGTGAAAAGTGGCGAACTGGAGACGGCGGAGTCGTGAGACAATGGCTACATTATGATGGCCACGTAGCGTTGCTGACTTTCACAGACAGCTGTCCCTCGGCATTCTTCAAATATCCAAAAAATGCCCATACTTCCGACTTTGTCTTCTTTGAGGGATAATAAATGTCCCAAGTGCCGTCTCCTCTGGCCATTATTTCAGCTTTAGCTTAAAGAAAGTTTTGGTCGTAAACAACAAAGTGTGCATGTGCCGCCGGCAACTTCAGCAGATGATACGGTGGCTGGTAAGGGTCACCGCACCTACACCGCAGCCACGGTAATCCACCGAGATAATATATATATATATATATATATATATATATATATATATATATATATATATATATATATATATATATATATATATATTTTTTTTTTTTAAACAAGACTGTTATTATTTATTGTCAACTTTTTTACCGGGGTTTACTGCTACACCGGTTACCGTGACAACCCTAGGACACACTTTCAGATATTCTCATGGTGAAGCTGTGTTCTCCAGAGATCAAGGACTAGGACCCAAATGAGGCTGTAATGCTTTGGCACAAAGATGGTGTCAGAAGCAGGAGGCCAGACTTCATGGACAGAGAAAACAAGGAGTTTGACTAGATTTCAATGAAAGAGTTCATAAAAACGTCTCTAAAAATAAATAAATAAACAGTAAAAGTGACAAAAGAGTTGTTTTCCTTATTAATTGATGTTTTAATTATTTTGTCACTCTGTTTGGAATCAACATAATATAGAATAACATGCTTTAGGTAGATCTAAATCATTTATAATTTTGGCCGGTAAAAAATATGCTTGGCCGGTAGATTTTCATCATCTACCGGCCAACTTGGCCGGTGAGTAAAAAATTTAATTTCGGACCCTGCATGTAATTATTGTCCATTTGTCATTATCGAGAGGAACTCCTCAATACACTGTGCTATTGACTTTAGGCCATATTGTCCTACTCCAGCTGATTATTGAGTCCCACTTATTGTATGCTCTGCTCTGTTCTTAGTCTTTTTGATTAGACATGTAATAAAACAATCTTACTTTTCAATCCTACTTGAAAGTAATGATTCATTATGTAAATGATCAACAACCAGTAGGGGTGTGTATTGGTAAGAACTTAGCGATACAACACATATCACAATACGGGGGGACGATATGATGTATTTTGACACTAAAAACCAGACTGAATTGATGGAATTCAATTGGAAATCTCCAGTCAGACACTTTCAAGACACATACAGTGTTAACGCGAGATCTTGTCAGATCAGAATAAGAGCGATAAAAACAGCTGCCACCTAGCTGTGACAGCTGGAATTGCACCACACAGAGGAAGTACAGAAAATGTCTATAAGTAAATTGTAAATAAAGAAAATCGAAGCACTGATTTTAAATACTGAATCAGTATGAGAACACGAAAAATTGTGATATTTCAGTGTACCAATAATTCCTTACATAGGTAAGTAATGTTATTTTTAGGGCTGCACGATGTTAGAAAAGCCTGTGGCATGCAATAACAGTGATTGATATTGCGATGACGATATTACTTGTGATAAATAAAAACTTAACTCAGGAAATAAATTATCAAAAACAAAGAAATAAAAAAAGGGCAAAAGAATCATAAAGATTAGAAAAGCAAAACATTTGAGGAAAGGGAAAAAGAAAATGAACAAGAAAAGGCAATCAGTGGATCCCAGGAAAAGCAAAATCAGCAGAAAGAGCAAAACAAAGCTAACTCAGATGTTTGCTAACCATCAAAATTAAGTGCCGTCAAAAAACATGCTTCCGTTTGACTGACAGAATGCATTATGTGTAGCAAACTTTTGAGCTGACCATTCGTTGTCTGTTCTTTGTGATATGCATATTGCGCATTGCTGATATCGCGATAATGATATATTTGCAATATATTGTGCAGCCCCAGTTATTTTTCATATTTCTTACCCTACAGCAGGGGTGTCAAATATACGGCCCGCGGGCCGGATCCGGCCCGCAAACGGGATAAATCCGGCCCGCGAGATGGTTGTGTAAACTTTATTTTCATACTTTACAATGTAGAGTGAAAATAAACGTATCTTTGTGAGCAAGTTTCCTCTGTAATGAGTATAAATAAAACAAAGCTGCGCTCAAGGCTCACACAAGAACTTGAATCACATCCTGAAGTTGGCTGCCACTCAGGATGTGACTTCTGATATCGATGTGCTGGTGAAAGCTAAAAGATGTAAAGTAAAATGAGTCAAATATACTTTAAGTGCTGCATGAAACTGATCTAGCCATGTGATCCGTAAGCTCTTTGAATCACTAAGGAATGTTTTTTATTTTTATTTTTCAAATTTTCAAGTAAACTTCAGGTGTTGTACTTGTACTATTTTGGATACACTGTCCTCAGGCTCCAGCTTTGTTTTATATTGATTGTATTAAAACAAAGAAAACAATCTGAAGTTGTTTTTAATTTACCGGTCCGGCCCACTTGGGACTAGATTTTCCTCAATGTGGCCCCTGAGCTAAAATGAGTTTGACACCCCTGCTCTACAGTCTTTGCCTTACTCTCTCGTTAAACTAGTGTACAAACAATTTTCTGATAATGTGGGACAGATGTAAGATTAGACCACAGTGGATTTCTCTGTTTACAAGTTCTGTTGTTTTATTTCTGTGTTGGAGGATTCATTCGTATGTAACGTGATCAAAAGCTGGAATAACAGGTTTGATGTTTTTTACAACTCAAAAAAGAAAAGGAATTAGAAAACAGATCCCCACAGTGACTTTTTTTAAATACCATGGTAAATCGAGGTGTGCAAACATTAGTTTACCTGTCGTCTCCACTCATGCATAGTATGTGTGTGTGCATGAACAATCTGGATACACACAGTGGGGTAATTAAGACTGTGCTTCATGCTGCTTCATCACAGTTTCATTTTGAGGTCACTGGCAGTTATGGGAGGCGTCTCGGTACGCCCCACGCCCTCCTCTTTACCCACTACAAAAACCACCGCTGTTAAGATTGTCTGTCACCTTTCCAGATGCCATGGGGCAGGCTTTCACACACCGCCGGGCACGGGGCCACGGAAAACCCACAGTGTGCACAACACCTTGCTTGTGTTCTGCGTAATGCATGTGTGACTGTGTGGAAATGAGTAAATGTTTGGGTGTAAACAGAAAGCAGCAGCTCTGAGAGCTAAAGGGTGACGCTTGTTTATGCATGTATGCACATCTGCAGGCAGCTTCGGTGTAGGTGATTTTACACTTTCTGTGGATTGCTGTTCCAGGCTCGCTTTTAAGTTTTAACAGTCTGCAGTTTGTAAATAAAGAGAATGTAATGATTTACAAACCTATTAAGAAGCATATTTAACAGGTTTAACAAAGGCTCGTGTTTGATTTGATGCCATCAAATCAGTTAAAACTAGAAACACGTTGTGTGTGAAAGCTGAGGAAATCTGATTTACTTTAGGACTTCTCAACTAGAACTGTTTGCAGCCTTGTTTTAATCTAGAATTCATTATATTATACATCCGGAGTCAGGTGAAGAGGCAGCTGGAAAGACTGAACAGGAACAAGGCTGCAGGTCCAGATGGTGTCAGCCCCAGGGTACTGAAGGCCTGTGCAGAGCAGCTCTGTGGGATTCTGCAGCACCTTTTCAACCTCAGCCTGGACCAGGAGAAGGTTTCAGTCCTGTGGAAGACATCCTGTCTTGTTCCAGTTCCAAAGAAAACTCGCCCATCAGTCAATGACGACTACAAACCGGTTGCCCTGATATCCCACATCATGAAGGTCCTGGAGAGACTCCTGTTGGTCCACCTGAATAAGCAAACTAGGACATATCAGGACCCGCTGCAGTTTGCTTATCGCCATGGAGTTGGAGTTGAAGATGCCATCATCCAGCTGCTTCAAACAATCCACTGTCATCTGGACAAAGCAGGCAGCACTGTCAGGGTCATGTTCTTTGATTTCTCCAGTGCATTTAACACAGTCCATCCTGATGTACTTTGCCAGAAACTCCAGAAGACACAGGTGGGGGCCTCAACTATCGCCTGGATTAAAGACTACCTGACAAACAGAGCACAGTTTGTGAGGCTGGAGAACTGCACATCAAACCAGGCGATCAGTAACACTGGAGCACCACAGGGGACTGTACTCTCACCATTCCTTTTCACCCTGTACACCTCAGACTTCCAGTACAAATCAGAGACCTGTCATCTACAGAAATACTCAGATGACTCTGCAGTTGTCGGGGGTATCAGAGATGGACAGGAAGCTGAGTACAGAGAGCTGGTGGAGTGCTTTGTGGCATGGTGCAGAAACAAGCATCTGACCTTGAACGTGAACAAAACAAAGGAGATGATTTTAGACTTCAGAAGAAACAGGGTGGAGTCAAACACTGTTTCCATCATGGGAGAAGAAGTGGAGGTGGTTGAGGAATACAAATACCTTGGAGTTCACCTGGGCAACAGACTGGACTGGAGAAAGAACAGCCAAGCTGTTAACAAGAAGGTACACAGCAGACTGCACTTCTTGAGGACACTTAGGTCCTTCAATGGCTGTAGCAAGATGCTGCAGATCTTCTACAAGTCTGTTGTTGAGAGTGTAATCTCTTCAGCTATCGTCTGTTGGGGTAGCAGCATCAGAAGCAGGGACCTGAAAAGGCTCAACAGCCTAATAAAAAAGGCTGGTTCTGTTCTGGGGACGACTGTGGAACCACTGGAGGAGATAATGCAAAGAAGGATTCTCCAGAGAATCAAGAAAATGATGGACAACCCTGAGCATTCTCTTCACAAGACTGTCCGACAACAGAAGAGTGTCTTCAGTCAGAGGCTTCTTCAGTTTCACTGCAACACTGACCGCTACTGGAGATCCTTCCTGCCAACAACCATTGTAATATACAATAACTTTTTGATGACTTGATTATTATTATTATTATTATTATTATTATTATTATTCTGAGCTACTATGGCAATCAATTTCCCTCTGGGATTAATAAAGTATTTTTTAATTTAATTGAATCTTTTTTCTTCATGTATGAATTTATTTAGCATCAAGCATTTTTTGGCTAAACAGCCGTAAAGCTCTACAGTAACAGAACTCACTTTGACACTGGTTTGCTGAAATAAGCATACTCATATCCTTCTGAGCTAATAAATCTTGGCATCTTCAAAATTCATTCAAAATGTACATTTTTCAGATTCTGAGCTTTAGCCCTGAACTGTTTTAGCCTTTATGGATTTTTAATCATTTCCGTTGCTTGATCTATTTTTATATTTGGGCTCCAGGGTTAGAAAAAAGAAAAAAAAATAGATAAAAGCTGCACTGATGCTGAATTGTGTCAGTCTGCTGATTATTCCACATTTCCTATTATTGATTAGCATATAGTTAAATACTTTGTGTCTATTCAGCACTGTGAGTCGCCTTACTTCTTTTGTTTGTTTTAACTTCATAAAGTTTAGACTTAGAGTCAGGTAAGGTTATTAATCAACCAACCAGTAAATCCACTCATATTTTTACACAATCAATCTTCGTTTGTGCATAATTAGCCAATTACCAAACAGGAAATAGACGCAGCTGCAAACTCACTGCAACCAACTATTTAGGTCTTTAAGTTAAAAGCCTTCTCCTATAAAGTGTCCAAGTTTACTGTTTAAATGGATTTTTATTTAGTTATCTGGTTTATATTTTTGTCAGGTGCAGACTGTTGACCACAAACCCCCCCAAAAAATAAACTACTTAAAATGTCATTTTGTACTGGTCAAGGTTAGCTCCATTCACAGAAAACCACGTACCAGTCAACAGCTAGTGAAAAAATGAGTTTGTTTCAGCTGTTTTGCAATTTTTACCTAAAAAGTGATATAAAATATTTTGTCTTCATTCCCATTTATTACAGAATTGAAATGAAACAGTCCCAACTAACTAATTTGTTTACTTTTCTGCGTTTTTGTTCTTGAAACAGACTTGTCTTGTTGTAAGTTTCAGCTCAAAGGACTCTCAAACATTAGATCATTAATAAAAGCTCATTCCGCATGTCTTGCGTAACAGAAATACCTCAATGTTTGATTGTTACTGCATTTCTTGGCGTTTCTCAAGCTTGTTGTTTATAATGATGATAAATTGTGCTGATGTCTGAGTAGAAGCATACACCATTACTGCATTTTTAAGTTCTTTGTTTAAACACAGGAAAGATTTTTTTTACCTTGCTGACAATGTTGATCACTTCTGCGATCTTCATCAGAGCTAGCCACTAATGTTGGCGCCACTTAGCTCTGAAAAAGAACTTAAAATGCATTCAGAAGAAAAACACGGAATGAGTAAACCATTGCTGTTGGTCAATAGAGCATTTTCCTCTATTCAAAAGAAAAATATTGTCCCAGTCTGCAAAATCTGGTCTTCGGTGTCACCTTTTCTACACACTTAGTTCTGAGTAGCTCTCTGAATAGTTTTAACCATCAACCCAATTAGTCTTTACTGCCTTAATTCATGTTTATGTAGTTTTTCAAAGTTTTTCAAAGGAACATGCTTTTAAATAATTGTTTAAAATCAGTTGCTTAAACCTCTGAAAAATACTTTAAAGGGACTTTTCGGACTTTTTAATTTTTACGCTCACGATTGCCCCCTCAGGCCAAAAGTGTAACGGCAGCTTCAATAGTAGGCTCGTGCACGAGGCGCGCATGCTGTACGTGCACACTCCTTAACAAATATAACAGCTGAGACAGTCCTGTGTGTGTGTTTGTGTGGCCCGGAGGACAGAGGACAGGGGAGCGCACAGCTAATTAATTAAATAATTTGGTTGTGTACCTTTCTCTTCAGCACAGCCGACAAAGCTTTAAGATGGGTCAGCCCTCCTGCATGCTCAGATCATTCCCTTCCCTTGCTTGAAAAATTGTTCCAAAATGAAAGTTGAACCCACATCTTTTTTATCTGTGAATCCAATGCCATTCGGCGAGTCTCAAATAAAAATGTGGGCATCTTACTGTAAAAAAATATACCATTAATTAGGGATGCAACGGTATGCGGTAAAATACCGGACCGTTCGGTACGCCCTGCACGGGACAATCCGCCCTCCTGTCCCGCGGGACTTCGGTACTCCCATTGATTTTGCGCTGCTCTTTTATTTCATGCTTGGCACCATGCGCATTTGCCGGTCCAGGTAGATGAAAGGCCCACCCCCAAGTTAATGTCCAATCACCGTTGTGCATCCGCGTCCTCACTCACAAACTCTTACTACAGTAAGTTGCTGGCTGAGAACGAAGAGACACGAGGAAATGGCGAGCTGCAGTGGAGTTGAAAGGAAAGAGTTTGAAGAGGCACCAGGCTCTTTTAAATCTTTAAATTTGGTTTTCAACATTTAATGAAGACGCTCAACCGACGTTATTCTGTGCCCAGTCGCACACATTTTAGTCAGGTCATCATCCCTGGTCTTTACGACAAAACGCGCAACGCCATCGAGAGTGATTTGGCTAAGGCAGAAAGCCTCGCACTGACAACTGATAGTTGGACTTCTCAGGCAACGCAGAGCTACATGACTGTGACAGCTCACTACATGCTGGACTGGGAGATGAAAAGCGCCGTGCTGCAGACTCGCCCCCTCTATGAAAGCCACACAAATGCGCATTTAGCAGAAGAGATAAAAATGCAGTCACCGAGTGGAAGCTGGAGCGGCCAAACAAAACTATACCCGTCGCCACAGATAATGCTCCAAACATTGTTAATGCAGTTAATGAAACTGTTGAGCTGGGACCCCAGATTAGCTGTTTTGCTCACACTGTGAATCTCGCTGCAAAGAGGGCTGTGTCAATCAACGGTGTGTCCCGCCTCCTTGGGAAAGTGAGGAAAGTTGTCACCTTTTTTCACCACAGCACCACAGCCAACCAAGCACTTGGTTCATTTATTCCATACTGTGATGTTACAGCACAAGCTAACTCCTGTTTGTTAAAACGCAAAATGCACTTTTACTTTTGCATTGCTTACCTCATGTATCACGTATCATGGTTGGGAACCATTAGAATATTTTCAAGTGTCTTTGTTTACATTTTGTAATTTTTTTTAATATATTTTGTATTGCATACAAGTGATAATTGAAAGAGGGTATTAGTGTTCAATGCAGAGAATGTTAACTTATTTCATATACTGATGTTCTTACAATTGTGACATTCTGTTTTCGCTCTGAAGAAAAATAAAATGCATGTTTTGGAATAAACGCTGTCTCCTTCTGCACAAACATGTACCGAACCGTCCCGTGGACCGTGGCCTAAGTACCGAGGTACGGACCGTACCGTGGGCTACCTGTACCGTTGCACCCCTACCATTAATGTAAAAAAGAAACTCTAAATAAACTATGTTCACACCCAGAATTGAACCCAGGTCTTCAGCATGAGAGTCAGACATCTTACAAGGTGAGCTACACACCAGTAACATTCATAGTATCTGTAACTTTTATATCGTTGATGACACCTGAAACAACGTTGAACCAAAGAACGGTTCTGAGCGAAAATGGCTATTTTGTTGCTAATTTGCAGGAAATATCTGGAAGAAAGTTCAACAAAAAGTAGCTAAGGGTCCTCAGAAATGTTGCTAGGTTCATCACTAGGCGTTAGAAACAGCGACAAAGTCGCTGAGTTGGCACTTCCTCACTCTCTGCTGCTAAAGCTACTGATAGCAAATGCTACGGGCTGTGCCTGAGCGTGAACGCGCATGAAGCAGCCTGCTCGACCCGAGCAGCTCTCTTTTTCTGTGATTTTACAGAAAAACAGGCAATCACAGTAAAAATGTCAGGGCTCATTCTACAGGACCAGGGCATTGCAGGAGAATGTATGAAGAAGACATTTATTATTTCTATACATGTTTTGGCTGTCAGACTTCCATAATGCCCCTTTAAGAAGCTTTACCACCTTGAGTTACGTAAAAATGTGACAACTAATACGTGCGACAGCCGTATCTAGTGGACAACTTTTGTTTCTGCTCATACCTGTAGTTATCATCCATTTATCGTTATCGAGATGAAATCCTCAATATATCGTGATACTGATTTTAGGCCTTATCGCCCAGCCCTAGATCATACCAAATACTTTAAAATGTCACCCTGCTTGACACTCAGCTTTAAGGGGTTGGATTGGGGGGTTAAACCACCAAATAGTTCCCGAGTGCAGCCACAGCTGCAGCTCACCACTCTCTACGGGGATGGGAGGAATGCAGAGATGTAATTTCATCAGTGTGTGATGATGACTAATGAGTCTTTAATTCTATTTTCCCCATTTGCTGCTAGATTTATTTTGGTAATTTACATTTACTAAGGCTTCTCCCTCGTAGTTTATATATCTTTACATTTCTTTTGGTGGAATTTAAAATCTAAAATTTGCTGCCGAGTCTGCCAAGACAGAAAGTTTTTCTTCAAACTGAATGACCTTGATTCAAGGAAAAAAGGGGTTTGGTTTCATCTTTCGGAAAGCCTAACTAACCTGTGAGGGCAAAGGCTGCACATCTAATTATGATCAATAGAAAATTCATTACAGAGCATATAGAGTAATCTGGATTATTGGTGAGATGAAGCCTGCAGAGAGGCTAAATCATTGACCTGGGTCTGCGGAGATTCAGAACTTACCGTATTGAGGTCGAACAAATTGTTGCTTTCACTGTAATTTCTCTAATTGTGAAGCATCACAGAGACTAGAGAGAAGATCACATGTGAGATAAGAGTTTCTCTGTGGCTTTCTGCTCTGCCTGCAGTACCGAAAGAGCGATTAACAGTTTGTTGACGCCTGCAGGTCTAGCGTGTTCATACATCCGGCCAGACTGTTGCCTCTCGGCCTCAGCGGCAGATACACACACACTCACACCTGTGTGTCAGCACACACACACACAAACAGGCATGTGCACATACACAGAGCGTCTGTAAAGAGGTCTGAAGAGCTCTGTCACCTATGGTTAAACACCTTGCTGCGACGTCTGGTTTCTGGAATGTTCTTAATGGCAGGAAGGTGAAGGGCGTCGAGAGTGGAAGGGGGAAGGGCTGTCAATCTGGAAAAACTGCACAACGGCGACACTTTAAAACTTGACTTTGTCTGAAAACGTCTGCAAACAAAGATTTCATCTCTTGATTATACTCTTGTATCTTCCTTCCTTTTCCTCTTTGGTTTTTATAAAAAGTTCAGTTCTTGATCCTATTTAAGTTGTTCAGCTCAGTTGGTGTCCTGGTGAAATAAAAAGCAAGCGGTTTCGAATCAGCGATTTAAGGTAGCAGACCTGTTTGACTACAAGCGCTCGTGGAAGTTTTTGAAGTTTGTGTGGCCTCTTTAGAGGAGAAAGTGGAACAACCAAGTTCACTAGTCAACTGAAGACAAGCGGGCGTGCAGGTGCTGGCCATGTCTTCATCATCGCGGTTCAGCATACCAAAGTGTTGACAGCATTTACAAGCAGCTCTCACAAGTTCAAGGGACAAGTTTGGGATCTTCCTAGGCCTGCAGCTATCGATTATTTTAGTAATCGATCAATTAATTGAACAATCGGATAATCCTAATCCTTTATGTTTCCATGAAAATGCGGTAAAAATGTAAACAGAGCAGAACTAGTTGTGAAAAACAAATCAATCAGTATATTTATATCACAACATTTATTTTATTCAGTTCCTTTTCATTTGCTGTCATTAACTCAGCAACATCTTTAGCTGAGAAGGATGGATTTGCCAGGGCCAGATTGCTGAATCCTGCAGATGCAGATTCCTGAAATAGAGAAAAGAAATCTAGTTTACCAGCAGCTGATTGTTTTTCTAACAATAAAATAAATAAACTCCAAAAGAGTTAAACATTTAAACATGCTTTTTCTTTTTGCAATAAAGATAAAACTGCAATGTTACAAATAAAATACCTGAAAAACATGCATGCAAAACCAAAACCGACAAGCAAGTGTTTAGTGACTTTTATCTAGAGGCACTATATAAAATATAATATCATCTTCTTCAAACATTTTAGTCTAATTTTCATACTGACTTGCAATAAAACACGGAGAAAAATAAACACTTGTTGGCTTTTAGGGGTAGCAGCTAAACATTTCTGCTAAAAGCAGCTTCACCCTGTTTGGTTCTGATCTGGGTTCTACCAGCTGATCGCTTCCTAAGGATCTCAGGTCCCTGCTGAGTGTATATATCTGAAGGAGGTCTGACATGTATTCTGACCCCATGGAGGAAGTTTGATTGCATCCAGTCCTTAACTTTCTCCAAACACTAATAGAGTGAGTCTAGAGGACCGCATCACTAGGTGATAGAGCTAGGTAGATCTGGGTGTCATCTGCATAACTATGATAGGCAATATTGTTATTGTTTATGACCTGACCCAGGGGGAGCATGTAGAGATTGAAGAGCAGTGATCCAAGAGTTTAACCTTTGGGGACCCCACATGTCATGATGATCTGGTTTGATTTGTGATCACCAATAGAAAAAACAAAGTCAACAATTTTTTCCATTGATTTTATTGGATTATTCAAGTATTCGTTTCAGCCCTACATCTTCCTGAAAATTAGTTTTTGTTGCATCTTTTAAAAAATTTTGTTTAGTTTAAGCTAAAAACAGTTTTTTTAATTTGCAACAAAACTACCTTTACATGGAGAAAGTGGCAGTACCAGATTAGGTATGTGTGTATATTTAGGTTTCATGTTTGCTTTAACAGTTTTCTCAGCTTCCACTTATGATCATTTGCATAATCTGATTGCCATAATATGTGTGGATTGCAGCAGCATTAGCTGCTGAGATGTCAGCCGCAGATAAAACACAGCTCTGCACAGTCATGGGAACCGAGCCAATCAGTGTGCGGCCGCCGTCAGTTTTGATACGCTGTCACTTGTTACTCATGGACCTGGAGATTTATTAGCCAGCCCAGCGATTAGTGGCCAACACCTGAGCCAAAATGACTTCCTGTCATCTGGCGAGAAGTCCCTGACACTCTGATTTCATGATCTGATATATGCGGAGCGGAGAGAGCGGCGGTGCAGCTGAGAGTCACTGCGCTGTCTGCGAGAGTTAAGGTCAGAGGTTGTGGCGGGGTCAGCCTCTGTGGGAGAGAAGCAGCTTCAGCAGATATGACAGCATTTGTCTGGAGGTGAGGGGAAAGGAAAGGTGATTGAAAGGAAGGGAGGGAGGGGCAGTCCAAATCAGTTTTGAGCCGGAGGGAAAAGGAAGCTAGACGGATGTTGTTTTCATTTTGTTCTTGCTTCATTCTCCGCATAGCTTTCTTTCTCATTAATGCGGCTATTGTTAGTAACGGAATTAATTGTTAATTGATCCAAAAAGCAATAAAACAAGGCAGCTGGTTTTACTCTCTGGCACACACACACACACACACACACACACACACACACACACACACACACACACACACACACACACACACACACACACACACACACACACACACACACACACACACACACACACACACACACACACACGTCTGAGCTGTAGAGAATGAGAGTGGATGTTTATTACAGGATCCTTGTGGATGCTATAGGTGCCCTGGGGGCTATTAAAGCCTTCACTTAAAAGGCCCTATCTGAGAGCAGTAATGTGGGCTGCTTGAAAGAGACAGGGGGTGCAGAAAGGGAGAGAGGAAAATGAGAAGTCCTTGGAACAGCCGAGCAGAAGGAGGGAATAAACACAATGAGCACATCTGGATTGCCTCAGCAGAATATTTGTGCAACATCTGGAAAGCTTCCCTGGAATTTAAGGGTCCCCTCCTTTTTATTTCTTCTCCGTCCTGTTTTCTGCATCTTCAAAGCCACTTACCTTGGTGGAGCAAGCGCGTAAATGCTCCCAAAGTCGTGCACATTGAGCCCCCTACGCAGGTTTTATAGCGGGGCCAAATTGGGCCCATGTGACCAAGTCCCCTTTATGCAGCGGGTTGGCTAATTAAGTGGTGAAGGAGCAACAGGGCACCCGGCTGCAGATCCAGATGGAGGACCAACCTGAGCTAAACACAACCCCTCATAAAAGCCAAAAAAATATATAGATAAATAAAGAAAGAATTCTTCCTTTTTATTTTAACTCAAAGCTTAAAGAACTGCCTCTGTTTGCTTTTCTGTGCATTTCTGATTTAAAAAAAAACAAACAAGAAAATCTATTTTTCTGTTTTATTCAAATGCAGACATCTTTTGTTTTTGCATTAAACCTATTGCCTGTTTTACCTGGAGTCATACTTTCCAGCACATAAAGAGATGCATAGTGAGGTGTTTGTTTGTCTTCGTTGTGAGTTCACGAGACGTTTTTCTCTCTCGTTTATCGCTGGCAAAACAAAGCCTGTGTGATTAAGATTCAGAGGAACTCCGAGCGCCTTCTGTCTTACCTGGGCCAACCCTCTCACAGGTCGCTGACAGGCAGGTACCAGCACTCACAGAAGGAAGGGGGAGCATTAGAGGTGTACATGTTAATGTGGCGATGGAGGTGATCAAAAGGGATGCATCACAGCATTCTGATGGGGCTCAATGACGCCCAGATCCCACCTGAGTGCTCCAGTATGCACCATCAGGAGGAGGGCAGTGATCAAGAGGAGGAAGAAAAGAGGCTGTGTTGAAAGAGGGATGGAGGGAGGAGGGGATGCCAAAGCGGATGATGATAAATGACGGTGAGGAGACAGAGGAGAAACGTGAGGAAAACAATACAGATGTAACCTGATTGTGTAAGGAAATAAAATCACTTTTAGTTTGAGATGTAACAGTGGTATTTTAAAGCCTGTTTCATGTGGATCTGCTTTCTTTCATCATCTGACTATCATTTGCATGAGACGGCAAATATCCTTCCTGTCAGTCATCTTGTTTTATGTGAATAAAACCAAGTGGATTGTTCTTTTCTTGGCCCATGCTGGCTTACATCTTTCCACCTGGTGGATCTGATATGTCGTGCTCCTTTCCAGGAGTGCTTATGTTGATGATCTAGCTGTCTGTGTTTGTGATGTTTGATGTAAACACAGGTCAGGTTGTGCTGTTCTTCATAATTCATATGTAATTTTCTAGCACAGGCAGCAGGAACAGATGAATAAAAAAAGGTTTGATGGCATTTAACCAGGATTTTCCCCCTAACGTTCCTCTTCCTGGGTCGTGCCTCTTTAGAAATTTTTGAATCTGTCATCACCAAGGTCATGTAACCCGCACAACCTCTGCAACAGGAAAACATTTCCCCCGTGCCTTCAGGTTTTTGTGCATGCAGATGATCTGCACGGCCTGGCAGCCTGACCTCGCTTTAGCTTGTCCACCTCCCCGTCCTTTGATCCAAATGAACTCTGCTGCCTTTGACTCTCCTCTTTGCGAGGGTGCACCTCTTTTCAGCTCTAAACTGAGATGACAGACTGTCACTCCTAATTGTCATTTGAGATAAAAGCTTTTTTTTTTTTTGTTTTTCTTTCACCCTGGAAGGCAGAAATATTTTTTTTTCTTCTTTTATTATTTGAGCAGCCAATATGCTTCAGCAGCTCATCGGATCTGGAGGCATCTTGCAGGTAGACGAGCGCTGATGTCATCCGTGGCATTTCGGAAGTACCTCACTCTTTGACCTAAAACTCTCCAGCGTATCAAAATAAACCAGATTCTTGTTGCTGCAGCTTCTGTTTTTGGTTTGCGTGAGGGCTACTCACTTCCCAGCCAAACACCCACCATATATCTCCAAATAAATATTTTTAGCTTAACAAACGGTTTTATTTTCCATCCAAAATGTCTCATAATTCACAAGGAAGTGATGGTGTATATATCCTGACAACAACAGAATCCTGAAGCTTCACAAAAGAGACGGCGCACACGGTTGCTGTGGTGCATTTTTAAAATTTGAATATTCATACCTGACATTTTAACCTAATGTGCCAGGTGGCAGTCTGTCCACAGATCAGCTTCTCCTCCTGGGGGAACAGCAGTCATTACAAACAGGTGATTGGAGAATTAATCTTTCATTTTCATGATTAAACCCACACTGATGCAGCCAGAATAAAAACCTCTTGACAATAGAAAATACATACAGACTTGCTTTTTTTTTCAAGTTCCTAAATCCCATATTTTTAAATTAATGTATCTGATTTCTGCGATGGACTGGCACTCTGTCCAGGGTGTACCCCGCCTGACTGCACATTGATTGCTGGAGAGAGGCACCAGCCTCCCCCGTGACCCTACGTGGACAAGCGGGTTCAGAACATGGATGGATGTATCTGATTTCTAAATTTGACACCTAAATAGTGTAAAAAAGTTTCTATTCATTGGAACTTTAAATGATTCAGTTCAGTGCTTGCAAATCTGCCTGGAAATAAATGAATAACAAATATTTCATACAAACCCATATTAACAATGTACTACACAGTCTCATATAAAATAAAGTATAAACATATTACAATGGTCTCCTCTACCTGATTGATCATCATGATCTTCTGCATGAGGAAGTCTCTCTGCTGATTTGTTGATATTTATGTTTTTCCCTGAGAAGTTCAGCTGGATCGCTTCCAGCTACACAAAGTTTACTGACTGATGTTTGATGATTGAATAATTGTGTGGCCATGCGTTGCCTAAACAGGCATCGCTTTATTAATTTTTACAACTGAATGTCTCATTCAGCAGCTACAAAACCTTCACTTTACACACATTTCTCCTCCATCATGTTGAATAGACTTGTTGATTGTTAATTGGGTAATGACACATTTTTTGCAAACAAAAAGTTGTTTTCTCAAACATCGACAGCAACTAAGAAATGGTTGTGCCATAAAGCAAAGTCCACACTGGAGGCATCAGCGGTGCAGAACGGCAGTGGAACGTTGCTGCTTCAAATAGAATCCATTGTAGTCTATGGAGTTGATCCACACTGGCCACAACACGCAAATTTTCAGGCGTGTTCCAGAAGCTTTTCACCGCACCACTAAAGCCTGGTTTTTGGTTTTGCATCAGCTCCAAGCGGGAAAGACGCACACGCATTGACAAAGACGTTTTGCCTTTGGATATCTCCATCACCAGAGGAGTGTTTCTTTTCTTTTTTTTTTTTTTGAGTTTTTTCGCGAGGTGTTCTTCAAGCTGCTCTCTGTCTCCCACTAGATATGTTTGGCTCTCTTTATTTTTAAGGCACGATGGCGGTGCTGTTAATGAATTTTAAAGGAAGCGGCGTCCTGACCAACCAAAAGCTTGCGCTCTCTGCCTCGTTCGACGGATGTTTAGAAAAGTGGGGTCCATTCCATCCTTGCGTGCTAGTTGGAGAGCCCTCACAACAACGGATAATGGCGTTGCATGTCTCCATGCAAACGCAGAAGCGTAAACTAGGCTTAAAGATAGGACTGGGTTCTATTTTTACTGCAAGCAGCTTCTTGGATGCATCAGCTTCCACAGACATTGGACTAGACAGGAAATCACACACGGTATCAGTGTAAAAGGTCCGGTAACTGTTCAAATAAAAGTCTATTTTCATATCTTTGTAGATTACGTCTGTACATGTGACCTAACAGCTTATTTACTCCCAGAATCTTTGAAGAAGTGCAGTGGTGTGTTTTTCATGGCTTTAATTCTAGTAGTGAAGAGGCACAACGTTATATATCACATCAATCATCGATATCAAACATGATCTCTGTTTTCTTCTTCTTGGTTTAATGGCGGATACCATAAACAAACCATGACCTTTTAAGTCTTGAGGGATTTTGTGATCTCGTGAGTCCAGTGAGGAGGATGGCGGAGCAGCTGAGACTCCCCTGGTGTGAAATAACTCTTCGTTAAGCATGTGAGTAAACCGTCCTGCTGCCGTTGCCTACCACTGATGCCTCCAGCGTGGACTGTAACTCACTGTAACATCCTTCCCCCCACCTGTTCATTATCGCCACATCCCACATGCATAAGAGGCTGGAGAAGCCAGAAAAAGTTATTTTATTATAAATGAAAATTGTTCTAAAGAGTAAAAGCAAATAATTTTTTGTTCTTTATTACATTCTGCTTAATGGTTAATGTCCAATTTTTCAACACTGAATTTTCTTTATACTTTCTCACAGAATACCATATCACTGTTATTAATTTCTTTTTTTCTTTTGTAATCCACAGAACATTTCATTTCCCAGTTCTGAATATTTGCAGGCACTTGGAAATCTGATTAAAATTTTGACCAATATTTTGAATTTTTTATAAAATTACTGTAGGTCAACAGCTCAAGGTTCATTAACAAGAAATCAGAAAAGTTACAAGAAAATCATAGTTTTAGACCCTTAAATATATTTATTTTTTTCCTTCATTTGAATGAACACTCATCTCCCCAGAATGATCAATTTGCCACTTGAGGTCACATATTTCATTTGTGTTTTCTTTAAAAATCCAGCGTTACCATAAAGGAGCCACCTGGTTTGTTCAGCTTCTACAACTCTTTGATTTAGCTGCACTTTGCTGATCCTCTGACCCTGAAAGCCTGGAGGTCAAACCGATTGGGGAGAAGAGCCACGTGCTGGTCTGGGTCATCTGGGGCCTTTCACAACATCGATTGGCTCAGATCTGTTGGGGAATCCCGTGTTAGCTCTTTGACAGAGCAACAGATTTCAGTCCATTCAGTGACACTTACACGTACAGGATGACTCCTGTGTGTGTTTTCTGTTTTCTAATCACCACAGACTTGCATGAATGATTTGTATTTGGTATTCTGGGCTTCACAGGATTGACTGAGCTTATGACGAGCTTAGCCTGCAGTCCTGTGTGTGTGATTGGCAGGTGTGGTTTCCTCTTTGGGAACACCAGGCTGGGACAGCGCAGGGAAAAGTTGACGGGGCTCCAGTGACATTTGCCTTTTCATGACATGTCACCCTTTATCATAGTGTGTGTGCATCACATTTTTAAATTAGACGTTCGACCAGAAAAATATGAGTCACGATAAGACCGCTTCAGTCAGTGTCACTATTAGATGACCTCAATGTTGATGTGAGTTTCCCATTATTCGGAACTTTCTGTCACAATCTTCATTTTTGAATCTTCTCCAACAACTTTGGGGAAACCAAAGACTTACATCAGACTGTGGTGCTACTGAGTAATGATGTTTGGTAGTAGTTCATCGTACTGCATTGATTAAATTTGACAAAGAAAAGAAAATGTTGCCATTTCCACATTTATGGAAATGGGATTTTGGTAAAATGAGGAAAAAACTCAGCTCTCAATGGATTCATCTGACTTCTACAACTTTTTACTACATTCACATATAAATGTATATGAGTGTAACTGTGTTAAATATAAATTAAACTGTAGACCTGGTAGGGCTGGGCAGTAAATCGAAAATTTATCGTTATCGAAATTTCTGACTCTTATCGAGATAAATTTTCCCATGTCAATAAAATTGATAATTAAAAAATGAAAAGATGTGTAGGTTGGCACCGATCATGTCCCTTTAAGAAGCTGTACCACGTAAAAATGTGACTCAGCTAATACATGTGACAGCCTCATCTATTGGACAACTTTAGTTTCTGCTCATATCTGTAGTTGTCGTCCATTTATCGTTATCGAGGTGAAATCCTCAATATATTGTGATATTAATTTTAGGCCATATCACCCAGCTCTAAGACCAGGGATATTCAATTCCGGGCCTTGAGGGCCGATGTCCAGCATGTTTTTATGGTTTATTAAGTCAGACATACCAGATTCAGTGGTTGAATCACCACCACTGCAGTAGGGGTTGCATGACAAGTTTTTTTTAAGTCTACCGTCAAGTAATGAAAATCGAGTCGACTAGTCGTTGGTGATGTCACACACCTGAAGTGGCTGAAATTGACGGTGGGTGCCCAAGCGTTTTCTTCCGACTCACGTGTGTGTGTGTGGGTGGGGGGGGGGGGGGGTCTGTTCGCTGGAGTTTTTGGCAATTAAAATTGCACCCACATTTTCTAAGTTAAACACATCTCTTTTAACGACGGTAGTTTCTGCATCTTGCTTCAGCCCTCTCCCCCCTCCCCCTGCGCAGCGGCCGTAAACTCACTGACGCGCCTGCAGCCTCTCAGAGGTTCTGCTGCTCTAAACATTCAAATAATTATTTCATTTTCTGTTCCTCACTTCTGATTACCTTCAATAGTGTCTGTTTGTTGCAACCAGCAGGTACAAAAACGAACTTGTTTTCATTTGACAATTTTTCTGTCCTATCTGTTTATTATCTTCCTGCATCTCCTCTCAATCCTAAAGAAAAACTGCTACCTGGGTTCATATATATTCACCTTATGAGTTACCTTTGAACTGCAGTTCTAAAAGATCTACCGACCGCAAAAACAGCGGAGTGCTCGCTGCACGCCGGCCGCACTAGTGAGGTGCGTCACCAGAGGACAAAACAGGTGATGCGCTCCGCTCCATGCATCAGGCACAAATAAAAGACAGAAAACATAAATTAGATTCAATTCAATTTTCAAAGATTAATCGATTAATCCCAGAGGGAAATTAGGGAAAAGGAAATGAGCCGACACAAACGATCGCGTGTTGTCAAATTAGTTTTTGAGGTGGCGACACCTAATTTGATAATGTTACTGTGGCCGTGCTCAGGGCGTAGATTTCTGGAGCGCGTCAACGATCAGAGCTTTGCATGCGCAAGCTGGTTAAGGTTAGGATGGCGTGAGGGGAAGGTTAAATTGCAAGAGGGTAAACGTCACAATTCGGTCAAATGTCCGTTTTACGGCAGGTGTCAGACCAATGCTCTGGCACAGCACGTCTCCTCTCAACGCGCAGGGGCTCGTCACCTGCTGTCTTTTCCGAGGACGGTCTTGTCGGTCATTATCACGTGACAGCAACTAGTCGATGAAAGGCATAAAAAGTCACTACAGAGCAGTGAAGTCGACTAGTCGATTAGTTGATACTACCTCTACACTGCAGCAGCTCATCAGGCTCTGCAGAACCCTGTTAACTGATTGAAATCAAGTGTGTTGAAGCAGGGTTAAAACCAAAACGTGCTGAATACTGGCCCTTGAGGCCTTAGACATTTTGCAGATGATGTGGTCCTGTTGGCTTCATCAGAACCTGATCTTCGGCTTTTGCTGGAGCGGTTTGCAGCCGAGTGAAGCAGCTGGGATGAGGAATGACGCAATACTGAGCCAGTGTAACAAACACACAGTGCCGAATGTATCAGGGGTGTTTTTTTTTTTGCAGATTTAAGGTACATTTGTGTGCAGCGCAAGATGCCCAACACTGCCTGTAGCAGTGAAAAACACACCGTGTAAAAGAAGATCGAAATGTCTACAGCAGGGCTATTCAATTCCAAGACTCACTGCCAGCATCTTTGACATTTCTGTTGATCATGGTTCCCTTGGCACATGTCATAAAACTTATTCATCAAAATAATTACATTTTATTATTGCATCGGTTATTACAAAAGTAACAGTTACTAATAAACAGATACATGGATAGCAGTGAATGTGTGCTCAGAGTTGCACAGCTCTACGTGCATCTTTCAAAGGCGTCTTAGACATTTTCTAACCTTTAGTGCCCTGTGCGCATTTGTTTTTATTATTTGTACTTTGTATACATTTGAATATTGGTGTCATAAAATTCCTTCATCACTGTTAAATTCTCAGGCACGTTTGCTGCCAGTTAAAGAAGCTAAAGTATTTGATATCTTTGTTTCGTAGAATTTCACTATACTCTGTGTTTAGCCAGCATAATGGCCAGTGTATGTTACAGCCATTAGTCTGTCACAATGAAGCTGTCTAATGCTGGAACCATGTCCCGTTCTGTTATGATCATTTTCATGCAATCGTGGACTCTGGCTTTGTTTCCTGTCTCAGAGGGGAGAGCTTGCTCAAGTCCTTTTAATACTCACAATGAAAAACCTCGCCTCCAACCAGCATGCAGTGTAGCATCACATTCGCTCTGCCATGCCTCAAACCCCACAGAGGAGAGATCATTTATAAAATGAAATCTACATTTGTTGTGTAGATGACCACATGCTGTAGAAGCTTTAATCCTCCTGCAGTCGATGTCAGTTGTGACTTGACCTAGTTTTGCTTTTTTTCTGTTTCTCTTTCACCCATTTTTTCTTTTCAATAACTCTGAACTTATCTGTTTCTCATTTGATTCTTTTCACTTTTGTTCACCTCCATGTTTTGTGGTGTTCTCTCTTTACTAAGGATTTGGCTTTACTACTCATGATCCAATGATGCATGCAGGATCGTGCAAAGGTCCTGCATTAACCAGGGAGTCAAAATGTTAACCATTCAAAGTGATTGGGATTAACACTCATTGTTTCTTATTGGAAAATAGCTGCATATTAGCCCTGCAGTAGCTCAGGAGGTAGAGCGAGTTGTCCAGTAATCGGAGGGTTGCAGGTTTGATGCTGGCTCCCACCAGAGAATGCTGCTGTTGTGTCCTTGGGCAAGACACTTATCCCACTTAATTCCTGGTGGTTGGAGGGACCGGTGGCATTAGTGTTCAGCAGGCTTCGCCTCTATCAGTGCGCCCCAGGGCAGCTGTGGCTACATTGTAGCTCATTATCACCAGTGTGTGAATGTGTGTGTGAATGACTGACTGTGTTGTGAAGCACCTTGTGGGGTTGTAAAACCCTAAGAAGGCGCTATACAAATACAGGCCATTTACCACTCATTTGGAAATTCATTCATTTGTGTAAATTTTGTATGATTATAATTTCTAATTCACCCGTAAGTTGTGATTAAAAAAAACTTCGACATGTTTTTCTTTTTCTTTCTTTCTTTCTTTCTTTCTTTCTTTCTTTCTTTCTTTCTTTCTTTCTTTCTTTCTTTCTTTCTTTCTTTCTTTTTAGTGACTTTCCGCCTGGCGACAGCAGCCCAAGAAAATAGTTTAAAAAAAATTTCCAATGGCTGTAATGGCAGTAGTGCATTCATGGACCAAAACTTAAAAATCTAGTTTATTCAGATCAACGGCTGATATTTTAGTACATCTCTTCTTCCCAGGGCATGACCTCATTAGCTCAAAGGTTATTACCTCAAAGGATGAGCCAGTATAGTTGACATATAACAGGTAGATTTGCAAAAAGTCTATTTGTGAATTTAAAGCTATAATGGCTAAAACTAGAAAAAGACCCCCCTTTTTTTTGTTAAATCTTTTAAAAATATATGAATTATTTAGCACCAACAAGGTGATTTCTAAGGCATTATTAGCTGGAAACATGATGGTAATATACAGTGGGCATGGAAAGTATTCAGACCCCCCATTAATTTTTCACTCTTTGTTATATTGCAGCCATTTGCTAAAATCAATTCAACTAATTATTTACCTCATTAATGTACACACAGCACCCCATATTGACACATAATTTTAGAAATTAATGCAGATTCATTAAAAAAGGAATTTGAAGTACAACATGGTCCTAAATATTCAGACCCTTTGCTCAGTATTTAGTAGAAGCACCCATTTGAGCTAATACAGCCATGAGTCTTCTTGGTAAAGATGCAACAAGTTTATTACACCTGGATTTGGGGATCCTCTGCCTTTCCTTCTTGCAGATCCTCTCCAGTTCTGTCAGGTTGGATGGTGAATCTTGGTGGACAGCCATTTTTAGGTCTCTCCAGAGATGCTCAATTGGGTTTAAGTTAGGGCTCTGGCTGGGACATTCAAGAACAGTCGCAGAGTTGCCATGAAACTACTCCTTCATTATTTTTGCTGTGTGCTTAGGGTCAATGTCATGTTGGAAGGTAAACCTTCGGCTCAGTCTGAGGTCCTGAGCACTCTGTAGAAAGTTCTTGTCCAGGATATCCCTACTTGGCCACATTCATCATTCCCTCAATTGCAACCAGTCGTCCCGTCCCTGTAGCTGAACCCCCCCCCCCCCCCACATCATGATGCTGTCACCGCCATGCTTCACTGTGGGGGCTGTGTTTGAGAAGTGATGAGCTGTGCCTGGTTTTCTCCACACAAATTAAAGCCAAAAAGTTCTATCTTGGTCTCATCAGACCAGAGATTTGTGTTTCTCACCATCTTGGGTCCTTTAGAGGTCTTTTAGAAAACTCCATGCAGGCTTTCATGTGTCTTGCACTGAGGAAAGGATTCTGACAGGCCACTCTGCCATAAAGCCCTGACTGATGTTTGACTTTCTACAACTTTCTCCCATCACCTGACTGCATCTCTGTAGCTCAGCTATTGATCTTTCAGTTATTCTTTACCCCTCTCACCAAGGCTCTTCTCCCCCGATAGCTCAGTTTGGCCAGATGGCCTGCTCTAAGAAGGGTTCTGGTCATCCCAAACGTCTTTCATTTAAGAATTATGCTCTTGGGAACCTTAACTTCAGCAGATGTTTTTTGTAACCTTGGCCAGATCTGTACCTTGCCACAATTCTGTCTGTGAGCTCTTCAGGCAGTTCCTTTGACCTCATGATTCTCATTTGCTCTGACATGAATTGTGAGTTTTGTAGACAGGTGTGTGGCTTTCCTAATCAAGTCTAATCAGTATAATCAAGTGCTGCTTTGACCAATTAAAACTTGATGTTGTGTGTGTATTTGTGTGTGTGTGTGTGTGTGTGTGTGTGTGTGTGTGTGTACATTGCAAGCTTCATCTGTTACAACATAAGCATTTTATAAGTTTACAGTCAATAATTTCTCACTCAGCTTGTGACTGAATCCCAGACATGACTTCATTACATGCATTTAAATGATAAAGGTTGAAAAAGTCTGTAGTTTGTTAAAAAAAAAAAACTTAAAATTTCAGATCTATTTAAATTATTCCTTAAACTTGAATACCCAAAGTTGGCCTAAATCTGTCATTTCAACATTAAACTACTGCATTTGCTTGGGATTGAGTTGGTGAAAAACACTTCAAACGAATCCATCAAACATAAAAAGGATTTTGTACTGTTTTTGATTCTAAATTCGCCAAATAATTTGGTTTCTGGCACTTTTTTTTATATTGATGCCTTATGAATCCCAGCGTTTAATTTTGGCCTAATCCTGCTTATGAAAAGGAGAATAAAGGGCTTAGGGGAGTCTGTCTGCTTTGCAAAAAGAAATCATTTGGATTTGAGTAGAGAATAGATGGTGTTATTAGATGAATAAATTGGTGCTTATCTACAGTCGTGTTGCGGCTAGTATGGCACACCCATTAGTGGAACGCTGCGGAAGCCTGTTGGAATGGGTGGCATGCCTCCATTCCTGAAGAGCACAGAAGATTACTCAGACTGCAGAATAATACTGTTGCTCATTAACAGCCTTTTCTGAACAACACTTAACTGTTCGCACATATTTCTGGCTTGAATCCATACAAACTATTTTTAGCATTGTCTTTCAAATCCTTTACAGACCGTTATGCCACTGCAGACATAAGTCGATAATATAGCTCGAGTGTTAAAGCTTTCCATGTCAAAGCTCTGAGAACAAAGCACTCTGAGTTAATGCCAGTGGAAGAGAAACTTATCTTTCTTTTTTAATATTTTTTGTTCCATTTTCACAAAGACGCGCTTTAGTTTGGGAATTATATTCAGCATTTGCAGATAAATGGTCTCATCACTGTAGGCATTTCTCCTTTGTGTTGTTAGGGAAGAAAAGATGTTTGTAGAATCGTTTGAATTGAAACTGGAGAAAAATCCAAAATATCTGATAGTTATAGTATTATATTCTTGTTTTGCAGTCATGTTTCATTTAGTGTGAGAAACTTCTTTTCAGGATTTTTCCAATAATCTTTTCAAATTTTTTATAGCTGCTTTTTCCTGTTTAAGGGCACAGGCTTACTGGGCATTCACTTGACATGAGGTAGGGTAGGCTAGACACAAGAACATCGTAACACCTTACATCAATTTTATAGAGGTCCTTCAATCATATTTTAATACATTTACAATGGGCTGTAGTGGGAATGAGTGCCTTGTAAGTCATATTCTAGGGAAAACAAAGCTCTGGTGCACATGTTTCTGCACGTAGAATTAAACCAGTGGAGAGTAGCTTCAGACGACATGATGTCTTTTTTTCTGATATTTCGCCTTTGATTCGATAACAGCAACACAACTCTACCACTAACTGTTCTGCAACGTTGATGTTTTATCTCCTCAAAACACAAGTCTGAAGGAATTCTGCGGTGTGGTGGAGTTGCTAAGGCTAACGGTTAGCTTCTGCTAGTCGACATGTTCTCTGCTTTTCCTGGACGCTACACCAACAACAGCTTTCCCCTTTGCAATTCAAGACAGGTGAGTCCATGAATGTTAAGTGACAGTCAGCGCATTTAGATGCATACCAGAAAACTGAAGTATTGCCCTAAAAAAAACCTCACATCCGGCTGAAAGCGAACTGATTCTAATCAAGCTGAAGCACCTAGATAATGTGGTAGCAATTCGACAACACTCTGCATGTAAATGTGTCAGTCAGACTAATACAGGTTGGACGCGCACATTCTGGAGGTGACAAGACCATGGAAGCGGTCTTCTGACTAGACATTCGTCACTAAGCAATATGGCTAACACCATAAAACAGGACAGTAAGTACCAAATAAGCTGTGCTGCTGGGTTGTTGTTAGACATGCCTAGAGTCAATGTGCATATCCTGTCTCAATTCACTCCCGCCAGCCTCCGTTAACTGCTTGCGTTGCTATAAGCTAACCAGAAGAATGGCGACATGAAAAGGGGCGTGCCACCACCTATTGTACTGGAGTGGAACAAACTTTATTTGAGAGGCCATTTTTTTTATGTGCATGTAAACTAGGATAAAGACTCTCAGCTTATTACAGTAAGATTGACCAGGATCGACATAGATGTCGGTCAGAGCACATGTAACTGTACTGAGTGTGACGTAGGTCTGTCAGGCTTTTCAAACCCTAGAGACTCACTGGCTATTTTTTATCAGAGACTAATGCAGAAGATCAGTGTAGGAGACTATTTTCATGTTCAGCCTGCATGTTAAACTCAGAGTGACCAATTATTTAGAAAGATTTAAACATGGTCTCTTGATGAAGGACCTCTTTAAGTCAGCAAATAACAAATTGTGTATTTTTTGAACTTGCAACTAGTATCCCAGTTGAGAATTGAACCCAAAACCTTCATCTTCTAACTGTGAAGCAGCAGTGGTAACTGTGCAACCCCACAAATACACTCATGGTTTTTACACGTGATTCAAATCCTTGAAAGCATTTAAAAGGCATGCGTTTTATTGAATAAACTGCTTCTGAAATTGATGACTAATGCACACTGTTAATGTAACGTACAGCTCTGAAGTGACCCACATATGCAGCAGGTAGAAGGTGACGCCACATTTAGCAGGCTTTGTTTACAGACAAAGTCACGCGCTCTAACCAGTCACCCAAATGGAGATCTCCCTTGTCCAAGTTGCCAGGGTGCATGATCAATCGGGTCACAGTGACAGGACACACACACTGTCACAGACGCATGACATTCTGTCTCAATCTGCCCCCCTGCTGATATTCTGCATTCCATATTCTGCACTTCAGGCTGTGTGTGTGTGTGTGTGCACGCACGAGCGTGTGTGTGTGCGTGTGGGGCGTCTTGTTCTGTGTGAAAACGAAGCGGTACAAGTGATAATGCTGCAGGATTTCATAATTTTATCCTTCTCAGCAGCAGCACTGCAGGTGCTCTCCATGTCCAAAATGTGCGTAAGCCAGGTCCTTAGTCAACTTTAAGTTGTGCACATTTTTCCGCTAAGTTTTCTTTCATAAATCTGAAAGTTTGCGTGGAAAGTTGCTTACGCAGTTTTCCGACTCCATTTTGTGCGTAAGCAAGCTTGATAAATGAGGCCCCTGATCTTGAGACTGGAGCTAAAGTGATCAGTCAGGCTGACTGCCCTGTTCTTTAAAAGATTGCTGTTAAGACCCTATAATTGCTTTGCAAGAACGTTTAAGTTCAGCTTGACTCATTGTGAAAACGCCTGTGGAATCAGAGCTCTGTGCTTTGAACTTGCCTCTGTCATATTTTCAATGTTTGTGACTCAAAAAAGTTATTTTAGCTAAAGCGTTAAATTGTTTCTTTGCTCTTAGTGCACACATGCATGGCAGATGTGGTTTCAGATATTTTCTCCTTCATTTAGTTTTGCTTTTATCTTCAACACAACAGGCTCAAATATCAGAGTTTTAGTAAGTGAAGAATTAGTAAGAACACATTTCTGAATTGGCTGTTTTTCTTTAAAATGGCATTTTAAAATAACCTAAACATGAATCTCTATTGTGTAAAAACTTGCTTTTGGTTAGTTTAGAAAGAAAAGATGCTGAATATGTTAGGCTTTTTTATGTTTAAACGGTTTCCCTCTGGGATTAATAAAGTATCTTTGATTGATTGATTGATTGATTGATTGATTGATTGATTGATTGTGAGGACGTCAGCATGAGTGATCAGGCGGCTGCTTCCTTTCATTGTTTGAGAGAAATAAATCCAATCTAACAGGTGGCATCACTGTCACCCATAAGATTAGTAATTTGAGTTATGGTTTTTTGCATTTCTTTGGGCAGAGTCTGTAGAAATCAGAACTGAGTCTTTTGTACTTTGTAAAGAGAAGTGTGATTTAGATGGCTCATGCAGAAACTACATTTTGCATGATTGAATAGTGCTGAATTACAGTTATTGGAAAAGTGAAAATGTACTTCTTTGAGAGGCGAAACCATAAAAGCAAATGCCAAAAAAGACAAAAGGCTTTTGGAAAGACAATGTTCTACCTCAGCTTGAGCGATCTGAGAGTTTTAGAAACCAGATGAATACAAAAAGACCCAGGGTGTTGCTTTAGAAAGCTTCAGCCTTCAGTGCTGGATCTGGGCTAGAGAGCATATTGTTCATAAGAAAAAAAAAAAAAAAAACATTGGTGGCAGTACAAGTCCTTCCTTTTGTTGTGTCCTTGGGTGTTTTGCGCTTTCTGTGTTTACATCCTCGGTGTTGTGAATGTGAGATGTACTGGGCTGATGTGGGAGGATGAGGTTAATGGGAGGCTCTGCAGAGATGGAAGCGTGGGCGTGTGGAGTCAATTTAGCAGGCTAACAGGAAGCGTGCTCCGGGATTCAGGCAGGCAGTGAGTGGGACACAGGTCGCCGCTCTGCCCTACACCACGCTTTGTGCTCCTCATCTTTTTACTGCTGCAGATGCATAACAGAATATTTATTAGTTCCTCATGAGGCTAAACTTCAGTTAATGGTGGAGGTAAAGTTCTCTTGATCACTTTAAAATGTCGACCGGAAGACTTGGAGCCATGAACGAAGACCAGAACTTCAGCAGCTAGTTTTGACTTCAGATCAAAACGGCACAAACCAGAACGGCTCTTGCTAAATTCTGGATGAAAAAGATCCACCGTGATCTATTAGAGGAAGCCCATGAACTTGAGTTTTATCTCTCCTTCTGCGGTGGTAATATTTTACTGCTGAGAAAGTTCCAGTGTGTGATTTGCCAAGGGCTGTTTGTGTGGGGAGATAGTCTGTCATGTGAACAGCTACTGTAAAGATCAACAGAGGGATAGTAGATTCTTAAAGGTTTCATGCATCTCTTCCTGTGTGAAAAGAGCCTCTTTTACCATCCTAGTTTTTTTTCCTCACAAATTTGATTAGAGCCATTTGCCCGAGGAGCTGCTCTGGCGGCCAGACTGCAGTGAGACCCTTGTTCTCCTATTTGGCCCGGAGAAAAGTTCTGACAAGCACAAGTAGCCTTTGGACCAGCCCTTGTCTTTCCTTCCCCTCTAACCTCATTTACTCCTTTTTTTGGTTTTCCCTTCCTCCCTCATGTCTGTCTGTGGCAGCTTACCATTGGTCTGGCTTTGGTTCCATCATGTCGCAGCCATGGAGACGAATGACTGTTCTAAATCATCTGCAACTGGAACTTTGGTGTCATCTCCCCAAAACATGGTGGCAGTTTAATGTTTTATGCTGTCCAGAGAGGACTGTACTTTGTCTTTTTGGAAGGAAAGTGAACTTGTGGTGGTGCAACAGAGGAGAGTCCATGTGCCGTTCACTTTTAACTAGTCCCTTAATGAGTTTGCCGACTCTTAATCAAGTTTCAGATTAATGTTAGTGCAGGTGTATGCTTTGGCAAGCCAACAGCCAACGAATTCAACCACGTTTGCAGTTGAGCTAGATTATCAAACCTTTGTGCACAAAGCTTGATTATAGTGGTCATCTCACAGAGATAAATGCATTGGTACTTAGGAGATTTTTGTACTTTTTTAATTCTGCAGCAACAATTTAGTCAATTTGTCTCGTCTGAATTGTGCCCAGAATATAATAAGACTGACATCTCTTTTTTTAAAGTTTCAGTCATGAATTTGATTCCTAGGTTGCCAACCTCTTCTTGAATTTCTCACACAAGCTGACTCACAGAAACCAAAGGTAGTACCTCGCTGTTGGGGACAATTTGCAAACAGCATTCATGGAGGAGTTTCTAAAATCTCAAAATATTTGTGAAATCCTCCATTTTTTAAGGGTGTTTTGGGTCTCTGGAAGTTTGAAAATTCAGTGGGTGGCAGGATAAAGTTATCAAAATGGTCAAAGCAAGCACGCCTCTTTTAGGATGGATTGGTGGAAATCTGGAAAGAACGATTAAGACAAATTACAAATAAACTGAGACAATGTGTGACAAAATTGCAAGATAAAATTCTGCTTTACAGTCACATAGCTGTCACGTTTATCCTTCATGAGAAGTGTTCTCGATCCTTGCAACAAGGATGCAAGCTAATAATTCTAATTTTTCTACATAGAGGAGAAGCTTCTACGATGAAATGTTGCTTTGGATGAAAGTTACTTTAAAGCACTTACCGTAGACATGCACGATCAAGAAGAGTTCAAACTGATTTGTTGATGAGCGTGTTCGGAATAATTACAGTTAACATTTTACTTTTACAGGGATTCTGTTTTACGTGCCCTACCTGTCTATAAGGCTTTCACCGTTGAGACTGCCCTACCAAGCCCAACTGCCAGTTTCATTTTCCTTAGACTGTGTGAAAGTACAATCTTAAATTAGTATCAGACTTTTAGTTCTTATTTTTCCTTTTTTGTTTCTTTTTTTACTTATTCATTTCAAAAGTAGCCAGCTAAGTGTTTAACTGTGCTTCAATGAATAAAGCTGTCCAGTTCTGTTTTTTAACCTTTTATTAGAGGCTCTTTCATCTGTAACGGTTGGTTCTGCAACATTCAGTTGCTATGAGTAACACATTTCAGTCACCTTTGCCTTCCTTTCACGCAAGGACGACTCAGTGTCAGAGTCATTTTCATTGTGATTCTTGTTTTTTTAAAGCGTTTTCCTGCAAGTGATCTGGGTTGTTGTGGCTGAACCTGAAAATGTTGTCTTCCTGCCAAGGTCTTCTGATTTAAGCTTTTGCTAACAAAGCTTTAAGGTGGCCGATGTTGCCCTTGAGGTCCAAAACAAAAGTGCACATGCCTGGAGAAATGAAAATTAAAATATTTTCCTTTTAAATTTTATACGCCTCAGTTTGGACCTGCTTTGGAATTTTCTGAGGAACATTTGATATCAGTGCAGACAGAGAAACATGTGTTAAATGCAGAAAACCATGATTAGCTCATAGGTATCGCCTCCAGTGGTTTCTTCAAGGTTTGCTTTGTTGTTATGAGAGATCTACTTAGGATTTGCTCAGCTAGGGATGAATAAGAGCTCGGAGGCATGTGAGAATGTGGCCTCTTTTTATTTTTTTCCTCTTCAGAATGGATATGTTCTTAGGGGGGAAGGAAGACAGTTTGCTGATGGAGCAAATATGTGCAGGAACATGCAGAATTCTCTCCATGCCGATGATCAGGATCAGACGGAGGCGTAGAGCGTCAAGAGTTTGATTACAGGATGATGGGCGCTAAAGTGCCTTTTAGCTCTTCACTGAAACAGGTCTACAAAACCAGAGTTTCATCAGCAGCTCAAGTACTCTGTCAGAGTCGTGACTTTGAGAGAAAATCTACAATCATCGACAGTTCGCGGTGCTGAGCCTGACTGTGATGATTACCATCCTTACTGACGAACATTCACTTGTTTATCCTTTTGCAAATTATTTTTGGGGGCCAAGGCAAAGTCCTTCATTTGCTTGAGTTTTTTTGGCAAAAAATAAAAAATAATAAAAAGATTTTATTCCAATTTAATGAAAGAAAAAGCAGCAGATGCTCCAGGAAACCAATGAGTGGATTTTACTTGGTGAAAACAGAAGAACGTCTCATGGACATGGAGAAATAACTTGATGGTGGAGAGGAGATCTTTCTCGCAGGTTTCCTTTACCCTCACACAGATCTTGTGAGATCTCCGTTAGAGAGCGGCTGAAGGTGAAAGGCATTCCCGGTGCGATTGATGGTTTGTCCCTCTGTGTGCACTTTACCGCTTCTTTATCCCCCGGAGTCTCGTGGAGGAAGGGCTCTACTTTTATTGCACCTGGGAGATGCATTGAAAGCCTAATGAACTTTAACCTTGGGCTTGATTGCCATGGCAATGTCGGGCACAGAAACAATTGTCAGAACAACTCAGAGCTGAACTAGAATAAATACTTTGCAGGACTTCCTGGATCGTATACATCCCTGCTGCACGTTCACTCTAAATAAGAACTATCTGTAAATGGAGATATTACAGTTTTTGGTCTTGATTTCTCGGTTTTGTACCAACAGCAAATTTACAACCCCATATGTAATTAGAACCTTGTCATTAAGTCTTTCTTTTATTAGGCCTTCTATCAATAAAAGCTCTGCTTTCATTAGCGGAGCGTCTTAAAGGCTTGCCTTCATTACCACAAGGCTGTAAATGCTATATGTGATTTCATTAGCAGCCCAGGCTTAATGAGGAATCCTCCAGCATGTTTACATTGGTTTGATCGCTGCACAGGATAATGAAGTTTGGCTGTTTGTTGCAGGAAAAGTTTGAGCTTTCTCTCCTTTAAAGTTAAAATTTGATAAGATTCGATGATGCAGTTATTAAAGCCAGTCTGCTTAGAAGTGAAAAGCAAGATCAAATACTTTGCAATCAAGGCCCTGCTCAGAAATATATGTGAAGTCATAATGATGCAGTGTGTAAAAGCAGATCTAATGACCAGACATGTACCAACTTTACCACTCATGACAGCAGATCCCGAACCTGCACGTACACGTCTGCCTGCTTTCATCATCCACTTCAAGACCCGAAAAGTTAAATCCTTCGATGAAAATAATTCAGTGTGAAGCCAAGGGGAAGAAAAAGATGGATATGTGCCTCCTAAATCTGTGGTTTGTAAAATATTTTTACAGCTGTCACATAGCTGAATGTTTCATGAGCATTGTAATTATATTTCTTGGAAAAAGGTGGATTTTTAAGTCAAGTAATGAATCAAAAACAACTGACAGTAGTTTGATATAATTTAGCGAAGTGTGTTTACATTGAAAATAGTGAAGTATATAGTTTCTTTTTTCCCCCCAAAAGTCGCTGAGATCGTGTTAAGTTTCAAACTAATTTGTCCCATTTTCCTGCACTTCCAGCGTTCCGTACTTTTACTCTGTCCCGTGGGAACATTATTCCAGGGGATGGCTTGCAGTGTGAGGCATTTTTTTTCCTCTTCATTTTTAGTGGGGGGAGCTGCTGTCTCCTTAATTTACTTTTGATTTTGGAAAAGTGCAGTTTGACTGGTAGCCCGGGCTCATATGCTAATGCCTTAATGTTCAGTGACACTGCTCAGAACTCATACCATGTGTCATTGTTTGCCCTTCAACCCCTTTTGTACAGCCAGAAATGTTTCTTTAAGAACTGATTTATTTGACAAAGATGGAGAAAATTCAGCTTTGTGCGAGTTTATTTTTCACTCTCTATCTTAAACTGATTTTTTTCAACTCAGACATTGGATGGAGTCTTCCATGCCTAAAGTTGGCACTGTTTCTATCAAAAGCTTGGAAAGAAGCCATGTGTACTTATCATCTAGATGTTTATTTAGTTGATTATAAGTGAATAATTTTCTACATTTTATGAAGCATTTTAATGAAATAAAGATTAATTATCCTCACTTCCCTTTTGGTGGCAGCTGATAATTATTTTGCCTGTGTTTGTGTGCTTGTTCATTTCTTTTCTGGCTAAAAATGTAATGACCTTTATTGGTATAGCACCTTCTGGGTTTATGCAACCCCCCCAAGGTGCTTTACAAACAACCAGTCATTCACCTACGCCTGCACACATTCACTGGTGGTGATGAGCTACAATGTAGCCACAGCTGCCCTGCTGTTGTACACAGGTGCCACCGGTCCCTCTGACCACCACCAGCAGGCAAGGACACGATGACTGTGATAGACTGAGTGGGGCTCAAACCTGCAACCTTCTGATGATGAGCCAGGAACTTAAAATTACAAATTTTATTACAAGTTCAAGCATTAACTTCAGGATAGAAATCTACAACTCTTGAATTTTTGAGTCAACTGGATTCAAGATGGCCTACAGAGTTAATTAAACACATAAAGATGACTCAAACTTTGCCATTTTACAGGTATTCAGTTATAATGTGATGCTATTACCCGAGAGGCATGCACAACACATCCCCTGAGTGCAAATTATTAGTGCAACATGGCCATTTAAACTTGTGTACTTACGGAAGACTAGGCAATTTTGGCATGCTTTTACCACCTCCTAGTGTCCGTTTAGTAGAACCGAAGGCAACATTTATCTCCTCGCTGTGTGTTTGTCTTTTTACCACCTTAAGTCCATCAGACCTGACCGGCACTCTAAAGTTGCAAATGCAGTATTCTGGCCATAGAGGGTGGTGGGGGTCTGAGTGACTTTTCATTAATTTCATTTCATTGCAGGGCAGCAGTAGCTCAACAGGTTGAGCGGTTTATCCAGTAATTGGAAGGCTGCAGGTTCGACCCCGGCTCCGGACAGAGAATTCTGCTGTTGTGTCCTTGGGCAAGACACTTAGCCCACCTTGCCTGCTTGTGGTGGTCGGATATCGTGTTAAGTTTCAAATTAATTTTGTTTTCCTGCACTTCCAGCGTTCCGTACTTTTACTCTGTCCTGTGGGAACATTATTTGGAGGGACCGGTGGCGCCTGTGCTCGGCAGCCTCGCCTCTGTCAGTGCGCCCCAGGGCAGCTGTGGCTACATCGTAGCTCATCACCATCAGTTTGTGAATGTGTGTGTGAATGGATGAAGGATACACTGTAGTGTAAAGCGCTTTGGAGTTCTTACTCTGAGAGGTAATACAAGTGCGGGTTATTTATCATTTAACCCAGTGAAGAGTCATTTTATTACATACTGGCTCATGAAAATGATTTAAAAATATGAAAAAGTTGCAGAGTATCCCTTTAATTCAATATATCCGCCACAACCGACTGGTGTAGGAAAATGCAAAGCTAGCTAAGTCAATTTACACAAACTCAGCTAAAGTGTGTTGTAGCGAAGAACAACTGGATGGATTTCATTCAAACTAGCCATCGGACATCCATCAACAACTTAGATTTCTGAGTCAAATTAATTCAACATGGCTGCCTCAGGTGACTGATGTTAGCAAACTCTAAAAGGGTTTTACAGATATTGAGCTAAAATTCAACATGTTTGTAAAAAATTGAACACAAGGTCCAAACTGTTGTGAGTGAAATTGTGTGTGACGTCACAAAATTTCATAATTCCTCTACATAACATGTTCTGAAATAAAAATTAAGGCTGGAAAGAATGCAGACTTCATTTTAAGTCTAATTTAGTTCCTAAATAATCTAGATACTGTTTGAGTGACTCTAAGTGTAATTTGGTCTGTTGCCTTAGAAAAGTGGGAAAAAGCATTTTCCAAATCTGGCAGTATTTGTTAGCTTTAGCTTAGCATAAACAATGTAAGTGAGTAATAACAGCTAGCATTTTGCGTGGAAACAGACCAAATTTCACTTAGGGGTGGAATATCCCTTTAACCTTCAGTCATGATAAAAGGGACTCTTAACAGAAATCTCCCAAATCTGGCAGATAAAATTTATATTACCACATCAGATAAATGTCACCCAAGCTCAGTGTTAATCTGCGACACATTTATAGTGTTTGTTTAGAAACCGTGACAAGTCTTTTTAACTTGCTGGCTGTCGTTGGCAGAATTACCTACATAAATTATCATTGCATTTTATTCATGGCCTTCCAGCGTACCATTATCTCTAATGACATCCATAAAACTGGATTAAAGAGGCGTCACTGTATTTTGGGGCTATTTTCCAACATCTGATATTAATTACAGTTATGGTGCTCGGTAAACAATAGGATAGTAGATCTGAGAAACATGTTTGCTCCTTGTTCAACATTTTCAAAACTCTGTTTCATCTGTTTTACTTCATTTGCAAGATGATCTCAGTCTGTTCATGTTTGTTCTCACTCGAGTTGAGTCTATCTCTCTTAAACGAATCACAGCTTTGAAGAATGGCATCAGACATAAAACGCACCCTTGGTCGCACATCTACATAGCCACACACACACGCATGCACGCACGCGCACACGCTCCCACGTAACACGCACTTGTGTGCTTGCAAAAGCAGGAAAATATCAGCATCCCAGACAGCTTATCATGAGGAACTAATTCAATATCCCTTTGCCTGTTTTAAATGTCACTCTGAGCTCATCTGGAGTGACATGTTTTTCATGCTGGAAATAAAAAAAAGCTTTATTGGGCTCAAAATTGAGTGATGCGGGTGGGGGATAAGGGAAGTAGGGGGTGGTTCCTGTCTGCTGGTGTTGATGTTTGCTCAAAGGTCTTCAGACGGAGCAACTAAAGTTTGTGTGTTCATAACTTTGTCTAAACCAGCGAGATCTCCGTGAGCCGCCCAGTCGATGCAGACAGATGAATTCAAAGTTCTCTCACAAGTTTCTACTTTGGCTTAAAGCTAAGGTGTCAGTCATAGGGCGAAGCACCTCTCATATTTGTGAAGTGTGTTTAAGAAACATCATGAATCTGAGATCGTCATTGGTGTCAATGTCATTCACTTTGACATGCTTTTGATTGTTATTTGGGATTCGTTTACCCGTTTTGCCCCTTTTTTCATCAGTTGTGTGACACAAAGGTGATGTTAGGATGCAGTAAGAAAGCAACAAAACAGAAACTTCTTACTAATCTTATATTTTAGGGTTTTCTAGAGTTTGTTCTTTTTCTCTTTTACTGCACGATGTCATTGATCAGTGAGGGCTTGGCTGGAGGGGTTACTGCCCCCACAGTTGACTCTCCATGGAAAATTTACTGGCCATTTTACGGGGTATTTTCAGGAACTTTCGGAGTAGCTGAAGAGGGGTAGGGAAATGGCCCGGTGCAGTTGCCGAGCAGAACTTTTAGTTAACTCTCACAGTGATTTGTTGTAACTCGGTAGGAAATACCATCCGCAGATGCCATCCAAAACAACATTAGAAGAGTTGTTTGTGAAGCACGATGGAAGAAAAAGACAGTAAGCAACAATCATGCTGATTATAAATCGCCATAACTAAACTCCCACTACCGACAAACACTGTGGAGTGACCTCACAACAACATAATTCATTGAGCTTGTGTAAAAAACTGAGCTTATTCAGGTTATTGAATGCCACATTTTACATCACGCAGCTGCTCTCATCCTCTGAATGGATTAAATTATGAAAAACTTTGATAATGAAACTTTAAATGTTATTAATGTTACTGTGGATGCTGTTTAGCGCTGCTCAGTGACACCACTCCCTGCCGAACGAGTCCTGATATGCTAACGTCTGTGCTAAGTCCTGAAAGGGCTGAATTTCAATGGAAACAAAACAGCTGAGAGGACAGAGCCATCCCATCTCCCGATCAGTTTCCCCAACCCAGAATTTACCCTGAAGTTCCCACAATGGAAACTCGCCTATTGTGCCTATTAAAAGTGACCCCTGTGACCTCAGACACAGACAGTAAGACGACCTCCTTCATCCCCTCCAGGCATCGCCTGGTGTGGCATCTTTGCACACTCTTCTCTGTGCCCGTATGTCACCAGACCAGCATCTTTTCCAGGTCCTCTGCTCTGCAGGCTCTGACATGCATACAGATGCTCCGCTGACCTGAACAGTTAGGAGGTTAAAGCGAGATCCTGTTGTAATTGTAATTATGAAAAACACGGGCTTGGCTGCTCACAGCATTTGAGGCAACCCCTCATTTCCTGTTGATTGCAAAAGAAACACTTTTAATTCTTGTTTTGTTCATTATCTTAATTATTTCCTTTAAAGCACCTTTTCATCTCTCATTTCCCAGGGTTTTTGAAGCCCCAGTGCTCACTGGCTCCTCCCATGCAGCGAGGTCGCTCATCAGAGGCATGTTCATGTTTCAGCGGCGTGTGTCCCCTCCATCAGCGTCGTCTATCCTCAGGTAACTGTACAAACACGCCTGTTGCAACTTGGTCTTTCTCTTTTACCCTCACCTTTCACTAAATTATGACCTCCTTGTGTCCCTGTTTAAGCTCCTTGTTTGTTTTCTTCCTACTAAGTAAATCTCATCGTCATGAGGATCTTGTTTCATCAGTGTACCTCGTGACCTGATGGGACCTAACAAGATGTTCTAATCACTAAAAATGACAATGTCATATATTTTCATTTGTTTTCATTCGACAAAACAAATCAAAATTATTTAGCTTTTTTAAAAACTTGAGATAATTGAGTCCCTTTTTTCAAGTTTGGAGTACATTTCTGTTCTCATTTCCTTTCAGTGGTGCAACAACACCCCTCCACACGCACACACACACACACGCACACACACCATCACCTCCAGTCAGAGGTGGGGCTCTGGGGCCTCCTTGAAGGCAGCGTTCAGTCTGTTTTTTATGATTAATGGTGTCTTTGCATGCCGAGTTGTTTCTGATGGACAAGTTAACAGAGGTGTTTATAGATCAGCCTCTTCCTCCCAGCAGAATGTTCTGATGTGAAGCTAATCAATTACGCAAAACATACCAGTGGACCTGATACATTTATCATTCCTGCCCCAAGGCGTTCTTTCTCTTCCTGTAGCATCAGTGCTGTGAGTTATTGTGCTGCACCATGACGTGAGGGCGAAGCATGATGTGTGCGTCAAAATCTAAACATGAAAAAGTAACTTTAAGAGAGCTTCTGATTCATTTTATTTTAGTCCAAGAACCAGAGCTTTCTTGATGAGCTCTTTTATTGGGGTAGTCTTTGTCAGAAATGCAAGCCTTTTTTAAAAATAGAAACCAAGTGCTTCTCCTCATCCATTTAGTTCTGAGTTAGTTCAGACTTTGGTCTCTTTGTTCCATTTTGCCATTCACTATAAGTGCATAAACCTAGTCCTTGTTCCCTCGCCATATTATTTTTCTCCTCTCTTTTAAGAGCTCTCAGCCACATAAGTGGCTCTAATTTGTTCAGTCGTCCACTCTTTTTAAAAACAACTCACGTGAACATTTCTTTTAGACACTGCTGCTGTGTTCATGTTCTGTTTTTCTGAAATAAGCCAGCAAAGGAACTTAATGTCCGTTCACTTGGAACCATTTTTTACTTTAGTAGAAGCATTTTGTCCTTTTTAAAGGATGCATCAAATGGTTTGAAAGGGTTCAGTCTGACTGAAAACTTCTCTAAATAAAATAAAATAATTCATTCTTTTAAATGTAGTTTGTTTTTTTAGGAATAAAAGATTAAAATCCTATTGACTATCCTTAAAAAAGCTCAAATATTTTTTTTTATTTCAATTGTTTTCTAGAGTGTTTGCTTTAATTGATTTTGATTGTGAATTTAAGCTCAATTGAGCCAATTTTTGTTTTGTTTCATTTTCAGACGTTTTCTTTTCTCAGGAGGAATTAAGGAGCAGGAAAATATTCCTGCAGTTGAGACATAATTTCCATCTGACTCAACAACCCCTGGAGGCAATGATTTATTTGTTTTCTTAATTCTTTTATTTTTATTTACAATTTAAAAAGATTTAAATATCTTCCCACCCCAAAGGAATAGAAGAAGTATTTTATTTTTATTTATATTGGTAAAAAAAAGACAAAACCCCTCTTTTTTCTCAGGCAAACACTTTTTCATGGACAAGTCGAAACACGGCGAGGTGCTTCCACCAACCTCTCCCCCATCTTTGTGTATTTTACTGTTATCTTGATTGATTGCAACATAGTTTACTGTCACAGCTTGTGGCAAGGGTGCACGTGCTCCCAGAACAAATCAGACCATCTGGATTAGAAGAGCAGTCTTACTGGAGTATGTCAAAGGTTTTCCTTATTAGTGTTGTGGATATTTTAGGAGCTGTGGCACTTTTAGTTCCAAGTCACATTGGATAATTTAGTCTGTTGCAAAAAAGTCTTGAGTAGAGGTGGGGTCAAAGTGCTGAAGCAGTTTACCGTTGCTGTCCTTTCTTGTTGCTTTTGCACTGCTTGAGATGTCAGAGTAATTCAGTTGCATGTTAGGAAAGGAAAAGGCAGAGTAGCTGTGTGTTTAGAGGGTGGAAAGCCGCTCCGGAGTCTGAAGTTTATAGACTCTGTAATAATCTCGGCTCTAATTATGGAATGTGTTGCTATAAATCCAGCAATGTCCCGAGATTGTGTGATTGTCCTCCAATCTCGACATTGGGGCCGCCCGTCTGCACCCACAATGACAAGTTGCTGGGGGAGGCACGAGGCGTGCAGCGGGGACCGAGCGGGAGGTTTCTGGGAAGGCGAGCGAACCTCGCCCGGGGGGAGTCGTTTTCAGCTGTGATCTGCTGAACTCCAGGCAGCGCACTGATGTGGCCGGGCTCTGGTTTCAGCGGTTTTACATTGTTTGGGCTTTTCAAAAACAAACTCTTACTGGAACGGGACCGTGAGAAACTCAGCTTTTCCACAGATTCATTTTTTTAATAAAAGCAATGAGGAAAAAGGGGAGTCGTGATGGGGAAATATGTTTTCTTTTTTTTATTATATTTTTTGGATTTGCGGCATATGAGGTGAGGGAGAAGGAGGACGTAAAAAGAGAGACGGCACTGAAAACAGGACTTTCTGAAAAGACCCTCACAATGCAGGCCTTGTGCTGTGATTTGGTCTGTCCTCACCGAGCTGAGCGGAGGAATGGAAAAGATTATCCGCAGGAATGTCTGGGGTGCCCTCAAACAGAGCGGGCCGCGTGACTGGCCAATGGGAGAGAGGCTTCCAGAGCGGCGGGCTAATTTTTTCCTGATGAACTCAGCCGCCTGCTCCACAATGCAGTCTGATTGCCAGGGCTGAACTCACATATGGTCCGTGTTTGCAGGGTCCAAATGACAGGACCACTTCTGCCTGGAGAGAAAAGGGGGGTTGGAGGTCCCATGTTTGTTAGTGACGCCCCCTTCTTTTGTTTCGTTACCATCACAGGGCCCAGAAAAACCAAATTTGACTGTCCTGGACTATCTGAGACCACTTTTTACTTATTCTTCAAATAACCCTAATTCCAAGTAGCATCAGTCCAGTCTCACTTCATCACAGCCTCAAAATTATCTCACCCTTTTAAAAATCCTGCCAGTAAAAGTGGAACCAGTTGACCGTTTCTGCCTGATTAGAAACTGTTTAATCTACACCGTTCAGGACCAAGCCAGAGTAAACTCCTGGAAAATGAACGTTACTGTGACTAATGTTTGGTTTTAGCATCAGCGCTGCAGTAATAATCCACATGGTGGGCCTTAGGAGAGAGGCAGCATGTGTTTGTGGACCTTGCGGTCACACAGCAGGGCCTGAAAACCAGCAGTTGGTGTAAAGGGTGTGAGAGAAGCTTCAGCGAGGAGTTCTAGAAGAGGGTAGCGGGTTACGGCGAGGGCTGACGTCGGGTTAAAGTGGGTCCTCATGTTTCCCATTGCGGGGTCCTGCAGAGGTGAAGAGGGTCACAGAGAGGGGCCTCATTATCCTCGCCATGCTCTGTGCTCCCTGCTCTCTAATTGGCTGGCTGGAGTCCACACTCTCCCAAGCTGCTTCCTGCTGGGTCAGAAGCCAGATCTGCTGGAGGACACCACCCTTACTGGCGCTGGACTCATGATGTGGTACTGTTTTAAAATGGACAGATCACCACTTATCCTGAGTTTTATCTGGTTTATTTTGAGATGGGGAGTAGAGTTTCTCACAACTAGGATGTGAACTGTCAAGCTGCAGTAATTGGCTGTTTGAATGTTTAACTTATCAGTTACTCAGAGATAGACGGGCTGTTTTTTTTCTCCTTGTGGAGTTCAACAGGGGGCCTGAACACCTGATCATTTTTGTCTTCTGCAAAGTTAACTGAACAGACAGAGGTGAAACTAAAGTGTAGTGTCATGAAAAAAGTAGTCAGTGAGCATCTTGAACAGCCCTCGCATCAGGGGAGCTTCTCTCAGACCACACACACTGTAGATGTCCAATTAAAAGATGCTGAAAAGTTGCAAACACATAAGTCGCTCAAAAATATTTATTCGAGACACTTTAGAAATAAAAATAGAAATTCCATGCATATGTTCTGAAATGCTTCCCTGATTTATTTTATTTTTTTGTAAATTACATTTTCAGCTAAAATTTCTCTCCTAAAAAAGTGTTTTATTAGGTTATTATGAAGCTGTTGATAGATAAATATAAATGTTTCATGAATATTGACACATTTTAACAGTATTACAGCAAAATTTTGTTTCAGGTGTTTAAAAACCTGCTTATAAATCATTCTTTCTTTGAAAAATGGTCATTCTGGGAAAAATAATGTCCTCGCATCGGTGTTTCGTGTGAAAAAGACTTCATAGATTTTCCTTCTCTTTCCTATATAGACTTTAAGTTCACAAAATATATATTTTTACTGACACTGTTCAAAACCCACCAGTTTCATAGAATAACTGTTTCCTATTTGACTCACATCTTTCTTCTTCTGGTTTCTTTGGGTGTAGAAAAATAAGTTGGACTAAGGTTAGCTTGCTTCCTCTGTTTCGTGTTCCTGTGAAGAGTTCATTTGCAAAATTAGATAACTTTAATAGTTGTTTAATTATTTACTTATGAACATTTTTATTTGCTGTTACAAATGAAATCTTCATGTGTTTTTGGTTTTTGTTATTTTATTGCAGTTCCAGTCAGTTTAGATATTTATATAATGATACCAAGCTGACAAGAACTACTGAAGGCAGTTGATGTTCCCATATTTCTCTCTCTCTCTCTTAATAGTTTTGACCTTCATAGCAAATTGTGACAAACACATCAGATTACTTAGCTCACATCATCATGCTAAACTCTCATTCTTCCATATTTTGACAAAATTTCATCTCTGAGATTTTTGTTCAAGAATATCTAAAAAATCTTAGGGTTCTTCAGTCCTAAATGTTTCCCAGAATTCATTTTATCCCAGTAAATCTTATATATACACTGCCATTAGAAGAATATACCTAGGCAGCATGGCCGCTGGTGGCCAGCTGCCACTGCAGCGGGGTGCATCTGCAGAGGTGGAGGTCTCTGTGCTGCCTGGTACACACTGATGGCAGCCATCCACGGCGGGTCACTAGAAATCAGAGCGACTAAGCCTTTGATAACTCTCTGAGCCTTTAATCCCCTCGCAACACCATCACAGTGAAATGCTATCTCATTGTTACCGCTCAAACCCAGCAGAGAGCCAGGAGAGCAGGCATCCAGGGACATGAGGGGGGGGGCAGGAGAAGCGGTCACATCTCTGTTGTCATACAGCCATTGTCATCCTGTCGGTGTAAATGAGGGTGGTAATTAGGCTGGAGAGCTGATCTAAATTCTCTAAGGTTATTAATATGAGTTTAAATCGGAGGCGTAGTTGTGCAAAGGAAGCAACATTTAAATTTAAACTATCAGGAGAAAAGCATAATTTAATGTTTAATGAACTTGAGTGCGGGGTACAAATGTATCTATTGTTCACTTTAAAATCAGAGAGAACTCCGCTTTAAAGCCATTTCTTTTAGTTATTTTTAGTCTGATATGTTCTCTGAGGCATTTTATACAGAAGAGGGAAGCTTTCATTGTGTCACAAATTCCAGTGCTCCAGAGTTTTGAGTTTATCCTGACCCCTTGAGTGAGATCAACAGAACAATGTGTGAGGCTTTGTGTCTTGAATAATAATTTTAAAAAATTGTGAAAAAAGAAATCTTGCATTTTTTATTAACATCAATTAACCATGAATAAGGAAGTTCTTGTTCTTAAGGCCCCATGTTGCCAAACGCAGAACATCATGTTGATCACAGCAGTGCACATTTGCTTCTGCAGGAATATTTAGGCAAGTGATCCAAAGGCATGAATACAATTAAGGCTGTATCTCTCTCCTCCTGATTCAGTCTCTGCTCTGACCGTCTGATAGGAGCTCCAGAATCAGCCTGTGGCGTCGCTGAAACATTTTGAACTGCTTGAGCCTGATCTTGAGCTTCGTGTTTACACCAGCGGTGCTGACTAAGTGTTGAGGGACACTGGCCTCATCTAAGTTCTGATAAACAATGATGTGGGGTGATGTGAAAGAGCCAGATTGGCAAGGCAGCCGTAGCGATGACAGGCCGTACCCCGTTCTGTAAACACCAAGAACTGTGTACTTTATGGAATAAATGCTTCTTGACCAATAGACAAAAATAGAACTCCATTTTTCAAAAAGCCATATGTGTTTTGAAAGTAAACAGTAACAGTACTGCAAAATAAGACTCAATTTGGAGAACCTTCATCCATCATATCACCTCCTTTGTTTTTCCTTTGCTTGAGTTGATGGAAAATCAGAAAGGTTTGCATGGAGCATCTGGATTTACTCCAGCTGGGCCAGATATTTTTCCAAGACCAGACCAAAGAAAGAAGCTAATTTATGAGATTTATTTATCCCATAAGTCTCATTTTCATTGCGAACCGAGCGTTTCCTTTTGTTATGTTTTGCCTAAAATAGCTGGTGTTGCTTTGGTTATGGAGGAGCATTTTTCTTGCCCTCTGTTGCTCTGAAAATCAAGTAGAAATTTGGACATTGTATTTATTGAAAAATTCTTATGCTTTGTTATCATGAGCTGAAAATAGTCAGCTAGTTTCAGGTCATCTGCTTACTGTGGTCAACCACTTCCCTCCACGGTAAAAGGGAATTTGAAAGGCAGTGCCAGCAACACATCATCGTACTCTACGCTTCCCTTCAGCTTCAGAGGGGGTGACTCGGGGTGAGAGAAAACACAGACAGTCAGTGATGATGGGGGCGGGGAGGGGGAGACAACTGTTGGTATTTTGACATTAAAGTGATTTGACACGCTTGGCATTATAGCTGGCTCGGTGGTGGGGGGAGGGAGCAACAGTGCAACAGAGCGCTTGATCCGAATGTCACCAATGCCGATCTCATGAAGTGGAAGGTCAGAGCACAGCACCTGCCACCCCAGCTCACACAGGGTCCACCCTTGCGACCCCCCAAAGGGCAAATCGCGATTTGAGGGGCGCACAGTTGGGGACAAAGGGTCAAATGAGCGTGTGTGTGAGTATGTGTCTGTGTATGAGTGCAGTGAGTAAAAGCAGGGTGGTGGAGACCTAACCTCTCTGCAGCACAGCAACAGGCCCACCCGAGTGTGCTAATGCAGGCCAGGACATGCTGGGATGTGAGAGGTGGAAGTGGGGGAGAAGTGTTTGCAACTCCCACGTGCTTTCTCCTCAGAGGAGCGCTCCTTGAGGTGTACAGAGAAAAGAAGGGTGGGAGTGATGGTAATGCAAAGGCTAATGGAAATGTCTTGTCAAAACTCGGTGTTGGCTTGTGAAGTTAGCTGCCCTCAAGGACTGTGGACTGTGGCCGGTGTGACAACATTAGAGCTGTAGCTCCTGTATTACCAAACAAACACAACAACTACTTGGACAGAGGAGGTCTGAAAGTCTAAATAGTGTTAGGGATTACAACAAAATCCGGTATCAGTTGAAGGACGCTTAAAGCCAGCTGCTTACAGCTTGTATCCTTCTAACTCCTGTTTCACACTGAAAGCATCAGCGGTGTGGAACGGCAGCGGAACGTTGCTACTTCAAATATAATCCATTATGGTCTATGGAGTGCTTCAAACCAGCCGCAACACAATTTTTAGGCACATCCCAGAAGCGGCGCACTGCTGAAGATAGGATCGGATTCTATTTTTGTCACAAGCCACTTCAGGGACATGTCAATTTCCACAGTTAGCATAGGGCTAGACAGGAATCACACATGGTTTCAGTGTAAAATCACCGGTAATTTTCAAAATAAAAGCGATACTGCAGCGATGCAATTTCATATATATGAAGCTTATGTGTAACCTAACAGCTTATGTACTCAAAGTATCGATCCAGGAGTGAAGCGGTGCGTTTTTTCATGGCTTTAATCCTGGCTGTGGAGATGAACAACATTATACTGTATATGACATCAAACAGCGATATTGAACGTGATCTGCTTCTTTTTGGTTTAATGACAGATCAAGTCTTGAGGGATCTTGTGATCTCGCGAGTCCAGTTACGAGCACAGCGAGGAAGCCGTTCCGTGGCCAAGACTCTCCCAGTGTGTAATGGACCGCATTGAAGCTCACGAGTAAAACGCAGCCGTTCCACTCTGCTTGATGCTTCCAGTGTGAAACAGGGTTTAGGCAAGGCAGCTTTATATGTAAAGCATATTTTATACACAGAGGCACTTCAGTGTGCTTTCCATTATCAAGAATAACATAAACATTGAAAGTAACATGACAGCACGATTAAAATGCAGTAATTCATTTAGATCAAATTAAATCAGAAAAAGCAAAGTTCAAGGGTGAGCAGTTACAGTGCAGAAGTTGCAGCATAAGAAACAGTAATTCAAAGGCTGATGAATGACGGTTTTTAATTTTGATTTAAAAGTTTCTAGAATTGGGGAACATTTGAGGTCATGAGGAAGCTGATTCCATCTGTGTGCAGCACAGTAACTAAAAGCAGCTTCACCCTGTTCGTGTGGTGCGAGCTTCTAAAAGCTGACTGTTTCCTAAGGATCTCAGAGTCCTGCTGGGCATATATACCTGAAGGAGCTCTGATATGTATTCTGGCCCTATGCCATTGAGTGATTTATAAACTAGTAGAAGTTATTTGAAATCAATGATGTAGTTTACTGGTAACCAGTGTAGAGATTTAAGAACAGGAGTGATGTGTTTGGTTCTCTTGGTACTTGTTAAGACTCTAGCAGCAACATTCTGAATAAGCTGCAGTTGATTCACAGCTTTTTTGGGAAGACCAGACAAAAGACCATTGCAATAGTCCAGCCTGCTGTAGATGAATGAATGCATGACTGAGTTTCTTTAGGTCCTGTCTGGACATGAGACCCCTGAGTCGTGCCATTTGATGCAGATGAGAAAACACTGATCTAGTTACAGCCTTAATGTGACCAATGAAGCTCAGGTCTAAATCAGTTATGACACCAAGATTTCTAACCTGGGTCTTTGTCCTATATATATATACAGGGCCTGAAATTCACTGCGGGATTGCGGGTATTGCGCGTTATATAGTTGCTTCTCGCAAATCCAGTTTTATAATGCGGGAAAGTCCCGCACAGCCTGCAGCGAATGTGGACGTTTGTATCGGAGCCATTAAAATCCCACAACATCGAACCCGTTCTTCATCTTGGTGATTGGCGGCGCGCTGGATTTTTTTTTTCTCTCCACTTATCAAAATACGAGCTCAGTCCCTTGCTAGCAGCAAAGCAGTGCTTCGGTTGTCGGATTTAACGCCTGCATGCAGACATGGACCGCTGGTTAAAACGGAAATCTAACAACGAAGGGAACCTGCTCCCAAAAAAACTGTACAAGAAATCCCCAGCACGGAAGGCAGCGAGGGAGGAGGCGTTGGAGGCAGGGCGGGTGGCAGCGCCGATTCCAGCGATGCTGTGAATGAGACGGATCCTCCGGACTTTCAAAAAGGTAGTGCCACTGAACGTAACGTTAGCAAGCAGCCTAAAGATAAGTTTCAGGCTAACTGGCTCAGACTGTATCCCTGGCTTGAAAATAACAATGGTGAAATGAACTGCTCCATTTGTAAGATGTACGGCGCTGTGCCTTTTGCAAGTCGATGCTACAAAACATCAACTTTACGTCGTCAAGCTGATGGTGTGTCTCACACTGCAGCAATAAAAAGAAAACGTGAGGCGGATTCAGCTAAAAGTGTAATGACCAAAGCTATCGAAGATGCACGTTTACAGTCTGCTGCAGAAATGAAGGGGCTCCTGAAAACTGCATATTTTATTGCAAAAAATGAAATGGCAAAAGCTAAATTTTGCCATGTGGTTAAATTCCTGAAAGAAATGGAGTGTCCTGCTTTCAAAAAACTTACAGAAACATCAAGCTATGGTAGCTACATCAATGAAAAAGGACTGTCAGAAATGCAGCAAGCTATTGCAAGCACACTTGTGGAAGATATTGACAAAGCTGTTGAAAGAAGTCCCGTGTTTTCATTAATATTGGATGAATCTACTGACATTAGTAACACCAAACGACTGATTATCTATGTCAGGTTCATAGATGACAACAACGTCAAAACAAAACTGATAAGGAATTCTGAAATTGCTGATGGAAGAGCAGACACTATTGTTGAAGATGTAAAACAGCTATTGACAGAAAAAAAACTGGATGGAAAAAAACTTGCTGCAGTTTGCACTGATGGAGCTGCTGTAATGACAGGATGCAGACAAGGAGTTATTAAAAAGCTCAGAGAGCTATACAACCCAGACCTGGTAGGAATCCACTGTACGGCTCATCGTCTCGCACTTGCTGCCAGTGATGCAGCCAACTCTGTGCCACAGGTGAAACGGTTTCAGCAGGATTTGAGATCAATTTTTATTTTTTTCAGTAATTCTGCTGTCAGAAGCAACAAGCTGCATGAATTGCAGAAACAGCTGGATGAACCCCAACTGAAGTTCACCCAGCCGCATGCAGTAAGGTGGCTGTCAATTCACAATGCCGTGTCGGTAGTGTGTAGATCACTGAAATCCCTGAGAGATGTCCTGGAGCACATGGCTTCCTCTAATGCACAAGATGCTGACAAAGCTAAAGGTCTGCTACTAGCTGTGAGACAGTTTAACTTTGTGGCTCTTTGTCACATGATGAAGGACGTACTGATGCATGTAGTCCTTCTCTCAAAACATTTTCAAAGAGAAGATCTGGACTTCTCCACAGCACAGCCAATGGTTGAAAGTACCAAAGAAGCCCTGAAGGAAATAATCGTCCACCCTGGCCCTGCAGAAACTGAATTCTTCAGCTCTCTTGATGGAAACAAGTTTAAAGGAGACAAAATTTTTGACTGCCACACCCAAAAACCAGCCTTTGATGACATGAAGAGCAGGTACGTGGGATCTTTAATAACAGAGATTGAGAGAAGATTCCCCTGTGAGACACTGGATGTTCTGTCATGGTTTACGATTTTGGAGCCAAAAAAAGCCATTATGGCAAAAAAGTCCAATAACTTTTCTCATTATGGCCTTGAAAAACTCGACAACCTTCTTGCACACTTCTCAAACTATGTAAGTGCAGTGGATGGACGCTCGGAGTTTGCCTTGCTGAAGCAAACTATGGTTTCCAGTGACTCGTACGCCTCATTGACCTTCCAGCAGTTTGCAGAGGCTGTTTTGAGTGACCATCGGGGTGTGTTCACTGAAATGGAGAAGCTCATTAAGATCGCTTTAGTCATCCCAATTGCCAGTGTGTCATGTGAACGCGGATTCAGCACACAAAACAGGATAAAAACAAGATTCAGAAATTCTCTGAATAACGCAAACCTCTAGCCTAGTGAACTAGACCAAATTCTTGCTTTGCAAAGAATGGTCTAGGCATGCTCCATTGGAACCTCAACAGCTCCTACCAGGACTCTGGCTAGCCAATCACAACTCTCTAGAGGGATTTCAAACACATAAAGAGCTGTGATTGGTCCGTAATCGTGGGCCAATCATAGTGCTCTATCTGCTTAGTGAACAAATCACAGAGCTTTGTCCGCTTTGTGGGCCAATCAGAGCACTCTATATGCCTGGTGGGTGGGATGATGCAACAGAGTGAAACAAGAGTATGTCACATTCATTGTCCAGTGGAATGCGGAGATCATTTGAAAGACAACGGTAGAACCCGCCCCACAACCGAGAGCTGTCAATGGAGCATGGCCAGACTAAATAATACATTTATTTAGTCTGGCTTGCCAGGCTAGCAAACCTCACCAATCTGATGCTGATTTCAGAGCTTGGCCCTCCGCAAGAGCAGTTTGATTTCAACAGAGCTTTCATCAAATGGAAAGAGATGAAGCAGAGGAGACAGAAGACAGAGAGGACAGAGGACCAAGCGGAGCGTGGGAGAACCCCGCTCCAAAACTAATTAGTACTGTGAGCTAACAGATACATTAATGTACATAGTTGCAATCGTGTTTGATGCCACATCAACGAAACTGTTTGTGTTAAAAGTTAAGTTAATGAAAATTCATCAGTTTGAGATAGAGGAATTCAGAGAAAGAAATCAGAGTAAGAAGCGAAGATGAAGACAACAGATAAAGAAGCACAAACAAGAGCAAAGATGCAGCCCAGAGAGTTGGACAACAAACTTCAGCAATGAAAATTGTTAAGATAATTTCTAATACCAGTGCAGCAAAAAGGAGCATTTTTATTTGATTTTTATACTTCAAAGTTATTACAATGGAGAAAGATGCAGTGTTAGAGGCCAAGAAAAAGACAACATTCGGACAAAAGAAAAGAAGGCCACAGATGCAGCTATGAGGACCACTAAGCAAGATTAAAAAAAGTTAATAAATGCATCAATCTGAGGTAAGAATACAACAATGTTAAGGCCTGTTGTTAATCCCACAAGTAGTTCCTGGAAAGTTTATATTTATTTTTTTAACTTCTGTGTGAGGAAAGAAATCAGGCAGAGGAGATGAAACAAAGAAAGGGACAAGAGCAACGAAGATGAGAATGCTGCAGGAATCCAATGAAAGCTGCTTATAAACGTGATGTAAGGTATGATTAGTACAACATAAGACTGCACATTTGGTAATCACCCCCCCCCCCCCCCATATATATAAATTCCCCCTGTACAGACATATGTGAAGGGGGAATTCCCCCCTGTTTTTAGAAGTGAATTTCAGGCCCTGATATATATATATATATATATAGGTATATATATATATATATATATATATATATATATATATATATATATATATATATATATATATATATATAGGGATGAGAATCAGCTCCTCTAAATCTGAGACCATGGTCTTGATTCGGAAAAGGGTAGAATGCCTTCTCCGGGTCAGGGATGAGATCCTGCCCCAATTGGAGGAGTTTAAGTATCTCGGGGTCTTGTTCACGAGTGAGGGAAAACTGGAGCATAAGATCGATAGGCGGATTGGTGCTGCATCTGCAGTGATGCGGGCGTTGTACCGGTCTGTCGTGGTGAAGAGAGAGCTGAGTCAGAAGGCGAAGCTCTCAATTTACCGGTCGATCTACGTTCCTACCCTCACCTATGGTCATGAGCTTTGGGTAGTGACCTAAAGAATGAGATTGCGGATACAAGCGGCCAAAATGAGTTTTCTCCGAAGAGTGGCTGGGCTCTCCCTTAGAGATAGCGTGAGAAGCTCGGTCATTTGGGAGGGGCTCGGAGTAGACCCGCTTCTCCTCCACATCGAGCCAGTTGAGGTGGCTCGGGCATCTGGTCAGGATGACTCCTGGACGCCTCCCTGGTGAGGTTTTCCGGGCACGTCCAACTGGGAAGAGGCCTAAAGGAAGACCCAGGACACGGTGGAGGGACTATGTCTCTCACCTGGCCAAAGAACGCCTTGGGATTCCCCCAGAGGAGCTGGCCCAAGTGGCTGGGGAGAGGGAAGTCTGGGCCTCTCGCCCTAGGCTACTGCCCCCGTGATCCGACTCCGGATAAGCGGATGAAAATGGATGGATGGATGGATCCGTGTGTGTGTGTGTGTGTGTGTCTTATGTGATATTAAGCAGTGGTCTAAGAATTGAGCCTTGTTGCACCCCACGTGTCATGGTGATCAGCTTTGATTTATGATCACCAGTAGAGACAACATAACCCTTTCTTAGCCATATTTTCCTCCAATTAAAACAGTTTAACCACAGGAAGAAATAGGGGAAGAAGAAACATTTTTTTCAAATAGTGCCTCTCAAGATAAACCTCACGAGGCTCTTCACAAGAACAGGGTCATTGCTGTAATCATTTTGGAACTGCAAGTGCACTTTGATGCTATTACAGGTTGTCAACATGTCAACTTAAAGCTGAATTTGCAGATGTGCACAGTGTTATCATAAAATGTATCTTGTGCATTGTGAAATAGTTTCTATACATTTTTACTATCCAGCGTTAGGGTCAGAAGCCAGTATAGAATAGGGGTTCTGAAAAAATCTCCAAAGATCTAAATAAACTCTCTCTTTTTTTTTTTGGTCTGCATGTTTTGCCATAATTTTAACAAATGTCAAAATCAGCGTTCAGATTTGGGTGTAAATGGTCCATCATTTGTTCATTGGTTATTGAATCTACCTGCCTAAAATCAGTCCATAACACCAGGGATCAGCACACCCAGCTCTCTGTCGTTATCTGCCACTGGTCTCGCATTGCATCCAACCTCGATCTGTTCCCATCAGGTGATGGACCCGCATCTGTGGCTTTAGTCCAGTTAACCAAAGTGTGACGACTAGATTCTTACAGATGAGCTCCCCTCACTCCAGTCCTGGCTCCAGGTGTCTAGTTTTGCTATTCTGAGCACACATCATGAGTGTCTCTGAATAACTCTGACTCCTAATCAGTTTTGCCATAAGAGACCCTAGTGACGAAGCAAGAGATGAAACTTCTGATCAGTTCTTCATCTGCAGCAATGAGAATACCTCCCCATGTATATTCTAACCCATACCCATGGTCACAAGGTTTAGATCATGACTAAAAAATGAACACCTATACAGAAGATGCTTTGAATCTGGGTGCTTGGAGTAGATCAACTGTTTATAATCTGTTTCAGTATCCTGGTTTTCTTCCTTTAGAATATTTCTGGGCCAATCTCACTGGGAGGAAACCTTATGGCAGCAACCCAGTGAATGAGATTCCTCAGGAGAAACTGGAAGTGTTGCTGAAGAGTGTGCGTGTTTCCCTCTGGGACCTGTTACCTCGGCGACCTGAGTTGGATAATGGATGGATGGATATTTTCATTATTCTCTTGTTTAACTGGGCTATTATCAGTATAGGCGTTCTTTTATAAAAGTTGGGGTCACCAGTTGCTGATGCCATGATTCTGTTGTTAAGTCTAAAAATCATAGTAAATAGTTGCTCTACTGACCCTACAACTAACACCTTCTCAGGTACATTTAAATACACTTGCTATTTTACTCAGTGCATTATTTAAAACTAATTATTTTTACATCAAGCCATCTGAGGACATCCAGAGGAAGCTATGGCAGCAACTACATTTATACAAAAACTGTGTAAAGTTACAACAAAAAAAATTCTTCAGTGTTTGGCTTTTCATCAGCCTTCCCCTTTCTGCCTGCATTAGCCCAACACGACTCGGCCAGTGACCTGCTGTGATGGGAACCTCATTTACTGGAATTACTCCTCAGCCCAGTCATACTTCTGCCCACCCTCCATGAGTTCCAATTGCAGGGTTACCTGACGCATAGTGGGGGAGCTGTTGGAGAAAGCTGACCTTTATCGTCTGCCCATGTAGATAGCCAATGTGTGACAGAGTAGGAACCATGAAAAAAATGTGCACCAAACGCCACAGGGCCATGGTGTCCACTAGTCCATTACAGTCGCTGATATTGAGCTAATTGAGTGGTGTTGTTGTACAACATGACTTTCAAATGAAGAGAGGGTGGTGTAAAGTGTGGATGTGATGGGTTGTAGATTCAAAGTTGAAAGATTAACACTTTATTTGTGTATTTAAGATGGAGGAAATGTAGTTCATTTTTTTTACATTGTCAGAAATAATTTATATTTATATTAAAACACTTTTCCTATCTAGTCATGCGTTTTTCTGTCTTTTACCCATGTTGCCTGCTCCTTCCTGATGGTGGTTCTGCTCGGTACAAATGTGTTAATATAAAGGTTTGCACTAAACTTTGTGAAACCATCTAAATGATCTAGGCTGTCTGTTACCACTGTTATGATTTGCCCTACAGCATCTGGACAAGAGCTTAGTGCCAGAAAGAAAGTAAAGCCGCGGCCAGCCTAAAGCAGGATCAGCCTTTGGGTTCTGTGTCTGTGTGAGTGCTTGTGTATGTATCCCTGCATCTCCATGTTCTCATTCAGAAGACTCTTTATCTCTTTGCCAGCTATAGTGGAGGGTTTTTGTCCCACCAAGGTGACAATCAGGAGTAGCACCATCCAAAAATGACCTTCTTTCATCCGTTTGGTGTTTTTAACCTCCTGGGCAAAAGGGCCATTAGGATGTGATTGAACATTTATGTCAAAAGCAAAACAAGCAGGAGCAGCTGCCTGTAACCCAAGCTGATAATGAGCATGTATTTGTTTTTATTTAACACCCTCCCTGCCATCTGTTTTGTGTATTGTGATACGCCGGCCGGGCACGTGGGTTTGCGCCTGATGATTACACAACGACCCGGCTAGTTTTGCGCCGTCTCACCCGACACCAGCTCGTTGCCAGATCCATTATTCAGACCTTGCTGGGTGGCACAGCGCCTGAATTGAAACAAGATAAGCAGACGAGCATGATTGAGCGTCAAATGCACATGCAGCAGAGAGAGAGAAAGAGAAATACAAATTGTCCACGCATGGTCACATTTTGACTTTTAAGTGGACACACACTTAGAAGCACACTTAGAGGACGGTATGTCTGGATGCAGTTATGTTTATTACAACAAGAGCTCTTTGTGTTTATCTGCCTCCATCTGCCAGCAGAGGTTGCAGGGGTTAAAGGGGAATTTAGAGCTTGTGGGGAAAACAAACAGGTCTATTATCATTGATGGTGCCTGGGCGTTAGATGATAATGAAAGGTTTTTCTGACTACCTGTTCACATAATCACTATTTGAGAACGCAACACTTTTAGTTTGTGGGAGGGGGGAAATAACGCTTAAGCACAGCAGCTCTGCAGGTTACATAACGATTATAACCTCATCCTCTGGGCTGTGTGCTAAAGTGATGTTTATGACCTGCCTTTACAGCAGCTTTCTGCAAAACCTGAATGAGTTATCTCTGAAGATGTTGATACTGTCTGAAGGAGAGATGAGAAGTTGACTTTGGCCTGATTTAATGGCTGTAGCTGGTGTTTTATCTCTCCAGTTGTTACTTAATATGTAACCATGTCGTCCGACAGCGTTTGTGAGTCGGCACAATTCAAAACAGAGGTACTTCCAGCAAGTTATGGATTTATCACCTTTTTATTTATTTATTCACCCCCCACCCCCCCTCCCCCGTGTCCTGTCTGGCTGTGAAGCAAACAGAATTAATGTCTGAATGCTGGTGATAAGTTACAGATTTTACTCTCAGCTAGAGCATAGTATCAACGCATCTGCTTTTAATGTCACGCCTGATACATAAAACTATTTTTATTGTTTTTTTGAATGGCTTGTAATTTCAACCGGACACAAAGACAGAGGTGAAAGAGAAAGAAAGAGACAAAAGGTGGTGGTGTTGGTGGTCGGGGGGGGGGGGTGGGGGGGGGGGTGGAGGGGGGGGCACAAAAATAAACAATCAATGATGAACAAGAGTCTGCCTCTAGACCTGCAGGAGAAAAAAAGACAAAGAGACACACAACAATACATCAGGAGCAAGCTATCACTGCGTCAACTTGATGAAGAAATATAAAATCAACATTGTTTAACTGAACAATCACACGATAATAAATCACTGTGCATTTAGTGCCAACCACAGCCTTAAGACATGTGTTGAACGTGCCCAAGTCCATACTTATGAGAACACCATGTGAGCACTTGTGTGTGTACATGCGCTTGTATATGTAAGGTTTCTCTATAGGAGCGTCCAATAGAGTGTGAGGTGCCACAGATCTACCCCCCAAAGATGCGTAGGAGATGGAGGTAGCTCCAAGTCTCAGAGATCCAGGAGCTGCCCCAGAGCACAGGGACCCCAAGGAGACCGTGACCAGAAAAGCCCCCGCCCCCCTCGAGAGGCGCAGTGGATTGCCCCGGGAGTCCACAACCAGCAGCCGGCAGAGTCCCGGGAAGAGCCCACCCGCAGCCTCCCACCCCCTAGCCAGCCAAGCCCGGGACCCAGGGGCGGCCACCCCCGCCGGGGACCCAGCAGAGCCTAGGGACCCAGATCCCACCAGGCAGCCACCGGGACTGATCAGGCAGACGCCAAAAATCTTAAACTCTCTGACTCGGGAGCCACAAACACTCAGGCAGACCAAGGCACTGCACTCCACACCAGGTGTGGCAGGGGGAGGGGAGACGAAGATGTTTAGCATCAAAAGAAGTCCCAGGAGAAGGGAGGAGGAAGGGTTAGGGTTTATCACCTTTTTATGATGTTGACGGTAGATATCTCATTTGAATATCTCAAATCTCTTGATCAAAATGTTATGAGCAATTTAACAATGAAAACAACAAGAAAAAGAAATCTTAAATAAAAATGAGGGAGCTGACGCCTAGTGACAGAATGGATGATGTTCAAGAATATCAAATTCAATAACGTCCTAGTTAAAGATCCACTTGTTAGTGTGTGAATTTTGTTCTCAACCTTTGACCAATCCCCTGTGAGAGAGGTGAGCTGCAGACACAGCCGCGCTCGGGAATCATTTGGGAACCATAATTTTCTCTTTTCCCAAAACGCAGCTAAAGGGATTTCTAAGAAGCCTCATCTGATCTCATGAATCTAAAAGCAAATGTAAGTTTGTTTTATTGATCTTTGTTGCCTTAAAGTGGGAGTGTGTAGTTTCCTGGCAGTAGGAGGCAATACATACAGTTCAGGGTAGTTTTACACCGTATCGCCAAAACAAAAGTGGAAATGTTACCTGTGGAGCAGAAAACATGCAACCTCGATGTGACTCCTCAGACTTTGATGGTCTTTTGGTTAGTTCCATCGGCAATTGTAGTTTTCTGGCGCTGTAGTTTCCAGATCGGCTCGGGGTCCTGCGCCTGCCGGTGACGTCATCATACTACGGCAATACCACTCAGCCAACATATATTGCATTTCTTTTTTGATTCTGTTCTTTCACATAGGTTTTGGAAAGAGCCGCCAATGTTTTTCAACAACTGGATAAAATTGTATTCATTTTCAACATTTTCATGGATATTTCCAGAGATTAAAGGTAAAAACTATATATTGCCTCTTTAAGTCTTGTAGTTCTGACATTTGTCTTCACAAGAAATGCATCCAGTCAGAGTCAAATGAAAAGAAATATTGCAAAATAACAATGTAGCTATCAAAGCACAAAAGAGGACTCCAATGCAGAGCTCACACAGTTTAATAAGCTGAAGGGATTCCTGGCAGTACAGCACAACTGAACAAGTCCAAAACTAACTGAATACACTCTCACTAAGGCCCTGTCCACACGTAGCCGGGGATCTGCCAAAACGTAGATATTTTTCTACGTTTTGGCCTGTCATCCACACGAAAACGGAGTTTTTTCACACGAAAACGGATCTTTTTAAAAACTCCGGCCAAAGTGAAGATCTGCGTTTTCTCCGTTTTGGGTGTCTGCGTGTGAACAGACAAAACCGGAGTTTTAAGGTGCGCAACGTCACTTTCCGCGACAAAAAAATGCTGACATCACGTGTGCGACCTGTGTTTACACTAGCCGGCATCATGGAAGCCCTCAGAGCTGCGCTCTGTCACTACCCGATCCATCAATTGTCCAAGCGCTTTCTGCTTGTTTGTTTTTGCAAGCGGAATTACTTCTCCTTGCGGAAGACCACAGACGAAGGACGAGGTTAAGAACGGGGAAGTACTGCCGCCTAAAGGTCTGGCATGTCCTTAACAACGTATTTATCCGGGTACGTGTGGACAGAGTTTTTTTTTAAACGAGGTGGTGTGGATGCAAGTTTTTGGAGGGGCGGATATTCGTTTTTAAAAAACCCCGGCTACGTGTGGACTAGGCCTAAGTGTTACTGAGAGCAGGTTCACTTTATTCAACTGTAGAAGACAAACTGGCAAAGGGATCTGTTTGCAAAGAAGCATAAATGGAGAAGCCAGGACTAGGGCTGCAACAAACGATTATTTGGATAATCGATTAATCGGATGGGGTCTCGACACGATTAATCGATTAATCGGATTACATGGGGAAATTTTTAAAAACTGCTAGGGAAACGTTATTTCTCTCCTTCCTTCACTTTATTTAACACAACATTATTAGAAAACAGTTCAATAGCAGAAAAACAACATGCCATCACCTAAATTGTCTTATAAGGTGTATAGACAGAGACCCTAAGCTACATCTATCTGTGACCTAAAATGCTTGGTCCAAGTTAAACAGCTTAAGGGCAATTCTCATCTGTTTTGTTTGATCTCATCTGTTGACATTTATTTTAAATGTAATTAAACATAGGCTGTGAATTAATCAAAATTGATCACTATTTCCAAAAATGACTGAAAAAATACCAAATAAAACAAAAGTAAATGAATGCCATCCTCCTTGCGATGATGCCCTGGGCAACTGCCATAAAGTCACATCAAGAAATGCTGCTGATCATTCCAATGATCTTAAATAGACTCACATTAGGCCACATGAAAGCAACTGAACCCAAAAATATATTAACCAGTACATAACTGCACTCTCACACAACACGCCTGCAGCAACAGTTAGGACTCCTCCCTCCCTTTTAAAAGCGTTTTTGCTTCCGAGGACATTGTGGTTGTAAAACCACATGCTAGTAGTCTGGCCCCGGTGTGATCAACCAGTTTCTGCGGGAATGTGACGGCAGAACCAGGGCCAGATTAACACTTTGTTGTACCCTGGGCAACAATATTCAAGGGCTCCATCATCACGACCCGAGGATCACCATAATGTGGTCACATACAGAATATTTTACTGTAATATGCAATAAATATACTCAATACTTGAATGCCTGACAACACGTAACCCGCCCAGAGTAACCTTTGACCCACCTCGTGTGGACTGACCAATGAGGAGAGGGTCTTAACTTGAGGCCCTCTCTTCATTGGTCAGTCTGCATGAGACTGACTCTCAACTGACGTTCAGTCAGGCAGCGAAGCGTCTCTGTGCAGCGCAAAAGCCCGGGTGGACAGGTTGTTTAATATAGGGTGATCATATTTCCATTTCCAAACAAGAGGACAGGGGATCTGTGCCTATGACGTCACACTATGGCAACGCCACACAAACCATGTTGAGACACATTTTTTGTAAGAACTAAATTAATATCAGATTCTACCAATAAAAGGGCTCTAAAACAATTCATATGTAAATATTTTGCATATTTAATGCAAAATCTCATTTTTCTGCTTTAGTGCTGCAACAAGGTTTTATTAATAATAAATTATTATACCTTTTGTTTTACTACAGCATCGGTACGCTTCCTGTGCACAGATTATTAAGGATGCTTGTTTCAGCTGTGAGATTAGACGATAGGATCAATGAAAAAATAAGTTGTCACACACTCCATGGAAACTTTCAGAGAATCCACAAATAGTGGCGTTCAAATGGTTTGGGGGGGGGTGTCATTTTGCCTTGGCCCCCAAAATGTCTTGAAACGGCCCTGGGTGTGACTGAGTTTTGAAGGTGATCTGAATTGTATCAGATGTATAAATATGACATGTGTATAACTTATTGTTTTATACAGGTAAAAACGTGTAGTGGAGATATATCTACATTTGACTTTTCAACACTTTGTTTTGTTTTCTTGTTTTTATTTAACTATTTTCCTGTCCTGTCTGTCTCTCATCTTCCTGCATCTCCTCATAATTCTCCAGAAAATCTGTTGCCTGGATTCTTACCTTTTCACCTCATCAGTTACTTTTGAGCAGATCAAAGAGATCTCCTGACCACAAAGCGCAGAGCGCGTTTTCGATGCTGCGTGCGGAGCTCATCACCACAGCACAGGTGATGAGCTCCGCAGTAGCGCGCTTCAGGCACAAATAAGACAGAAAATAGAGAACATGTGCAGACAAGAACGATCGTGTGCTAATTATAGTTTTTTGGTTTTGCCACTTTGAGAATGGACCGTGCGCTGGAAGCAGCTGCCTGGATCGCTGCGCAACATTGCGGAACCGGTTCGCAGCAGCGCAAGTCTGCAGGCTCTCCCTCGCGCTGATCTGCCGGTACCGGCTCTCTCTCGCGCTGATCTGCCGGCTCTCCCTCGCGCTGATCTGCGGCTCTCCCTCGCGCTGATCTGCGGCTCTCCCTCGCGCTGATCTGCCGGTACCGGCTCTCCCTCGCGCTGATCTGACTTGCTCTGGTCTGCGCGCAATGGCGGGCGGGAAGGGGGGGGCTTTTGGAAGAGTTGTGCGACACAACGAATCGATGACGCAATTCGTTGCCAACGCTTTTAGTAATCGATTTTCATCGAATTTCTCGATTCGTTGTTGCAGCCCTAGCCAGGACACAGGTGCAAGACATATGGCTGATTAGTGAGGAGCCTCAGGTCGTGAAGCTGCCTGCAATGAGACAGGAAGTGAATACACAAAATAAAACAGGAAGTACCAGAAATACAATAAAACCAGAAACATGACTGCAAAGCATTCAACCTACAGAACCAATCATGACAGTAGCAAACTAGAAGGAAAATCTTTGTCCCATCAACCATAAAAACGCTAAAACAGAAATCAGACTGAGCAGAAGTAGCAACATCTGGAGAACTGAAGCATCACAGAAACAGGGACAAGTGAACAAACTATACATGTTACGTTTCAGCTGACATTAAAAGCAGCAGTCGTTTCAACTATCGGGGCCAGGAAAGTTTCCTCATGCAACAAAGAAGTGTATTACAGGAAAAACTGGCACATTTAACGTCAAGGCCGGGAAAAAACATCAGTTTACACAAAACATCTGTTTTTGGAAGCCCTGTGTAGCGCAGCCGATGAGAATTAATTTCTAATATAGAATACTTGCCAAAGTGTTCTTTAAAAATACAAGAAGCTGAAGCTTTAGGCAATAAAAAAATATGTAAGAAGCTTCATGTACAAATTAATCTTGCCAGATGTTTCAGTTCTCACATTTTTACTCTACATGAACCTGCACTTAAGGTTTGAATGGTACAAGCAGTGCCATCTCCAAAGTATGTGTAGATCAATAATTAATGGGATGCTGATTTATCTCTGAAGAAAATGAGCTGACTCTACCTGAAGTTGTTTCTTTTTTTACTTGCAATCGCAGGATCAAGTTTCTGTTTGTTATTCCTCATGTCTTGAGTCAACTAAGTCCTTGGGGAAAGTGTGTACTCCTCAGACAAAGCTATGTTCCTGTATGTGTGCTCCTGGGAAGATGCAAAGGATCTCAAATGCCAAAAATCAACAACATGGAGAACTTCTGTGTAGGATACATTATTAATCATATTTATTAAGAAGGCTACAATAATGATTTTGTGTATTTTGTTAACATGCATCCCAGTTTAGCCTCTGACCAGACCTGTGCCGATGAAATATTGATGTTAGACAATTTCCATTAAACTCTATTGAAAAGGATAAATGTAAACCTTTCTGACTCACAGAGCAGCTCATCCTAAGATATTATTATTATTATTATTATTATTATTATTATTATTATTATTATTATTATTATTATTATTATTATTATTATACAGCTGATTAGCAACATTATCTTTAATTCAATTCAAATTTATTTATATAGCGCCAAATCATGACAAGAGTCATCTCAGGGCACTTCACACAGTAAACATTCCAATACAGGTCAGTTCATTAAGCTAATCAGTAAAAAGTTTCCTATATAAGGAACCCAGCAGATTGCATCAAGTCACTGACTGGCGTCAGAGTCTTTACAGCAATCCTCATACTAAGCAAGCATTTAGTGGCAGTGGAGAGGAAAACTCCCTTTTAACAGGAAGAAACTTCAGTATAAGCAGCCATCCGCCATGACTCACTGGGGATCGAGAAGACAGAGCAGACACACGCACACACCAACACCATCCCACACACACACACACACACACACACGCACACACACACACACACACACACACACACACACACACACACACACACACACACACACCACATATATACCAAGTAATGTTTCTATGGTTACATTGTGATTTCTTAGTACATATTCTATTTGGTGAGAGATAAACTTTATTGTGTTTATCCTAGTGAATATATAATTGAACGGGTAAACTAGTAGTAGCACATTCAATGTCAAAGAAAGTAAAATGTTTTTATCAGGAGAGGGAGAATGGTTAAGTGGTTAGCAGCAGTGTTCAAGCTGATGCCCCCCTCCATGAGGCCACCACAGCTCAGCAGAACATCAATGTAGCTTCTTCTGGGGAGAAAAACACTTAGAGAAAAAATAAAGTTAACAGCTGAAATTGCAGGAAATAATACAGTTAAAAAGCAAATTGTAGAAGAAAGTAGCAGAGTGTGGAAAGTGGTCATTGTGTCCTCCAGCAGCCTAAGCCTATAGCAGCAGAACTACAGAGATAACTGGATAACCTAGCCTTTTAGATTGAGGCATGTTGGAGGCAGGGCAAGGGAGAGCTGTCTTTACCGACTGTACACTCCACCTCCCTCTACTCCCCCACTTGTCCAGATCTGGGCTAACATCAGATTTTAACCATAAGCCCTATCAAATAAAAATGTTTTAAGCCTATTCTTTAAAGTAGACAAAGTGTCTGCCTCACAGACTAATGCTGGGAGTTGGTTCCACAAGAGAGGAGCCTGATAGCTAAAAGATTTGCCTCCCATCCTAATTTTAGATATTCTGGGAACCACCAGTAGACCTGCAGTCTGAGAGCGAAATGCGCGGTTAGGAACATATGGAACAATCAGGTCACTGATGTATGATGGAGCTTGATTATTAAGAGCTTTATATGTGAGAAGAAGGACCTTAAAATCTATTCTGAGTTTAACAGGTAGCCAATGTAGGGAAGCTAAGACAGGAGAGATATGATCTCTCCTTTTAATTCTCATCAGAACTCTAGCTGCAGCATTTTGGACAAGCTGAAGACTTTTAACTACATTCTGTGGACTTCCTGAGAGTAATGAATTACAGTAATCCAGTCTTGATGTAATAAATGCATGAACTAGTTTTTCAGCATCACTCCTGGAAAAGATGCTTCTAATCTTAGCAATATTCCAAAGGTGGAAAAAAGAAATCCGACAAACCTGTTTAACCTGGGATTTGAATGACATGTCCTGGTCGACGATAACACCAAGGTTCCTTACTTTGTTCTCTGAGAATATTTTAATGCCTTTTAGGTCAGGTGATTGACTAAGCAATTTCCTTTTCTGAATTTCAGGTCCAAAAATGAGAACTTCAGTCTTGTCGTGATTTACAAGCAGAAAGTTTTGAGTCATCCAATTTTTTATGTCTTCAAGACAAGCCTGTATTCTAATTAACCAATTATGTTCATCGGGGTTAATGGATAGATATAACTAAATATCGTCAGCATAACAGTGGAAGTTTATCCCATGCTGTCTAATGATTTTACCAATTGGGAGTTTATATATAGTAAAAAGAATTGGTCCAAGCACTGAACCCTGTGGTACTCCACAAGTAACCCTGGAGTATGAAGACGATTTGTCATGTACATTTACAAAATGAAATCTATCAGACAGGTAGGATTTAAACCATCCTAGCGCCGTTCCTTTGATCCCTACAACATGTTCAAGTCTTTCTACAAGAACATTGTGATCAACTGTGTCAAAGGCAGCACTGAGATCTAACAAGACTAGAACAGATACAAGATTCTTATCTGAGGCCATGAGAATGTCATTTGTAACCCCGGCTTTCCACGGGAGCCGTCAGCAGCACGTTACTGCAGCAGCACGTCATAGCTGCTGATAGGAACCGCTGTGGTCAACAGAACCTTTTCCACTGGAGCCGTCGGCAGCCGGCAGCAGCGCGAGTTGGCCGCGTCTCAGGAGCAGCATGTCGCGGCCTTTACGCGCCGGTTCTATTTCCTACGCGCGACGCCTCTGAAACGGGTCAAGTTCGACATTTTTGGGGAAGGAAAGACAGGAAATCGGACGCGGAAATGGAGAGAAGCTCCCGAGATTTTCAGAATAAAGAACGTACTGCCTTCCGGTCGCTTTACTTTAAAAAAGGTTACTAACTGTGCGGCCCCGTGAGAAGTTATCACCTAGCTAGCGGTCTCCTTTGTTTTTCAGGTCCGTATTGGCGATTATAAAACGGACAGAACATAAAAACACAAATATTTTGGAGCCATGTTGTAATTTTCTCCTGCTTGTTGTTGTGTTTACTGACGAAGTCACTCGTGTGACTTCGTGCTCTGTCGGTGACAGTTGCTCCCCTGCTGATTCGCGTCTCGTGGGAAGGGCCAAGCAGCAGCTTACGCGAGCAAGACGTGCTGCTGCAGTAACGTGCTGCTGACGGCTCCCGTGGAAACCCGGGGTAACTCGCACTAATGCAGTTTCAGTGCTGTGATACTCTCTAAAACCAGACTGAAATTCCTCAAACAGAGCATTAGTGTTTAAATGCTCACATACTTGGTTGGCCACTATTTTCTCAAGGACTTTGGATAAAAATGGAAGGTTAGATATTGGTCTATAATTCTTTGGGTCATCTGGATCCAGAGAAGGTTTCTTAAGTAAAGGTTTGATTACAGCAACCTTAAAATCCTGTGGTACATATCCATTTACTAAGGATAGATTGATTATATCTAGAATGGGTGCAGTAACCAAAGGAAATGCATCTTTAAATAATTTGGTTGAAATTGGATCTAAAACGCAAGTTGAAGGTTTAGATGAAGCTAATATTTTTGATAACTCTGAAAACTCAACTGGATCAAAACGGTTCAAACACAGATGAGGTTCTACAGTTACCTCTGATGCTGCCTCACTTACTGAGGAAGAAGAAATTGCATCCCTAAAAAGAAAACGTCCCTAAAAAGTTTTGTGAAAATGAGGAGGTGAAGAGGGCATGTTTTCTGCATCAATCTTTTGACCAGCTGATCTTCTGGTCCCCTCTGGAGTTCAAAGGTTGCCTGTAAAGTTTCACCTTCACTCTAATGTTGCAGTGAAGTTTGTTAACAGGCCCATCATCTATTAAAATAGCTTTCATTTGAGTCAGTATTACAATTATAATCACCTGTAAGTTGCTTTGGACAAAAAAGTTTGCTAAATACTTAAACAATTTAATTCAGGTTGTGACTCAGGATTAATCAGAATGTAAAGTAAGTTTTATTTAAGCAAAATTAGGTTGAATTTAAACTTTAAGAAATGTCTCCAAAACATCAAATCATGGCTTTAATTCACCAATTTTTTTAATGCTCCATCTATTTTCCTTTTGGTTAGGAGTTCCTACATAAAAAAACAGCTGACTTTTCTGCTCAGCCACTATAGAAATGTTGTTAATCTCTTGATCATGTGATGGCTCTTTCACAGCGCTGTTGGCCCCTTTGCATTTGACCTCCTGACCCAGAGAGTCTGTCTTTTTCACCTGCTGTTGCTAATCTTGCTCTCAAAAATCCACTTTCGTGCTCGACTTATGACCACATGAGCGACTCTTGCTTGCCGCTTTACCCAAAATACATCCAAGTTGTGAAAACTCTTGAGTTTTCATCAGCAAATTCTTCTCCGTGTTTTCTGCTATCCTCCATCCTTCTCCTCCCCTTCTCTCCCAGCAATATCCCTGAGGTACGAGGGAAATGGAAAAAGAGGAGTAAAAAAAGAACTGAACGAGAGAGATGAGATATTCTACAGGGGATTGTGGGAACCTACTGATAAAGGCTTGCATCTTAATCCGTCCTAAGGCCTGTCTTACGGTGTACTGTGAGCTTTTATGTGATCATTAGGAGTGTGTGCTCGTATGCACATCCACGTGCATGCTGTAGGTGTGTGTGTGTGTATGTGGCTTTTCGTATTTGATATGTTAATGTTGTCTCTTTGCATTCATTGATGCAGCTTCTCGGTCCTTTTGAATCATTTATTTCAAGGCTCTTTAAGATCCTCAGCAGAAACACGACACACCTGTTCACTTTCACGGCAAAGGCAGCACTCCTCCACACACTGAGTGCATAACAGCTTGTTTTAAAGCTCGTAAGTGTATTAAAAGCACTAATTAATATGCTGCAATTCTCGTCTAATGCGGTGCACAAGGTAGCGATTCCTCATCCCCCCCTCAATCTCAGAGGTTACGCCTTCGGCTCCCTTGTTCCTCATTGAGCTTTAGTGGAATTTGGTTGATGTGTGCCGAGGGGAGGAGAGGAGGGAGGCACTCATCTTGTTTCAGTGCTTTATGAGGCGGACGTGTATGTCTGTAATTGCGGTTATGGGTGATTAAACTCTCGATGCCCCTCAGGATCCACAGCCAGCTATCAGTCAGCGTCAGGCCGAGCCACGTAGCGGCCATGCTGGTTCATCTGAGTGAACTTGTCAGACGCTGCTTTGTGGCATTCTGTGACATAAACATGCTGGAGATTTAACTTATGATTTTATTATCTAGAAGGGAAATTGTGAATATGTTGGGTAATTGATTTTTTCAACAAAATGTCCAAATAAATTGCCTATAAAACCAGGAGTTTAGTTATTTCAGTTCTGCTAAAACTTGTGATTCCTTCAAAATACTCACTGTATCAGTATGTTTGGTGTTTTTTTTTCTCTAATGTTTTCTATCAATAAAGATTTTATTATAAAAATGTCTCCAATCCATCGTTAGCTTTACGTTTCTGGTTGAAAGTGAGGAAAATATGTCTATTTTAGTCTAAATATGTATTTTATCTGAGTGTGTTGAATGGGGAGATTTAGAATTAGATTATTGTTATTTCATTGTTTTATGTTTATTAGGAGAATGTAATAATACAGTACTCAAGAGTATTTAAAATGGTAAATTCAATGGTTTAGTATAAAGTTTGCTGTCTCACTTGTTCTTTTTAAGTTTTTCAGGCTTAATATTGACAAACAAAACGAGGTCAAGTGTAATGGCAGAAGTCTTGCAGCCAAATGTGACTGTACATTTTATCACAACGTTTCACTACAGGGCCATGGCCTTCACTGAGGGTAGAGAACCAAGGAAGCTCTTTATGCACAAGTAAAATATTAACGGGAAAAAAATGTATTAGAACTTTCAGGAATGTTAAAAAGAAAAGCATCTGAGTTTCTCACAGTTAAAGAAGTGCAGGCAGCAGGTCATCGTGGAGAAACAAGGATAAATAGCTGCTTACTTTAGAGAGTTTATGATCCACCAAGAAGCCACTACTTAAAATCAAGCAGCATGCTACAAGCTTGTTTTCACATCAGGTCTTCAGCACCAGCTGGTGCCTGCTTAGATGTGATAAGACCATTCATCCATTCATTTGTATGAACTTACTCGTTCCTGTTCTGGGCCACAAAGAGTTGCTGCCCATTTTTCTGCTGGTTTATATCTGACAGCTGACCAGTCAGTGAACTAGTACTTTTCCTTACACTCAAAAAATAATAACAGTGATAATAATAATAATAATAATAATAACAGTAATAATAATAATAATAATAATAATAATGATGGATTCGATTTACATACAGCTTTTCTAGGCATTCAAACACGTTGCTGGTGATGGTAAGCTACTTCGTAGCCACAGCCACTCCGGCTGTGACAGAGGCTGCCATTCACGCCATCGGCCCCTCTGACCACCACCAACTTACATGTGGGCAAGTTGGGCAAAGTGTCTTACCCAAGGACAAAACAACAGAATACCACAGTGGGAGCTGGGTTCAGTCCCACAATTCTCTTAAAACTGAAAGACCCGCTCTACCTCCTGAGCTGCTGCTGCCCCTAACTCACACTCTGGTCCATGACAATAAAATATAACTGATGAGCTTCATCCTTGCTCTGATATTATCATATTATCTGATCTATCATAAAACCTAAATACGTCAAATAAAACAAAATGTAAAGTAAAAATAGGCAGGATTTGAATATGTTGTTTACTCGTTTCATCAATACATTTGCAGTGATTTCTAGTAGGAATGAACACCTTGTAAGTCATATTCTGAGAAAACAAAGCTCTGGTGCACTTGTTTCAATAACAACAAGTTCAGACAGTATTTGGACGTCTCACCTTGGATTGGATAACGGCAACGCAACGCTACCACTGACTCGGTTTGCTCTGCGACGTTTAATGTTTTACCTCCACAAATAACACCAGCCTGTAAGACTTTCTGCTATGTGGTGGTGTTGCTAATGCTAACGGTTAGCTTCTAGTAGTTGAGATGTTCTCTGCTGTTTTCTGCGTGTTAAACCAACAACAGCCTTCCCCATTGCAAGTCAAGGTGGGTGAGTCTATGGACGTTAAGTGACATTGTGACGTAGATGTCAGGCTTTTCAGATGCTAATGCAGGAGATAGGTGTCTGAGACAATTTTCATGTTCAGCCAGCATGAAAAAGTCAGATTGACTGATTATAATCAGAAAAAATTATAAAAAATAGTTTTTTCAGAGAACCACACCTTTAAATCCATACACAGAGGTGTGATTTGGAGAAGGATTAAAGGTATAAAAACTGACGAACACTAACATGTTTTGTTGTGTGGCTTGCTTTACATCCCCTCCTTTTCACTGACGCTGACCATTTGATCCAATGGTCCATTTAATTATGTCTCCAGTTGTGGGATTGAGTTTATAAAAGATCTGTTATTTATCTCCAAGGCAACCTATGACCGCTGGACTCTTGTCATCTGCACTGTTTTGCTCTGATAGTCCTAATAAAAGGGACAGTTTCATTTAGGGGAAGGTCTGCTGGAAGCCAGGATGCTCAAGCTTTATTCACCTCCAGCTGGGTCCAGATGAAACACAAGTGTGTTTGTGTGTGTGTGGTAATGAAGAGACGTGTGTGGATGTGAGTTATCTGTCAAAATGGCCTCCTTCTATTAGTTTGCTGACTTGGCAGCGCCCTTGTACGCTGTTGAATTTGGATGTTTTTTCTCTGCTCCCTCCTCCGGGCTGCGCCCTCAGAGGGAACAAGAAAAAAGAAGGACTCGCTCCCTCCTCTCACCCCAAGGAACATTGTTAGTCATGGCAGAGTGATCCTGCATGGGAGGATGCAGGGTCGCGGGGGCAGGAAAAACAACTTTTGTCAAGCAAAGAAAGAAAGAAAAAGTCAAGAAAAACACAGTGAGAATTAGAAAAGTGAGAAGCAACAAAAATAAAAGTGAAGAAAATGCTCCTGTTGCACCACTTCTGGAGCTTATTCCTGGACCTGACTGAGACAGAGTGTCAGGGTCAGTTCAGGCCAGCCTCGCTCCATGGAGGGCTCCGTCTGTGCAGGCTGGGTGTTGATGCCAGTGTGATAGCACACGAGGACCTCTTACCGTGTGAATTTCCTTTTTATATCACCACACTTCTTTTTTCAACAGCTTTATTTACGCTACAAAAGTTATTTGCAAAGCGTAAGTCCTTCCTCATAGTGTTTTATTTCTTAACCAAATGAGTTTCTGTTCTACGTTAGTAGTCCCAGATTATTTATGGCAGTTGGTGTAGAGTTGTAAAAGACCCAAAATGTTACTACTCTTTGTGTTTTTGTGTATTTTAGTCACTTTCTCCTTTCAGTGGGCAGATTTAAAATAATAAATCTATCTGGACCGGGTGGAAAAACCCAAGCTGCACTTCCTTTCTGAAAGTCTTACTGGACAGCATGTGTTTTTTGGAAAGCTGCCAGTGAAAATGCAAGAGAGGGGAAGTCAGCAGACTGAATGTCTTCTGTTCACCGTTGGTCACATTGACTGTGTCAGGCCGGCCTTTGAGGCTTGTGATCCAGGTGGTCTGTTCTTCGTTGCACCCTCTTCCCCCTCCCCCTCGCCATGTCCAACCCATGCCCACAAACATGCCTGGCATCAGTGGCTTCTTCCCAGGGTGGCGGTGTCTTTCCTCCGCCAATCGCAAAGCCCCTCGGCAGTGGTCACATCGGTGCGAGCCAATGAACAACACCTGTTTCTCCCCAGCTGGGCTGCCAGTGCCAATCATAATCACAACTTTATTTGGACTCTGTCTGAAAGCCAAGCCTAACACATAATTGTTGGCATCCAAGACTCACACTGCTAAAAGAAATATGTATTTCATCCTGTACAAAGGTGCCTTACAGGACACAACTTGGCTTGTGTTGCATCACTGCATTGGTGGGAAAAAAGTATTTTGCTGCAAAGCAACCTTTGATAGGACTGAGAGAGCATTGTTCACTGGTGAGACTGTGGAAGAATGAGTCACTTTTCTGCTTTTAAGAGTGTGAATGCTTTCCTGACTGTACGAACAGCTGGAACTGATAAACACAATCGCATGTGTTTGGGTTTACAGCCGTGGCTTGCTCTGTAGGCTTCTGAGGATTCACAACGTTTAGATGGATGGATGGATGTACTTTTTCATCCCAGCCTGGGAATTTTCTCTGATGCAACAACAAACAATACAACAATAGACTTGTAAGGATGCAAAAACAGAAACAGAGCTGTATCATTTTTTATCTGTAAGTATAATTAAAAAATTGCAGATAAAATGATTTAAAATGTGCAGACATTAATCTTGCATTTAATCAAATCATTTTCCCTTTTTATTTAATGCATTTCATAAATCTTAGACCAGATATATTTGAATAAACAGGATCTTTAAACACCAAATAAAGTTCCACATACTTTAACACGAAAAGTCTTTTTGTAGACCTTATTGTGTCTTTTCCATTACATTAAAACCACCTTAAATCCTTGTCACACAATGCATTTCTCTTAGTTTAAGCTTTAAGTTTATTGGAAAAACTTTAATGCACAGATTTGCTAAATAATAACTGTTTTAAAAGGTTTAGTATTTCAAAGTTTAACTTATACATAAAAATCTGGGCTGTGATGGGCACCTTGCCACTCTTGTGCTTTCGTCAAGGAACTCCTTGTAACTTTGACCAAAAGAGCCCGAGGATGACAACAGGAAAAGGTGGTTTTAGGACTCTCCCGTTCATATTCTGGCTACAGGTGCAAATAGTAAAGCCCGATTCACATGGCAGGATCGTTGTGCCGATTTTTGACCCGATCCTCCCATTCTGACAATTTTAAGAATGAACCCGACTATCAGATAATCCTACCATTTGTTGTGTGCTCTGGTGCACTTGGAAGGATTTATGGACTGCTCTAAATGAAACATGTTGGATTGTCTTGGTCTGATTTTCAGAGACAAACACTCCTCCCCGCCGTGTTTGTTTACTTCAGTCACATTTTACGTCACAAGATTTCTCATATAAGTGGGAAATTTCCATCAGTGAAAGTGGTGCATGTGTAGTAATTGCTGAGGTGCTGCTCACAACACACCTGGTAAATCCGTGATGTTTTATCACCACACAGGGATTCGGTAGAAAATTGTTATACAGCTTAAAAATTCTGTTGTGAGAACCGGGCTTCGTTTAAGCATCACTAAAAATAAGGTTGCAGGTCTTCTTCTAAACAAATTTATAATCCACTGATAGGTTGTTGTTGTTGTTAGCGCACTTCCCACTTTGTCTATGATAAATCGATTTCACTCAAAATCCACCAAAGAAAACATTTTTACGTATTTGAGGCAAACTGCTGTAAAAGCAGAAAAGCACATTTACTAACTTCTAAGTCATCTTTGGTAACATAATAAGCTTGTACCCAAAGCACCTTACTGCTTTAGAAATAATATAATATTCATGGATGTTTAACTGGGTAATTTATTTTACTCAGACCAACCATCCAAACAAGCTGCATTAGTCACATAAATGCAACGGTTTCTTAATCACACTGACACAAACCTTTTCTACTCTAACTTGTTGCTGTGCATGTGAGTTTGTGATCTGCAGCTGCTTGTTTAGATTAGCCAAAAACTGTTTACCCATTCTTCTAATAACTTTCAGAAAATGCCCAGAAACGGTGCTTGTATTAGTTTTTATTGAGGCTTACCAAGTTCATGAATTATTTCATGAACTATGACTTAACCCATGTGGCTTGTCTGAGTGCCATCCCCAGAGCAGATTGACTTTTTCAGGTTTCTAAATTTCACCAGTTTATGTGCACTCTAGGAAAAGGATTTAGCCACGGTGTACCTGCATTTTACTTTAGGAAGTCTGCATAAAGATTTCTCTGAACAAACCTTCAAAAGTATCCAAAGGACATGAAGGAGCAAAGGATCAGTCAGTGGTTCTGTTCGACTCCTCCACCTGGAGACGGATCCAACTCGTGTTTGTGTTGGGGCGACGGTGGCACAGGAGTTAAGTACTCATCCCGTAATCAGAAGGTTGCAGGTTTGAGCCCCTTCAGTCTGTCGCTGTCCTTGTGTCCTTGGGCAAGACACTTAACCCACGTTGCCTGCTGGTGGTGGTCAGAGGGACATTTGGCGCCTGTGCTCGGCAGCCTTGCCTTTGTCAGTGTGCCCCAGGGCAGCTGTGGCTACATTGTAGCTCATCCCCACCAGTGTGTGAATGTGTGTCTGAATGAGTGAATGACTGATTGTGTTGTAAAGCGCCTTGGGGGGTTCCAGGACTCTAGAAGGTGCCAAATCAAATACAGGCCATTTACTATTTGTGTGTGCTGTGAGCCACATTCACTGACAGAAGTGTGGGTCTTCATAATGACAGGGAACATAAACCTTTATGAAAATGCAGAGAGAGAGAGAGAGAGAGAGAGAGAGAGAGAGAGAGCATGGAGGGATGCTGTGAGGCTCGAGAGCTGCAGGTATCTGTAGAGCAGAGCGAGATAGCTGGCAGCGCTCACGCCAGCATGTCTTCCTAGAACATGAAAGACTTGCTGCTCCGAACTGGGATTATCCTCCACCTCTGGGGAGCTCCCTCTGATGAGTGGAGAATTCAGAGGGAAAGATGTGGAAAGAAATTGAAGGAAGCAGGAGCAGAAGAGAGTGAGAAAAAAATGAATGTGAGCGCGAGCACTGAGGAGTGATGAACGCTCGTATATTTCCAGACTTTTTTCCACCATGATGCCAATTCCACTTAAAGTCCTGCTGATTCACCTTATGCCTCAGTTGCCCTTCTTTGTGCGTCTTCCACCCTACGTCCTGAAGAATGTTCCACTCTAGAAGAGCAGGAGATTTATTTGGTGCGCCGCAACATTTTCTTGAAAATTCTCCCTGAAAGCATAAAGATTTGATGTCAGATAAGTTAATATCTCCCAAGAAATATCCAGAATCAATCCTAGTATTACTTTGATTATTAAGACATCTACACTCATTAGTTAAGCCGGGCGTACACTGTGCGACTTTTTCACTCGCAGCGTTCAGCTTCAGCTCAAACTGTACGACTTCCTCGCAGGGCAGATCTCACGAGTCGTGTGCTCACACTGCACGACCCAGTTCTCGCATGCGACCTGACTGCTCACACTGTACGTCTGGTAGCAACACGTCGGCCCTAAAAATGTGCTAAAAATAGCAGTTTTTACTCAACACGTCAGACTTTTTTGTCTTGCCTGTTGTCCTTCGGGAGTGCTGCAGGAGGACACACAGGGATTTATGGGGGTTGGATGAGGAAAACGAAATAAAGTAAATCTGTGTTTTGTGATCAGTTTAATTTGATATGAACACGACAAACACGCTTTCTTGACAATCTTTGTGAGTAAAAAAACGTGTAGAAACAAAAACGAACAGCGTGTGTAATTAGGGAAATAGCGAGCGACCGGCCGGCATTGATGCAGGATTGCGCGCGCATGCGCCGTGAGAGGTTCTGATACTTTTTGGATCGTAGCTGCTCGCAGCTGCTCGCAGCGCCGCTTCAACAGTGCGATACCCTCACGAGGGACGAGCAAAATATTAAACACACCAGAAGTCCCTGCGACCTCACGACTGCTGATCGGCGGCTGGTCACGTGGTGTTAATCGCCTCTCGTAACCCCCTGTACACTACACGACCGCTCGGCGCAAAACTCGCCCCGATGTCGTGGCTTCTCGCACGACTGGAAAATCGGCTCAAAAAAGTGAAAAAGTCGCACAGTGTACGCCCGGCTTTAGGTACAGCATTGGATTGGACCTTTATTACCTTCAGATCTGCTTTAATTGTCATGTCATAGATCCAACAAGATGTTTTCTCTGAGGCTGTAGTCCATATTGATATGATAGAATTACACAGTTACATTCATGGTGTGAAGCTCTTGTTTCCCCACATTCTAAAGGTTCTGGACGGTATTTAGATCTGGTGGCTCAGGCGGTTGGAGTCTAGTGTAGAGTTGAGTGTAGTGGAGCCCATTGTTATGTTCAATAAAGCAGTTATATGTGATCTGAGCTTTGTGACATGGCTCTTCATCCTGCTGGAAGTAGTCATCAGAAGACGGGCATGGACATATTCAGCAACAATACTCAGGTAGGCAGTGGTGTTAAGCCAGGTGGTACTAAGGGGGTCTGTCTGCTTCAAAGTTGGTGTGTTGGTTGGGGCTCAGAGATGGTATTCTGTAGACCTTTGTTGGAGCCGGTGGGTCTTGAGCTTTGAGCACAGTTGATTTATTTCAACATCAACCAGTCTGCCCATTCTTTGATATCAACAAGACATTTTCGCCCACATAACTGCTTCATCTCCTTTCTTTTTCAGCTTCAGGGGTCACTACAACAAGGCATCTGTCTCCATGTAGTCCTATCCTCTGCATCCTCCATCCTCACACCAACTAACTTCATATCCTCTTTCACCGTATCCATAATTCTCCTTGTTGGTCCTCCTCTAAGTTTCCTGCCATCCTCAGCATCCTTCTACCTATGTAATCGTTGTCTGTCCTCTGGACAAGTCCAAACCATGTCAGTCTGTCCTCTCCGACTTTATCTCCAAAAGTAGAGGCCGACCAATATGTTTTTTTAAGGCTGATGGGGTACCAATTTTCTTTTAGAATTTTGTGCCAAAGGTCGATATCTAAAGCTGATTATTAAGGCCAAGATATATATATATATATATATATATCACTTGTAAGTCGCTTTGGACAAAAGCATCTGCTAAATACATATATATATATATATATATATATATATATATATATATATATATATGTTTTAGCAGCACATTGATTATGAAAGACAACTGAACACTCACTGTGTGCAAATAAATGAAATAAGTCAATAAATATCTTAACATTTATTGAACTTCAAATACAAAACTAACTCAAAACATTAAAGAAAATTGTGTGTTGGGGTCTTTCGGGTCCTTTCTTCAATCTAGTAGTGGTGACAGTTGGCCACACGAGTGCCTGATTTATTTTTTATCAGCTTTTAAAAACCTTTTGGCAGATGACCGATATAGAAACAATAGAATATATCAGCCGGCCGGTATGTTGGTCGACCTCTATGCAAAACAGTCCAGGTCGGATGTTTTGAAGATAATGCCAGAGAGTTTTTCCACAAAACTGATGCTCACTGGATTTTTTAAACCATTTTCTGTAAATGCTAGAGATGGTTGTGTGTCAAAATCCTTGTAGATGAGCTGGAATACTCATTTGGTATGAACAACCATGCTATATTCAAAATCAATCACATCCCTTTCCGCTTTCTGATGCTCAGGTGCGACTTCAGTTCTGCCATGAGATTGGCTGATTAAATGTTTGCGTTAGCAAGTGATCGAACAGGTGCACCTAAAGTGGCCGTTGAGTGTATATGAGGTATAGATCATGAATTAAACCTACATAAGAACCAGTTCAGATCAAAACACAACTGACTTTGTGTCTGTGAGTATGTGTACTGGTCATAAAAGCAGAATCCAGTGGAGAGAGACAGAAGAAGGATGTAGGCATGAGGGTGGCAAGGTCAAGCTTCATTGGCTAATGCAACTTTATGTTCCTGATTTTGTTTATTTATCTTGGATTCGTCATGCCTCTGATCCTTCACCACTGCCTGGGAGGTTTTTTCAATCATTATTATTTTTGTGCAATTTGGAGCACCAACCCAAAGTACACACACACTTCATGCAACCCCTGTTCTTACTGAAAGCCCGTGCATTTCCACCCGGCTTCTCAAGGCCTCTTCCTGCAGCACGTACACACATACTTTCTCATCGCCGCCACCCCCTGCCTCATCTCATCTCCACCAAAAGAGTCTGAGCTTTCTTTTCCCTGCAGTTCCTTCTTCCACTCATTGATGAATGCCTCCATCTTTCTTTTTACTGTCTACATCTATTGATCAATCTGTCTTTACCTGCCTTCCCCTTCATTCGAGGCTGTTCCCCAGAGGGAGAAAGAGATGGGGCGGTCCGCTCAGGGCCAGGAGCCAGAACATTCTCCATTTGGATTTTATTAAAAACACATCAGCACCTTATAGACTAATAATCATAAAGAAAGAAAGAAAATTATAAAAAAGGGGGGTGGGAGAAAAACTTGACAGACTTGTTAGATACTTAATAAAGAAACTTTTCTTGAAAAGACTTTGCTTAAATCTCATTTTAAACATTTAGACAAAATTCACACAAACTGACTGGAACTGGACAATCCCAAATCACACATAAGTTTGTGCAAGAAGGCAGTAAATTTGTATATGGGCTTAAAAAATCCTGATCCTTTGTCTGACAAAGGCCGCTTTGGATCCAATCCAGATGTTTCACAGGATCAAACACACACATTAGACACTCCTTTGATATTTATCAGAGCCTCTTTGACACTAATACGAGTGGTCAGTCAACCACAGCCTCCCAACCAAGTTTACAAGTGATAAATTCCTCAGCTCGATGTCACCAGTGGGCAGGGGGTGGGGGGTTTGTATCCATTTTAGGACTCAACCTAATTAATCTTCACAGATGTATGATAGTAAAACTACTGTTCCACTTTTCCACATTAGTTCTGCTTCTATTTCCTGTGTAGAGCTTTTGTTATAATCTGTCACACAGCCTGCATTTCTTTACCGTGCAGAACTTTGAAGCTTGCATCAAATATTGAATGCATCACCGTGCCCAGTTGAGTTTAGTCCAAACAATGTTATCTAGCAGTTTGATGGTAGTTTTGATTCCTTACTTCAGCCTTTGTTGAAAACCACAGCGTTGTGTTTTTCAGTCAGGTTATTATCTGTAGATGTTTAAGGCCTGGCTTTGTGCCTTCAAGTGTGTTGTGGCAGGGAACAGGGCAGATAAGGGCCCGTGTTATGATTCCCATCTCTGGGCTCAACCAAATAGGACGTTTGATGAGCCGGTTCTTCCTCCACAAGGTTTGCTGGTTTGGAGTTGCAGTGATAGACGTAACCACTCCGAGGGCTTGCACTCTTTATTCTAGTGTCACATGGCAACGAAAAGCATTCATATGCCAACAAACATATTCGAAGTCTTATTCGAGTTTACTACCTTTAATCAAACTGTTACTTGCTCAAGTTATTGCAGTTTTCTCCAGAGAAGTAAGCCATGTTCGAATGAATCAGAAGAGAATGAGTAGCAGCGTAATCAACCACTCCTTTCAATCTCTATTGAGGAAAGGCAAACATTTGTCTCGCTTCCTCTGGGATGGGAGTGAGTTGCTGCCTCAAGTGAAGGACTTCAAATATCTCTGTTTTCTCCATGAGTGATGGAAGGATGGAGCAAGAGATGGATTGATGGACCAGGGCCGTTGATCATCTGCAGCAATACGGGTGCCGCTCTGGTCTGTTTTGGAGAAGAAGGAGCTGAGTAAAGCTCTTCCAGCCTCCTTACCTGTGGTTTTGAGGTGTGGATCATGGCCAAAAATAAGCCTGGCTGATTTCCTCCACATAATTCAGCCTGGAGGATAATGTGAGGATGAGCTGCTGCTTCTTTGTATATAAAGGGGTCGTTCGTTGGGCATCTGATTAGGATGCGTTCTGGTCATCTCCCTTTGGAGGTTTTCCAAGCACATCTTACTGGGAGGACACACTAGGGAAATCCCTTTGAAGGGATTGTACATCCTCTCTGGCCCGGGACCGCCTTGGGATTCCTCCGGAAGGAGCTGGGATGTGTTTCAGGGGAGACGGATGTGTGGGATTCCCTACCCCACTTTAATTCAGAAAAGCATTGAGAATCCTGCTAAATAAATAAAAAGAATTATAATTAATTAGAAAACCATTTAAAACTTATATTTCCAAAGTTCATTATTTTTATATCAAGAAATGCACACTGTATTATAGATTACCTTTGATTTTCCATCCTTAAGGACAAGGGGTTGTTTTTTAATGTGATTTGAAGAAATCAGGCAGGTCAGTCCCAGATTTCCTGAAAAGACCACTTTTACATCGACTGCAGATGTGGAACGTTTTTGTCTAAGCTTTTGAGCATTACAATTAGTGTGCACTTACCAGTGAAGCATTTTCAGCAGCAGTTGCTCAGCCACATCTCATGCTGCTTGGCCAAAACGACAGCTCTGAGGACCCGGGATGGAGACGGCGTATTCCCCCTGAGCTGAGGAGAACAATTAGGCCGTATCACCAGATCAGAGTGTTGGCAGTCGAGCTCACAGTTAGCAATAGCGCCTGTAATCTGTAGTTTAGCTGGCACCGAGCTGCGGCTTCTTGGCCTGTTCAGACACTCAAGAGTCACAGAGGGCACAGACACGCCTCAGGAGCCGACGCTTTCATCCACATGCTATCACAGAAATGACACGGGGGAAAAAAATAAAGCCCACAAGAGACAGAAAAATGTGAAAAGAGTGGGAGGGGAAGAATTAAGTATTTAATGAGGGCAGTTGTTTCAGCAGGCAAAAAGAATCAGGTTATATCAACACACAAGTGATGGCCGTAAGTGGCCACCTACTGGGAAGTTATGGGTGGCCTGTGTTGCCACTTTTCCTTGTTTTATCCTAAAAAAAGTTTCTGTGTGTGATGCTGCTACATTCTTGCTGTTTTGTACTCGTTGCTTTCGTGGATTGAGGCCTCGATACAACGTGGTGATGAGGGTTAGAGCTGTCGGAGCAACGCTCCTGATCAGATCTTGTCATGACAAGTATTCCAACCAAATCCGTCATGATTACTTGGCTTTGTACATTTTCCTAAATCCTCACTTACTGCGGAGAGGATTAAAAGTAACGACTGAGGGTGAAAGACATGTAAGCACAGCATTGTTTTCCTCTGTTTGTCTTTGATTTCTCCTGGAGTTTGAGAAGCAGAGAGACATTTAGGAACAAAGCATTCTCTCATCAAGCCTTCTGTGAATTCATGGGTGTTTTTTTTAATAAATCACCAGGATTCTGATCGTTATCTCCAATCTGCAGCTCATCGTTTCTCTAAGGCGCTTTTGTGTATTGTTTAGCAGTAAAACGTGCCCTCCTGTAGCTTGTTTTTGCATTTTATCTTTTAATTTTAACAATTTAAACAAAACGCATTTACTAAGTATTTCTATGCTGTACTATTAATTAAAATATATTTCTAGTAATTTAAATATATAATTTATGTGATTATTTATCGATGTTCTTGTGTCCCTTTCTTTCTGAATCATCAAAAGCTCATAATGGAGCTTCGAAAGTGCTTCTGACAGACTAAAATTATAATTATTGTTTCCACCAAAACTCAGACTCATGTTAAATTATTGTTTGTCAGTGGGTTTGTTCAAATGTAAAAGTAATTGTAGCTTTGACAAGTAATCAGTGATTTAAAATGTCCGAGCAACGTAGGTGAGAGTGAGACTTGTCCCAAAATAAGAATTTTTGTCTTATTATTCAGTTCCATTGTTTTATCGAGCACAGCTATAACGGGATGTATGGCAGAACCATATTTGTTAGCTCAAATATGACACACACACTCACTCACACACACACACACACACACACACACACACACATTCTCATCTTGTATTCGTTGGGAGGGCTGTCTGTGACTTCCATTCAGTTTAGTGGCTGGATTGTGCCTAACCCTAACCAGTCTACTCCTAACCCTAACCTTCACCAAACCCTGTCACACAATACCTCTAAAACTAACAAGAAGAGCTCTGTAGCATTGTATCAAACTTTGCTAATGATGTCCTGAGTTTGCAGGTAAAAAGCTTGTCTTTGGTCAAGACAAGCACACACACACACACACACACACTCATCAACATCAATATTAAACATAGAGGTGGAGCATAAACAAGCATGAGCCATGTGGTTTTGATGGACATTGATCTTGTGCACCATCACCAGTTTTTTTTCACATAAAAGTAGCACAATTCCTGGATGGAGGACATCGGCGATCCTCTGACGTGTCTGTGGGCTTCTGTAGTCTGTTTCTGCCTGAGTTGATCGTCCTGATAGGCTGAAATAGAACATGCTCTCCTGTGACTGGGTGAAAGTTTCAGTTGCAGGTTAAACTGCTTCTACAGCATGAACCGTCCCTGCATGACCTTTTTATGTAGCAGCACTAGCTCAGCAGGGAGAGCAGGTTGTCCAGTAATCGGAAGGTTGCAGGTTTGATCCGGACTCCCGCCAGAGAATGTTGTCAACCTTGGGCAAGACACTTAACCTGCCTTGTCTGCTGGTGGTGGTTGGAGGGGCCGGTGGCATCAGTGTTCTGCAGCCTCACTTCCGTCAGTGCGCCCCAAGGTAGCTGTGGCTACAATGTAGCTCATTATCACCAGCATGTAAATGTGTGATGAATGATTGTATTGTGAAGTGCCTTGGGGGGGTTGTAGAACCCTAAGAAGGCCCTATACAAATACAGACCATTTACTGCATATGTAAGCTGATCATTTCAGGTCCTAAGTGCTGGTGTTACCTAGAAACCTGCGTGGGTTTGGAGGCGGCAATAACGCATGAAGAAAAGCACTAAAAAGGCTCTCAACATATGTTTTAGTAAACATTTTAACAGTAAGCAAGAAACCTTTGCATTGCTGAAAAACCTTTGGTGTATTGTGCAGCCTAATCTGCAAAGTGTGGAAGCATAACTTCCAAAACAGCTAGACAGAAAACTTGTTGGTACAGCTTGCAGCCACTGATGCTACTGGTGTTAGCTTCAAATAAACTCATGTGGACTATTCATTACTGCTGTCATGGGTGCAGAATATTATGCTTTTCTTACCGTGACTCACCAGTTTGGCAGCTCACTTCTTTTCACGCCAGATTCAGGAGGCAGAGGCACTTTTGGGAACTCAGCTGCTTGTCCTCCTGCTGAATTGGAGTGGCGATCTGATTGGCTGAAGGTCTGCAATAATGTGCTGCTACTGCATTCTACTGCATAATCCTTCAGCTCTTCCTTCAAAAAACTAATTTTATATTCATGCCTTTGTTACTGAGCCTCATATGTAGCTAGATTTGGACATGTTTGTCCACTTAACACACACACACACACACACACACACACACACACACACACACACACACACACACACACACACACACACACACACACACACACACACACAAGCACACACACTCAGTCTTATCCACAGAGTAAACACTTCAGACTCAGATATTTACTCTGTTTCACTAGCTGAATGGTCCAGATTAGTCTGTTTATATTGTGGAAGACTATATTTTGAATAATGAGAGCTCATTCATATGCACGCGCACACACACACACACACATGTGCACACACAAGTACATGTGCACAACATGTTGACATTGCAGAGAATCTGATGCAGTAAACAAAAAGGGGGATGAATAATTGGCTGATTTCTGAAAATGCACAGGAGCACTCGGAGACTGAGCTTGGAAGATTGAAATATCAGCCTGTCGTCATGGTGATACAGACATCGGAGGTAAAAATGAAGCTGTTATCCAGACTGCTGTGTTATTTTGGGCTTTGGGTTTCTTATACAGCACACTGAATCTCTTGGGTTTCTTAGCAGAATATTCCCCTTCCTCCTCTTTTTACCTCCTCTGAACACATCCGGAGAAATGCTAATGACTAGCGATCCTGGCTGCGCCTTGCCGCTCTGCGTGCTTCTAAAAGTGACTCACCTGCTTTGTCTAAAATGTCCCTGTGAAAAATGATAATGATAGTAATATAGAGAAAAAAGTGTTCTCCGTCAGGTTTTCTCTTCTCAGAGCAGCAGTTTGATACTGTACTGCACTCAGATAGCAGCTTTATTTAGTCAATTCATGACATTTTTATTGGTTTTCTACCTGGCTTTTGTCCCACAGTCATCATCTAGCCAATCACCCGCCTGCAAAGTGGTATAGAAAACACATTGTTTGTGCTAAGACCAACCTAAAACCCATCTGGATATTTGTGTTGTTTTAGTGTAAATCTCACAAAGTCCCTGAGGAATGGAGGATTGGACAGAAGATATATGGGTATTAACTTAAATCTCTGTGCATCCTTTCGTCAGCTCAATCACACAAAACACTATGATTTCTGCCGTTCGGTCATGATTGAAGAGATTCGGTTTTAGAATGGCTGCTGGACAGAAAGTGTGTGATTTGCTGAGATTTATGAGCTCAGTTTCATTGTTTTTTTTACTCCATCCCACTTGCGCTCCACCAAATCTCCAGTGTTCCCCGAGTAGATGAATAATAGAGGAGGAGCGTTAGCTGCAGAACGAGAGAAACGAGCATCTGTCTGTCTGCGTATCAGCTCATGGCTATGATTGTGTTGTTTTTAAAAGGGAAGACAAAAATAAAACCTTGTAGCCACAACTTTGTTTGAAGTGAAGCAAGAAAAGACATGAAACTACCAATGTCACAAAAAAACAGGCTAATGTCAGATTTCAAAAACCTGTGTTTGTCTCTAATCTGCCCATAGGACGGTTCTGACTGTCATGGCGGGAATTGTGATGCATTTATAATGTGTTGTCCCTCGCTGGTGGCAAAGACAACCCCAGCTTATGGGGCTGAAATGCCAGCTGAGTACTTTGCGGTGTTCGACTCTCTCTTTTGTTGCATGGGTTCCCTCGTGTGTTTATGTTGAAAGCCTTCATCATAAGCTCCACGTGTGTGTCAGCTGTTGGAACAGAGAATTTCCCTCCTCCAAATGATGTTTGAGTGCTAACAACTTCAACTGTTCCAGTATTTTTGGGGAATTTGGGGGAAATTTTTTTTTACTTGCAAATATGTTTGCAATGGTTTTCAGCATGCTGGGGAAAAACACATTGTTACAAGTTCTAGTGACTTGAAACAAGCAAAGATATGAAAATGTGTTTTTATGTCATGACTCCCATCCTTCACCCTCCTCTGCCTCCTCATTTCACCTTCATTCAGCTCACCTGGTCCGTTCACCAAGCTCCTGACAAGCCCTGTTTCCCTGGCAACCACAATCAACTCCATTCTTCTCACCTGTTCCTGTCATCAGTTTCATCCACTTCACCTGCTCCTGACTCCTCAGCTCATCTCACACACCTGCTTCCCCTGCTATTAAAGAACCATCCTGCTATCCAGTCGCTGCCAGATTATTGAACACATTTGCCAGTAAATTCTCCAGCCATCCACCCTGCCTGATCTCTGCCTCCGGACCTTGTCTTTTCTCCTGACCCCTGCCTTGAACTCTGCCTGCCATCACGACCCTCGCCTGTCTTCTACCACGTCTCCAGCCTGCTTCCTGTACCTGCTTGTGCCGATCTGGTTTTGACTCATGCCTGCCCTCCAACTCTGTCTCCTGCCTCGCCCATCTGGTAACTCCACCAAAAATAAAAGACTTTTTTTATATATACTTTAACTGTGTTTGGCGTTATTACGGGTCTTCTGAGTTCAGCTTGTGACATTTTATTTAGCTTTTAGAGAAGGACGGAGCATTTGTGTGCAAAAATCCAAATATTTGAGTAAGTCAGCTTGTTGTTGCAAGTCATAGAAGTTTCTAGTTTGGTGTACATCTACATATTCTATGGATGGTTAGATAAAATAATGGATGGATACATTTTTAGCTTAAATTATACAAATATGGATAGATCAAATGGGAAAATGAATGGATTGATGGTTAAACAACATGATTGACTATTAGATCTCTGCTGATAGAAGTGCTGCTGCTTCACTACAGTTTTTATTAGACTATTTAATGTTTTGTGTTCACTATTCTTTTGGTGAGTATTCTTATGCTTTTTTATTTTAAATGGTTATTTGATTTTTTTATTAGATTATTGAAACATTTACAGAAAAACATACTACTAACATACTACTAACAATTAAAACAGATATAGCTATCAAGTCTGCAGAAAAAATAATAGAAAAAATATCTTTTATATTCAGTTAAAAAGGAGTGGGAAGAAGCTGATGCTTTTTAAAGCCTACCCCAAGTGACTCTACAAAAACACATGTAAATATTTCTATAATTAAATCGCTCTCCATGTCAAAATTACTCAATCCACTCCCCAAGTCTCATTAGATGAACAATAACTCTAACTCACCCATTAACCCTCTCAGGCTCAACATAAGTTTTGATAAAAGGACGAACTACTAAGTCCTTCAGGGGCACTTCTGAGTTAAAAAATGCTCATGAAATACGTATGTGGAGTAACCAGGTAGGCAGGTTTTAATGTTGCAAATCTGCAACGCCGGCTTCCAGAGGGTTGAAATACCACCATGCAGACCACTCAGAGCTGTGTCACATCCTTTGCAATTGGGCATTTTTATATATTATAAATTGATTTAAATTCACACGTTTCTAATTCATCTCATCCAAACTGTTCCATAAATTTACTCCACAGGCCGCCAAACATATTTGTCTCATTGTGTGTGCTTTGTGTTTTCTAAAATTTAGCTCTCCCCTTATAACTTGTAACCCCAAATCCTTTCTTTTAATGTTTTCTGATAATCGATTATTTCTTGATCTGTACATTATTTGTCCAGTTTTAAGTTTTACAATATCTATAAATTTAACAGTATTAGACTCCCAACAAAATGAGTTTGTGTGGTCCAGACATCCCACTTCATGAGTGATTTGTATGCTTTGTATTGTAATGCACAAAGTGACTGTAAACTGCATTTGTGTGTACCAGTAATTTGCTGAATCTCCACACATTAACTCAAATATGATGCAATAATTGAATAGTAGAGGATTTTTCATGATTCCCAGTTTAGCCAATGCCTCTGAAGCAAATGGTAACTGAAGTAAGCTTAAACTTAATTGAGAAGGGTCAGTCTAATTGGTTTTGATGTGATTACAAGATCGGTTGAAAAACAGTTTTAGAAATTTAAAACAAGTTCCTTAAAAGTGGAACACTGATAAACCGTTTTAATTATTATTTCTGATAACCATCTGTCACTCAGAGTTTTTCATGCAGGCGGAACATGAAAATAGTCTCCTACACCTATCTCCTGCATTAGCTTCTGATAGAAAACAGATGGTGAAACTAGGATTTGAAAAACCTGACAGATCTACATCTCTACATGGCAACGAATGAGTTAAGTGACAATGTGATGTCATGAGGGAACCGATGCAACAAAAGAGAGTCGAACACTGCAAAGTGCTAAGCTGGCATTTCCTATCCGACCCATAAGCTGGGGTTGTCTTCAGCGAGGGGCAACACGTTATAAATGTATCACAACTCCTGCCATGACAGTCAGAACCATCTCTAAAGTCGTCATGTTAAATCCAACTGTTCACTTTTTTTACTGTGTGGGCGTTGGAACAAGCCCCCGCACCTGAGAACAAACATCCCAGCTCCAAAGCTGATCTTCATCCGCGTAAGTCAAACGTCACATGATCAGGAAGCGGAAAATCCATTTGTTAGGATTGTTTTGAGCCGCTGTTGTAAAAAAAAAAAAAAAAAAAAAAGTGAGGCGCGAACCGGAAAAGCTTCTGTCGATCACAATTCGACAACGGATTATGAAAGAACAAATAACGCTCGAAATGCGATTCTTCCTGATGTAAGAGGTGAGTCTCCTCTTTGTTTTGGTAGTTTTGGTACTGACATCATCATAGAGCACAACGTTCTGTGACTCTTAAAAAAAGAGTAAAAATGTTGAAAAACACTGGCAGTGAAGGGCTTTTCTGATCAGGAAACGGCTGGCAGGGAATGAGTTAACATTCATGGACTCACCCATCTTCACTAACAAGGAAGGCTGTTGTCGGTTTAGTGTCCAGGAAACAACAGAGAACATCTTGGGTAGTACAAGCTGACTGTTAGCATTAGCAACTCCACCACAGAGCAGAAGCTCCTCCAGGCTGTTACTTGTAGAGGTAAAACATCAACGTTGCAAGTCAGCGGTAGAGTTGCGTTGCTGTTATCCAATCCGGGGCGAGATGCCCAAAGATCAGGAACTAAGATTCCAGAACTTGCCGTCAGCTTGGATGTAGCTCACTTATAGTTCCTAGAAATGGTGTGCCAGTGTATCCACCCCCCCCCCACCCCCCCCCCAAGAAAAACTCACAAGGCATTCATTCCTACAGTTAAAGAGACTATTGCAAATGTACTGATTAAATGAGTAAACCACACCTTTAACATCTGCTGTGATGGAGGAGATTATTGCTATTTGATAAAGCTGCATCCCTTTGTATTTCGGGACATTCTAGTCAGAAATATGCCAATACAGCAATTAATCCACATGCAGACTTTGTTTAAAGAAAAGAAACAGAAAAACCTGTCAAATGTTTCTGTGTGTTTCAGATTACCTCCTTTTCCTGAAAATGTATTCAGGCTGCTCAAAAAAAATGAAGAAAAACATGTCCTTTCTTTGCCCTTCCTCCTGCTGACTATTCACAGCAACTTTGCATCCTTCACACCACATTTTATTTTATTTCTTGTGGTGAACAACGGTAGCCTAGAAATTTAGACCCAACTGTAGCAATAGCAAAAATATTTTGCTCTGCAGGTCTTAATTTACATGTAGATATATAAATATATAGGTACAGATACATAAGTGTACATCAGGACCAGGCTAATGGCACAATCTGTAATGAAGTACAAAAATCTGTCACTCGCCTGTGTGAGTTTACGCTACATTTAAAGTAAACTTTTACTTATTTACTAGATTTAACCTGCACAGACTGGTTGCTCACTGCTAATCGTGCTGACTTGCAAGTAATCGTGTCTGTCCTCTACAAAATTAAATCACGTCAGGCATTCCTTATTCTAAACAAACCAAAACATCTCGTGTAAATGTCATTTTTCTTCCCTTCCTGAGAATCATTATTTATCACATTTCCTCAATCTGAAGAATGCAAACAAGTCAGTTCATTACGTAGTTATGTTCTGGTCACTTATCACTTCTCATCTGCACTGTCTACTTGGCAAATTCCAAATGCAAACGCTGGTGAGTTCTGGAGGATACGTCTTCAGTTTTCCTCCCTGTAATCACACCCAAAACTAACGGCTTAGAAAGGCAACAGGGGGAGAAGCTTTGTTTAGAGGCAGGAGATGCTGAAATGAAGTGGAGGGGCAATAAGTGGAGAACTCTCCTCACACTTGCTGGCAAGATGGACCCTAATTTGCCTATTTGTCTCTGTCTCTGTGCGTTTATGTGCACAGTGATCAAGAGCAATTGGCAGGCGGTGACTGCAGGCGACAAAGACATTTCAGCTCGTATTTGAACCAAGTCAGCTTTTTCCCCTGCTCCCGTTTGCTCTGCTCTGCACTCTGATTTGTTTCACACAAACACTTGTCTAATCTTGCTTGTTTGTTTCATGCTTTTTCAGCAGACCAATGCCCGGTTCCTTATGAACACACCGAAACAGGATGGAGAATGGTTGGAAGAAAACATGGAACATTCTATCTCTTTTTAACTCTCCTATTAACTTTATTTCCTCTTTTTTATTTATTTTTTATTTTTATTTTGCCCCTCCTCATCGAGTCTTATCTAATTTTCTCCTCTCCTTCCCACTCTGTAGAGGATTAGGACAGAATCCTTGATATCCAGCTGTAATCCGACACTGGAAATCCAGCTCCAACAAGAATAAGCACACACACACACACACACACAGAAACCAAAGTTCTGCTCTGGCTGTTCCACTTTGCTAAGAATCAGCAGAAGAAAAGCAAAGACATGAAGGATAAATGAATGAAGCAGAGACGTAAGCAGGCTGGTCTACGTCCCAGCTTGTCCCTGTCATCCTCCTCCAGGTGGGGCCTTCCTGTCAGCTAAACATCCCCCCTTGCCCCCCCTGCTGAGACCTACAATGGCAGATTGGCAACCCTAATACCACAGCTTGCTTTATCTGCCTGAATTAAAACCCAACTGTGGGAATTGCCAGCTCAGGGAGTGTTTTATTTTCTGTTTACTTTATCTTTCTTTCGGGGAATCGTGTGTGTGGGCGCGTTTTGGAGGTTGTGTGTGTGTGTGGTGGTGGTGGGGGTAAATCAGATGGATAAAAGCTTGTAGAGTATCAGTCTGGATATTAAACACTGAACTAATTCATCTACATCTACGGGCATAGCTGTTGTTAGCCCTTTATTAAGAGCAATGTTTTTCCAAAAACTTGTGTGCGTGCGTGCGTGTGAGTGTGTGTGCTTGCATGCAAGGAGTGCTCATTTGCACAGAGTGAGGGAGTGTGCAAAAAGCAAGATGAAGATAAATTTCTTTAATTTGTTGAGAATTAATCAGGATTTAAAGAAAATGTGTGCAGAAATGGAACTAAATGTTTGCACAGACAGCTGTAAGAACAATGGCTGTTTATAAACGGAAGGGAGGATGATAGAAAAAGCCACACTTTAATATAGCTGGTGTTCGTGCTGCCAGAATAGGATTAAACTTCTAGCATTCTTCAGAGGAATGCATCTCACCTGCTGCTCATACTGAGAACTCTACGATTCGAAAGGACTACAAGGCACTCTGTTTTAAAATGATTAAAAAATACTTTATTTTCATGTCATGTAGACCAATGAACATTTCAAGTATTTCAGCTTACAAGCCGAACCCTTCAAACAGACTGAATCTACTAAAACATGTAACTACCTCAAATTCTGTTAAACTAGATGAGTTATAGCAGAAGTGTGCGACCTTTTCAAGATGAGGGCCAAAATTGTCAACATAACGGTCCTCAGGCGGATGAACCGGTGCAAAACTACACGTCATTCCATCACGCTAACCTCTTGACTACCAAGACTGTTACATAGCAATAGTGGCCTAACACACATATCCTGAGCTGGCCATTACATGCATCTTTGTGGACAGGGCGCATGGTTTTTACGGCAGTGTTTTGTCCCCAATGCAGACGTAATTTGTCAGAATATCCACAGAATATTGATGTTTCAGAACCGTGACCAGACCAGATTTTAGAAGTGAATTTAATCAGAAAACTCAGGCCAGATGCTTCCAAGACACATCCAGTGTTACTATGAGATCTTGTTCTGTCAGAATGGAGATGGTAACAACTGCTGCCACATAGCAGTTTGAATTGCACCACACAAAAGAAATACAGTAAATGTTTCCATGTAAAAGCTCAACAAGAAAGTCTGCTGCTTTTAAATATAATTTCTGGATCATAACACAAAATATTGTGATGATATTTCGGTGTATCTATATTTTCAGACTTTCCTATAATGCTGATTAAAGTCATCCGAGGTGGATACACTCCAAAACCTAATCGGTCGTCAAGTAGAAAAACAAATCATTGCTTCTTTACATACTGAAAAGTATGTAAAAGTCTGAAAAGTGACTGAATGTTATGCAGACACTGAATAAGATCATCATGAGCAAAATCATATGATAAGTAAAAATGAAGAAGGAGGAAGCCTGACTTTGGCCTTAGATGTAGAATTAAGAGGTAGAATCATGAGCTTTGGCCTTCGATATAGAAGTAAAGAGGTAGAATCATGAATGAAGGGAAGAAGAGAGTGAGGAGCAGTGCTGAAAGAAGACGGGGTGGGGACTGTACACATACGAACCCTGTTGCCAAAGCTTTGGTATATTAGTATGTCTCTGCTTGTGTTCCTGCCTCTCTAGTATCTTCCGTGTTGACAGCTGATGGCAAGATAGTGCGCTAAATCAAGGCGAAGAGGAGGACTTGAGTCTAGGAGGAAGAAGGCAGACAGACATGCATGTCCTTAGCCTTATCACTTGCTCAGACTGCCATCTCGCTGCAGGGTTCTCCTCAGCTGTGGTGCAAGGTCATGTTTTTCCATCTCCTGGGTCTGCCACCCCACTCATCAACCACATGCATTATACAGTAGGTACATTCTCCACGCTGACCTCCTGCGTTCACCAGAGAAGCACTTTTGAAGCTTTGGGGACCGAGTCAGAGAGAGCAGCTGAGCGGCTGCGTCGACATCGCCAGAATCCCACTTGGCTGGCGCTTTAGCTGTTTTTCCACTATGGACTAAACCCAGTTCAGCTATTTTGGGTGTTTTTGCTGAATTGTCCATTTTCTTGGATGGAGCTCAGACTTGACACCTGCTTTCACACTTCACCAGATGTGCTAGACTTTTGGTGCCAACAGCTGTGGTCTGGAAAAACTCTAATTAGCTCCAGTGTGAAAAGCTTTTTTTTAAGTCTTAAGTAAAATTATGAAACCAGAGGCCTTCAAGTCTGGCTTCTCTCATTTTGAATAACTTTATAAACACAACTCTAAAATCAGAATTTTTCCAACAGATCCATCTGGACATGTGACCTCCTCACCTTTGGGCTCGCCTACATCCCATCGAGGAATGCACCCACCTCTGCTGAGTCCAAGCTCCATGGGTCCCTCTGGTTCTCTCCACTCTCCCATCAGCACCCTGAGTTCCCCGATGAACGGCCTGGCCTCACCCTTCTCTGTTATTAGCTCACCCATGGGACCCCACTCTATGAACTCACCCGGTATGGGCTACGGCCCCAGCGTGAGCCCCCAGGTGAGGCCAGTACCGCACATGCACGTGAGTTCACCAGCATTTTAAAACTAAACACTGTAAAATCAATTTATCATATTTCTTTCCACAGCTTTTACACTTGCACAAATGCAAATATTCATGACTTATCATATAAACTACAAACAAACACCAGATGTTGATATTAAAACATTTTTACAAGGGGCTTCGAACACCAGATTTAGCGGCAGCAAAAACAAAGCCTTGCTTCCAGTCCTGTGTTTATTCTCTGTTTCTTATTGTGTTTTATTAAATTATGCAGATCGGTGCCACACTGGCTTTGGACATTTTTTTTTCCTCTAAGCAGTCACAAAGTTTTAGTTGAGCCAGGTGGTGTCTGTAACCCAACCCCCGGCCCATAGCAGGAACAGTTCTTGGCTTTGGGCGTCAAGAGTGCAACACCAGTTTTACTGGCCTGGATCTGCTGCTTTGGCTGGTGAAACCAAAAGAAAGAGCACTGGTTCCGGACCTTTGGTGGAAATATAAACAAACGGACAAAGCATGCTTGTTCATTTTAGGCAAATCCTGTTATAGTCTTTAAGAAAAAAGTTGAAGTTGGTGCTCTCAGATGGAGATAACATTACAAAAATCTACCCCATTGGTAATGCTTTACAACAATAACCCCTTTTATTAACGTTACTTTGTGCATTTTTAACCAGTAATAAACCAATAAATAAAGTGTTAACAACTGCTAAATGTTAATGTTAATATTAAGTAATGCATTACTAAGCAGAAACCCCCACCCTGGCCCTTAACCTTAAGGACACTTAACAGTTAACAATATCAGGAACATTTAATAAAGGGATTCTTTATTTATTAATGCATAATAATGCACTTAGTACCTTTAATAAAGGGAACCTTATTGTAAAGTGTTACCCAACTATTTATTTCTGATATCTTGGAATTTTAGTGCTTGTTCTTGTGGTGTTTGCACAAAGCTCGTGACCATAAGGGTGGGTTGGATTATTATGGTTGGATTGTGGACAGACTTACGGGCCTTTCCACCAGACATGTAAATGTCACGTTAAGTCCATGAAGTGTAGTATGAGCTGCCGTTATAGTGACTGGGTGTGTTTTCACTGGCCCCAAAGTGTCGTGTTTTACACACACCATAGAAATAGTGTCACACTGCTCTGCTAATTTTACTCTTCAAGTCTATTTTTTGCACGCTGCGTCTCCAGAACGCATCAGGCTCAGCAGTTCAGATCGAACCAGACAGGAAGTCGAACACAAAAGCAATGGAAAACATTTGGCAACTTTAAAAAAATGACGTATATATTCCCTGTTGCTTAACCAGTAAAAATATATACACTATTGCGTTTGGCGCCTCTTTAGCCAAAGTAAACACAAAAGACAATGAACTACAGACCTTACTGGATATTAGAGGTGTGAATCTTCACTCATCTCCCAATTCGATTCGATTACGATTATTGGGTCAGCAATTCAATTCGATTCAATATGTCGATGCATCACGATTATTTCATATTGATTTGTTTTCATCGATAAATAGAAGATGTCAGATAATTGCCTTTTTTAATTAATTAATTAATTTATTTATTCATATATTTTTATCAAAAACGTAATTGACACAACCTGCCATCCCTGAAAAGCTCTCCATTCACAACAGGTTAGAACAAAACATTTTAAACATTTAAGAAGATTTAACAAAGTAAAACATCTGTTTCCTCGTTAAACAGCCACGCCTCAGGCTGAGAAAAACATACTTTGCAAAAACTCACAAAATCAAACTCAAAAAATACTGAAAACCTATAGGACACATCATGTAATAATAAAATACATAATGGGTTCATATATGAGTGTTTAATATCTCTGAGCAGCTTTAGAGTCAAATATTTATGCCACAGTTGAAGGGTGTCAGAAATAACACCAAATGAAATGTTTGACTTAGTTTGTTTTTTATTTGAACCCAGTGGTTCGTTTCTGAAATGTTGGAGAATGAATCAAGTTCTGTTTGATGCAGAAAACAATAAAACATAAAACAAATTCTACACTTCCAATACTATTTAAGATGTGTGTTTTATTCTTTCTGGTAATAACACCAGCAGAAGGCTGTGGGCTGGATTAGGATTAGATTACCCAGTTGATGGATCTTCTTCACTAACCAGCTAACTACAAAACTTTCCACTAACCTGTCCTGTGGGACCCTCACCATGTAACCCTCATGTCCATGCTGTCTCTGGAGGAGCAGACAGGAAACAAGACCTCCTGTAACCTAAAATGAACCAAAGTTTCTTCCCAGTTTTTTAAGTTGAATTTAACATCAGTTTATCATCATGAAACTAAAGTGGAACAAAAACTTCTATCATCTATTTCTCTCTCCTTTTAACTTCTCCGTGTCCCTGAATAAAAGAGACAGATGATTACGCTGCAGCCGCCGTCACTCACCCCTGCCACCTCCCCAAGACCGGATCTACCGACATCACAACACTCGGTATGAGCGCTTCGAGGAGAAATAATAATTAAATAATGAAAATAATAATGCGTGTTTGGAGGAGCGTCCTCTGATGCTCTCTCTTGTGTGAGCAGACAATCTCTCTCTCTCTCTCTCTCTCTCTCTCTCTCTCTCTCTCTCTCGCTCGCTCGCTCGCTGTGCGACAACCCGCTCAATTAACATAATTCACTGCCCAAATCCAACAGAACAGGTCGGGCTGAGCCGGTTCAGTCTCAGGTTAAACTCTAGCGCTCAGCCTGCAGTACCACATAAAGAGGGAACAATACTTGGTATACTTGGTAAATGTGGAGGACACTTACTCTGACAGGTTTGGATGCTGCACTGGTGCCGTCGTTAAAAAAGCAAAACTACATTCCACTATGATGGATTACGGCGTACTCTTCTACGATGCGGAATCGTTTATGTCCGCATCTCGATGCATTGATTATTTGATTAGTTTCCTCAGCTCTACTGGATATATATGCTACTGCCTATCTCTATTGCGTGAACTGCTGAAATCACACAGTCTTGCAGTTCTCTAGTGATTTTTGTGATGTCACTGGGCCAGCTGCATGGAAGGCTTTCGTTAATGTTTCACATCTGAAACGCTCCTGGTAGGATGTGCTGCTGAGTTCGCAGGTAATAATATGTAACGCAACGCTTACGGGTCCAATGGAAAGCCTCGGTTAGTGTCCACATCACTGCAGTCCAAGGGTCACCAAACCAACCTTACACATATGAGTAAATCTTACATTTGTTGGTTGATCTTCCACTCTGTTCTCCCCTCACTCATGAACAAGGTACTCCTCTCCCCTCAAACCGCAGTATGAAATCCACCCCTTCTCTGATCAGACTCGGGTTATGTGGTGCTGATCCTTGATGTTTGTTCCATGGTGTTCCACAGGTCTGTCCTTACCACCTTTGGTGTTCTGTGTTCTATAAACTAAACTTGAATGCCCCAGAAATGCTTAAACATGTGTAGAAGGGCAGCGTTAAACCCACACAGACACACACATATAATTTCCCAAAGCGAGACAGAGGCCCAGCTTTGACCCCTGGCACAGTCAGTCAAGACCTATTCAGGGAGGATTCCACACTCGCTTCAGCTCCGTCACTCCTCCTTTTATATCTGAATCATGCTTGTCATTTTCTCCCTCCATTCCTCTCCTTCTCCATCCTTTGTGCTCTGGCTGCCGCCTTTCCTTCTGTTTCCCTCTTGTTTTCCTTCTTTGTCTTTGTCTCACATCTTCTCAATTTTAACTCCATCTATGAGGCTTCATCAGTAAGCCTTTTTCGTATTATGAACACACACACACATACACACACACACACACACACACACACACACACAATTAAGACATCAAAGCTTGCAGTGGCCCAGTTTCTGTCTGGAGCCATATCTGAAATTAAAATTGTTTCCCTCCATATATTTGCTGGACGTCTTCTTGTGTTTACTGATAATTGTGTTTAAATATGTCGACTAGACACTATTTGTGGTTGAGCTCCTCCTCGCTGTTGTTTAGCTTATCTGCACCTTCTTCACAAAAGAGTCCCATGTGTTACAGCATTTAGGGTGGATTAAGGACGCTTTGAGAGAACGTACATGGTTTTTTGTTTAGGTTTTTTGCTAGAAAGCTCGCGTTCTTCCCCCCACCCTTCAGACTTTTCTCTCTGCTCTATAACTCCAGCACTTTTATCTGTGCCGCTTTTCAAGTCTCATACTATGTATGCTGGTTGACTGTTTGGAAAATAGTTGATTCAGTTTCATCTGTCTTATTTAACCCTCTCAGGCTCAAAATAAGTTTTGATAAAAGGACGAACAAGTAAGTCCGTCAGGGGTACTTCTGAGTTGAAAAATGCTCATGAAATATGTATGTAGAGTAACCAGATAGGCAGGTTTTAACGTTGCAAATCTGCAACGCCTGCCTCCAGAGGGTTCAATCTATTTGGCAGACCTAATTTTACACATTTACCATGAAAATGTACTTCCTGTGTTCCATTGCTGCTATGAAAAGTATCACTCAGATGCTTGGATTGGCTAACTGGGATGACTCACGAGGAAGGAGAACAAAAGCAGTCACCTTGGTCTTATGATGGAGGAAACTGAGAGTTTTAGTACAGAATGTTATTTCCCAAAAAGCAGAAATTGTTCATCTGTTTGCTGCCTCGAACATTCTTTGTCTCATTCTTGGAAATACATAAACCATATGACTGTTTTTAAGACTTCCATAAACGTTTGTATTTACAATCAGAGCGATGAGGGCAGGAGTCTTTCTGCACCTGTGTAGTCTTGAATGTAGTTTTACATTTGTGACATCCCTTTTTTGAACAGAAACTTGTAATGTCGTTAACCCTTGACGTGTTCTTACTTTTTACTTTTTTATTTTCTTTCTTTACAAAAACATTTTAAGGCATTTTTTACATAAAAAATCTCATTAAGGTTACATATCAAGACTTCAGACGTGCAAAAGTTGCAGTTACAATAACGATTATTGTCCAAATTAAACAAAAGCGTTTCTGTTTTTTTGTTAACCCTCCCTCTGTCCTATTGGGTGACCCCGCCAGGAAAGGCTTGTATTAAAGAGAAAATGTTGGAGTCATTAAACTTTTAAATAAATGTAAAAATAAAACTTTTAAGTTTATCCCTTGAGGTCCATGTGGCAGGGGTGAGGTGGTGCTTACCCCTGCCACATGGACCCTAGGGATAAACCATCAGCTCTGCTCAGTGGTCAACTTTCCTTGTGGGGTCACCCAATAGGACAGAGGGAGGGTTAAGAGCTGTAATAGGTATAGGAATAATGAAGTAATAATAATGTAAAGTAAAAATACTCCAAATTTATATCCACCCACTCACTTAATTTTATTTATTTTTTTGTTCAATTTTACTGCGAGTGTTCGGCAGCCTCACCTCTGTCAGTGCGTCCCAGGGCAGCTGTGGCTACATCATAGCTCATCCCCACCAGTGTGTGTGTGTGTGTGTGTGTGTGTGTGTGTGTGTGTGTGTGTGTGTGTGTGTGTGTGTGTGTGTGTGTGTGTGTGTGTGTGTGTGTGTGTGTGTGTGTGTGTGTGTGTGAATGACTGATTGTGTTGTGAAGCGCCTTGGGGGGGTTGTATAACCCTGAGAAGGTGCTATACAGATACAGGCCATTTACCATTTAAACATGTTCCAGTTTATCTCAGCACATTTTTCAGCCAAGTATAGGGACTAAAATGAGCTCTGCCAGGTATTTGACCTGACAATTAAAATGTTAAATTATCTTTAAGATCTGTATTTTATTGTTGAAAACAAAATGTTATCTTCTTTTGGGCAAAATAAACCCGATCTGAATGTTCCTGCCTTAAAGTTATCTAATCTATTTTTATTAATAGTTTTGGGAATTAAAATGAAAAAGCCCTTCATTCTGAGTCACTTTTAAAATAAACAAGTACATTAAAGATTTACAATAATGTTTCTTGATTATAGAAAACTCATTATCGCAAATATTTTTTTTTTTTTTTTGCTGTCACGGTCATTTGTCAGCATGAGTCTGAGTCACGCATTTATTACTAGAATAGAACATCCCACAGTACGCACCATGTGCAGAAGGAGCATTTAAAATGTCATCTGTTGGCAAATATCACTTCTCTTTTACACAATCTTGGTTTCCAGTAAAGAGTGCACTTATGCTTTATTGACAGATTTTAAGTTTTGCTGTTTTAATCAGAAAAATATTTATTGGGCTGTGAGAAAAGTTCACTCTCAAAGTGAAATCTCAAAAAGGCTGTTTCAGGCTGCCTCTCTGGGTCTCCCTGTGTCATCCCGGCGCTCCTTTTCTGTTTTACATGCATCTTTTGACTGCTGCACGGCTCAGAGGTTAAAGATGGTGGTGCTGCCCTGTGGTTGTGAGGCGCGGCACCTCTGATGAGGCTGGATTTGAGTCAGACGGCGTATGCCACTTAGTCTTAACACTCGGCTCACTAGCCTTTTTCAAGAGCACTTAACTGGAACGAGGTCACGCCTCAGCTCGACCCTTTCTGTATTTAAGCGCCGCATATTCATCACGTGACCCTGCCCGTGCCAACCCCACATACTTTATAGGAATATACTTAAGTTTTGATTATTTAAACACTACGTAAGGTGGCCGGTGCCAGTCGTGGTGGCAACCCCCGTACCCGCTGGTGGACACCAGAGGTTCGGGGAGCCGTCAGGCTGAAGAAGGAGGCCTACAGGGCGTGGCTGGTCTGTGGGTCTCCGGAGGCAGCAGACAGGTACCGGATAGCCAAGCGGGGTGCAGCAGTGGCAGTTGCCGAGGCAAAATCTCGGGCGTGGGAGGAGTTTGGTGAGGCCATGGAGAAAGACTATCGATCGGCTCCAAAGAGGTTCTGGCAAACTGTCCGGCGCCTCAGGAGAGGAAGGCAGCAACTCGCTCACACTGTTTACAGTGGGGATGGGGAGCTGCTGACGTCAACTGAGGCTATAGTCGGACGGTGGAAGGAATACTTTGAGGAGCTCCTCAATTCCACCAATGCGCATTCCGAGGAGGAACCAGAGCTGGGAGGCCTGGGGATGGACTGTCCGATCTCGGGGGCAGAAGTTGCTGAGGTAGTCAAACAACTACACAACGGCGGAGCCCCGGGGGCGGATGAGGTTCGTCCTGGGTATCTCAAGGCTATGGATGTTGTAGGGCTGTCATGGTTGACACGTCTCTACAACATTGCGTGGTCATCGGGGGCAGTTCCTAGGGAGTGGCAGACCGGGGTGGTGGTCCCCATCTTTAAGAAGGGTGACCTGAGGGTGTGTTCCAACTATAGGGGGATCACACTCCTCAGCCTCCCTGGAAAGGTCTACGCCAAGGTACTGGAGAGGAGGGTCCGATCGATAGTTGAATCTCAGATAGAGGAGGAGCAATGTGGTTTTCGTCCTGGCCGTGGAACTGTGGACCAGCTCTATACCCTTGCAAGGGTGATGGAGGGGGCATGGGAGTTTGCCCAACCAATCCACATGTGCTTTGTGGATTTGGAGAAGGCTTATGACCGTGTCCCCAGGGGCACCCTGTGGGGGACGCTCCAGGAGTATGGTGTGGGTGGCCTTTTGTTTAGGGCCATTCAGTCCCTTTACCAGAGGAGCGTGAGTTTGGTCCGCATAGCCGGTAGTAAGTCGGACCTGTTCCCAGTGAGGGTTGGACTCCGCCAGGGCTGCCCTTAGTCACCGGTTCTGTTCATCACTTTTATGGACAGAATTTCTAGACGCAGCCGTGGTGTGGAGTGTGTCGAGTTTGGTGGCAGGAGAATCTCGTCTCTGCTTTTTGCGGATGATGTGGTCCTCCTAGCTTCATCCAGCTCTGACCTTCAGCTCTTGCTGGGTAGGTTCGCGGCCGAATGTGAAGCGGCTGGGATGAGGATCAGCACCTCCAAATCTGAGACCATGGTTCTCGACCGGAAAAGGGTGGCTTGCCACCTCCGGGTCGGGGGAGAGGTCCTACCTCAAGTGGAGGAGTTTAAGTATCTCGGGGTCTTGTTCACGAGTGAGGGTAGGAGGGATCGGGAGATCGACAGGCGGATTGGTTCGGCGTCTGCAGTGATGCGGACGCTGAGCCGATCTGTCGTGGGGAAGAGGGAGCTGAGCCAGAAAGCCAGGCTCTCGATTTACCGGTCGATCTACGTCCCAATCCTCACCTATGGTCATGAGCTTTGGGTAATGACCGAAAGAACGAGATCGCGGATACAAGCGGCCGAAATGAGTTTCCTCCGTAGGGTGGCCGGGCTCAGCCTTAGAGATAGGGTGAGGAGCTCGGACATTCGGGAGGGACTCGGAGTAGAACCGCTGCTCCTCCGGATCGAAAGGAGCCAGTTGAGGTGGTTTGGGCATCTGGTCAGGATGCCTCCTGGACGCCTCCCCGGGGAGGTGTTTCGGGCATGTCCTGCCGGCAGAAGGCCCCCGGGTCGACCCAGGACACGTTGGAGAGGTTACATCTCCAATCTGGTCCGGGAACGCCTTGGGGTCCTGCCGGAGGAGCTGGTGGACAAGGCCGGGGAGAGGACGGCCTGGAGCTCCCTAATTGGGATGCTGCCCCCGCGACCCGGACCCGGATAAGCGGAGGAAGACGAAGACGAAGACTACGTAGGTTTTAGAAAATACATTTATTCCCTTTGCTTCATACGGTCCTTGAGAGGTTCTTCTTTGTCATGAACTGCTGTCAAGTTTCATTTCTAGGCACAAACAACATGCAATTGTTTAAAAATCATACTAAACCACTCTGGTTTGGATGAAAATGTGCTTTTGTGCTAAAAATGTGGTAAAGCTTAAAAACAAAGAGGCTTAACCATCCACCACATCAAATATAAACAGGACGGCTTGATGAAAGCTGGGGACAGGATGACCAAAAGTTGCTTTTTGATGGGACTGTTGTCTCTTTCAAAAGCCAGACCACATGTAAAGAAAGAGATGGTCCTTTATCATTGGCCAGTTCTTGCATTTCAAACAACTTTACTTCCCCACAGCTCTGGTCCAAACTTCCAGGCACTCTTGCATACCGTGGCTGTGCCTTTTGTTCTTTTATTTTTACTTTATCATTGTGTTTCAGCAAATTCTGTTTGTCCTCAAGAAATCAGAAAAAAATCATTTTTAAGGAAGAGATTGGCCTTGACTCGAAGTCTCTGAGTGTGTTAGTCTATGGTTTTGCTGCCAGTGCTTTGTTTGCTGAGGTATCTGAGGAGGAGCTTGGAGTATTCGACCCCTAGCATGTGGTCAGGGGTGTTAGTCTGCATATTTTTGATCAAATACCTCGGTGGTCGTGTCTTTTATGGGTCTTCAGCCCCAAACCCTCCATCACAGATGCCACATTTCTTCAAGCAGATGGAATGGATTATACGTACGGCTTGGAATGCATTTCACACTTCCAGCTACAATAGCGATAGTTGTCTGGCTGTTGTCTTTTGCAGAAAAAAGAAGTTCTTTATCATGGAACCACTGCAGGGTCCAACTTTCCATTCTGTGGCCTAAACTGTTCTCCTCTGGCTTCTGCTCCCTCTCTCTCTCTCTGAAACCTCCCCAAGGATCCCAAACCAACAACAGACCTCCAGTTTTTTTGTTTTGTTTTGTTTTTGTTTTTTTAGAGTGCCATAAAAATACATCCAAAGCTTTAGTGTTTTGGAGAAAAATAATCATAAATGAAAAAGAAAACACTGTAAATGTTTTACAAGAAATGAAACTCATGCTTAATAAGTTATAAATGAGCTTTGGTGGTGATGTCATGTTCCCGTTCTGAGTGAGATGTGTTCAGACCGGAGTCGCTAGGAGACCAAAACAAACTCAGGAGCGAGAAGTGGTGGACCCCAGTCACTTCCTGTATGGGAGTAATAAAGGTCCAGTCCTCTACCTAAGGCTTTGATGCTACTGCATGAGGTCATGGTTTCATGGCTGCACAAAGAGTCTGTGTTTAGGCTTTTAAAGCAACAGTTGAGATTCTGTCTCATGTGTTTTAAAGAAAACGATTTCTCCAGGTGGCATTTGGGAGCTGACTCAGATCTACCTATGTTAGTAAAAGGAAGTGCAGCTGATGTGCAGGTTGAGGTTGGTTGTGCTTAGCAAAGAGCACTTAAGTTGTTAGTTTTTCATTGAGAAAACTTGGCGACTCATAGACACAATCCTTTAGTTCAAGTAGATTACACTGCATCTGTTCTGTATTAAAACTGTTCCAAGACTGAATTCATAACTCTCCCATGGCTGGGGAAACATATGTGAGGGTTGTTTTTGGAGGAAAAGCAGGGAGAGCAGCATGCATGACTTAAAATGTGCATTACCCAAAACCCTGAAGGCAGCAGAGTGTAAATACAACAATGGAGCAACTTCACAGACAGTTTTTCATTTACACTTCTTTCAAGTCTCCTTCTTTCCTTCAAACACAGCCGACACTACAGTACATTGCATTAGATTGCTGCTGGCTGTTGGTTTGTTCTGACATGTGCGAGGCTACAAAGGAGACGTCGTTTAGGGGGTGGCAGCCATAAGGTGTTGAGACGGTAACATTAGGTTTAAGTTTCACGAAGAAGTCTACTAATGTTGGCTTATAATGTTGTGGTTTAAATGCCTCAGAGAAACATTTTATTTTGGAGCTTGGAATAATCCTTTCAGAGCTTTAATTACATCTGTCGGTGTGATGTTATTGCAATAGGATACGTCTGTGGACAGACATCAATGCAGCTGCATGCCTGCCATACTTACAGAAGGACTAATTCACTCACACCCACCTGTGGCAATTAAAGTTATGAATAGACGGTGTTAGGTCATATTCTCTGGTTTTCTCCTATTTATGGTGTTTATAATTGACTTTCTAAGAGAGCAATTTAGTTTTATATTTAGTTTGTGTCTATTAAGAATCAAAAGTTGTTTACGTTCAGGTTAAAGAAGTCAAATGTGGGCCAGAAAAACAACATTTATAATGGCCTTGTAATATTTTAAGGTTAAAATGTTGTAAATGTGTGGTTCACTGAAAACCCATTTTTTTAGAATTATTTCTGATTATAATCGGTCACTCAGATTTTTTCATGCAGGGTGAACATGAAAATAGTCTCCTACCTATCTCCTGCATTAGCTTTTGATATTTTGTCTTCCAAATTTTCCAGAAAACCAGATATCCTCCCACTCCAATTAGGAGAAATCCAGTGATCATCAGGCCGAATATCCACACGTCTTCAATGTCCTCAATGGACAGCTGGCTGAGGCATATGATCTTCCACTCCTTCCAGGAATCCAACATATACCCCACCGGGTGTGTCCCCTGTGGACATGTGGGAGCCCCCTGCTCCGTTCTCTTTGTTGAAAAAATCTTATCGATCGCATTGAATGACTAGTTTATCAAATCCATGGTTAGTAAAAATAGAGTTTTTCAGAAGAAATGCAGAGAAGCACTCTGTGGGCAGACAGGACAAAGAGCCTTGGGGAAAAAAAAGATAAGGGAGTGAAAGAGGGAAGAATCTGTATTCCTCGAGTGCCTGAAGTAAAAATAGTAACCGTTATGTAGCAACTCTTCCATAAGCCAGAAGCTCCTCGAGGCTTGAGTGGATATTAAATATCAACGTTGAAAGTCGGTGATAGTCGCATAGCTGTTATCTAATCTGAGGCGAGATGTCCAAATATTAGGAAATAAGAGTCCTTATCCTGTTGTGTTAAGCTCTCCTTTTATGTGGCATTCTGCTAGGTCCTGAAAAAGGCTCATCTGAGCATTTATTCCCCCAAATGAAGCTTGCAAGGCATTCATTCCTACTAAATGATAAATGACCCACACTTGCATAGCGCCTCTCAGAGTGAGAACTCCAAAGCGCCTTACACTACAGTGTATCATTCATCCATTCACACACACACTCACACACCGATGGTGATGAGCTAGAATGTAACCACAGCTGCCCTGGGGTGAACTGACAGATGCAAGGCTGCCAGGCACAGGCGCCACCGGTCCCTCTGACCACCACCAGCAGGCAAGGTGGGTTAATGTCTTGCCCAAGGACACAACAGCAGAATTCTCTGTCCAGAGCCTGGATCGAACCTGCAACCATCCGATTACTGGACAACCCGCTCAACCTGTTGAGCTACTGCTGCCCTAATAAAGGAGTGGCCCCAAGGTCGGATTAACCATATGGGCAACTGGGCAATTGCCCAGGGCCCAGGGCAGCAAGAGCACGAGAAAAATACTGTATCTGTAATCTCCTGCTTTATATTAAACTAGGGTGACCGTACGTCCTCTTTTCCCCGGACATGTCCAATTTTCACTCTCTGTCCGGGACGTCCGGACTGGGGGTTCTTGGTGAAAATGTCCGGCTTTTCATCCAGGAGCAGAGGGAGCTGGATATCATACACATCCAGAGGAGCCGGAAAAATGTTTTCTACCTATATTACATCATTTATGGACTCTTCTGAGCAGAGAGCGGCACAGCGCTGATCGTTGTTGAGCAGCGCTCCAGGCAGCTGCGTCCAGCGCAAGAACCATTCTCAAAGTGGCGCAACCAAAAAACTCTCGTTCATGTCCGCACATGTTCTCTATTTTCTGTCTTATTTGTGCCTGAAGCGCTCTGCTACTGCGGAGCTCATCATCTGTGCTGCAGTGATTTCACCTCACTGATGCAGCATCGAAACGCGCTCTCCGCTTTGTTGTCAGGAGATCCCTTTGGTCTGCTCAAAATTAACTGATGAGGTAAAAAAGTAAGAATCCAGGCAGCAGATTTCCTGGAGAGTTTAGAGGAGATGCAGGAAGATGAGAGACAGACAGGACAGGAAAATAGTTAAATAAAAACAAGAAAACAAAACAAAGTGTTGAAAAGTAAAATGTTGATAGATTTATCTCCACTACACGTTTTTACCTGTATAAAACAATTAAATATTATAAAACAAGTTATACACACATACTACTTATACATCTGATACAATTCAGATCACCTTCATTACTCAGTCACACACTCAGGGCCGTTTCAAGACATTTTGGGGGCCAAGGCAAAATGACAACCCCCCCCCAAAACCATTTGAACGCCACTATTTGTGGATTCTCTGAAAGTTTCCATGGAGTGTGTGACAACTTATTTTTTCATTGATCCTATCGTCTAATCTCACAGCTGAAACAAGCATCCTTAATAATCTGTGCACAGGAAGCTTACTGATGCTGTAGAAAAACAAAAGGTATAATAATTTCTTATTAATAAAACCTTGTTGCAGCACTAAAGCAGAAAAATGAGATTTTGCAATAAATATGCTAAATATTTACATATGAATTGTTTTAGAGCCCTTTTATTGACAGAATCTGATATTAATTTAGTTCTTACAAAAAATAGGTCTGAACATGGTTTGTGTGGCGTTGCCATAGTGTGACGTCATAGGCACAGATCCCCTGTCCTCTTTTTTGGAAATGGAAATATGGTCACCCTACATTAAACAACCTGTCCACCCGGGCTTTTGCGCTGCACAGAGACGCTTTGCTGCCTATGACTTTGAACGTCAGTTGAGAGTCAGTCTCATGCAGACTGACCAATGAAGAGAGGGCCTCAAGTTGAGACCCTCTCCTCATTGGTCAGTCCACACGAGGTGGGTCAGAGGTTACCCTGAGCGGGTTACGTGTTGTCAGGCATTCAAGTATTGAGTATATTTACTGCATATTACAGTAAAATATTCTGTATGTGACCATATTATGGTGATCCTTGGGTCGTGATGATGGGGCCCTTTAATGTTGTTGCCCAGGGTACAACAAAGTGTTAATCTGGCCCTGAGCAGCCCACACCTTTAAAACCAGTAATACTTAACAAGATCATTTGTATTTGTTTAAAATTTTATTTGTGAGTTTTTAAGTACCACTCTTTCCAATAGAAAAAACACATGGAATTGTTGTCTCATTATTTGACGTTGTCTCATTAGGAGCATGCCCCGACATTGTCAAGCATGCACACAAGCTTGTGGGGGCCACGCAAGATACTGAACAGCAATTTGAGTTGCAAAAATTAAGTTTTTGAAATAATGGACTAGACTGCCACATCTTCATTTCACTCCAATTTTAGGGTGTCTACACAATTGAGCTCTCTGTAGGCTGATAACTTTTTATTTCCATTAAAAGACTTGGCATCCTTTTGTTCTTAAGACATTGCCCTGTCGTTATTTGCAGGGTTTCCCTTACATAGGCGTAGCCGTGGCAGCCCGCCATGGCTGAAATCCCACCGCCACGCCTACAAGATCCCAAGTTTGTTTTTTTTGGGGGGGGGGTTTTGCGCTGTTTCCCGAAGAAGCAGCGGGAACTACTATGTTGTCGCTTGTGATCACAGCCGGCAGGCAGGGCAAGGTGGTTACAGCATAAGTTACTGAGTTTAAAATTAGAAAGGTAGCAGTGGATATAATGCTTTTACGTTTACATGTTTCAATAGCATTAAGATAAACGAGTGTTGACCATCTTGACAGGGTTTCCTCCAGTGCTTATTAGGCCAGGTTTTCCTCCCCCCACCAGGCTAAGCATCACTTATTCATGTAAAATTTATTTATTTTTTCGTGTCTGACTTTAACCGCATCTAATACTGTATTACGGCGTGAGCGCAACAGCGACAACTTAAGATCGATGTGTGAGCAGCCTGAGAGGTCGGGTGTTTTCATCTGAACCCTTAAAACCTCCAGCAGGCTATGCTGCACTATTGACGTGTTAGCGCGCGGCGCTAACAACTTAGCAACGTGACATGTCTCGGAGAAAGCGTAAAAACACGTTGGACTCTTCTTCTGAAACGGGAAAATAACACTTCTTCTTAAGCAGAGCACGATGTCGCCTCGGCTCGTTCACGGCCGAGCCGGACTGAGCTCGATAACATTGACCCAGCACAGCCACTGGGTCGTTGGAGCTGCCCCGTGACTGCCTGATGGAAAACCAGCGGGTTTCATCAGACTCGTAAAGTTTCTTGTTTTTGCTGGGGAGCCCCTGTATTTTACCGCCCCCTCCTGCAGTCTTCCCCTATTAACATTTAAAATGATTCTGTAAATTCCGTGTATCAATAGAAAAAATCTCTGCCTCTGCCAGCTGCAGTAAATGTAGTTTCCAAATAATAAATAAGAGGTGCATTCAACTGTGTCTCCTTTGATCCGCATTAGTGATATTTTCAGCACCAGAACAGTAAAGCAAAGAAACAGATTTCTGAGTTTGTTAGTAATTTTATTTATTAGGTGCATCTAACCTGTTCTATTTTTCTCTGAAATGAGATAAAATCAGTGCTTCTATGGGTTGGCTCCTCTCTGCACTAGAAAATTTTACTTTATTTAGAGAAGTGTCATAATTTCTCCCCAAGCACCCCCACCCCCACCCCGGCCGGCCACACCGCCACAGCTGGAAAAATTCCTAGGGGAAACACTGATTTGTATAGATATCCAACTTCATATTGAGATCTGATGTATCTAATGTGTTTCTTTAAAGTGTTCCTTTAATTTTTGTCAGCAGTGTATATTTTTAACCATTTTCTAAATTCTTTTTTATATTTTTACATTTTTTGTTTTTGTGAAGCGCCTTGTGATTTTTATCTTGAGAGGCTCTATAGAAATGATATTTTCTTCTTCTTTTTCTAAAATTGGCATTTTTTTTACTCTCATTGCTGAAAAATGGAGATTTCCCCAACAACCACATAATTCACAGGGCTGTGTTGTCTCACAGAGCACTGTAAAAAGCAGCGCTTCTTTGCATCATTGACCTTCACTTTTTACGTCACACGGCCACTCGCCCGGTCCACCGATTTGAATAAATTATGCCGTGTTTCAACTTAATAATACCTTTAATGTTATTCATGTTCGTGGATGCTTTTTCTCACTGATCTGTGACATCACTCACTGCTGAAACGGTCGCGATACGCTGGCATTTTAGCAAAGTCCTCAAAGAGCTGATTTTGTATGGAGACTAACAGCTGAGAAGACCGAGCAATCGTATCCCTTGATCAATCTCCCCTTCCCAGAAATTTTCCGGAACTCCTATAGTGGAAGCATGGCTAATGCCAGGATTCTTTAGGTCCAAAATAGCGAAAGAGTAGTTCGAGGAGCTTGAAACATCATTTGTTCCTGGATCCAACACCGTAGAGTCCATACCTTAATACCATATGAGATGTGATGGAGAAGGCATTGCAAACATTCTCTATTAAACAGTTTAAATTGAACAAGTTATATCCCTTTACAGTCTTGTGTGTTCTTGAGTCAACTTTTTTAAAGTTCTAAATGTGGGCAAAAAGATTAATGTTATATATGTGCATGTAAAATAGACCAAATATATTCCCAAAACAGTCTCCCAATGAATTATTGAGAAGCTGTGACATCTTAGTTAGAACAGGAGACTAGTTGAGAAATTGTAAAAAAAAAAAAAAAAAAAAAATTTAAATGACCCCAAATGGGAGAAAAAATGTATTACAAGATCTGAGTTTGGAGCTCAGGAAATAGACGTTGTTGTCCATTAGCTGGAAGGATGTTTTTATTCTGAGCACTTTTATTGAGCGTGTCAAAGTGTCCTGTTTCTGAGAAATGGTGAAGCAAAAATTACACCATTTCATTCAAGAACCCTGCAACCCAGCTGGAAAGATCTGGTGCCACTTTAATCTAAAAGCAGTTTGCCTGAACTTCAGTCGAAAAACTCACAGACGGGACCAGACGTTGTTCAAATGATTGTGTTGTTTACTTTCTATGTTGGTTTTAAAGAGGAAAATGATTTGGAGAACGTTGAGAAGTCACTGGTTACGTGATATGCTGGTCCGTTAAAACCTGGATCAGTAGCTGGTGGATTTATAACCCATTATCTACCGAAGCACATATGAGGAGTAATTAATCAACCTGAAACACAGACACAGAAATTCCTTTTGAATTATTGCAAGAATTTGAGCCGAGTGACAAAAGAAGTACCGCTCTGTTCAATCTCATGTAACACACCAGAGGACACTTAGAAAGCTGTAGCGTGGATGTTAACAGGAGAACAGATCGTTTATCACTGAACTGGCGCTCCGCGTTGCTGAAAATACTCTTTTTTTATTTCCAAGTCAAGAGTTTTATTACAACATGGTTGGAAGAAGAAAATGAAAATTTAAACATTTGGATATTAAACCAGTACAAGTTAAACAGCAGACATGTGGAGATTTATCATAAAGAATTGCAGACTGTGACTTTACTTTTGAACATATGAACTGTTTTCCTAACACAACAAGCCAGATGGAGGCAAAAGGAGGCCTACGTTTGGGAAAATACCTGAGGGCTTGTTTTTTTCTTTTTTTTTTTGCATAATTGCACAGAATGGTAAAAATAGATGCTTATTCAGGTTTTCTGTATGTTAGTTAAGATCATTTCACATATTTTTATTGCAGTTCATCTTTGATTGTTTCTTTTGGTGATTGAAATGAAGAAGTTCAGTGGTGTTTATAATTTTACACAATTCACCTTATCTCCAGTCTAACCCATACATCAATCCTTTCCCAGCTCATGACTCATTCTAAATAACTGGCAATTAAACAATAATATACATGGTGACCAATTAACCATAACATTAGGGATACTAGAAATACACTCTTATACAGATTTTACGTTGACACTTTCCACCAATCTAAACACTCTCACTGACAACTTAAAGGGAAACGTCGCCACTTTTCCATATTTTCTTGAGCCAGTATGTGCTAAAATGATCCTTTACATGGTTAATGAAAGGCCACCCAGCTCCTATTGCCCCCGTGGTCAGAATATTCCACTTTCAGACAGGCAGGTTGTTCTGTTGGAACTTAGAACAAATTGAGTGGGCATACCTGGCACTGCAGTCTGCTTCTAGCACATTTCTTGCATGTTTTAGATCATGAACACAGCTGTTTTTTTTTTTTTATTTAGTGACAAATCCCTCCTATAGACACTTAGGAAGGCTGGGGCTGGGGAGACATTTCAGCTGTTAGATTAAGATATTTAAGTTTTGCTTTCGGGTCTACAAACAGACACTAGGGGGTGCTAAAAGCAAGCCCAAACTGCTTAGATCCCTTTTAAATATGGCCTTAGAAATAAGAAACATTTGAAGCTGTTCTTTTTTTATTTTGGTTACTTTAATCATTTTATATTTTTATATTTGTTAGACTTCAGTATGATCATATTGCATCATATACAATTAGATCATAAAGTTGCTATGCACTGATTTTGGTCATGTTTTTGTTTTTTCTGGTAAAGGATCTCTCTGTTAAGGCTGGCTTTGACATGACCCTTGGTTGATTCTTCATCACTAACTTCTCCTCATTCAGCTCTTTCTACCAACTCTGCCTTTCCCGGGATCCACAGATTACCTCTTTTTTATTCATTTTCGTTTTTTGTTTACTTTTCCAATTTTATGATATTGTTTAATCATTTTTTAACCTTATTTTGTTTTTTTTTTTTCTTGTTTTTTTTTATCTTGACAGGCGCTATAAAATATCATTTCATCTTCTTCCTTTTCTTTAGATTCTGTAATGTTGGTTTTGCGTCATTTTTTTCAGGTATTTGTTGGATTATAAAATTAACCCTCTGGAAGCAGGCGTTGCAGATTTGCAACGTTAAAACCTACCTACCTGGTTACTCCACATACGTATTTCATGAGCATTTTTTAACTCAGTAGTACCCCTGAAGGACTTAGTAGTTCGTCCTTTTATCAAAACTTATGTTGGGCCTGAGAGGGTTAATTTACATGAAAATCTGCCTCAGATTTGGGAGTTTGGATGTGGTGGTCACAATGTTATTGCTGAGTTGTCTGTGTTTCAGAAGAATTTGTGTTAACATCAAAATTCAGTCCTGAAGCCTGATCAGTATGTTCAGTTTTTACTACTGAAGTATTGTGTGCAATATTTTTACTGCAAATGACAACTTGAGCAAAACATTACAAGTTTATTCAATTTATCATACCAAGCATTACCCTGCAGAGTTTGCAGCTTTCACAACAAGAAATAGTTACAGAATTACCTGGTAAAACACGCATTTACTGTTCCTTCAGTGTTTGCTGTGGTTCGTTTTATCTGTTCTGGCTCAGTGTGAGATGGCTGTTGTAAACCTTTGAGTTGTCTGGAATAATGCTGGCTTCTGCTAAACTTTGTCCACTGGGAAACGGAAGAGAGGCTGTTTTATTAGAGCTGAGTGTCAATAATCATGAAGCTGTTCTTCAAAAATGCAAACCCAAGAAGAAATTCAATAGAAAACATTCTCATTTGCTGAATAAGTAATCACTATCTGGCTTAACTAGCCCTGCAAGCAAACATTTGAATTTTTAAGGATCCTTAAAATGGTTTTTTGGTAACGCTGAATATAAAAGTTGTAATTAAGTTACAACTGGTTAAACACTTGAATTATGAAGTTAATTTGTTATATTTTTGTTTTCTCAGTAAAATGTAATTCATGCATGTCTTGTTTTTATCAATTTTATCCAAGATTGCATTAAAAACTCACAAAAGGTTTGTGCACTCACAGGGTGTTCTGGGAATTATTGAACTCTGTGAAAAATTAGGCCAGTCTTGGCACCAGCGGGTCAGAGCTGGAATCAGGAGTAGCTGTCGGCCCAGAAACCTAAATCAGTGCATCTCTAATAAAACGTGACTGTCAGTCATTCAATTTGTTGTCTTCGCCCATACTTGTTTTTAAGGCTGAATGATTAACTGCATATACAATTATTTTGCAATGAGACAAAATGAGATTTTCTAATCACAAAGGCTGCAATTTGATTGGCCGCGAGATCTGGGAAATGTACGCACCTCAAACAAGGCAGGGAGAGAAGAAAATGCTGCGCCTGTAATAAAATGACCTCAGGCTCAACAGAATCCAACGCTGCTCAAAGTTTGATACCAAAGAGGACTAGCACATCAGTTGTGTGGAATTATTTTGGCTATTAAAAAGAAGATGCTGTGCAACATCAGGTAATGTGCAGAACCTGCCTTACCTTTATCAACACCTACAAAAGCACAACACCATATTTGAGAGTTGCATGGCTAAAATGTCAGCCGGCTTCAACTTCCAGTAAACCAACTTTCAGCCGACAGAGATCCCTGACAGAGCTGTATAAGAATAATCTATTAATAATGAATCAGATATTGTTTATAATTAAACATTGATTTAATTTTTTAGTTTGTTTCAGTTGAAAAATATGAGATAAGCCCCTTGAGAAAACAATCGCAAATTAAATCACAATTGCAATATTAAAGAAAAACATTGCAGTTAGATTATTTTCCTACTTCGTTCAGCCCTACTTGTCTTCTAGATGAATTGTGTGTGTTAGGTCATTGAACTTGTGTGTGTGTGTGTGTGTGTGTGTGTGTGTGTGTGTGTGTGTGTGTGTGTGTGTGTGTGTGTGTGTGTGTGTGTGTGTGTGTGTGTGTGTGTGTGTGTGTGTGTGTGTGTGTGTGATGGTTTTCAAGCTGAGTGCATCCAACCAGGTGTCATTCAAGCTGATATTCCAGTTTCTCCCAGGAAGGTGGGGGATGCCCTGTTGTGACTATAACACTGAGGGCTGCAGACCGACCAGGTCCATTAACAGGCCTCCCTGAGTGAAACCTGATCCACTATCTCTGCAGATTCGTGTCCAGATAGAACTCACACACATACAAATAAACCACAGCGCCGCGAAGAAAGTCTCTACTCATTCTTGCCACTCTCCGCTGAGCCGATGAGATGAGTGTGCTTTTGAAAGGAAGGTGTCAGGGGTGAAGGGTCACTGGGGGTTATCGTTAGGTTACATCACCACCCGATCCCTGTCCTCACCTCTCACGAGGAAGCCAATTAGGCCTCCTCTTCTTTCAACAGGAGATATGCATCCTATCTGCTGACTTCCTAGCTCTTCTCCTTCTATTTTGGGACGGTTTTAGCATTTTACCTTGAAGCAAAAGTAAATTAAAGCTAGAAAAATGAATCGTTCTTAACTTAAGCAGCTTGCAGCCAGTGAAACAGCGGTGGAGAACAAGATTTCTGACTGTGGATTGTAAAGTGGAACAATCTATTTGTGGTGATGCTGTTCTGCTGGATAAGGGAAAACTTTAAACAGAGTCCTATAACAGTGGCTTTAAAAAAAGAAAGCGTGAGCTCTCACTCTCAAGCAAGGTGCCCTTGAAGTGGAAAACAAGTGAAGATCAACACGAGGAGGCTGTGTATTCAGGAGTGGTGGCTAGGATTTGATATCTCCTTTTGAAGTGTCTTTATGAACAAAGTGCCCAGACTTCTTGAATCGAGCTAAACCCATTTTAAGCGGAGGCCTCCAAGGTTTCTTTCCTTTTTGTTCTCTCCATTCTCAAAGGACATCAACTCTTTGTTTCACCAGCATGTGCGTTAGCATACTAATAGTTCGCAGGACCTGCTGTATCGCCAATACTATTTACACAGTTAATCACAGCTTGACTTATTGTTTTCGTTATTATTAGCATAATTTAAAGCCTAAAGTGTGTGTGTGTGTGTGTGTGTGTGTGTGTGTGTGTGTGTGTGTGTGTGTGTGTGTGTGTGTGTGTGTGTGTGTGTGTGTGTGTGTGTGTGTGTGTGTGTGTGTGTGTGTGTGTGTGTGTGTGTGTGTGTGTGTGTGTGTTAGCTAAATATCTGTAAATGAAATTCTCAGCAAGTCGTCAGTACACAAACATCTATAACTGATAGGCTGAAACAAGATGACCGCCACAGCTAATCTTAACCATTCTGGCAAACATAAAAATGTATAATTTGAGAGCTACACTGTCTTGTGAAACTCAGGATAAAATTTAAGGGGGCATTGTATATAAATCTCTTTTTTTTTCTGCATCTTTTTATGTTGCCATGTGGGTCTCTACTGCCTTTAAAAATACTCCAAATCATCCCTTTTTTGTCCATTTTTGTTTACAGATTTTGGTTTAAATATGCTTCAACAAGTCAATTGAAAATTCCCCTAATGTGACATCACAATAAGGAAAATTGGCATAGAGTCCCCCTGTAGACGTTTAAGGAAGCTTGCGTTCTACTTTGGACCCCTCCCTAATATACAAGCTCCTCACCTGTTGAGGGTGGGTACGCATGGACTGTGACAGAGGCCTGAAATTACTCATTCTGGAAGGTACTGAAACTGTCAAGAATAAAACTGCCAAAAATTGTTTAATGTGAGAGGGGTTTTATATCAACCAGTATAACTTGCTCAGGAGTGTAATTTATTCTCAGAAACAGAGATGCACAAAGAGATTATCCATTAACCAGTTCATCGAAGTTTTACGTTGGTTCATCACATTTGCGCTGAAAAAATCATCTCCACCTAGGGCTGGGCGATAGAGCTTAAAATTAATATCACGATATGTTGAAGATTTCACCTCGATAACAATAAATGGACGATAACTACAGGTATGTGCAGAAACTAAAGTTGTCCACTAGATGGGGCTGTCGCACGTATTAGTTGAGTAACATTCTTACGTGACTTAAGGTGGTACAGCTTCTTAAAGGGACATGAACGTTGCCAACCTAAACACATCTTTTCATTTTTGCTACTATCAAATTTATTGACATGTGAAAATTTTTCACGAAAAGAGTCAGAAATTTTGATAACGATAAATTTTTGATTTATTGCCCAGCCCTAGGTCCTCCTAATGATTTATTAAAAACATTTTCAATTATTTTAAATTGTTCATACTCCCACCACAGTAAAGTTATGAGTTAAGCTCAAAACTGTGTTTTAAAAATCAATCTCCTGTAGGAGACTTTAGCCAGGCAGGTTGGGAGGCAAGTCTTCACCGAATGTCACTAAATCTGAGATCATTTATTCTTGGAAGTTCTTTTCCTTTATCCATCTTTATCAAATGTTTGAAGGTGAGCGCTGTAGCCAAGCCAGCAGATGGCATAGGATATATAATCAGATGTATCACTTTTGTGCAGAATTTGATACCCACAAACAGACACACACCCACTTGGCTGTATGTACTAATCAGATGTCCCTCACAGCAGATTACATAACACCTGTAGCATATGAAGCCTTCATCAGCGGGAGCGCTCCAGCTGCTCGCGTTATTCTGCAAGAAATCTTCTGTCCTGCATTCTTGTCTCCTAAACCCCATTTGTTTGCGTTTCTTTCTCCGTTTGTCACAAGTTTGAGGCTGAGGCTTCTTCTTTGGACCATCACTTGAGCTGTCCAGGTCAATGTGGCTGCACACACATTTGGCATACCTTCATGTGAAGGGTCATATGTGTGTGTGTGTGTGTGTGTGTGTTGTAAGGGAGGGCCCATGTGTTCTATTTCCAGAAGTAGTCGTGAGCTGCTTTAATCCTTCTGCCTTGTCTCCATCACCATGGGCAAAGGAGAAAGAAAGCCCCCCCCCGGTCTGCTCCATACCCCTCAGCACACACTGCAGGGAGCAATGTTGCTGAGATTGAGTTGCATGTTTACTGAAAATAGACTGAGAGGCACGATCTTCACTGTCAGGCAGACAGGGAGTTTGATAGAGACAATCGCAGCTGAGGAGGAAGCTCTGCAAATGCTGCGCTGCAGAGGAAAAAGACTAGACTCTGGCCTTTAAGTGAGGTAAGACCTCACATCGTGCATGTGTATGTGTGTGCCTGTGTGTGTATGAGAGAGTTTGTGAATGAACACGCAGAGAAGTTGTGTTTACACTGTAAGTCCATTTGTGTCCCATAAACTTCCCTTCGATTTTAACATTTTGGGGTCAAAAGTGATGTTCTCAGTAGTAGGTCACAGGTTCCCATTTTTAAATGCATTTTTTTCACTTATTAAAGGAACATCCATTAAATTGCAAAAATGTACCACCTCCATTTAACTTTCCACTGCAAATAATAAGCTTATTTAGAAAGCATGAAGCGTTGTGTGTTTTGTGCATTCAGTGTGTGTTTATTTGCAGAAGTACACAGTTTGTGCAGGAGTTTGTGGCCGTGTCACCAGATCTTTTCATTGTACAGGAAATTAACTTCCTCTTGGATACAGCAGAAACTTCCAGTGCTATTCCTAAATTCCCATTACATATCATCTGCCATGTTGAATCACGTGGAAGTGTGCATGAAGCGGTGTAAAAGACGTCTTTAATTTTCTTTTTGAGGGGATGGGGAAGCACTGTGGTTAGATATATTTCTCCTGTTGGAAGTTCCAGTTATAGAAGCTGCAAGCTGACATAACCGAAGCTGTTAACGAGAAATCAAATTCTGGTTTTAAAGAATTAAAAAAAGACAAAATAGGGTGCCTGGAGCTACAGGAGCTTGTGTACACTTGTATAAAAAGGTATTATATTGTCCTCTGTCACACTTATGGAGCCTTTTCACTTATAGCTGGAAGGTGTAATAACTGGCATAGAGGCTCGATTCATAATTACAAACCAGTTTATCCCAAGTCCAAACACTTCAGATTTTGAAATTTTTTTTAAATTAATATATGTTTTTGATATTTTTCTTATTTTTATCTTTTTATTTACTTATTTATTTTGGTCAAAAAAATAATGAAAATAATTCTTAGAATTCTTAGAAATAGTATTTAATTTGTTGTTTATGTTATCTTGTCTTTTATTCTCATTGAAAATTTCTACGAAGGACCCACTTGAAAATTAGATGGTTGATCTCAAATGGTTCTCGTCCTCCCAAAATATAAGTAAAGGCTAAATGGCCTGTATTTGTACAGCACCGTCTTGTGAAGTGAACAAATACGTTTACCAGTGGATCAAGGTTTTTCAACAAAATTTCTTGATTATTTTTTTTTATCAATTTGCCTGCTTTTGATATAATTAATAGGGATGAGCCGGATACTCGTTTCAGACGAGGATCCGGTACGGATAAAGCATTTTTGACGAATACGAGCATGAAACGAGTAAAACCCGTAAATATCTAATTGTGCTGAAGGAAAATCCTCATTGGGTAACTGACTGTCCACGCTCTGTGATTGGCCAGTCACATAGAGCGCCCGCCCCTCCCTACACACAAAACTCTCTAGCCGGCCGGGAGCGCAGTCCGTCCGGCTCATCCACGCACACACACAGACAGTAACGGATCTCACTGTGATTGCTTCACTGTTGCTCACGTTTCTTCAGTTTTCTCTAGGTTTTCTTCAGCTCGCCTCTTTTTCAGTTGAATATTTAAAGTTACTTTTTTCGTAACTTACCTGGTGCATTTGACAAGACAGAGCTGACGTGCTGCGTCAGTCACTCACTACCTCCGCTCCGGTCGGGTTTTTTATTTTTTTTTACTCCCTCTCTCTCCCTCTCACCCTCTCTATCTCTCTCAGACACACACACCTCTATCCACATTGTTTTGTTTAACTTTGTGTGGGGCAAAATGCCAAGAACGTTAAGAAAAAAATCAGTTTAATCAAATTAAAATTAAAAAATATGTATAAAGTTGTGTCTGGTTCTAGCATTTCATATTTCCTAGTTCCTACTGCATGAGTTCAGTTGTATTAATCCATGCACTCAAATATTAATGTTCTGATTTTATTGAAAAACTTGTTCTGAAATAGTTCCTTTACTATTGTGATCAAAAATATTTAATCTCAATTCTGAGGCTGCTCTGTAAATAGTTTTCAAATAAACAATAAACATAGCAACTTCTGATCAATCCATATCAATTTCAGACTTAAAATAATATATTGATGTAAACCACTCCCACTTCCGGTTAAACCACGCCCACTTCCGGGTTGTGCCACGCCCATTCCGAGTGCAGATACAGATACAGATAATTTAGTTGGTTGAACAGATACAGATACATATACAGATAGTGGTGTACTCGCTCATCCCTAATAATTAACATGATTTGTTGAATGTACAGTTGTACCAAAAATCAGCTGTTGATCACAGTTGGTCAGAATTCAGTGTGCCGGCCTAATCAGTGAACAGCCAATCTGAAAATTAAAAAAACAATTCTGATTTTTAAGTTTTAAGTCAGATCTTCTATGAGGATTTTTTTCACTTTGGGAATCATCATTTTTCAAGGGGCTTCTATTGTTCATATCACTTAAACACTAATGAAAGTTTTTCCAAAACTGTTCTAAGCAAGTATTGGTCCTTTGTGACCAGAATCAGCAGATTTCTATCAGTGGTGTTTGGATTTGTTTTTAACTTTTGTTTTAATTTAATTAAAGGATTGTAAATGATTCTGGTTTGATCTACCTTCAGTCCTCACCTGCTCCTCATATAGAAGCTTTTAAACTAAAAATCAGCATTGCACTGGCGTGATTCATAATAACTTATACATTTAATTAATTTATAAATAGCTTAGAAAATGTTTTTGATCACTTTTCTCTCTCTCTCTCACACACACACACACACACACACACACACACACACAGACTATAACATGAGCTAATTTCAAAGCAAAAAAACAAGTCTTTGTGCTGTTGGTGGCTTCTGATTTGTCGTCATTGTTTTAAAACATGAAAATCAGCTCACTGGATGAGCACATATGGCTGCTTTATCACTCACCCTCTGCTAAATCCACTCCAGCATGTTTTTGTGAGCTAGCTCTAATAGCCACCTTTCCCCTGCTCCGTCCATTACAATTAGTTTCCTTTTTGTTTTAGAATCACAACATTTATCTTCCCTGGAAACAACGTTTAGGTGATTAAAATAATTAGCCTCCTCTTGCTCTACACGTAGCAGAAAGCAGAGAGCGAGCTCACTTTGGGATGAACGTTATCAAAGCTGTTTTCTCAGAATCAGCCAGCAGTTGAAGTCAGACTTAAGGCTGTAGCTACTCTGCTGTTACAACAAATGGTGTCTCTTTATTCTGCTGTACTGTTTAATTTTGCAATGACGTTATGCTAGCAGTGAACATTTTGGAGCCAGCGGGGCTTGTTGAGAGCATGAATAAAGGAGTTTCTGGGGTTGAGTGGTGCAGAATCCTGCTGTTCCAGATTTAGATTTAAACGGAGTGGAAAAGGAAGGAGGAAAGAGAGGGATGGAACCAATGAGAGGGGCGGCTTGGACTGGTGATCGACTGAAACGGGATCAATACACACAAATTGTGTTAATCAGAAATGTTCACTTAACAAACTTGTTTTTTATTTTTATTTTTATTATAGGTTTCCTCCTCTCTGGGTTTGTAGGAATGGGAATTTGTTCAGTGCTTAATGTCATCAGCCAACCTTCAGGCTCTTGTGCAGCGAAGTGTGTGATTTTGCCAGTTTTGAGTTCAGAGGGCTGCTGTGTAATCTGTCGGCTTGTGTGTTTGTGTGTGTTGATGTTTCAGCTGAACTCTCCAATGAACTCGGTCAGCAGCACGGAGGACATTAAGCCTCCATTGGGCCTCAATGGAGTGATGAAGGTTCCAGCCCAGCCCTCGGGCACTGTGCTTTCCCTCACTAAACACATCTGCGCCATCTGCGGTGACCGCTCCTCAGGTGAGTGACCTGTAGAAAAGACTGTTGAAATTCTGCCAAAAACGTGAGTCGTTTGGTCTTCATTACATCTCTAAATACTTTTCTTAAAGAGGAGTATGATGCTTGTTCTTTTTGAAACATGATCGGTAGTTTCACGTGCATGAAGAATGTGACCCCTGCATTAGCCAGTGAAAACAAGTAGACGTGAACCTGACAGATCTATGTCACACTGTCACTTAACATTCATGGACTCACCCATCTTGACTCACAACGAAGACTGATGTTGGTTAAGCATCCAGAAAGCAGCAGAGAACGTCTCAGCTTGTAGAAGCTAACCGTTATCATTAGCAACTCCACTTGTGGATATATAACATCAACGTTGCAGAGCAAATGGATGCTGTGGTAGAGTTGCATTGTTGTTAGCCAATCAGAGCCAAAATGTCCAAATATCATGAATATTAATGAGTAGAACTTCAAATTTCAGTGTGTTCTGCCCCCACTCCTCTTGCTAACTTCTAACAGAACGGAGCGTTTCCTCCACAGAGATTTTTGGATACAAAGGACCACTGCAAATGCATGTATTGAAATAACAAATGCAGGCCCCAAGCCCCACAATGTGGGTGAAAAATTGAGGCCAGAAGCGAGCAAATACTCATTGACTCCCATGTTAAAAATGCCAATTTCACAGCAGAAATAAACATGTTTACAGCCTGGTTCCAAAACATGTTTTTGGTTTAAATTATCTAGTTTACACTCTTGACAACTCTGAGGGGGGTGAATTTTTTTCTCACTCTTCTGTTTAAGTGTATTAAAAGCCTAAAATTCTGTATAATTAATGAGCATCCGACCCACATGACCACAGAGCTAGCTCCGTGGAAAGGCCTCAGTAGAGCCTCGGTCTGGCTTGGAAACTGTTCCGGGATTTGGAGTCTCTGTGTTTGTGTATTCCTTTTTTTTTTTTGGATATTATTTGTGCAATTGTTGGACAAATAACTTGCTGTGGCATTAATTGCACTAATAGAGCATCCAAGGAGTCTCCACTTCATTTTTTTCAGTAAGTAAAATTATATTTATGTATTTTAGGTCACTGCCGAGCTGAGCTTAGATTTTAACATGTACTGTTTAACCATGAAATTTAAATGTAATAGGGTAAAACCCAGTGCATTTAACATAATGCTGCACTTTAGAAAATGGGTTGAAATATAACATGTTGGTGGAGCTGGGTTCCGACTATCGGCTTGTGGAGCTCTCGGGAGACCGATGTTTTCCACCCGTTCTCCCCTCCCCGCAGCTCGGCGCATCTCTGTCTGATCGCGGCTTCTGTCTGCTGCGCGGGCTGCCGGCTTGTGGAGCCTTTCCACCCGGTTCTCCCCAGCGGCAGCTCTGCGCATCTCAGATTGCAGCGGCACTTGTCTGCTGTGCGGCTGCCGGCTTGTGGAGCTCTCGGAGACCTCTGTGTTCCACCCGGTTTTACCCAGCGGTCAGCCCGGCGTATCTCTGACTCAGAAGCTCTGGTGTTGTGCACAGTTGTAGCTAGGTTGCTATCTCCGTTAGCTTAGCTCCCACCTCCGCGTTAGCTTTGGGTTAGCTTCAGGTTTGCTTGTAGCTAGTTCGACCGGGTGTCATCAGTTGATCCCAGCCTTACAGCCCCACTTCTCTTTCCTTTTGTGGAATTGTCTGGGCTTGACGGAACCTGTGACACGGTGAAAATGGCAGTGGTGGCCACATCCCATTTATCTTCAAAAACGTGTTATTGGAGTTTATGGAAACCCATTGTCCAATATTTATATCTCGATGGTAGGCCCACTATAAATGAAGCAAAAAAAAAGGATAAGTAATAAAACTTTAAATTACATTGAGATGTTCATAAATGCAAACTAGCTTAGAAATCAACCCTCAAATCTTCTCTTATAGGAGATGTTGGGGTCTTTGTTGTAGTCCCCATGCATGGGCTTTGATCAGTAAATCAAAACAGTAATTTCTACACTAGCTTGTTTTAATGAAGGTCAGTTAAAACATTTGCTAATCCACATTTTTCACTTTGAATTGAGAAAGCCCATTGAGTGCTTATCAAATGAGAAGCAAAAAATCTTCAGGGAAATAACTGGGTTATCACGAGTTATTGAAATTCTTGGAAATGCTTATAATATATTTAAAATGTGGTATTTTCAAAGTTTTGATAAGCTTGAAGTGAAACTGGGTAAAGCACAGAAACCATTTGACAAGGAAGCATTGACATATATACTGGACAAATCATTTCCATAAGCTCCAATAACACGTTTTTGAGGGGAAATGGGAGGTGGCCACCACCGCCATTTTGACCGTGTCACAGGTTCCGTCAAGCCCAGACAATTCCACAAAAGGGAAGAGAGGTGGAGCTGAGGGTGGGGCTGTAAGGCTGGGATCAACTGACGACACCCGGTCGAACTAGCTACAAGCTAACCTGAAGCTAACCCAAGCTAACGCGGAGGTGGGTGCTAAGCTAACGGAGGTAGCAACCTAGCTACAACCGGAGTTAACTGTGCACAACACCAGAGCTTCTGAGTCAGAGATACGCCCGGCTGACCGCTTGGTAAAACCGGGTGGAACACAGAGGTCTCCTGAGAGCTCCACAAGCCGGCAGCCGCACCGCAGACAAGCGCTGCTGCGATCTGAGAAGCGCAGAGCTGCTACTGGGGAGAACCGGGTGGAAAACATCGGTTTCCATCTGAGCGCTCCGCAAGCCGGCAGCCTGCGCAGCAGACAGGAGCCGCGGCGATCAGATGGACCGAGCTGTGGGGAGCGGAGAAACGGGTGGAAAACAGAGGTCTCCCGAGAGCTCCACAAGCCGATAGTCGGAACCCAGCTCCACCAACATGTTATATTTCAACCCATTTTCTAAAGTGCAGCATTGTGTTAAATGCACTTGGTTTTACCCTATTACATTTAAATTTCATTAAACAGTACATGTTAAAATCTAAGCTCAGTTCAGCAGTGACTTAAAATGCATAAATATAATTTTACTTACCGAAAAAAATGAAGTGGAGACTCCTTGGGCGCTCTATTAGTGCAAATGGTAAAATGGTAAATGGCCTGTATTTGATATAGCGCCTTCTAGAGTCCAAGAACCCCCCAAGGTGCTTTACAACACAATCAGTCATTCACCCATTCACACACACATTCACATGCTGGTGGGGATGAGCTACGATGTAGCCACAGCTGCCCTGGGGTGCACTGACAGAGGCGAGGCTGCCGAGCACTGGCGCCACCGGTCCCTCCGACCACCACCAGCAGGCAACGTGGGTTAAGTGTCTTTTCCAAGGACACAACGACAGCGACAGACTGAGTGGGGCTCGAACCTGCAACCTTCCGATTACGGGGCGAGCACTTAACTCCTGTGCCACCGTCGCCCACACAAACTTTTGAGTTTGTGTGGGCGAAAAGTTGATAGACTGAAAATGGCGGAACAGTTTTCAGGCGAGACCGAGGCTCTTCTGGGGCCTTTCCCCGGAGCTAGCTCTGCGGTCATGTGGGTCGGATGCTCATTAATTATACAGAATTTTAGGCTTTTAATACACTTAAACAGAAGAGTGAGAAAAAAATTCACCCCCCTCAGAGTTGTCATGAATGTAAACTAGATCTATTAAACCTAAAACATGTTTTGGTACCAGGCTGTAAACATGTATATTTCTGCTGTGAAATTGGTATTTTAAACATGGGAGTCAATGAGGATTTGCTCGCTTCTGACACCAGCCCCCAGCGGATGAGGGTGGAACTGCAATTTATTTCACTTCCGCATTGGCCTCAATTTCTGTCCCGCATTGTGGGGGCTTGCAAGGAAGTGAAATAAAATGGTTTAAGCATATAAGTACAATGGAAGAAAAAGGTCTGTTACACTATTTTTTCTTTTAAGTCCATATATATTTAAATTTTTCCTAATGCAGATTTGAAATTTTCAATCACTGGTAAAATATCTGTGAACAGTCATATTTTAAGTTATTTTGTGGTACTGACATTGTGGAATGTGTAAATATGCGGAAAATAGGCAAGGCAAGGCAGCATTATTTATAGAGCACATTTCAAACAAAGAGGAAATTCAATGTGCTTTACGATTATCAGGACATGATTTGAAAACAACATAAAAACACAAATTAAAATACACACAGATAGAATTACAGTTTAGAGCTAAAGGAGAAGACTAAGTAACAAGGCAAATTACAGTGGAGATGACGCAGCATAAAGGCTGATGAGTACATCAGGGTTTTTAGTTTGGGTTTAAACAACACTTGGGTTGGGGCACATCTGAGGTCATGGGGAAGCTGACTCCATATGTGAGCAGCATAGTAACTATAAGCATCTCCACCATGTTTTGTTCTGACCCGTGGTTCTATTGGTTGTATATACAGGATTGAGATCTGACATGTTTTTTGATCCCATGCCATTGAGTGATTTATAAACTAGTAGAAGCACTTTGAAATCTATTCTGTAGTTTACTGGTAACCAGTGTAGAGATCTAAGAACAGGAGTGATGGGCTCCGTTCTCTTAGTTCTTGTTAAGACTCTAGCAGCAGCATTCTGAAGAAGCTGCAGTTGCTTCACAGCTTTTTTGGGAAGACCAGTTAGGAGACCATTGCAGTAGTCCAGCCGACTAGAAATAAAAGCATGAATACGTTTCTCTAAGTCTGGTCTGGACATGAGACCTCTGGCTCTTGAAATCAGATTTTGGCTGAGTTGTAAGAACTACTGAGATTATTTAAGATTATGTAGATTGTATACAGTTGGAAACTTTAATTTAAAAATGGAGCAAAAAATATTTTTGCAAGAAAATCATCTTGCATTACAACTGAATTTACAAAAAGCAGCTAAACACCCAGCATCTCGCCCAGTCCTGCTGTAACCACATGAAGCAACTGCCAAAAAAAAAAAAAAAAAAAAACGAGAGAACCAAACATGATCTCTGGTCAGAGAATAACCTCACAGATCTGTTTGGCAGAACTACACACCACAGCTTCATGTGGTGTGAGACCTTCCTGGAACGACAACAGTCGGTGGATTTCCTCCCAAATCCTGGGTGAGTGGCAGAGAAGCCACACTAGACGGCAGCAGTATGAAAGCACTTGAAAGATACTGGAATCATGTGGCACAAGGTCACATGATTAGATGAAACAAACCCTTACATTGGCTCATTTTTGGGAAGAGAGTGCTGTAAGTGAGTGAAAACCAGCAAAACCATTAGTAATGTTACAGCAGGGCTGGTGTCAAGAAAAAAACGGATTCAACCTATCAAGCTTCAAACATTTTACTGCAGCACACAAATAATGGTCAAGTGCTGCTTTCCTTGGGTGAAGATGAAGCAATGTCAGCCCAAATGTTTCATTAGAGTTTAGAAAATAAATGTAGTCAACACGGAGCAAGACCAGGGGTGGGCAATTATTTTTTCCATGGGGCCACATGAGAAATAGAAAATATTGTGGAGGGCCAGGCCAAAAGGCTGAAGTCAGTTATGCATAATATTAATGGTATTTCTTTATAAAAAGCAGTAAATACCATCGTTTTTTTCAAGCTGGTAAGAGTAGACTATATGTTATAAATGAGCAAAAAGGAAAAAGTGAGGTTGGCTTACAAAAATGTGATTTATTCAAATTTCCCAAGGCAATGGTAAACAAAGTGCGCATTTGGTTTTTGTTAAACATTTGTAACTTATATTAGTTAACAGTTTCAGTTACATTCACTCCAAAACACATTCTGAGTTTCAAATATTGTTGGAAAGAGGTTCTTAGCATTCTACAGACACACAGTATTGTCTGTAAAATAAAACCACTGAACTGTGATCTTGAGAAAGAGGTTTAAAAAAAAAGTGTCCCAGTTCACTGCTAGTTGCCTACATTTGTGGCCCAAACACCTTATTTTGTGTTTTTAAGCGATTTTTTTCTTATTCAGTGAGAGAAATCTAGTCTCTGCTGGGCTTTAACGAGTGCATCAAAGTCAGGTTGAATGTCTGTGGTGGATTTGCGAAGCACAGCTGACAAATGATCATCAGTGAGAGAGGATCTTTACCTGGATTTTGTAAACTTCATCATTGAAAATGTTTGTTCACAAATGTAGGTAGAGCCGAAGAGAACCAACATCTTCTGAGCATGTCTCCTCAGGTTTGGGAAGCTCTCCTCCCTAAGAGAAGAGTAGAAATCCAGCAGAGATCCTGAATCTCTTCTTTCAAGTCCCAAACCCTCTTCAGCACTTTCCCCAGGCTGAGCCATCTGACAGCTGTGTGGAGTCCTCCAAAAGAGCCACAAACTGTCTGTGATCCATTGCCCGTGCCCTGATGAAGTTTATTATTTTAGTAACAACATCAGTAACATGGTTGATCTTTAGCACTGACTTGCACAACACATGTTGGTGTATAATTCAATGCAAAAACACCAATTTTTGATCTGCATCGATTTCTGTCACTTTATCTTGCATGCGTTTCAAAAGTCCGACATTTTTCCCTGTAAGATTTGGACAACCGTCTGTTGTGACAGCTGACAGTCTCTCCCATTTCAATCCCAGAGTGTCCATGCACGCATTTACCTCTGTAAAAAGATCACTCCCCGTCGTTGTCCCTTTCATCGACCGCATTGCTGCCAGCTCCTCTGTGAGCTCCGTTATCCCCGGACATCACAGCTCTCGTCTAAGGCCAATGAGAAAAAGTCAAAACTTGCCACTTCACGTTGCAGCTGAAGCTCCAGGTTCCCCACGGTTCCCCTGGACAGCGGGATTTGCTCAAATGCGCCTTTTTTTTCAGGGCATATTAGTGCTGCGGAGTCCACCATGCACTCTTTGACGAACTCTCCCTCTGAAAACGGCTTGCTGTTTTTAGCTGTTTTGTGGTATATCACAAAGCTGGTCCTGGTTGCTGCATCCCTGGATGTGTGAAGCTTAGTAAAACAGCCTTGCTGCTTTTGCAACTTTGCTAGCAAAGCTTTGGATGTCTGCGCCCTCTCAGCATCAGATGAGTTCTTGTATTTTTCCGAGTGTTTCTTGTCGTAATGCCGACTCAAATTGTAGTCCTTAAACACGGCAATCTCCTCCCCGCAAACCAAACACACGGCTTTGCCTCCGACTTCAGTAAAAATAAAATACTTAGCAGTCCAATTTTTGTTGAAAATCTTGTATTTGGCATCTTTCTATCTTTTTTTTTTTTTTTTTTTTTTTTTTTTTTTTTTTTTTTGCATGAGCGGACATTTCTGGGGCTACAATCACCATGTCAACCGCGGGCACTTGTTGCTATACGTATTGCGTCATTGTGCACGTAAAAAACAACTTCAAAATAAAAGCAATGCAGCCTTAGCCCATGCATGAGGTAAAATGAGAAAGTACATTTATTTTGTAATTTCCAATTAACCTTACGCGGGCCGGTCAAAGTCAACCAAAGGGCCGTATGTGGCCCGCGGGCCGTAAAATGCCCAGGTCTGAGCAAGACTGTGTTTATTCTCGGGGTAAATGGGGTAGAAGAAGCAGATGAACACTTTGGCTCTATTTGAACCCCACATAGTTTTTAAAACCATTTAGGGAAGTTTTCCATTTCTTTCTTTTCAAACTAGTAGAAATGAGGTTGTTCATAGTCATTAGAACTACAATTATTTGGTCTATTTTTAACTCCTTCTTCAGAGCAGATGAATGGTGCTGTGTGGAGCTTCACATGACATGATGAAGTGTGATTGATCTATTACAAAAGGCACAGTTAATGGTCAGACAAATCAAAGTTCTGAATAAAAAAAAAGATCTGTTGTTTGACTCTTGGCTCCTAAAAGTGCTTCTTCCCCATGTCTTTAGACTGCTTAAAAACCCACAGACCCATAAATGCACAGCTACAACCACAGCATCCTCTACTTGAGTTGTTGGTGAGTATCGTGTGCCTAAGTGATGTGACCAGAGAGTCTTAAAAGGCCAAAGAGAAAGGATGAAAATAAAGATCTGAGCCCTTTTGGGCCAAAACACTTAAGATTCTTGTGATATTAGACCAATATGTGCTCAGAAACCAGGTCAATCACCTTAGTTTAAAAAACAGTCTAACTTGTGTTTACCTGGTTACACCTACCACCACCACCACACACACACACACACACACACACACACACAAATACAAGTAAACACACACACTTCACCCCTCAAACAAATAAATCCTTTGTTTGTATATTTTTCTTTTCCACCTTAGAATTAGGTGGATATGCAACACATTGGAGGATTTTATTGGCGTTCTGCGTCATCAGTGCTGTTTGCACCCAAAGGGGGGTGGGAAATGAAAATAGTGTTAAAGAGCGAGTCATGCTTCATTTGGCTTTGCTTGGAGGCTTTATTTATCTTCTCTGGTGGTCTGACCAGCGGAGATCGAACAAAGAAACTGTTTGAGCAACACTGGAGACGGCAAATGGGCTGCATCCGTCATAAATAACAGGGAAAAAAAGAGTTTAATGCAATGAACAGACATGAGAACAAGGTCCTGCTACGTTGGGCCCCTTTTTTCTCCCCATCACATTTTTAACTCCGATAACAATCAGTTCACTTTAACAGGCCTCTGATTATAACTGTTGTTTTGTTTAGAGTTAGATGAAGGTGACCAGTAGAAGAAGTTGCTGTGTTTTTGAGACCACAGAACATTTAATGGACAAATATGACTTTCACAAAACATCGTTGTGTCTTCCTCCCTCTCCAGGTAAACACTATGGCGTATACAGCTGCGAGGGCTGCAAAGGTTTCTTCAAAAGGACCGTGCGCAAGGACTTGACCTACACCTGTCGCGACAACAAAGACTGTGTGATCGATAAACGCCAGAGGAACCGCTGTCAGTACTGCCGCTACCAGAAGTGTTTAGCCATGGGCATGAAGAGAGAAGGTACAGCACATACCGTTGAGGATAAAGTCCTACTTACCCAGACCTTCAGACCTCTGTTAGTCTACATATTTAAACCAAATTAAGGCCTCTAGTTGTGGAAATCTGGTGTCTTTATGACCAGAAAACTGTATAAACAGAAAAAGGGAAAAAGTCATTACTGGGCATCTAAACCGATGAAACAAATAGAAGTAGGAATATGACAAATACATAATTAAAACTGTTGATGTATCTCTGCAAAAAGTGAAAGGTTTCTTACCTGCACATTACATTAGAGGCAAATCTGCAACTATGATGTAAAAGGTTCTCTTCCACGGCTTATTTATGGGGTTGTATCGTGTTAAGTTGCAGAGAAAAGGGCTGTGAACTCAGATCACAGACAGTAGTGAAGAAAGGTGCAAACGGTATCATCATTGCAACAATTAAGAGTATTTAAGTAATTAATCTTGTGTGAATGGTGTTTACAAAGCTGAGATAGCTAATAGTTCTCATAAAATTCTGAAATTGCATGCAAGAGAAAACCTTCTCATGGTCGTGCAACATTATTTCGTGCACATCAGTTGGTGTCAGATGCACATAGAATAATTCTTTCGGTAGCCAGAGAAGCCAAATAAATGTAAACTGTGTTCCAGAAAGACTGCAGATGAGTATAGATTCAAAAGACTTTAGGTAAACAAAGTATATAGCTGCCCTCTTTTCACATTTTACACTCTGACTGCCATCTGCAAACTGTTCTGGTGCAGACGAGAACTTTCTTAACAAGACAGTTTTGCACTTACATATGCAAAAGTTGAGTTGATTTCAGATCATACGAAGGAAATGCAGAGCAGTGAAGATTTTCACGTCGTTTTGTGGGATTATTTTTTAAATATGCACATGCATCTGTCCTTTTTTAGAAGGAGTTAGTGATTCAATCACATGATGAGCCCAATTTACAGGCCATCTTCGGCATCTTTAGTGTTCATGCAAATGACCTAAATGCAAAATACAACGTTTCCTGATTTCTCAGCCCTGTTCAGATTTATCAACAACACATGCTGAGAACAACCACTGTAAATGTAATAGAGTACTTTAGGACCACCCACACATACACTGTCTACCGTCATGAAGATAAATGGAAGAACATACTTGCTTGTGCGCCAACATCGTCATAAAGTTACAACATCTTGAGTTGATTTTTAAATCTCTTGAGCTGGCTTGGTTCAACACCAGGATCAGAGAAAGCACACGAGAAGTTCAGCTTTGCTTTTGGTTGAATTAATCGGCTTTGACTTATTCTTCTTTTCAAATAAGTCATACTCAATAAATGCCTTTCTGTTCGTCCTTGTGGGAAAATAAAACGATGATAATAATGCACAGATTGTGTGAATAAAAGCTGGATTTAATGGCTTACAGCTTGACGCATACAAGTGATGCACACTGATGCTCCGTCTTCAGTTCAACTGAATCCCTGCAGATGTAGTGAGCAGGTGTTCCAGGAGAAGCACAAACACCTTCTTGAACGAGACCATGCTTGTTTTTTTGCACAGAGACCACTTGTTGCTATGGTAATTTTTTTTTTTTTTACTTGACGTTGCATCTTCCAAACCAAAGACTGGCTGAAGTACAGTTGTTGATGGCTGTGTTCTCCTTGTTACTAAACAACAACTCAGATTAGACAAGCTGCTAATTCACATGAGAGTAAATCAGTTATGGTTCCTTTAGGAACCAGGAGGAGTTTTGTTATGTGTGTGGAGGAAAAGCAGGCAGTGAGGTGTGAAGTTTGACACTCCGTGTGGGTGTTAGAAATATTTGTGCTCTCAGCAGTGTTGTTAAGCACTCTTTCGCACATTAAACAAATCAATCACTCTGTCCCTCCACAGTGCTTGCAGTTCTTCAACCAGAGTCCATGGACTATGTATGATGTAGAGAGCATATCAATGTAAATTGAAAAAGCAGGCGCACGTGGACTTGGTGTCGACGCTTTGTTAAACAGAGAGAGCACACGAAACATTTTAGAATCGGCGCCGCCAGAGCCCAATTTTTCTTGACCTTTCCGTGGCCTCTTATCCTGTCCCTCTTGTTTTTATTTATGTCATTGTTGGGCTCTTTGCTCCATTCAAGGATATTATCGTTTACTGCCTCTTGCCTCACTCCCTGTGCTGCCTAACCCCCCCGCACCCCGAGGACTGTGGTTAGAGAACAAGGCAGCAGTTGCCCAAAAGGCTAAGCGAATCCACAGAAAAACAGGATTAAATGAATTTATGCTCCCCCAGTTAGGACAGGAGAGAGAAGGGGAGAATAAAGCTAACATAATTTCAGCCCTCCTCACCTCTGTGTGACTCCAACACAAGTATTCTACCCTTGGGCTGACCTCCACCGCCAGACAGCCGTTCCTCCAAAAGTGGGGCCCCTTTCTCCTTCTCTTCTAACAACTTCTGCTTCCCTTTCCCCCTCACAACAAGACCAAGGCCTCTCCAGTTCAGGACATGAAATAGAAACCAGAGCAGGCTTAAGGAGTCATCCTGCACACCCTTTATATGTGTGTTAGAAAACACCAATGTGTGTGCGTTGAGCTGCTAAAATAGATTTTCTAAAAGCCCCTTTTGCCATACAACACTTTTCCCCCCAATAAAACGTTTATTAATCCGAGGCTGGAAGAAGAAAGCCACAAGACACTAAAACGATTTTTCTGCAGTGTCTTAGACTGAAACAAATTACAGCCTTTTGAAAAGGCATAAACACACTCATACACCTCTTTTTTCACTTGAGGGTGGACGTGCGGTTTCTCCAGCTTCAGCTGTGAGTCTCTGTGTCTCCACACCACACAAACCATTTCCTGTCTCCAAGTCAGTCAGATGACACAATCGACAGTCTGTTTTGGGGCTTTTTAAACAACAAGGTCCTCATTGATTTGGGCTGAATCTTCTTTATTAAGATGATGAGACCTCTATCCATGGTGTAAGGAACCACTGAAAGGCCCCACATTGTTTATGTGTCTTTGACTGGTTTGTGTATAAAACGTTGTGGCCGTTTGTCGTTGAGCACAAGATAAGAAAACACATTTCTTTGATATGAAAAGTGGTAGAACGTTTCCTCACTGCTTTGAAGAGCATTGTGTCCGTCAGGTTCCTTTTTATTCTATTCATCATGCTAAAACTGTAACTGACCTTTCTCAGACACACCATGGACTATGCATAACACAGCTAGTTCTTAAACGCCAACTCAAGCAGGTGCATGCTCACCTGAATCCCAGTTCCTACTGCTGCCCATACAAGGCACGGTCCATCCCTTTGACTATTCTCCCTCAGACAGAGCAGAAGGTTAAGGGACACGTACATGTCCATCTATTCGTCCATCCATTTTCTGCTGCTTATCTGGGGTCAGGTCGTGGGGTAAGTAGCAGCAGGGAGGCCCAAACTTCCCTCTCCCCAGCCACTTGAACCAGCTCCTCTGGGGGAATCCCAAGGCGTTCCCTGGCCAGCCGAGACATAGTCTCTCCAGCGTGTCCTAGGTCTTCCTTCAGGTCTACTCCCAGTTGGACATGCCCGGAAAACTTCACGAGGGAGGTATCCAGGAGGCATCCATACTAGATGCTCGAGCCACCTCAACTAGGTCCTCTCGAAGTGGGGGAGCAGCGGCTCTACTCCGAGCCCCTTCCAGAAGACCAACCTTCTCACTCTATCGCTAAAGGAAAGCCCAGCCACCCTGCAGAGAAAACTAATTTCAGCCGCTTGTATCCACAATCTCATTGTTTAGGCCACTACCCAAAGCTCGTGAACATAGGTAAGAGTAGGAGCGTAGATCAGCCAGTAAGTTGAGAGTTTCTCCTTTTGGCTCAGCTCTGTCTTCACCACGACAGACAGGTACAAAGCCCGCATCATTGCAGACGCAGCATCAATCTGCTTGTCGATCACCCAATCCATCATTCCCTCACTCGTGAACAAGACCCAGAGATACTTAAACTCCTCCACTTGAGGCAGGACCTCATCCCTGACCTAGAGAAGGCATTCTACCCTTTTCCGACTCAAGACCATGGTCTCAGATTTACACATGTGTGTCTTTCATAATTCTGCTAGATGTTGATATTTGTGTTCCTTAATTTTCACTTGTCTCGTGGGCTAATGTGGAAGAACCAAACTACAGGTCACCCATGGCTAATGTTTCCCCCTTTTGGTAACCCTTTCAAAATAAAACAATGACAGAAAAGCAGGAACTTCTCAAATTTATGGCTGAAAAGTGCACTAAATTCTGGACAAGACCAGGGCCCTTTTTAAGTACTTGGTACTACCTCCGCATGGTCATGCTAGTGGGATGTTCATTTAAACTCGTAAAGGGCAACGAGTAAATATTCCAAATAGGACCCCTCTTCAAGAGTCTGATTCCATATCAACTGTTGCCAATCTGTTTTTGAAAAGAGATGCAGCATGTTTGTGTTGTGCAAGCTTAACAGCCTACTTGTAATTACTTTGACGATGATCTCACTATGACTAAAATATCAGTCAGAACGATGGGTTCTTTGCAAGGTTCTAAGAACACTGTCACGCTTTATTTTGTTGATAGTTTTGGGGATGCGCGACACATCCTTTATTGTGGTTTACCATCATAATGGCAGGATCCCAGGGTCTTAGATAACACAAGTGGAATCATCATTAATTAATAATCATTAATTAGAAGCTTCAAGTCAAGGGTGTGACACCATCATGCCATTAGCCTCACGTTAGCATGGTCTGATCTCTTTGAGCGTAGCCACATCCTGACACAAGGACCTAGGACGACTGGTCATACATGTAGTCATCATAGATGTTAAAGCAAGAGTATGGGTGGGATGGAGGGAAACACCTCAGGGATGTTTGGTGAGCACTAAAGGCAGAGCGGAATCGCAGTTACCTTCACGTTTGACAAGTTTTTCCATATTTGCTGCAGTTCAGTCATATTTATCATGTGGAGCATCATCCTGCATAAAGGGGTTATAAAGAAAAGGATAAGGGTCAGCTAAACCCAAGTACACCAAAGCTGGCTTTACAATAAAAAAAATCCAGGATTTCCCCCAGCGCGTTATAAGCCTGGTGGCCCACCAGGCTTTGCTTGGCCACCCGCCAGGCTAAGCATCATGTCCCGCCCCCCTTCCCGACCCTACTGTGTCCGCTGACATGAATGGCGCAACGAAACTAGAGCCCTCCATCAGCTGATACTGGTGAGAAACAGCAGCGGAACGTGTGCCACCCCCGCTCTCACGGAGGAGCGCTGCGGGACGAAGCGTGCGAGCCCCCCACCCCCCCAGACGGACGAATCCGCCAGGCTTAACTCATTTTCTGTGGGAAACCCTGCATCCATTATGTGCTTTTATGAAAACTTGGCAGTTCAAATTGTCTGACTACTTTGTTTTTCCTCTGCATCACCAAATAGTTGGAACATTCTTAACATTTAGGGTGTATTGGCAAATCCACAGTAAGGGTAATTAGAGTTGAACGTTATTCACCGTCACAGAGAGCAATAAGTCATGATTGTCAGCAAAAGGTTTGCTTTGAAAGGAGAGAGATTAAGTGAAGTCTGCACACATTTTAGACGTTTTATTTAATGTGTTTAAAAAATAAACAGCAGTAGTGACCGTAATCAGTTTTGTTACATGCAGCCGTTCAGGAGGAGCGCCAGCGAGCCAAGGAAAAAAGTGAGAATGAGGTGGAGTCCACCAGCTGCGCTAACGAGGACATGCCTGTGGAGAAGATCCTGGAGGCTGAGGATGCGGTGGAACCCAAAACCGAGACCTACATCGAGAGCAACCTTGGTGTGCCGTCGAACTCGGTGAGATTGGAATTTTTTTGGACAATTATTTTCACTTTAATTTTTCAACATATCCTAGCTTTGTGGGCATGTACACTCTAAAAAGTCGAACATGTAGCTTTTTATTCAATCTAATAACTTTTATTTAAAATAGAATAAAATATTGATTTGATTGTGAAACTCTTTGTTTTTGCATTTTTAATCATCACTTTTGATTTGTATGGAACTAAAAATCCAATCAAACCAATCAACACGAAATTTTTATTTCACCCAAAATGTATACTTCTCTTCATGGTCAGCAGATTTTTTTTATTTGAGTCAAATGTGGGCAAGGTGCATTGTGGGTAGTCATGTTCTTAGTTATTTTGTTTTATTTGAGGGTGTTTATGCTTGTTTATTTTGAGGGGGTTGTGTTGTTCTTAGTTATTACTTTATTTACTGTAGCAAATGTGGTGTTACTTGTTATGTCAGTTTGGCACCGTAAGTGTGGAGGTCGATCAGAGGAATGTTCAGCATAAAATAGTTGTTCACACTAAAACCTCTAGAATCAGCGACTTGGGTTCCACTCTCACTTGCTGTTTGCGAGTGTATGATGCATGAGTTAACTGGCATTGTTCAATGTTGCTTCTATAAAAATATAGTTTGATTAATTATCTGGTCTCAACGCGACCATATTATTGGGTTCCTGCAGGGGCTTAAAAATTCATACAAGCATTGAATTTAGGAATCTGGAAATAATACCTTAACAAGTCTTTAAAAAGTCTTGAATTTTGACATCTGGGTCTTAAAATTTGTTCTGTATGTAAATTCTCCGAACTGTATTTGTCCTTTAAAGTTTAATTTGTCAACCACGATAATTTTTATTAAATAACATAGCATAAATAAAGATGGGCAGAACCAATAATTGAGAACGCAGCGCAGCCTCGGATCAAAATACTGTGAACACGTGTCGTGTTCAGCTCCCGCGCTACAGCTGTGATACAAAACGGTAAACATAACAGACTGCACAGACCTTCAGCAGAGGAGAGCGCAGAAAATCTCAGCAGACCATGAGAAAGGTGACTGATGCCTAGGGCTGAGTGCTCAAACTCTGGACCTTTTTGGGACTGAATGAAAACATTCGGTAGGTACTGATGTCAGAAAAAAAGTATAAAAATGTCCAAATGTGCCACCGCGGGTCACATGACTGACCCCATTCACGTTATTAGTGGAGGAGACGCGTTTTCTTTCAAGAGTATAGTCCAGTTCGCAGATGAAAATGCTAAAAAACTCAAACATTTGGATGCATTTAGCAAAAGTAAGCAGCAGCTGAATGCAACACCAGCAAGAAGATTTATGCTGCGGAAACCAGGAATAGCAGCAATTTAACGATTATGCAGGCATCATCTCGAGAGCTGAAACATGGAAAGTCTTTGACTGCAAAAAAATAAACCAGAGTCCATCACCTTCCAAAACACTGGAGGAGTCTGAGGATGGAGGCTGATAAAAGCAGAAATAGGACATAAAACCTACTTAGCTGATGTTTATCAGCATTATAAAGGCAGTTCAGCAGGAGTTTTATTACTGCGATTACTGACATGAAGTCAAGCACTAATGAAGGCTATTTTTAAACATATATTTCAATTTTGGGCCTTTATTGTTTTCACTGTATCTTTGCTCTGTTTTTGCTTAGAAAATATATTGAAATAAAGTATAATAAAAATCTATACAATAAGAACAAAGCCTTTAAGTAGTTTGTTATCCTCTATAGATTTCAACAAAAGTATCATTAAGGTAACGCCATCAAAAACCAAGCATCGGTAAAGTTGTAGTATCAAGAAATTTCTACAGGTACCCAGCCCTACTGACACTGTTATATTTTAAACATGTGTTTTATGTTACCTAGCTCAAACTGCTTTGCTCCTGTTCTCTACCAAGTGTTTTGGCCAAATATAATAAAACAGAAAGATAAATAAATCAACACAAGTTAAATAATGCATTTATTTATTTAATTTTGGCCAGAAGGGCTGTGAAATTATTAATGTTTTATATAAGTGGTCTTGAAAAGGTCTTGAAAAGTCTTGAATTTAACTTGATGAAGCCTATAGGAACCATTGTATTAAGTCATGTTAAATTGGTTGAATGTAAATGCATTAGGTTGGTTCCATTTCAAAATATTAGCTTGGTTCATATACTAAATACAGTATGTGAAGATTTGGATCAAGTCAGAGAATTAAAGTTTGGTCTAGTAAAGTAAGTAAAGTCTGGTTTACATCAATATAAAAAATCAGGTCTTAGTAAGTGAATAAATTTAGTTTCCGTGAAGTCAAATATTTTAGATATGAAAATTTGTCATGGTCTGTGTCTGCTTCTTTCCCCGTGTGTCTCCTGAGGTTCTCCATCCCTCTTTGGATTCTCCTTTTGTGTCTTCTAGCGCCCTCATGTGTCATGTCTGCGTCTCCCTCATGTGTCTCCATTTTTTGCAGCTCTCTAGATATCTCTCTCAGGTCCTGTGTTCCTTTAGTCTTTCAGCTGTTCATTCTATTAGTCTCTTTAGTGTGTTTTTTTCCCACCGGTCTTTGTAGTTCCTTCCCTTTAGAATTTTAGTTATATGGTTTCTGTTTTTAGGTTTACTCATAGGTCATGTTAGTTTCTTCCCTGATTAGTCATTGCTTTCACCTGGTCCTCCCCCCTCACTCCACACACCTGCAGCTCATCTGCCTCCCATTATGCCCCAGTGTATTTAAGCCCTGTCTTGTCTCTGTGTCTTGTCGGTACATTGTTGTTTTGTCAGCATTGTTTTGGTGCTCTGTGTGAGCTTCCTGTCCCGTCCCCAGGTTGTGCTCTAAGTAAGCTTGTTCTCATTTTTCTGGATTTTTGGATTTTGGCTCCCTGCCTTTTGGATTTATTTTTGTTTCATCCTACAATAAAAGGATTTTACTTTATATCAACTCCTGCCTCGTGTCATCCTGGGTTACTGCATTTTGGGTCCAAACAATCCTCTCAGCGTGACAAAATTGGATGTGAATTTTTTTATTTAAGTGAGGTTATTCTTTTTACAGTGCAATGTGTTTTGTTTAGATTTATTCAGGACAGGAATAGACCATATTTGTTCTGTTTACACCAACAGCCTATAAAAGGGTCAGTCTTAATACTTCTGCTTATGTATTACACTTAAATACCCGTATTTGATAAGAGACACACATTATCTTATCAATAAAACACATTTTAGGTTTTAGTAAAATATTGCAACTTTGCTTTGGTGTAAAAACAACTTTTATGGCCACAATAAAAAATCTTGAAGTGCAACAAAACAAAGTATTTGTTCCACCTTTAATTTAAGTTAAAGCTAGTAATGTGTAGTTAGATTGAAGAAAATATCTGTTTCTTCAGAAAATACTATAAATGCTTTTCCCATAGGGCTTTTTCACTGTTTTGTTATGCATATTTTATTTTTATTCCATTTCCAGGCAGTTGTCATCTACACTTTTATTCAATTATATTCATAAATATTAAACTTAGATTGGATGTTTGATTTGACTACTTGATTTCTATGCTACACATGTGGAATTTTCTTGTACTTGGGTAAAAAAGTTTGTTTTTTATACCAAGTTTGAATCAAGCACCCATCTGTCTGCTGGGTGAGGCTGGTAATCAGTTATAAGTCCAACACGTCTTCTCTTATTTGTGATTTTCTCTTCGTTTTGCTCTGAGACATCAGTTCAGCTGTTCACCTCCCTAACTCAGCAGTGAGTTTCTGTCTTTGCTGCGAGCATCAGCTGGGGTGTCTTTGACACAGAGGAGACTAAAGAGTGATGAATAATGCAACAGACAGACTGTTCCTGAAAGCATTCCACAAAGCCGCAGCTTTTTTTCTGGAATTCTGTTGCAACACGCGAAGCAGAGGAGCAGTGCAGCAGACTACCAAAGGGCTGAACAAGGGAGTGAGGGAGGGAGCTTCTGGGATTTATCTGCTTCAGCAGGGAGGGAAATGTCTTGTGAAGTAAAGGTAGAAATGTAAGGGCAGTTATGAGAGTAAATGTGAGCTATTTTGGATGGAAGATGGAGATGTAGGAACTGAGTGTTGACATTGGGGAAAAGAGATGAGTGTGAGAGCGTGAAGGGAGTGGCTGGCAGCTACAAAACGCTAATGTGTGGAGTGTTTTGGGGCTCATCGGGTTGGTCCCTTGGTGTTTGGGACTTGACACCAAAAGGTTAAAAAAAATAACGTTGACAAACTGGTCAAGGCTGGGAATGGGAATCTTCTGGGATTATCTGATGCTGAAAAGAAAAGCACAGCATGATTCCTGTAACCTTCAAAGAACATAAACTTCCAGTTTAACTTTCATGTCTCATACTGTAGCTTTTTTATATCAGTTTGTAGAAGATTTTATCCATTTAGATTTATGTATATTTTAGGTTTTGTCCTCTGAAAGTTTTGAGGCAGCATTTTACAGGGTTGTTAACAAACCTCAATTTGCGGGAAAGTTTCCAAAATATCTAAAAATAGATTCGGGAGGGGTCTTTCCTCAGTTGAGTTGCTGGAAGTCACCAGCAGTCACAGCCCAACTTCCAATTCAACATAGCTTAGTAGAATTAAAGGTGCAATATGTAAGACTGTCGTCAAATTTGGGGACTGCAAACCATTTTTCTAAAAAAAAAAAGTTGCTGTTTCTTGGCTGTTGCCAGTTACGGATCAGCGCCAGAACATTCTTGATGACAAACGAAGATGAGTCATACTTGGTAATTTGATAAGTAGAAGAAGAAGAAAATATCATTTCTATAGCGCCTCTCAAGATAAAAATCACGAGGCGCTTCACAAAAACAAAAAATTGAAAATGTAAAAATATAAAAAAGCATTTAGAAAATGTTTAAAAATATATTTAAAATGAGCAAAAATAATCAATTGTGATTTTAAAGAAAAAATGTTAAGAAAGAGAGAGTGAATAGGAAAGAGGGAAATCAGTGGATCCTGAGGAAGGTGGAATAGGTGGGGGGAGCAGAATAAAGAGAGAGAGGTGAAGAAGGTCATACAAAAGCCATCTTGAACAAGTGAGTCTTCAGCTGCTTTTTAAAGGAGACCACTGAGTCCACTGATCTCAGGCTCAGGGGGAGAGAGTTCCAGAGTCTGGGGGCCACAGCAGCAAATGATCTGTCACCTTTGGTCTTCTGACTGGTGCGCTGCACAACCAGCAGGCTTTGGTCACTGGACCTCAGGGACCTGCTGGGGATGTAGGGACTAAGAAGATCACCAATGTAGGATGGTGCTTGTCCATGTAAGGCCCTATAGACCAGAACTAGGATCTTGAAATGAACCCAGAAGTTGACTGGCAGCCAGTGAAGCTGGAGGAGAAGCGGGGTGATGTGGGTGTGTTTGGAAGTAGGTAAATATAGTGTCATATCTGGTGTTAGCACTCATGTGTTTTACAGTAGAGATCACTTACTCTGGTAATATGATTCCAGCATTAGGATAAGTGCAGTTGTACCTACACTGTCTTGTATAGTTGCTGTTTCTCTAATTATTACCACTTTATATTATTATTTTATCATGATTATATTATTACTTCAGATATTTGCTTATCTCCTATTTTTATCTTTCTTTTTTGCACCAAGTACCAAAGCAATTTTATAATGTTGTGATTCGCACATAAGACAATAAAACCCTTCTGATTCGGATTCTGGTTAAAAAAGAGGATTGCTGTCATATCTGTTGCTATCATGGGATCAATGACTTGATTTCTTTTTCTCTAATTTGAGGAAGCTGACCCGTTCTCTGAAAGCGCTTGTGATTCTGGCAGCATTCATGCCGATCTTACCAGAGTACTTCCCTTCTTCCTGAATGCCATCCCCATATGACTCTTCCCCCACCCCCACCCCCCCTGCTGGTGTCCATTGAGAGGCGCTGCCCCGTGCAACAATTAATCACAAGGCCCAGGTCGTGAGCGTACACCGTGAATAGGCCACTGCCGCTGTCTAATGGCCGAGGTCTGTCCGAGCTGAATAAAAGTGTGTTTATCTCATGGTGACCTAGAACAGGAGTTAAACAGGCGTTAGTAATATGCCTTTAGTCACAGAGAAGAGGTCTCCTCAGGAAGGAGGGAAAAGGAGAGGATTTCTTTGGTTTCTGCTCGTATTAGAAGGTTAATGTTTATTTTTAACTCGGCACACAAAGCATTAAAGTTGTTTGAGCAGTCATTAGCAGATTAGCATTTGAGGATGGTGTATTTCCTCTTCCACAAAGAAAAGTGGGCCACTTGAGTCATTTATTTTCCTGCTGATTTGTATGGGTGCCCAATTTTCTCCCTGTTGTCACACTCGTATAGTCCAGTTCCAACAGAATAATGAAAAATTGAGAAGCAAGTCTTTCTCCACCCTCCTCCACAAGTGATGAAAATTTCATAGGACAGTATGCAAGCTTGCGTTTCTGTAAGTAGCTGGAATGATGGCGATGAAGCACGCTTGAGCTATAGGCATCCTTTGATGAGTCTGAAATTGAAGACGGTTCAGTTTGGGACAGAGATATAAAATGAAAATTCAAAACTTCTTCACTTTTGGTTTGTTGGCTTACTTTCTTTCCCATAAGAGTCTTCACTTTTATTTTAGCTGGCAGAATTTTCTGGATTCCTTTTAATGCCTCAGCTGACAGAATAGTCCGGCGTTGTAGCCTGATAACATCCCGATCGCTGCTCTGTGACCTGAGCAGTAAGTACAGTAATGCGATGCTCATGGATTGTCTTAAGGAAAGCATAAGCTCCTTTCCCCACTGTCATCTCAGCCGACAGAAGCAAAAGAAACGAGGTCAGTGTAAACACGGCTAAGATAGCCATCCAACATTCATGAGACTCGTCGTGTTTAACGAGAATCCGGGGAGTCTTTTTTCTGGTGGCGGTGCACGTTGGTAGCCCCCTTTTGTTGCTTTTTATTTGAGCCTGGCCTGCCCTTTGGAACGAATTAGCTCAATCTGTTTGTGTTTCTGACAGGAAACGCCGCTCACGAAAACTGTCGCCCTGAGCCGCGCCGTCCACTGTTTCCCACGGAGATCAAGTGCTGAAATATTCAGAAGATGCTTGTTGTCTTTCTGTCCCTGTTGGGGGAGAAAAAAAAATAAAGGACGACTTTCAGTTTCCAAAACAGTGACATCTATGTGTCTGGTGTCAATTTTATATACATATATACACACACACACACACACACACACACACACACACACACACACACACACACACACACACACACACACATCTGCAATCCTCTGCAGTCATTGTGACTTTCACACCATAGAGAAGAACGTAGAGGAGCCTGCATTTGATGAATGAAGAACCTGTTTTTTTTTCTCCTTCATCTTCAGCTAATCTTCTCCAGAGAGCTGCTGCTGATGCCAGGATCTTCTGAGCTTTTAGCATCGATCTGTGGGATTTGATTTAGGAAGTCGGGGAGAAGTTATGGACACTTTTTCTTTTGTCAAGAGTTCACTCTCTTGTAGTTTAAGAATGTTTACTTGATTTAATGTTATGCAGAAAAGCGTGTGCTTGTTTAGACATATGCATATGAGGGGAAAGCACACCCGGGAGGACAGTAAAACGACTTGTCAAAGACTGACAGGATTGTTTAGGGTTTATTTGGTTTTTTGTTTTACTGTCCTGATGGAGTAAAGTCTCAATCAGGTAGTCATACTGTATGCACAAATCACATTAGTATTCCACGGTTATTCCCTTCGGCTCAAAGCAGGATCCTTCTGAATCTAACGCACAAGGACAGTTCAGGAGAAGGACTTCTTGTGTTTGAATTAACCAAATTCTCTTCTTGCCTGCTTCTTCAAAAAGAAAAAAGGTTTTTGTGACTGTAGGGTGCAAAGTTTTCTAAACACCAAGTTGAAAGGCCAGTACGAAATGTGGAGTCCTAATCTGACTACAACGCCCAGCATTCAGGGGTTGTTTTCCAACACATGATATTACGGATGTAAATAGTGAGATTTTGAAGAATAAATCATTACATTATTATTTAAAAGTTTTAATATATCTTGTCTTAATTTTAATGATCATATAAATACAAATGCTTTGAAAAATTAAACAAGTTTTTAATATAAATTTCTTTTAATTTTTTCCTTGGGTTAGGGTATTTGTTTACTAATCCTTAATAATGCACTAAGTAACATTAATAAAGGAACTCTTATTGTAACGTGTTCTCTAAATTCACATGTGTTCTTTATGTAAAGTGATAAAAGGTCCAAAAAATGATAGGGCCATGTGATTCTGATTTGCATGAAAATAACCACAAAAGCATTGCAATCTATGATAAACTACAATCGTGTTCACTTTGTAAACATTCTCTTATATATATATATATATATATATATATATATATATATATATATATATATATATTCTTTTTTTAATGACTGAATGTAAAAATGTATATTTTTATTCTTATAGACCTATAAATGTGCATTTTAAGTTAGTCTGTATAAGTTACAGCATGAGGGAAATAACTGTCTTCATAAATTATACTTTAATAAGTTTTAGTCTCCTCTAGATTACACAGCTCTGCCACCTGCTGATATTTGCAGTCTCCTTAAAATGTGAAGGATTCATGTGAAATAATTGTGATTTCATTACTGAGCAAAGTTATGGTGAAAAACGTAAATTAGGCTTAAAATGCTGTGGACTAGGGTCAGTCTCATAACACCCAATCACTAAATCATCATAGCTGTCTACCGCTTCATCAGCATTTAAGAAACTTTTCATTTATAAGCAATAATCTGAAGACCTGAACAGATTATTTTCCTCCTTCATGAATCTCAAATGATGCAAAAATATTAATTGTTAAAAATCTTACTGAAAAATCTGAAATAATATAGAAAAAACTGAGTTAGGTACTGGATCATGGATGTTTTTAGAAGTTTGTTTGAGTCACTTGGCTTCCAAAACCAATCACACAATCTTTATTCTAAATATAACTAAGAGTAAATCTAAGTTATGTTCAGATTATTTGTTGCTTGTTTTACAACCTCTTTCCTGGATTGGTAATAAAGTTCCCCTTCAGGCTCTTCAGCACTTTTGTAGTGGTAGTCTGGAGAGTGTTTCAAGGGCCTCATGAGCTCCCGTAGCTGTCCAAGAGTGTTTCTGCTAAAAGATCCCCAAAGAAAAAGTCCTCTGAGCAAAAGTTGTTTTTTCACCAGCAGCTCTCTGCAGGTATTTCCTCCACAGGCGCAGACAGGATCAGTGTTTGTTTTGTCTTCTTACTTGCCTTTTCCTTTTTACAGGATATCACTCCCAGCACAGCAGCACAAACATTAGTGTCTGTGTGTGTGTGTGTGTGTGTGTGTGTGTGTGTGTGTGTGTGTGTGTGTGTGTGTGTGTGTGTGTGTGTGTGTGTGTGTGTGTGTGTGTGTGTGTGTGTGTGTGTGTGTGTGTGTGTGTGTGTGTGTGTGTGTGTGTGTGTGTGTGTGTGTGTGTGTGTGTGTGTGTGTAGGCACAGCTATTGGTGGCTCATAAGTGTGCAGAGGTCTGGCTCTGGCCCAAAACACACATACACACACACACTTAATAAAACAAAAATATGACTCCTATATTCATTTTAACCTGTTTCCCTGCAGCCCAACGACCCAGTGACAAATATCTGTCAAGCTGCTGACAAACAGCTCTTTACCCTGGTGGAGTGGGCCAAGAGGATCCCACACTTCTCCGAGCTGCCGCTGGACGACCAGGTCATCCTGCTACGGGCAGGTCTGTCAGCATCCACCAGTTCCTTTAAAAATACGTCTATGCTTTTGATCAATTCATTCTGCTGTCTTTATAGTTTTCTTATGCATTCATTCATAATGACGTTGTGGTTTAATAAAATAAATAAGAATAAAATGAATCCCAGATTATGTAGCATTAAAAAAACAGTATCACTTTTTTATTTTTAATAAAGACAAAAACATGACCTTCGTTTGAGCTGTAGGCCATTAAATTCATTAGATTTAAACAAAGAAACTTTTAGTAGGTACAACCACAGCTCACCGTATTTTTCCAAGTAACGTTGAGAATTGTGAATTATGACAGCTGGCAACAAACTGCAAACATTTCAAAACATATTGGTTCTCAGTTTTCTTGCAAGTTACTGACAGATTTTCTCATCTTGAATTAATCTACTCAGCTTCTGAGGGGCAGAAATGTGAGACAGCTCTGGTTGACAACCAAACTGAGACATAATTAAAGCTGCAATGGCAAATCAGAAAAACCAGCTAGCTTTCAAACACAAACACGATCACAGAATTCTCACCTTGGCTATAGAGCTCCGGGAGTTGACGTCACGTTTCCCGGCATGCAACAGTTCAAATCAAAACGGCGCCATTAGGCAGGCAGAAGCCGGCACCTGGGCTATTTGTTATTGTCAGAAAACTCAATCAAACGGGAAATATGGTAGATTTCTGTTGTGTCCCAGGATGCAGAACAGATGCGGACAAGATAAGGGAAGAGCCTTATACAGGATTCCCCAAGATCCGGAACGCTGTAAACGTTGGATCATTGTAATAAAACGCGCTTAGTGACCGGGCTAAAATGAAGCTGTGGGATCCCGAGAGTAAAGGTTTTCACTTATGCAGCGACCGCTTCATATCAGGTACTTAAACTAACGTTTCCTCAACTGTGTGTGGTATTTATTTTAAATGCTTTTATTACGATTCTTAGTGGGCTTCCTAAACTTATTTAGGCGTGGCTTTTTCTGTCTTATTACTCATAGCAACAAGTAAACATCACGTAAAACGTTGCCTCGTGAGTTCTGTGTGCTGCCGTTTACGTGTTTTATGATCACAGCAATTAACCGGCTAAGCTGTATTTAATTTTTAAGCAATGGTTGATCAATTGTCAGATCACACATAAAAAGCACTTTGGATTGCTATTATCTGTCTCACCGAGACAGATCTCAGACAGATCCTGCCTGACATATTTATTTTATTCACGGAAAAAAAAATCAGACTAGTGATTTCTCTTGGCGTTCAGTTTATACATTCAAACAGCACAGCACTCTATTTAAACTACTTATGTGTAAATCTGTTATTTGTCCATCCATCCATTTTCATCCGCTTATCCGGAGTCGGGTTGCGGGGGCATGTAGCGTCGAGAGGCCCTGACTTCCCTCTCCCCAGCCGCCGGAGCCAGCTCCTCCGGGTAAATCCCAAGGGGTTCCCCGGCCAGGTCCAGTAAGAAGTCCGCTCCGACAGCTTCTGGCATTTTTAAAAAGTATCCCAGGGGCACGGTAAGGGTCGGAGATGTTTCGTCTATTTAATTTCTGACTATATAAAACGATTTCTTCGGTTTTAAAGTGTGAAGTAAACTCCGACGAAGTAAAGTCCAAGCGGATCCCGTTCACGTTCATGGTTACGTCCGTGTTTGTTTACCTTTTTTTCCTGCCAAAATGGCGTCTACTAACTGAGAGTCGCGTGGGGTCCGGAGCTCAATTGTCCCTATCGTCTGCTTCCCTGATGTGATTGAGCAGAGAACCTCTTACACCAGTGGTGTTCTGCTGCTAAATGCGTGAGTGCTTAATGAGTGGAGGACCCTGAGTGCAGAAGTGTGGCAGTTCGGCTAGATCAGGGGTTGGCAACCTTTTCCCATCAAAGAGCCATTATTACCCATTTCCCACAGTAAAGAATACACTGGGAGCCACAGCAGTCGAGGCGTTGTGGGTGGAGCCTAACCTAAGACAGCAGGGAGCTGCTTTAACCGATCACAACAGGTGACAGCAACCAATACCAGTCGCTCCTGTACGTCAAAGTTATCTTTCAACAGAAGATCATTAATAAAACAGTTTGTTTAAAATTGATCCAAAAGTTGTAGCCCGTCTGTGTCTACAATGATTCAATATTTTTCACCCTGCTAATGGTTTTAATAGTTGAGCAGGTGAAACTTTTTGAGGCGTCACACATAACTGTTCAGAATACAAATCCAGGCTCTGTCTCATTGGACTGTTGTAATTAAACATTGTACTGAACTAAACTTTGCATTAAACATTGTTGAAAAGGTAAAAAAAGCATCCAATCAGTTAGTTTTTTCCTCATTTACACTGACGGAGATAACGGCGCAGTGTGGTGGCTCTGGTGTTAATCAGGTTTAACGTTTCTGTTTGCAACAATTTTCACAAGAAGGCAAAACAGTTAAATGACAGGGTTCACACTGACCGGATATTTCCCGTATTTGATTGTTTATTTTGACGGAGAAACCTCAAGCCTGCAGATGCACTGACATTTTAATCGTTACGCACATCGTGGAGGTAGCTACATCAATCAGGAAAAGATTCCCATCAGAACATCTGAGCTGGACACTGAGCTCAGCGCAGCTCGCTGCCAGCGCATCCGTAAGGTGGACAGCGAGCTGAAGATGTGTAGATCGGGGGCTTGGAGCGCATCGCAGAACCAGAGCCATGCAGGAAGATTCTGTGTGTTCTAAACCCGGACTCTCAGAGACTTGTCAGTTAAAAAATGTCCCCTGATTATGAATCTTTGGCTGATTTCTGTCTGCAACCCTGCGACGCATCCATGAGCCTGTCTGAGGAACAGTCCAGAATCTCACATCCTCTTCAGCTCAGAAAGCGACATTTCATTATAGAGACATTTGATTACCCACAAGCAGGTGACCTGTTCAGGTTTACGCAGGCAATCTTTAAATTTAGAATTGGCTACAGATAAAAATGAATGCAGTAAAATAAAACACATTGTAATTAAACATTCATTAATTAGTTTACAAGCAGAGAGCCGCATCAGATGGATGAAAGAGCCGCGTGCGGCTCCAGAGCCGCGGGTTGCCGACCCCTGGGCTAGATGGTCCAATAGTTGCTTTCAGACCAAGCCATGTTATTAGAGGAGGTTTTTAGACAAACGCAAAAGAACCCCTTTACTTATTTTCTTTACTCCACATAATATTTATAGCTATAGCTATTGAATCCCATATGTTATTGTTTACATCCTGGTAGCTACACTTTCACACTCGCTGACTGATCAGCAGGACAGCTCCTCCCTTCTGCTGGGTTCACTCGGTTGGTCGGTTCTCCCCGGCTGGCTTTTCGTCCCTGCAGTTGAGCATAATTATGTAAAAAAGCAGATAAGTCATTAGATGGTTAGAACTTGTTTGTTTCTGGGCATGTGGGGCAGATACTATACTTTTTTATTATGTCACTAGACTTTGCCACGATGTGGGTGGTTTATCCACTACAACTGGCCGTTAACCACTGCCTTCAACACATTTTATCATCTGGAAACCTGTAAAATTTAACTTAAGTGTCCTTTTGTCTGCTTGTGCAGCCTACAGCTCTATATGTGTTAAACATGCTGCTAGACAACCAGCTGATAAACACAACTGTGGTGTAAATGGGGAGGTGCTTCTTGTTCTCCAGCCTGGGGATAGGGGGTATAGACACTGCAATGGGTCTATACTAGGTGGAACGTTGTTTGGAGGCATGAACAAAAGTGTTAAGCTAGTCTGTTTAGCAGATTTGCTATTGCAGCTTTAGGCCTCTTTGTGTTTAAATTATGATGTTTAAATGTGCACGACTCAGTTGTTTGAAGATCGGTTGGCAACGTTAAACACAAAAGTAGAAATGCTTGGTGATGAATTCCTGTCTGTAGCTATAGGTGAACAGAATAGTTGTGGTGTGTCCAAGAAACCGTCACCACATCTATCCACAGTATGATTAGAGTAGCTGCAAAATAAGGTGGCTGGACATCCTAATTATTTTAAGACACATTCTCATTTAAAATGCAAAAGTACCGAGCTTTTAAACTGTGGAGAGATAAGAGGAAAAAGTTTGATATTTCAAACTGTATATTCCTGTTGCCTTTTTTTGAACCGAGAATTATTATGACCTGGAACAGCCTCCTCCAGCATCTCCTGTACATGGAAAAGCAAGCCAAGGATAAGAGTGCCAGCATCCTGGAACCGAGTGAATCATTCGTCACGTCGCCAAAGTCATACGCCGAAAGATCTTTTTGGTTCTCCTAACACACTGCCCCTTGTTTCCTGCCTGTCACTCCAAATTACTCTTATTGTATTTTCTGTTCACTTCTAGGAAGATGAAATAAGGCACCTCACACCAATCACTAGCAGAGAAAATAAAATCCTCCCATCATTCCTGCTTATCCATGGCACATACAATGATGGAGATGCTTCAGCGAAGTAGCGAGGGATACATTATTCTGCAGAGCTCGTCTCTCAGGCTTTCTATAAATAACCGCTTTAGTTCTGCTTTATCACAGATAAAAGCATCACAGCTCCACTCATGGCCAACTCAACTGTAGGGAGACGGGGCGAGTGTTGCCAGGCAGAGCAGTTAAAGGAGCCCTGTCACTCACGCAGCAGCATCCTGCGTCTCCACTGTTCCTTGTGCCAGGCCCCCTGCTTTGACACATCAAGCTTGTTGTGTTTATCGTGATGGCAGGCGCGCTTCATCTCTTTTACACGCTTGTCTCTTCAGAAAGCGTGATTCAAATGTCTCCGAGATAACCTGATGCCTGAGAAAGCTGCGGGGTTTTGTGGCGCAGCGTAATTGATTCATTGGGATTCTGTCTGGTTTTAATATCGCCTGAACGTTGTGTGAACTTTTGTCCTGGGTTTTCCTTCTCTTCTTTTTTTCTAACCATACTTTACCTTGATCCGTATCTGTCTCAGGTTGGAATGAACTCCTCATTGCATCATTTTCACATCGCTCGATTGCAGTAAAGGACGGGATTCTGCTGGCGACGGGGCTGCACGTCCACCGCAACAGCGCCCATAGTGCAGGGGTGGGAGCCATCTTTGACAGGTCATTATTATCACAGCACTAAACTTATTTTTTTCAACTTGGTGTGCTCAACGTCATTTAAAAATCACATTACTCACTGTTATTGCTGGTGTTTTAAAGGTATTAATACGGAGAAATTTCCGTCTAATTCATATGAAACATTTAAAGAAAAAAAACATTTTATTAGTATTTTCCAAGAAAATAAAATCAGAGTAGATTAAGTTACATGTTTTTAAACCTGCGTGTGGCATTTAGTATTCTTTTGGCGCAACTCTTTCACTGACTGGAAATCACAGGAACACCTTGCAGAGGGCAAAACAAGCACAGGAATTATTGATTGACTCCACTATATGAAATATGTACACCTGGGTGCACTGGGGGTCTCAGAGAAACCCTGAGCTGCTCAGAAAATGTCAAAAAAAAAAAGCCATGCAAAGTTCAGTCGCACTGACGTCAGGAGCGCGCTGGAACCACCCTGGTGGCTGTTATTGACATTTCAGGGCAGCGAATTGACAGACTGAAAGAAATATCACATGGGACTGTGTGTGTGTGTGTGTGTGTGTGTGTGTGTGTGTGTGTGCGTGCGTGCGTGCGTGCGTGTGTGTTTGGCTTCTGCGGCATTACAGCTTGAGCAGAGAGAATGCAAACTATTTGAAAAGTTACAAAGGTGTTAGGTATTTCTACGATGTCAACCCTAACAAGACCTCTTACAGACCAACTTTTACTGGATGTATTGCGTTTTTTTTTTAGTAGAAATGCTGTTTGAATGCTGCTGAAGACCTGAGCTGAAGCTGAGCTCTCAACAGTAGCTGAATTTTCATAGACCGTCCTAAAAAGAATCTCGAAAAGCAAAAGTTTAAATGACTTTAAGGGAAAAACCTGAAAGTATCAAAAACTGCATCATACAGTAATAGCTTAACATATTATTTAAAGTTTAAATGAAGTTTTCAGGATGAAGTACACCTCAGCTGTCAGCTTTTAAAACAACAATTTTGCTTAATATGCGCACCAGACATTTATTTCTAATGTGTCCAAATTTTCACAAAAAAATTATAAACTACATACACACAGGAGAAATTTAAAAAACTGAGAATAAGGTGCAAAAGTCTTATTTATATCAGTAATTCAACTTAGACTGAGAGACCATCTAAAGGCTCAGGAACTCCTTGCAGATGTTTTGGATTCATTTGCAAGTGAGCCTATGAGTCTAGAATATTAGACCTTTTCTCAATATTCTAATTGTGTAAGGTTTTGAATTGGGGGGTTTCATCAGCGTTAAACTATAATCGTCACAATTATAACAAATAAAGCCTTGAACTATCTGGTTTTGCATATTCATATATTAGTTTCACCTTTTAAATAGACATAATGAAATGAATGAAATTTTGCACCATAGTCAACTTTTTTTCCGTTTTATATTTAATTGGCGAAATACAGTGCCTACCCTACAGCTCAGGCGTGGCGCTGCACCATGGCTGAAATTCTAGCACCACCACAACAAAAGACTCGATGACTCAATACAGTCTGCTGGGTTCCTTAAATAGGAAACTTTTTAATGATCGGCTTGATAAACTGAACTCTATTGGAATGTTTACTTTGTGAAGTGTCTTGAGACGACTCTTGTCGTGATTTGACGCTATATAAATAAACTTAATTGAATTAAAAATGCCGGCACGTTTGCTTGCAGAAGACATGGCAACCCTGCACTCACTGATGCTAAACAGTACATCCCTCCTTCCTTTAATTTGAAAGGAGAAAAACTGACAACCCCCAGAGAAAGCTGAGTATGAATTATAGCCTTCCTTCCAACATGATTGAGACATTATGCTGTTTTGGGATTATTTCACTGTAGAATTCTTACTTTATTCTTACACACTGCACTTTTAACAAAAAATTAAAATAAATCACAATGTCCTCTTTCATTAAAAAAAATCCAGCCTCCCATCTTCCTGGTGCCATGAAATTCAACAAGTTGACATTTTAATGATCTATTACTGCTGCATTAAAAAAAAACAAGCTGGTTAACTCCACTGTGACATGTAGAGCAAAATAAAACTCCATTTAATGTTGAGGAGTGAGGTGCAAAAAGTAAAATCCTGGAAGGGTCTTCAATCATGTTTTATCTCTAGTCTGGGCTAAGAGGTGCAGAGAAAATACTTATTTATTTGTAACATTGTTAATACACAAATGCATCTAAACATAAGCTAAAATAACATTTTTTGCTCTAGGAAACTAACCTAAAACAATAAAACAAGCAAAAAGAAAGTTGGTAACTAACAAAAATGGCAGCTCAAACTTCCTTAACCAATGTGGAAATTAGATTGCATAATGCTTCACCCAAGTACTCAAAAATACATAAAAGGAGCATGCCATGTTTTCAGCTCCACCTGTGGAGACAACAACCTTTAAATAAGACTCAGAAACATCAGGACTAGCATTTTTAAAAATAAGTAATAAAGAATCAGATCATATTATTTTCCTTCAGCTCTGACGATGCCTGTGTTATTCTGATAAGCTCCTGCTGTCTTAGAGCAAACCTTCTGCTTACAGTCATTTCATCCCGAGGATCATCTGCACAATGTTTCTTTTTATTAAATTTTATCAGAATCAACAAGCCAGGTCTTCCTGTCTCCCTTATTACTTCTGCCTCTGCATCCATCAGGTTTAGATTTTACCGATTCAATCATGCAATTCATCAGAGGTTCTTTAGTGCATAATTTGTAATGGAAATAAATATTGAGCGCGTCGTGTTTGTGGTCCTACAGAGACCTGCTGTGCCTCGTCTAGTCTGATCAGCGGCGTGCTCCATGTCTGCATTAATCCAGACTGATTTGGTGGCACAGTTCCACGTCATTTTTGTTTTTTGGTTCTGCTTCTCCTCTTCGGAGTAAATTAAGTTAAAAAGAGCTTCAATTAACTGAACAATCAGAAAGAACATGAGAAAGAGAGGAAAACAAACTTTGTGGAGAGAGAGAGAGGGCGTGATGTTGTCAAGATAGGGGTGAGAAGTTTGAGTGACCCCGCGCGTGAGCCACACCCACATGTGATGTCACACACAGACGGCGAGCTCGCTGGTGTTGGATTACAACGTGTGTTTACTCTGTGGCTTTCCTTTTATAAAAACCACACACTAAATATAATTACTTGGCAGGGTTGTAAACGTTTCCACTGATCTAAACTCGGCATAATGTGGGTTCACAGTGTGGTCGTGGGTGTTTATTTTTAAAAACATGCACGCTGGATATGTGGTCGAAAACATACTTTTAAAATGTAAAGCAGTGATTCACTTAGAAAAAAAGAAAAAGTATACCAATTAGATTCAAGTGGTTTTCTTTGATCTGAACTCTTCGTTGTCTGACATAATACAGAAGCCAAGAACCAAACGATGTTTTAGTCTTGAACGAGCCACAGATCTGACTTTTTGCCTGTTTTTTGTTTTGCTCAGAGTGCTTACAGAACTGGTGTCAAAGATGAGAGACATGCAGATGGATAAGACGGAACTAGGGTGCCTTCGAGCCATCGTCCTTTTCAACCCAGGTAATGATCTGTGTATGTAAACTCCACCCTGCAGCGGGGTTTTTGCTAAAACTGTTTTAACTGCGTATTTCAAAGAGTCACCACTTCAACTTGTTTCAGAAGGAAGAATAGAGCCTTCACATTTATTCATACTGGGATGTACTGGGTTTAAAAAGGTTTGCATCATGAATAAACTGGTCCAAACTAGCATGATTCTAACTGTATTTCAACACTAAAACTCCCAAGGGAGTCATTTTGACCGTTTTCATATTTAAATATGTAATAACTTTAGTTAGATGGATCTCACATTGTCCTGGCTTTCTGACTTTTCCTATTTGCGTTATAATTTCCATAAAATGATGTATCAAAACAGAAATATGGTTGTTTTTGTCTTTGTCTCCCACAAGTCGTCAGCCTGTCGGTTCTATAGTTTACATTGTAAAGTTTTCCCACTGATGATGGACAGCTATAAAGCAACCAACTTTCCAGCTCGCATGCACTCACTCTTCATTCAAACTCATTCAAAACAGCTTTTAGAAGAACATTCTTAGTGAAAGAAGCGTTAGGAATGATGCTGCTTCAGAAAAAGCTGATGAAAACTGGTCAAAAGGAAGCAGGAGAGAGAGCAACGTCGAAGACGATCTGCGACCCTGCACACCCACCCGTGGAAAATAACCGTGTCGGTCACCCAGTGAACAACAGAGAGTGATTCTCCACCAGGACAGCAGGGGGCGTGGACCTTTTCTGGCAGGTCTGCCTATATCTCTGGTGGATGAGTTAATTACTATAAATGCAAATATCTTGAAGGAGGTATGCATTTAAATAGAAATTTTAGGTTCTTGTGTTGATATTGGAATTTGTCAGTGTTCCTATTCTATTAAAGTTTGAGGGGAAAAAACTTTTAAAGTTGCGTGCTAATCCGCTTAAGGAGCAATGGCTGACAGAGAGCGAGTTTTCATTGAGTTGGAACTGTTTGATCTCGAGGAGCAAAAACTGTTGTCACAAAGAATTCAACGGGAGCAAAAGAAACAGCTGCCCCTGTTGTTGGATCGACCAATCACAGACCTGCACTCTCCTTGCCTTCAGTGGCTAGTTAAAAAATTTGGCTCTACTCAATTTGTCCTTGTGTGCCTGTCAGAGAGCCCTTGTGTGGACAGGTAAGGGCACTTTGTGTCTCAGCACCTTTGCAGACAGAGAAGTATTAACTAGGCATAACTCAAGGGATGAGCCTGTGTTGGAAAAGCTCTCATTCACACAGTCTTTCACTAAATCAGCTGTGGTCTATAGTGTGAATGAAGGCTTTGTGAGTTGTTTTCTGTGAAGAAAAAAAAGCTCTTGTGCTCCAAGAAGTAGAGGAGGAGTTGGGGCAGAAATTGACAGGATTCAAAGTCTAACTAGTTAGTGGTGATATTCGAACATCTTGCTTGTGATGGGCAGACTGCAACTGGACTCTTCTACTCTTTGATGGTGGTAAAGGGGTAGAATGCCCGCCTTGTAACCGTAGGGTTGCAGGTTTGAGCCCTTGAGTCTGATGCAGTTGTTTGACATGTTTTAATCACACATTTTATCAGCAACACAACCATTCCCAAAGAGCCATTAGCTAACGATTTACATGCAGTCAATAATAAGCTGAAGGATGACTCAGTCCTCTATACTTGGCCTTTCTTTTCTGGTACACACAATTATTTTGGGACAACATGCAGGTAGTCTGAACATTTTTGAGAGATATTAGTTTATAACGGATTGTTTGCTATGTTGGCATAACGCTGGTTCATTTTCAACCTTCTTTGTTTGTTATGACTGAACAATTGACAGGTTGGAGTTGAAAGGCTTACATAGAAAATATTCTCAGAGGAAAAACAGCCTGGTAGAAGGAATGGATTGAAATAAGAAAAACCTGAGAAAGTCTGAAGAACTTCTCCTAAAGATGGTTTTAAACATTTATAGGAAAGACTGACTTTTGGAAAGTAAGATAACGTTTAAAAAAGGACAATTTAAAGGGTTTATCAAGATGTTTTCACAAATTATTTGTTAGTTGTTAAATAAAATTCCAAGGGCCCTTCATTGATTACCAAAAAGAATCCTCATTAATGCACTCTTATCCAGATCCTTGTCATTTAAGTGCATCTTTCTAGAAAATGTACTCATCTGCAGCTCTTGGTGGTCCCAGAGCAGAACTGAAAGTTTCTTTCATAAAGACCAGCAGGTTGAATTATTGGACAGGTGAAGAAAATGAAATGAAGACAGGAAAACCAGCATTCCCAGTTAGTTCCAGAGAGGAACGTTTCAATAAACCAGTGAGTGAAACCCCGTTCTTCAGAACCATCTAATTACAATAACACTGATCAAATTAAATGAAAGTGTGTTTGTGTGTGTATATATATATATATATATATATATATATATATATATATATATATATATATATATATATATATATATATTAGGGCTGGGACTTGATTAAAAATTTTAATCTAATTAATTACAGGCTTTGTAATTAATTAATCTCAATTAATCGCATTTTAATCGTTCAGGAAAATGTGCTCTCAAAGTAAAACTTTTAATTAAAATTATGAGACAGAGAATCAAACATTAGACATGGTTATTACTGTAAACTAAAGCTTTTAATACAAAAATGCAATTTAATTATTCAAATGTCACTGTGTGATATGAAAGAAAAACCCAAATCAACTAAAATTTATAATTACAAAAAGAAAACACCTGCAAAGGGTTCCTGAGCCTTTAAATAGTCTCTCTGTCTAGTTGAATGACTGAAATAAATTTGACTTTGCACCAGATTCTAATTTTTCCAGTTTCACTTGTTTGTATAATTGGGAGTTTTTATTAGCATTTCTACTCATAATGTAGTAAAAACACATAAATAATAATCCTTCAAAATGACAGTGGAACAGGCACAAATATGATCTAGGACTTAAATGTACTAACTTTTAACACCAGAGCAGGCATGGCATATTCTGAGAATGATCAGGAACACTAACTGGTTCCAGTTGGATGACTGGAGGTTGATGGGATGATAAAAGATCATGGCAAGGAAATAATGATCTGACGAACAGGTGAGCGGACCTTCCTTATAAAGGAAGTTCTGCTGTCACGTTAAGAAGGGGGTGCTGCAGACCCGCAGATTCACGCCTGCAGCAGCGAATCTGGTGTGATCTCCAGCCTGATCACAACTTCCTCGTTCCTAGCTGCCCCTGATACACTTAAGCATCCGCCCCTTAGCTGATGACAGCTTCAACACACCTGCTGCTTAATGATAGTAATGCATGTGATGTTTAGACAGTGACTCGTCTCAGAAACATAGAATTCCCCGACAGAATTGTTTAGAAAATCATCAGAAAAGTTTCAGAGTGTTTCTGTTTTAACTTAAACTTCTGTTTTCAACTTTAAGACACGTTGATTGTGATTGTTTACAGAGTAGTGAGAACACGGAGCGTTCTCCCAGCGGCAGCCAGGTGCCTCTCGTTTGTCTGACTACTTTCATAAACTACTGTTAGGGCACAGAATTATTCTGTCTGGTGCTTTCAGCGCTGCACAGATGTTACGTAAATGTTAAAAATATAGCTTACAACAACTTTTGTAAAGTTTCCGGTGCCACCGGGCAGCCGCAGCAGAGACGATCTCTGAAAAATGTCCGCGACACGGAATCCGTTGTTGTCTGGATGTTTGTTTTTTCCAAGTTAAGAAAAGAGGCGGACGGGTTTCCTAAATCCTGCATCAGTCCAAGCAAGGCAACCTCTTTCTGTTTTTATTCCGTTTTAGTAGCCATTAGCACTGTGCATTGTTGTGTGCATCAGTGATATTCAGTCTACGAGGAAATCGTGCAATGACAAAGGTTCCGCCGTGCTTGAAATGCAAGCTGCGATTAAATGCGTAAATTTTTTTTAACGCGTTATTTTTTTCTAATTAATTAATCGTAATTAACGCGTTAAAGTCCTGGCCCTAATATATATATATATATACATATATATTTTTCCCCAGAAGCTTCACTGAATTTAATCTGATAATAACAGTTCAAACTAAATAAATACCTTACTGTCTAAAGTTTGATTAATAGTTAAAATGGTTTTAATGTTTTTTATTAATATTTTGGCTGAAATCCAGGATTTGTGGTTACCAAAATGACTTTTCCTATTTATGATACTGAAAACCATGTGGGTTAATAAAGAGGCTGGGGATTAGTTTTGATTTGTTGACTAAATTAAATTCTGTCACACAATAAACTTTGTGTAATGTCTGTAAAAATATTTTATCTCAGTTCTGAGAAATGACAGAGTAGTTTGAAATTTATCTTTGTCAATTTTTTGTTTATTTTGCAATTAAATGTTTTTGTGTGAATTTAGATCATTTTTAATGCATGCATTAATTAAAAATTGTTTTTTTATACTTACCTGAGTGCTCCAGCCCCCTTGCTTCATAAAAATGTTTATAGAATCTTTGTTCTGTTTAATTTCTCAGCTAATCTAGGTGTATTTTAGGTATTTTTATTTTACCCTAACCCTTTACTTTTATAATCTAATAGTTGATTTAGTCTCCAGGGGAGGGCAGGGCACATCTTTTCTAGCAGAAGCTAACCATTAGCATTAGCAATGCTGCCACATCGCAGACTTCCGTCAGGCTTGTGTTTTTGTGAGATAAAACATCATTTTTACCCAAGAAAAAATGGCAAAGGGAGGCGATGGTAGAGTTGCATTGCTGTCAGCCAATCAGAGGCAAGATATCCGCTGAATATTATGTATGACCTGCTGGCACAGTGAGGCTTTTTTTTAAATATATTTCTTGCTAATGTTAACCATGGCAATAACGTTGCCATAATAACTCGAAAATGTTGGGATGAGCACCCCAAAAACATGATAATGTGGTGACATGGGGGTGAGCACCCCCAAAATTATAATACACCATATTATCCACGGCTGAGACAGTCGTTTTGATGTAACGTTTGTGGGGTGCACGCTTCCCGAAGAATAATATAAAAGATAATGAATCCTCTGGTTAGGATCAATAAGGGCCCTGCCTGCGGTGGCAGGCCCCTTAATAAAAGTTAAAGTAAGGAGTCAGACTCCAAATCCTACTGTCCAACCCACACACTCACAAACACACTCCTCCAACTAACTTCTACTTCCTGAAACATGAGCGCAAGAGCCTTTTTTCCACAGAGAACAACTCACAAGGCATTCATTGTTGAAACCAGAGACCACTGCAGATGTGTTGAAATAACGAGTGTAGAGACCTACCCATAATGCATTGTGGCTGGTTACTTACATGAACCAAAAATCAGAAAAAATACAGCAACTTACTGTTAAAAGGTAAGATATACCCATAATACATTACAGTTATAATGGCATACTTTAAACAGAAACTATGACAGTTTTACTTGGAAATTTTGATATATTCACTTGTAAATATTCCCAGCCAAGAAAAAGGAAAATAAACCTTTCCTGAAAACCAGAGATAATTTTGTCCAAATTTGTGGGGCTGCATATGACAGCATTACAAAGGATGGATAGTTCATTTCATGATTGCTTATCGTGAAAGTCTATCATGATTGTTTATTAATTTTAAAGTATTACTCCTTCCTTCATAGCATTGTATCACTTTTATCCTCAATGTTAGTTTTGATGATCATAACCAGAGTGCAGAAGCACGAAGAGAGTGTCAGAAAAAGAAGTGGAAGTATTAAAGGTTTGTCCATTAGGAGAAAAATAGATCATCATGTGATCACGTCCTGTCTTTTACTTTAATAATCACCACATTTACTAAAGCTGCTCCTGAATGTGACCCAGGTTTTTAATGACTCGATCCACGTGTCCCTGTGGTATCCAACGTAGATCTAGAACACTGATTCTCGGTGTCCAACATGATGTTCAGGCCATGCCCAGGCCCAACTAACCTTGGTTCATTTTGCTGCTTGATTCCTGTTAATTAGCCGTTTGTAAAACTGGTCTGACTGAGGGAGCAAATGGCTCTCAGGCTGCAAATGAAGAGGGAGGATGGGGAAGGGGGGTGAGGCTAAGAGGCTAAAAAGGGCTCTTCGGTAATTCCTTTCCCACACTGCACAATTTAGTCCAGTCCGGCCATTAAAAACAAGTGTTCATTCATTGTCAGGCAATGGTGAAACGCTTCGGTGACCATTGGTGTTCATCAATGACGTGTTTGTGTTGCGAATCAAAGATGTGTCTTTCATTGGAGTTTAAATTAGCGCAGAATGGGGCGACACATGTTGGTTTAGGGTTAAAACTTAATCTGCAAGTCACAAACCTGTTTCAGGGAAAGATAAAATGAGATTGACTCATTTATGCCCATTCAGCCAACATTTGTTTGAAAATGTTTTAGGATTTTTCTGTAATGAGTAAAAACCTCAAGCTTTGTTATTCTATGGCTGCTGAAGACGATTTGGAGAAACAAAAGTTGTGACAAAAAATGTTTTTTTTTTTTTTTTTGTTGGATTCTCACTTTTGTGATTTGTGAAATAACTGCAAACAAATGTCAACATTCATGTGAATTTTTTGTCCCGCTTTAGCAGCAAAGTGTCTCAACTATGTTTCAATTTAGTTTCGATCTGGTCTCCAACTCCTCCCACGGTTGTTTCGCATTCGTCACACATTCTGACTTAGGCCTGATTTATACTTCTGCATCAGTGCGGAGACACGCAACGCCATTATGCGTCGGTGCAAGGGCTCTCCGATGGGCTCAGAGGGCGACGGAGACTTCCCCAACATTTTAAACATCTGTCGAAAGTGACAGAGACTGCAAGCTTGTGATTGGTCAGGATGCCGCTTCGTGTAAATTCATCACCAGCACCGTCGTTGCCCCGTTAAAAAGTAAAAAGATATTTAGCGGCAGACCCAGAACAGATTGAAGAACGCATTGTGGTAAAACTGAAAATATGAATGTTCATTCACCCATGATAGTAGGAGTACAAAATATGGAGCAAACGTGGACGGAAATTAAAGGAAAAATGAGTTTAGAGGTGGCGACCACATGAAGAGGTGGAGGAGAATGAAGGACAAATTTGTCCGTGTTATAAAGTCTCTGAAATAAATAAACACATTAGTAAATGCACTATCGTGGACCGGATACATGAGTGTGACGGTGGCAGTATACCACAGAAAAACGCTACGCCCTCTGTGTTCCTGGCGGGGAATTGTTTTGCAACACTCTGCTGCCTACGCTTAAGTTCACATGTAAAAACCTTTCCAACACTCCGTGTACATCTCTCACGTTGCGGAGCTCATGGAGAAGTATAAATCAGCCTTTACACAGACTAAATCACAGAGTTCCCAATGAATCCCAAACACTTGTGATGGCTAGATCTTTGAGAGAAAACTTCTAGATTCAGCTGTTATTCAAATTTTTGCCATAATATTTAGATTTTTGATTTTTTTCACTGTTTGAATGAAAAAAATCCGATTTTAAAACAGAATATGTTTGCAGGTTTGTTATAGTTGTTTGTTCTTGTGCTTGTGTTTCAGATTCTAAAGGTTTGTCCAACCCAGGTGAAGTTGAAGCTCTGAGAGAGAAGGTCTACGCGTCTTTAGAGGCCTACTGTAAACACAAGTACCCCGAGCAGCCGGGCAGGTGGGATTAAAATCACAAACATGAATGTATAACTAAAACCTAGCCACGTTGGTTACAAAATAACCAGCATTAATCGTTTTTCTCTGTTGATTCCTTGTTTTATCATCAGTACTGACGCTTGTGTTGTTTCTGAACAGGTTTGCCAAGCTGTTGCTACGGTTACCGGCGCTGCGCTCCATTGGGCTCAAGTGTCTGGAACACCTATTCTTTTTCAAGCTGATCGGCGACACGCCCATCGACACCTTCCTCATGGAGATGCTAGAAGCCCCTCATCAGATGACATAGTAGCAGTAAACCCTCCTAAATCCATCCTCTCTCCTCTTCCTCATGCCCCGCCCCCTCCTCACAAACATCACCTCTGGGAAGAGAGCCGGGCGTTTTATTGAGACTGTACGGAGAACACGCCCCCAGCCCCACGCCGCCGCCTCATCTCCTCTGTTCATTGACTCTCTTTGACTTTGAAAACAAGAAATTCACGATGGGTCTCATTTATAACATGTATAAATATATAAATAAGAAGTTCGTATATATAAAAAACATATATATAAAAATCAGATGACAGCGAAACCAGTGGGACTGAAATGAGGACGACACACACTGAGCCGTCGTTCTCATCTTGACCTCTGACCTTCTTTTCCCTGACCTTCAGCAGACAGCTGAGACGATCGGGTTTTTCAGGCCCACATGAAAGGCTCCACGTTTTGACACCAAATCCACAATGATGTCATTGTGATCGGGACAATCGTAGACTCTTTAAAACCTCTGGGCTGATCAGACCTGTACCCGATTTCAGAAATGGACCATTTTAGGGGGGTACAAAATAACATTTCACCCGAGCAGCAGAACTCAGTCTGACTAAAACACGTCAGCTCTTGCACTAGCTGTTTTTGTTTTTGTTTTGTTTTTTGGGAAGAGTGAGCTTGCCGGAGCTGAACTCAGAGATGGCTTCAGAAGACTGCAAGTTCTCACAAACCTCAGGTCTCCACCCAAATCCGACAGATCCAACCACGTCCTTACTGTATCAACACTGTGTAACCGGGAGGACATCTCATCAACTCGAATCATCAACAAATTTCAGTTAGCTTTCATGCTACGCTAGCGCCTAACGAACTCAGATCTCTGAAAAAGTGACTCAAACGAGGATAATTATTATTCCGCCAGCCTCCGAGCTTTCCAGCCTCCTTAAACATCCTCCCGGCTCTCATCTGATGTCTGTTTCATCACCTCCACACTCAGACGTCCCTCTGCTTGTTGCAGCGGGCATCACCCTTTCCACAAACACCTCTACCTGTATAGAAAGCTACATCCGTACCACAGTATTGAAACAGTTTCACTCTAAAATGGCAGCAATGCACAAATACCTCCATCTCCATCACTTTTACACTCATTTACATGATGCAGGAGAAGCGCTTTTTGTCTCTTCTTTTCAGCAGAGCCATTATTTGTTCATTTGTTTGTTACTTGGCACTTAACCTCATGACAGCGGAGTTCTTAACGGATGTGATTGACCTCGGAGGTGGAGTTTGGGAGCGCTGACACTCACTCTGTGCACTTCTCTGTAGTTTCATTCACATTGAACTGAAATGTGTAGATGTGTTGTTTTTTTGTGTGCATATTCCTCCTGTTTTTGCCTCCCTGATTTTTATTTTTGTCTTTAAATGCTGCAGCTGCTGCAAAACTATGCATTGAGTGCATTTCCAAAGATTGCCGAGGTGGGCGTCCACACTGTTCAGATGTTTGGTAGTTGTTCTGTTCTGGCTTATTCACCCTTGACTGAAGGAAACATCCCTGTTTTAGGAAAAAGTGACATTTAGGAGAGCTTAAAGACACGTTTTTATGGTTAATATGGCAATGTATTAGTTAAAGTGGAGAAAAAACACCTATAGCTTAATTTTCTGTTCATTTTCACTAACAGGTCGACACTCTTTGGACCATAGAAACAAAAACCAAACCTAAGCACTGTGTTTTCAATCACCCTTTGATAAATGCAAGCTTGTAACGCAGTGTGTGTGTGTGTGTGTGTGTGTGTGTGTGTGTGTGTGTGTGTGTGTGTGTGTGTGTGTGTGTGTGTGTGTGTGTGTGTGTGTGTGTGTGTGGAATGTTTCACTTGGATTATAGAATAAACTTGACAGTTACAGCAAACATATTGGTGAAGTAAAAGCTAATTTCCTACATTAATTCCGTGTTTTTACATTGAATTTGATTGATTTTAAAAGTGTTTATCTGTCTGTTGTGTCTGCAGTTTACTAAATTCCAGCTCATTTTTTCTGCTTCTTTAACTTTCACTTTGTTTTTGTCATGATCCGATTAGCCTCAATAATGTTTTGACATCGAATGCATTTTCTGGCTCATATTTAACAAAAGCACCAAATGAGATATGCAACAACAACAAAAACAGAAAATGTCATTTCTATGCTGTTGGCAACCGTTCATCTCCACAGTTTATCCCAAACTCAGGATCCAAATTCACCTTTGGGAATGAAATTCCAAGTCTGAGATCTCAAAATGTTTCCAGAAATCCAATACAACAAAAAAATTACCAACAGCATATTTTCACTATAATTGTACATTTTTTTATAGTTTCAGAAATCACTAGGGCCTCAAGTGCTTGTTGTCATTATGTATGGGTCGTAAACTGAAAAGTGGTTTACATATAGATGACTAGAATCTAAACTTTTAATATTTTCTAGCGACACCTTCACGACTCGACGGAGCACTAACTGACCAAATCACCGGTCATAAAATGCACATATATCAATATTTAGTCCTCGAAATGACCCCCAGTGGTCCTCTCTGTCTCTCTCTCTTCTCTCTACCAGCTTTGAAGTGTCAGATGTACAAACCTGCTGGACTTCATTTAGGGTGAAAGTTTGGGGAAGTGTGAGACGATTGATGCGGTGTATAGTTTGAGCTGTGACCGCCATCTGGTGGAGGAGAATCAGCATTGCAACAGTACTTGAACTTTGCAAGTTTTAAACAGAAAAAAAAACACAAAAGTTTACCCTTCTCTTCAGGCAAATATCATTAGTCACTTATAGCTTTAAGATGAGAAAAAGCAGCAATAACTTTGATCTGAAATATTGGCTTGTTTCGTATTTACAGGAGGTGGCCTCCATTATACAGCCTATCCAGGTGACAGTATTAACTGCCAGCTTGAGCTCCGTTTACAGTATTTCTATTTCGGGGGAAACAGAGAAAATGAAAAATTTTGAGATTTTTCTGCAAAAAGATCTTTTTTTCCCCCTAGAGGGTAATTTTATCAAGAACAGCTGGTGTTAAACTATCAAACGTGTGTTTCCATCTGTTTTCTTGGGTCTTGTGTTTCTCTTTTCTAGCTGACTGTGAGTGGTGACTAAAGCCATTAAATCAATGAATAAAATAAGTGTTTGATGTTCACGCCCCAGCAGGAAAAAAAGACATGGATCTCCATGGAAAAGTTACAAACATCTGTGTAGAATGATTACCTACAAACGCTTTAGAACATGAAGCTATATTTTAATATGTATATTTGTATATATTTATAAAAATATATATATATATATATATATCAGCAGATGTTTTTTTGAAGATTTCCAAATTCTAAAGTTGGAGGAGTCTTTCAGACCAAACCAGGTGGGGTTTTCTTAGACATCAGAGGGATTTGAACTGTTTATCAAACCAGCAGAAGTGCGTCAGCTCAAAACAACCAGCTTCTCAGCCGTTTTCTGTGACCTTGAAAAATTAGGAGAAAAAGACCTTTAATCTCTCCAAAAAACTGTATATGTTGCTTAGCAAATGTGTGTTCGAATAGAAAAGAAGTGTAATCAGGAAAAAGCGGAACTTGTGACACAATCACTGCTTTCTTTGTTGCATTGACAGTAAAATGTTCTAGTTGGAAAAAAAAATGTTGAAAAAAGATCTATTTTTGTACAAAGGTAATTTTAGCCCCGGCTTATGTACTCTGTTCTTTCCCTTCTTTCTGTGGGTTTGTCATGTTCGCTGTGGAAAAGCTTACTCGAGTCTCATGGGGGGGTCAGCTTTGGCACTTTGGTAACTGTCGCCTTTACTTTGCCATTTTCATCCCGTCGCTGCAAGTCGGGAATGTTTCTGCTCATTATAGTTCTTTTTGTTCATTTTCAAGATGAAACGTTTTGCCATCTGTTGTTTGTGGGTTGCTCTAATGTTCTACCATGGACAGAAAAAATGTTATTGAATAAAAGATTAAACTTTGAAGTGATGCTGATTGTGAAGTAAAAACACATGAAACATACAAAACCGGATTTTATTTAGCAGTGGTCAGATGCAAAACAAATATCCACAGGTTCAGCTAGGCAAGATGCTGCTGGATTAGCAAGCGCAGCTGCGAGCTAATCTGTGTGGTGGAATAAAACAAGCTTTATGCCAGTGTGATATATACAGATTTAGTCAGTTTAAACTAAGAAAACACTTTAAAAAAAAGGTTACCATTACTTTAATTCACACAAAACTTTATTTCCCTCATCGAACTATAATTTGCTTAAAAAAACTCAACAATCTGCTGCCAACATCCAATGACATTTGAATTAGATTTCCCGTTTTGGTACCACTTATATAAATAAAAAAGGGTATTTGATGCAAATTTCAGCTTTTCTGTAGTTTTTCCACACAAATGAAGACAACTCATTGGAAGGACCAGTAATCATTACATTTATTGTACAAGAGCTGTTGTGAAGCAGAGGCAAATGCAGTGTGAATTATACTGAAACGTCAGAACCGTCTTTTAAAATAAGTCAGTGTTTCTCTAATGAGACGCAGAGAATCCGGCACCAGAGGGGCGCGTTCGCTGCAGATACGATACGTAGGGCTGAGAGGAGTTTGCCTTTCCCTGCAGAATTTGATCAGCTCTCAGCATCCATTAGAAAAGGGTCCTCATGTTGAACAGCACAATGTAGGAAAAATAATAAAGATGAACAGCCCCAAAACTAAAAAAGGAGGGCGTTTAGCAGTCGCTTTTCCATAGCTTGATGGTTTTGTCGTTTTCTAACGCTGCAGATGCAATGATGTTCTCTGTCGGGTGGCAGGCAGTCGAGATGACGACGTCTGGATGTAGACACAGGAACGTGTTACACACACACACCTCACTTCAGATCTTTTTAAACAAAGCTGCTGTACCTGTGTGCCCCTGGAGTTTCTGCACAATCTCCTTCGTCTGCAGGTTCCAGATATAAACCATGTTGTCCTCCGAGCCAGACACGATCCACTGCAAAAGAGCAGAGGCCCAGCATCAGATCCCAGCTACACTCTGCAGCTCCTTCAGCACTGAGAGGTCATACCTTTCCCCCGGTGACAGAGAAGTTGGCGAATATGCAGTACTTCTCGTTTTTATGGCCCGTGTACGTCTTCAAGCACTGAAATGGTGGAACATTTTTTAAAAGTCAAATTCACACTCTCTGAAATGTCACCATCAATAAATGTATTTTTTATTTATTAGTTCAAAGCAAATGTCTGGTTCAAAAGTAACAGGGTTGGAAACAATCAGCTTATGAAAACTGTAGAAGCAGGCAGGAATCTGGCTCAGCTCTGTTATTGTGATCATTACAAGTAAAAAAGGCATTTCCAAGAGGAAGAAGCTTTACCTTCAGACATTTAAACGCTATTCTTTGTAACAGCTGGTTCTATTGCCAACTTTTGGTTTTAAAAACATTCTAGATGACTCTTTTTTTCCTTTTGGACACATATTTAGATCTGCCAACAGAACCAGTTTCATCACTGACCCACCAAACAAGTTCACACCGTTTTCTCTTCTGGACACCAGTAAAACCAGCTGAAACTGTGTTAACTGGCTAGTTTTTATATTACCTTTTTATATTAGCATCAGAGAGAAATCTTAAAAACTGTAACAACAGAAGAAGTTGCCTTCTCTTTTGCATAGCTATAAAAACTTCTGCCAAAACAAATCCCTGTACATAAAGAGTAACGGATGTCTTTATTTTTGTTTACCTTTCCTTTGCTGTAATCCCACAGCTTCAGCGTGCTGAAAAAGTAGAGAATGTGTTGAATGGTTCCAGTAACAAAACCAAAGTAGAAGAAATGCTTGTTTCTCTGTAGAGAGCGGACATCGTGGCGCTGTGCCGCCCCCTGCAGGGTAAAGCCATGCACTCACTTATCCAGTGTGGCAGCCAGGATGTATTTCCCGTTGGGAGAAAACTTCACAAACGACACTGGAGGGTTGTCATCATCTGACATAAAAGAGCAAACAAGTAGAAACAAACGAGTTTAAACAATAACGTCACAATTTAAAAGATATTTTAAGGGATATTGGTTCAAACTTACCAATGAGAGTTTTTAAACACTGTCCGGATGCAGTGTCCCAGATCCGACTGGACAAAAACAAAACTGTTACTTAATAGGAATAAATAACCATTACCCTGCTGTAGGGTCAAAAAGGCAACTCAGTTAAGTTCTATCGGGCAGCAGAACAGAATACTAATTCCTAGACAGATTGTATTTTGAAAACCCAACTGTAATGGGCTCGACACACGGGAGGCGACAAACGACCGCGAACAGCGAAATTTGTCGCCGTCGCTTTTATTACCTGTCACACGGGAGGCGACCCGCGGCAGCGGCCAGCGGCAAAGCCGTCTACGCATTCTGTTCCGTGGCGAAATCGAAACTTCCGTTGTTTTGTTTGGCTGTGTCAGGTTGGAGGGAATTAAGGTTATTTAAGCGGTTCAGAGTTAAAAAAGCGGTAGATATGATGTTTCACAAGGTGCTGCTAGAGTTATGTGAAATCTTACTTCTGATTTTACTATAAAACATAATAATAATCAACTTCTCCTCCATGTTTGCTCGGAGATGTGCAGAGCATCCTGTCCGCTCATTGGTCAGTGAATGAAACCTCCGTTGATTGGTCCTCGTCCGAGCGACAGCGATGCAAAGTTGAAAATGTTTCAACTTTCTGGGATTGCGTCGCTGGGTCGTCCGTGCACGACACGTGCACGAGCGCAAGATTTCACACGCACGTTTTTCGCGTTTCGCTTAGTAGGAGAGAGACCCGCGATTATCGCTTTGTCACGCATGTCTCATTGAAAATGAATGGAGGAGAGGCGATGTCGCCTCTCGTGTGTCGAGCCCATTAGACGAGCACAGCCAGAGAACCAGAACTAAGATCCTGGTGGAACAGAAGGGACTCACCAGAGGCCGTCGTAGCTGCTGGACACGATCAGGGAACCGTCTCTGTTGAAATGAACCTGCAACATCAAACACGCGTCAGCTGTTCACACAATCCTGTCACATTTAAGAGATAAACTTCAAGTTTAAAAAGAAATAAAACTCACAGCAGAGACAGGATCAGAATGAGCCGGCAATGTCTTCAAACACTTCCCAGTTTTCACATCCCATATCCTGACGCTCTCGTCAAACTACAAACGGGGCAGAGATCAATAAGAACCGTTGTTGGGTTTAAAATCAGAGCTCCACAGTCGGCGGCGTACTCACCGATCCTGACACGATGAGATTGGACTGCGGGTTGAAGTTGCAGCAGAAGACATAGTTGCTGTGACCTTTCAGAGTTTTTAAACACTTTCCCTGAAATCACATAGAAACCGGTTCATGTGGCACATTTCAAATTCAAACACACTAGAGGTTCTTCACTCAAGTTTAATACGTTTGCAGTAGCTCCTAATAGGAATGAATGCCTTGCAAGTCGTAGTGCGGAGGGAAAAAAAGCTCCGGTGCACCTGTTTCAGCACAGAGAAGTTAGAGGAGAAAGTAGCATCAGATGACAGGATTTCAAATTTTACTTCCTGATATTTGGACGTCTCGCCTTAGATTGGATAACAGCAACACAGCTCTACCACTCACTGTTTGCTCTGCAACGCTGATGTTTTATCTGCACAACTAACACAAGCCTGAATGAGCTTCTGCTGTGTGGTGGAGTTGCTAATGCTAACGGTTAGCTTCTACCAGCCGAGATGTTCTATGCTGTTTTCTGGACGCTAAACCAACAATAGCCGTCCTCGTCATGAGCCAAGATGGGTGAGCCCATGAATGTTTAGTGACAGTGTAACGTGGATCTGTCAGGATTTTCTAACCCTAGACTTTCACCATCTATTTTCTAGCTAATCCAGAAGATAGGAGACTTTTGTCATGTTCAGCCTGCATGAAAAACCTCAGAGTAACTAAAATAATCATTAAAAAAGGTTTTTCAATGAACCACACCTTAAAACATTCTTACCGAGTTAACGTCCCAGATCTTCAGAGTTTTGTCATCCGACGCAGAAACAAGAAGGTTGGAGTCAGATGACCAGGCCACATCAGATATTCCCTGGAAAATAAAGAAATTCTAAGATCTCAAGGCTTCAAGGACATAAAATGATACAAGAGTAAACAATGGAGTCATTTCTCATGTTTATCTTCTAAAAATGTAAATACAATCTTGTTCTTGCTTTGAACGACCAAACAGATCAGACTCAAAGTTTTTATTATTCACTGCATGTGAATACCCTCTGCTGCTGCATGGCACTCAAATGGTGTGTTTGGAATAACAGAAGAAAAAAAGAACAGATATAAATATATAAACAGAAGTACATGTTTACTAGATATGTAGCAGCAGTAAATGTATTCACTTTATATTAGACTTATTGCACTGGTGACTGAGGTTTTTGCTCTAATGCGCATGAGAGGGTTTTAGTACATTTAGTTTACTGCTGTGGGGAAGGGGATTGTTTGCACCAACTGGACGGCAAGAGTCCAAAACAGTAATGACCAGGGTGGGAGGAGTCTTTGATGTTTTAGTAAAAGCGGTGAAACTCTACCTAATACAGTCCTGCAGGCAGAAACACAACAGTGCCACAGGTAAGGGTCCCTTCTACTCACAAGTTTGTGTCCAGAAATGGTTTTCTCAAACTTGCCATCATAAGCGCCCCAGATTTTGATGAGTTTATCAGCAGCTGTAACACAAACAATGAAAAAGACATCATGAAAAAGAGAAAAAAAATGACTGAAAAGTTGCAAAATGGTAAAAAATATATAATTTCCCCATTTCAATCATTTCAGCTGATCAGATATTCAAATGAAACGAGTGTACCCAAAGATAAATACTAAAACCAATAAAAATTTCACAATTGCATAAGAATATTTAGTCACTAAAGCACTGCTATTATTGTTATTTACATTTAACTTAGAGCACAAAATACACTTCATCTATGCAGTACAAGTGTTTTATCAAACTTTAAAAAAAGCTCTGGATCAAACATAGTTTCACAAAACCCAATACATTTTATTATGGAATGAAAGAAGATTTATGTTGAGGTAGCTGAGATTTAAACAAGATATGATTCAAAATGAGATGCTTACACGAGCTGGCGAGCCATTCTCCACTTGGACTGAATTTAACCGAGGACACAGCCTTAGTGTGTCCCGCTAGTGTGAATTTCAAACTGTAGTTTGGTTTTGCAGGTGCAGTCTGCAAAAGAAAACCAGTTCTAATTTAGCAAATGAATAAACATGATGAAATACTTTCAATAAAGAAAGAAAAAATCCGAAATAATGCTGGAATATTGACAGTCCTTAACAAAAACTTAGAATTAAACTATCATAAGAGGACAGGGTGGGAGATTACAGGCAATGCCAAAACTTGGGTTTGTCAGACCTTGCTTTGGCTAGCAGAGGCTGATGGGACAACTGGAGGCTTGGTGTCAGTCTCTGGTTTCTTGTCCTCTGTTGCCATGGTGAGGAAATCAGCATCTATTGCACCTGAGACAAAAGAAGAAACCATAAAAAAAGTTAATAAATCAGGCAAGTTAAACCTAAAGATTAAACAACTGGGATAAGTTATTGGGTGGAAATTTTACAATTTCTAACACCCGGAATTTTAAAGTTTGGAGAAATAAGATAAACCCTCCAGCTCGATGACTGCTAATAACCACCATTAAGGTAAACGTGATTAAAAACTATTGTTTTATCTGTTAGCATTAGCTTCCTTTACTGTGATCTAAAATAAACAGTGGGGTTTACTTTAAATAAGATAAATTAAGTATATATCATGTAAATTTTACTTTAATTAGGCTTATTAATAGGCTGTGATGCTCAAAAGTATTTAAATGCCCGTTTAGGGTCCGTTTAGCTATAAAATTAGCTAATGCAGCTAGCTGAAGTTAGCTAACGTTAAATTGCTCTTACTATGAAAACCGATTGAGGCCAACCCCCTTGTCCGGTTACCGTTTACCATCTTGTGTTGCCTTCAAATGCATTGACACCAGCTCGTTTTTGCTTCGAATTATTATTTATGCGAAAAATAAAAGCAAACAAAGGGAGAACGAGTACGTTCGCTGTAAAGTTCAACACCTGAATATACTTGGGTTACCTTCGAACAAAACAACGTGAAGATCTATAGATTAGAGGCTGTCTCGCGGAATAAAATGTATTTTGGCATGAACGCCACAGTTATATGAAGAAGCTAATCGCAGTTTTGACATGCAGTTGATGCTGTTGACAAGTTATGCAGCCACGAAGGGGGCCTCCATTGAAACAATGAAGATTCGGTTTTACACCGATACTTACGTTGATCAATTTAGATCTACAGTCAGACTGGTACTCCTTGCAAATCCTGGAAATCTAAAACAGTCCGTATAATAACTAAAGAGAGATAGAACAAAGAACAAATCAAGCTATTTGCTTGAGGATGTTTGCCTGGTAAAGGAACGAGCTGCGAGGTGAAGCGGGGAATGTGCTTACAGTTTGCGCAGGCGCATGACGTTCAAAAGTGACGGGAACTAATGAGGGACAATTATGAAAAAATCGTTTCGACTGCCGTTTGAAAAGAGCCCAATAGTTTTAATTAATCTTATTTATTACAAGTTTGTATTTTTTAAATTTAAAATGACAAAAATTCTCAACAGAGAATTTGTAGAAGTACATTATGTGAAATACTTCATCTAAATTTCAATGAAAGGCAGTAGCCATTTAAAAACCAGGCTGTGGCTGTCAGAGTCAATCAATATGCAAAAAGGAAAAGTCTACATGAAACAGAAACAAACACACAGCAAACAAAAATCTAAATAAAACAAACAAATTACATATCTTTAATACGTCGTAACCTTATTTTATGCTTTATGTAGTTATGAACTACTGACTGTGATATTTTCATAGTAAATCACTTGCATTTATTTATATAACCCTAACCATTTACTTTTTAGCTCAATACTTTCCACAATTATAAATATGATTTTGTGAAATGCAGATTTCACACTTTTACCATAAATCAGCTGTGAACGCGCTTTGGATTCTCCGGCTCAACAGATGGCGCTATGAGCACCAGACCTGTCCCTTCAGCCGTGGCTGCAATAGGTCGGGGAAGAAGTTTCTAGTTCTTTTTGAACACACTGCACTCTGGTGTTCACTAGTTTGTTTTGGCTTCGGTGAGCTTTCTTCCAAGCCGTGCAGCGTCAAGCTCCCATGTCAACACGCCCTCTTAAATGAGTTGGTAAACACTTCTGTTGTTATTTTCTTATTTTTACTCATTACTTAGCGGTTAGCCTCCTCCATAACAACAATAGGTGTTTAAAGAAGCGGACTTCTTCGCTTCGTTATATGATAATTTAATTCAAGCTTATTTATTGGCGCTACATTTTGCCCCAAATTAAAGCAAACGTTACTTAACCAAAACCTGTAGTTGGTATTTCGAAACTTATATCAACAGTCGGTGTCACAAAGTGTGTTGTCATCCGCTGCAGTGTCCCTTACCAAACCAGCTAGCTAACTTTATGCTAACGAACATCGTGCATACTTGTGTTTTTATTTCACGATAAGTATTTGAAACGTTTTAAAGCCAATCATGTCGCTTTGTCCAAACCTACATTTTAATACATTTTGAGTAAAACCATCTCGCTTATTTAGTCATTTAGTCTCATTCGTACATTACGCCACGTTTTTCACTGTAAACGAAAAGTATTTGACGATATCTTCTGCGTCACCGCTTATGAAAAGCTTTTACAAGTTATTTCGGGAATCTGAAATCATGTTGACAAATGTCTTCTAACTTTAAACTGAGCTTTGTCTCGTGTTCTGTTCTTGTGGCTAACGTGCACGTTGTCACGTCCGCCAGATTTTTTTTCTATAAATATTTTGAACGTGCACGTTGGTTACGAGTCTCCTGGCTTGAAGAAGGCAAAATTTAGAGAGGTCTCTGATTCAACACAGCTGACTGTAATCAGCAGGTAATTAACGACCATCTTCTGCAGAGCTTGATGACTCGTTGAACCTGTAATTTAATCACTGAAACAGGTGTGTTGGAGCAGGGAAACAACAAAAACTTGCTGGATAGTGGAGACCCCTGATGTAAAAGGTTTTTCTGCTTCAGCACACCTGATATGAATCAGCAGTGCTTAACAGACTGCTTTATCCTAACAGGTATCACTGATAAGTACATACATTGTCAAAATATGTAAAAATAATGTTCTTAGGTTATGTCACATGACATAGTTTAAAGTTTTTGTTTGGATTGCTGTAGTTTTTTTTTTTTTACTCTAGTTAGGGTTAGCTTGACAGACAAACTATTTTGTTTTCCTGCGGAAACGGGTTACAATGTCATTAGCTGAATGTCTCATACATCAGATAAAGTAAAGATCAATACATCTCAGGACTTTTTTAGACCTGATTTTTTTTGTCTATTATAATTATGACATGAAGCACACATTACACATTGTGCTTCATCTGTTCAAGGAAACAAATTCCAGTTTGAGTCTGAAGTTAGATCTAGTAAAATAATTGAAAATCAGTTTATGTGGTTGTTGAAAAATAAATTACAGAAGTATGCCCACTGGAAGTCTTGTCAATGTCATTTTTGTTTTTGCAACGTCCGTCCATCCATTTTCATCCGCTTATCCGGAGTCGGGTCGCGGGGGCAGTAGCCTAAGGCGAGAGGCCCAGGCTTCCCTCTCCCCAGCCACTTGGGCCAGCTCCTCCGGGGGAATCCCAAGGCGTTCTTTGGCCAGGTACGAGACAGAGTCCCTCCACCTTGTCCTAGGTCTACCTTCAGGTCTCCTCCCGGTTGGACGTGCCCGTAAAACCTCACCAGGGAGGCGTCTAGGAGGCATCCAGACCAGATGCCCGAGCCACCTCAACTGGCTCCACTCGATGTGGAGGAGCAGCGGGTCTACTCCGAGCTCCTCCCGAATGACCGAGCTTCTCACCCTATCTCTAAGGGAGAGCCCAGCCACTCTTTGGAGAAAACTCATTTCAGCCTCTTGTATCCGCGATCTTGTTCTTTCGGTCACTACCCAAAGCTCATGACCATAGGTGAGGGTAGGAATGTAGATCAACCGGTAAATCGAGAGCTTCACCTTCTGACTCAGCTCTCTCTTCACCACGACAGACCGGTACAACGCCCGCATCACTGCAGATGCAGCACCAATCCGCCTATCGATCTCAAGCTCCAGTTTTCCCTCACTCGTGAACAAGACCCCGAGATACTTAAACTCCTCCACTTGGGGCAGGACCTCATCCCTGACCCAGAGAAGGCATTCTACCCTTTTCCGAATCAAGACCATGGTCTCAGATTTAGAGGAGCTGATTCTCATCCCAGCTGCTTTACACTCGGCTGCAAATCGCTCCAGCGAAAGCTGAAGATCACGTTCTGATGAAGCCAACAGGAAGAAGAAGAAAATATCATTTCTATAGCACCTCTCAAGATAAAAATCACGAGGCGCTTCACAAAAACAAAAAATGTAAAACTATAAAAAAAGCATTTAGAAAATGTTTAAAAATATATTTAAAATGAGCAAAAAAAGAGACTATTGTGATAAAACAAATTTTAAGAAAGAGAGAGAGAAAGGGGTAATCAGTGGTTCCTGAGGAAGGTGGAATAGGTGGGGAGAGCAGAATAAAGAGAGACCACATAATCTGCAAAAAGCAGAGACCTGATCCTCAGGTCACCAAAACGGATGCCCTCCACACCTTGGCTGCACCTAGAAATCCTGTCCATAAAGGTTATGAACAGAATCGGTGACAAAGGGCAGCCTTGGTGGAGTCCAACTCTCACTGGGAGCAAGCCCGACTTACTGCTGGCAATGTGGAACAAGCTCTGACACTGGTCATACAGGGACCTAACAGCCCGTATCAGAGGGCCTGGTACCCATACTCCCTGAGTACCCCCCACAGGGCCCCCTGAGGGACGTGGTCAAACGCCTTCTCCAAATTCACAAAACACATGTAGACTGGTTGGGCAAATTCCCACACACCCTCCAGGATTCCCCTAAGGGTATAGAGCTGGTCCAGTGTTCCACGGCCAGGACGAAAACCACATTGCTCCTCCTGAATCTGAGGTTCAACAATCCAACGGACCCTCCTCTCCAGAGCCTCTGAATAGACCTTACCAGGAAGGCGTGATCCCCCTGTAGTTGGAACACACCCTGCGGTCCCCCTTTTTAAATAAGGGCACCACCACCCCAGTCTGCCAGTTCATTGTGACTGCCCCCGATGTCCACGCGATATTGCAGAGCTGCGCCAGCCAACACATCCCCACAACATCCAGAGCCTTAACTCATTCACTGCCATTGACGACTAAAGTCGTCATTTGCATTCTTTACTGTTTGAGCATCAGAACGAGCCCCCGCGCTGAGAGAACAAGCATCTCAGCCCTGAAGCCAATCATCATCCGCATACGTCACAGATCACATGATCAGGAAGCAACACATCCATGTGTTAGGAGATCGTTTTGGGCCGTTCCTGTAAAAAAAAGTGAGGCACGAACCGGAAAAGCGTCTACCGATCACAATTCGACAACGGATTATGAAAGAACGGATAACGCTCGAAACACACGGCTTCTTCCTGATGTAAGAGGTGAGTCTCCTCTTTGTTTTGGCATCGACATCATTCTAGCGTGCAACGTTCTGTGACTTAAAAAACAGTAAAAACGGTGAGAAACGCTGGCAGCGAAGGCGTTAGTGATCAGGAAATGGCTGGCAGTGAATGAGTTAAGGATCTCCCGGCAGATCTTATCCACCCCTGGAGCCTTGCCACAGAGAAGCTTTTTAACCACCTCAGTGACCTCAGCACCAGAGATTTGAGAGGCCATCCCAAAGTCCCAAGACTCTGCTTCCTCACTGGAAGTCGTTTCGGTGGGATTGAGGAGGTCTTTGAAGTATTCTGCCCACCGATCCACAACGTCCTGAGTAGAGGTCAGCAGCACACCGTCCCCATTATAGATAGTGTTGGTAGTGCACTGCTTTCCCCCCCTGAGGCGCCAGACCAGAATCTCCTTGAAGCCGTACGGAAGTCTTACTCCATGGTCTCACCGAACTCCTCCCATGCCCGGGTTTTTGCCTTGGCAACCACCCGAACCGCATTCCGCTTGGACTGCCGGTACCCGTCAGCTGCCTCTGGAGTCCCACAGGCCAAAAAGACCTGATGGGACTCTTTCTTCAGCTTGACAGCATCCCTAACCGCCGGTGTCCACCAGCGGGTTCGGGGGTTGCCACCATGACAGGCACCGACGTTCCTGCGACCACAGCTTCAGTCGGCCGCCTCAACAATGGAGGCATGGAACAGGGTCCATTCAGACTCAATGTCCCCCACCCACTCCGGAACATTTTGGAAGTTCTGTCAGAGGTGGGAATTGAAGTTCCTTCTGACAGGAGACTCTGCCAGACGTTCCCAGCAGACCCTCGCGATACTTTTAGGCCTGCCTGGTCTGACCGGCATCCTCCCCCACCATCTGAGCCAACTCACCACCAGGTTTTTGCAACGTTTCATCTCATATTTGTATCGGTTTTAAAAAATGTTAAATGCTCATCTATATTTGGCTGTCCTATTTTAGTGCATTTTGTTTATGCAGTCTAATTTTTGGATAAAGAGAATAGCATTATTGTTATAATTATTGTTATTAAAACTGTTTCCTGTTTCATTCAACAGCATGGTTCCATGTGTGGTACGAACTGCAGATCCTCAAGAGTTTTTGCTGAGCTGAAGGACACACCGTGCACGACTGACACAAGATAACAGAAACGTTTTATCGGCATCATGTCAGTGAACACGGGGCCGGGACCTCTTCAGTTTGTGAATCCTCCCCCTCCTGAGGTGACCAATCCTAGCAAGCCAGGGCGGAGGACCAACCAGCTGCAGTTCATGCAGAATGTTGTGGTCAAAGCGCTTTGGCGGCACCACTATGCTTGGCCTTTCCACAACCCTGTTGATGCAGCTGCTCTCAATCTACCAGTGAGTAGCTTGAACTCCATTGATATGTTGTTGGCAGATTGGTCTGATGTCATTTGTGTAATGGGTGTACCGTTTGTTCTGCAAGTAAAAACATCTACGTTTCTGTAATCAAACATTCTAGGTACCATTATTTGGTTTTTGTTTGACAGAAGAAATGTAAGCTTGTAAGGTAAATGCTTAAACAATTGGTCTAATTAATTCATGCATGTTTGCTTTTTTTCTGGCCTAAGTCTTCTGCTGTACAGAAATGTAATAATATATTTACAGTAATTATTAAAAGTTTAAATGCAGCAACCCATTGAGAGTAATGCAAGTGAATTATGTTGTGTGTGTATATAAGCGAAATCTTTGAATATTCATCGGTTTTTCATTCTTTACATCAGTTTATTGTATCTTTTGTTTTTGGGACAAGTAAAAATGCTTCTAAATCCCTAAGATTTCCCCTCTTTGTCTTTTCTTTTATTCTATGAATATTATCGAAACTGTCTCTTTAACTTCTTACTCCTGTTTCACTGTCTTCAGCGCTACTGTGACGGTGGTTTTAAAAGGCTCTTTTATTCATTATTATACTCAACACATCAAATTATTCTTGGTAACAGCTTTCCTGTAACTTTATGGAGTTTGTATTTTAGCAAACTGTGTTTTGTAGTTTCATTTAATGAGAGTGGTGGTAACAATGTAATTATGCTGATTTCAACCTTTACGTAAAGACTCGTCATGATTTGTTTGGTCAAAATTAATTTGATCATAACTTGAGACCAAAATATGATCACTAGCAAATTTTCTAGAATTTTGTTTACTTTTTTGTAAAGTTTAGATTTTTATGACAAATGATAAAATACTTGTAGTTAATATTTTTAAACTTCTGTTTTTGATTCTACGTAAAGTCAAAAAGGCACATATAAAAACGTGATCATTAAAAACTCAGACGTTTCAGCCTCTTCAGAAGTAAACTCTTTGCTTGTTTTGAACACATCTGCTTCTCCCGTCTGTCATTTAAATCCTAGCTCATGTTTTAATGTATGGCTTCAATAACAAGCAAATTATGTCTCTTTATCTGAGAATGTGGAGACCGAAGAACCACCTGAACGGTCTCTTCTTCTTTATCAGGACTATCACAAGGTCATCACCTCTCCCATGGACATGGGCACCATCAAGAAACGGCTGGAGAACAACTACTACTGGAGTGCCAGTGAATGCATGCAGGACTTCAACACCATGTTCACCAACTGCTACATATATAACAAGGCAAGGGGCTGCTGGGTTGTTTAAAGTGATTTATTTCTAAAACAGGAACTGAACTCTTACAGGGTTTTCTTCACCCTCCTCTGCAGCCTACAGATGACATTGTGCTGATGGCCCTTGCCTTGGAAAAGATTTTCCTGCAAAGAGTTGCCCAGATGCCTCCGAAAGAGAAGGAAGTTTGTCCTCATGCAGCCAAAGGTAGAGGCAGGAAGAGTAGCACTGCAGGTGAGGCAGCCGAGGTTAAAGTGTAATGTTTTAGCCTACCATGTAGTATTTATTGCACCTTTACTGTCTTTCTTAGAAAACAGGAAAAGGCGTGAAAGTGCAGAGCAAATGATAAACCATGCAAAGAGTGACGGTCAAGAGAAAGACCTGCAGCAGCAAGAAACTGCTCAGGGAGGCTGGAGCGATCAGCTGAAGTACTGCAACGACATCCTGAAGGATATGCTCTCTAAGAAACACTCGGCCTACGCTTGGCCTTTCTACCTGCCTGTTGATGCTGAAGCTCTTGGGATCCATGATTACCATGACATCATCAAATACCCGATGGACCTCAGCACTGTAAAAGTAGATTCACTAACACAGCCTTGATTTTATTTATCTGTACATACCCTGGCACGCCGCTGAAGATTCACTTTGCTTTTTGTTGTGAATGTGCAGAAAAAGATGGATGACGGAGAATACAAAGACTCACAACAGTTTGCTGCAGATGTCCGGTTAATTTTTTCCAACTGCTACAAATACAACCCCTCACATCACTTTGTCGTTGAAATGGCCAGAAAGCTGCAGGTGTGTTGTGAATCACTCACTCAGTCACTTGTTGTGCTCATCAGGGTTACAGGAGCTGGTGTCTTATCTCTGGCAGACATTGGGCAAGAGGTCGGAGACACCATTGACAGGTCACCGGTCCATCACAGGGACACACGGAGACAAACGACACACACACACACACACAAACTCCAGCCTCTCCCGTAAACCTGACATGCATATGTTTTTGTTTGTGGGAGGAAATTTGTAGTACCCAGAGAAAACCCACACATGCATGGGGAGAACATGCTAACTGCACACAGATAGGTGGGGATTCAAACCTGCAACCTTCTTGCTACCTGCTGAGCCACCATGCAGCCTGTGTTATATGTTAAAAGACTAGTCTTCTGTTTCTAAACAAATGTATTTCTGTTTGAATGCGTCAGGGAGTGTTTGAGCAGAAGTTTGCAAAGATGCCAGATGAGCAGGTGGAGTTAACCACACCGGGTAGCGTCATGGCTGCCGAGAGTGCAGCTCTCTGTGGATCAGACGGCAAACGTTCCTCCAATATGGACCAAACACAGTCTGTGGAAGAACGTTCCTCTTGGCCTTCTGGAGTGCACGACCAGGTGGGTTCCTGTACAAATTTCTGCGTTACAAAATGTTATGCAGCTTTTTAGATATGAGTTTTGTTTTTGCAGACCTATTCGATTCAGCTCTAGTTAAATATCTGAAGTCACGCAGCATACAAACATAACGGCACATCTCTAAGGGGTCTATTCCAAATGCGTGAACGCACGAGCTGGTTCAAGTTCCTGCTTCATGCTGGTTTCTACTTGTTGCTGTGAACACTTTAATACGCGTTGTGTTGGTGCCACCACAAAAGGGAGCCTCATCTGTACTCTGCTGCTGTGGAGTCTGTAACCACGTGTTCTCACGAGTGTCTCCTGTATTCATGTGTGAAAATGGATGTAGATTAAAGAAGAGGAACTAGAGCTGACATAAAACAGTAAATGAGGGGTTTTAAGTTTGAGTTATTACCCCCTCCATTATGTTGCTAATCATTTCTTGGTGTTTTTAGTTCACTTAGAATTTGTGTTTAATATGAGCTTGCATCAAAGTAACCCGTGTTTGTTACACCTCCCAGTTTGAGTCTGTCCACAATCAGCTTGCTGCCCTGTCTGAAAGACCCGTGATGCAGGAAAAGGACAAAAATGAATGCAGCAGACTGAGTAAAAGATTATCAACCTTCATTTCAAGGTAAAATGTTTTAATTAAGTTTTTAGTTTGTAAACAAAGACCTCACATTTTGCCATGATTTCAGACCGCCCTGTGAAAGGATCCAAGACTGGGATTCAGATGGCCAATCTCTGCAGATGTCTTATGAAGAGAAGCACCAGCTGAGCCTGGACATTAACCGTTTACCTGGCACGAGGCTGGGACACGTGGTGGAGATCATTCAGAGCCTAGAGCCTGCCATGTGCAGCTCCAACCTGGATGAGATCGAGATTGACTTCGAGATCCTGAAGACCTCCACGCTGCGTGAGCTCCAACGATATGTCAGGTCCTGCCTTTACAAGAGATTCAAGAAATTTCACAGTAAGTACAAATAATTTCTGCAAACTTCTTTGAGTTATTTGCCTTTGCTGTGAATGGGATTTAACAGTTCTGGTGCTTGTTTTGCTTTACTTTATCCAGAGAAAAGCCAAACTGCCTCCAATCACAGCAACAGTTCTTCAGACGCTTCCACCAGTTCCTCCAGTGAGTCCAGCTCGGATGACAGTGACTCGTGATTTCTGATGTATTTATTTCATGTTAAGTGCCTATTTTTTTATCTTTATACGTTCACTGTTCAGAATTAAACGTTGTTTTCTTATTTTGTGGTTTCACAATTTATTTTTTAAATCATAAAATCTGTGTTTGGCCCTGGCTCTTAAAACTTGCTTCAAGGAAGAGTCAGAAAAACCTTAATAAAAAGTTTCCTCTTTATTACAGCTTACCAGGTACCTTAATACTAGATTCAGTACTTACTCCAAACCAATCAAAAACAGACCCAGGCATGCTCCATCACCAATCCCTACTCTCTCAAACCAAAACGGAAAGGAAGATGTTGCGGCAAGGACCGGTGGAGGAAACTGTCCTGTTTAAAGGTTTCAGTAGTTCACCAGTGCAGCAGTATTTTGGTTTTTGGATGTCTGATAAAAAAGATGATCAATTGAAATGTTTACAGAGAATCTGTTAAAAATCGAGGAGTGCAACCAACTTGTTTAATCATAAATCAATGACATCAAATGGCCAGGGTTGCATTTAAAATATATTTTGTACATTTTATAATTATATTTGTCCAGCCCTACTAAACAGTATGTTATATAATGAAATGATAACTGATATTTATACAGTTGATATTAAAATTAGCAAATAAGTCTATTTTTATTTATTACTTTTAGTTAGTCTGGTACATTCATAAGTTGAAGTCTGATGCACTCATCTTACCACTTCACATTTCTTTAATGTGTTTGCTTTATTTTAAAGTAAACCAAACTTTTTCAGACTTAGGTTTTGGGGTTTGCTTTTTTTTTAAAACTATTTCAAGTAAATGTGACCTAAATTTAACAGTTTTCAAAATTGTCCTAAAATTACCTACTTTCATTAGAAAGTACGTCGTCGTCTTCCTCCGCTTGTCCGGGTCGCAGCGGCAGCATCCCAACTAGGGAGCTCCAGACCGTCCTCTCCCCGGCCACCTCCACCAGCTCCTCCGGCAGGACCATCATCAAAATACGTATTTTCAGAAAAGGAACTTGAGCCTGTTCTCACGCAGCGATGGGTTGTGAGTAATACACCACCCAAGTCTGCATCGATGCAGACTTGGGTGAAGTGTGGATGAAGGGAATATATGGTCTAAACAAAGTATGAAGTGACCCTAAAATTCCTCTCTCAAAGCAGTCTCACTAGTTTAATTGTCAACAGTTTCAGTACCTTCCAGAATGAGCCATTTTAGGATCGGCCCCTTTAAGAAAACGATGTTGCTGGCCATGCCTCCTTATATTCTGGACATTTATCACACAGGAAAATGGGAATTTACTGGTCACATTGCTGCTTTTTCTACCAGCAGCGTAATGGTTAAAGCTCTGTTCAGGGGTGGACTGGGACGACAATTCGGCCCTGCCATTTTTTTTTATCCATCCACCATAAGTAGGGTCTGCATGTGGCGTTGTTTCCATTCTGCTGAATGTGAGAGCGGGGAGGGGGATGCGTCGGTCCAAGATGGGCAAGCGGCCAGTGCCAGATAGGCCGGTCCACCCCTGGCTCTGTTTCACATCTAAATTATTTAAACCCAGAAACAACATAGGTCTTTGACACTAAGCACGTAAATCTCAGTACCACTCCTGTTACAGAGCAACTAACTCCTGAACCAAGCCATTCATGCTTAACGGTGCTAGAAACATGAACGTTCTTTAAAATACATCTCCCTCATCTTCTTAGTCTAAGTGCAGCACCTTCCGTCATAGGTTTGCTGGCCAATCTTGCTGTGTATTGTCAGAAGTTCTCGTATCGAGGTGCACCAAACCTCTCAGTAGAAATGAGGCAAAAGCAGTCTGCCTCAAGCTGGTTTGCCCCCATCAAAAGGTTTTTGTCAATTGGTGCTGGGAATTAGGTATTGCTTTCATTCATCCAGCCATTGTTTTCTACTTAGAGCCCAAGGAAGCCCAAATGTCCCTCTCCCCAGCCAACCAGCTCCTTCGAGGGAATCCTAAGGCCTTTCCTGGCTAGTTTCAAAACACTGGCTGTGTTTCCATTATAGGAGGTCCGGGAAATTTCTGGGAGGGAAAAAGGTGACTAGGAGATTTAATGGCTTGATCCTCTCAGTTGTTTTGTGTCCATACAAATTTAGCCCTTTCAGGTGTCTTTTTTGTGTGTGTTAACAACCATTCAGTGACAGTTACTAACAACAACAGCTGATTAGAGACTATTGGCCTTTTTGAGTACATACCCCAGTTCAGGTACTCCATTGGTTCCTGAAATGACCGGTGAAATGGAGACAGGTGCAAGCCATGAAGGTCCGATAGTGGAAACGGGGCTGCATATCCAACAAATCCTTGTAGTTAACAAAAATATCTAATTTTTAACAACTTTGGTGGGTGGGTTTTTATGCTAATTTACTTGGTTGTGATGTGACAAATGGGGACTTTTTGAAATGACTCACTTTAGGAAATTTTAAAAATGGACAGAAACGAGATGGTAGGATTTTATTGACGTTTGAAGCGTTTATAGAGGCAGTAGTGTCCCACATGACATCACAAAATGTGACAAGCTAAACGAAATATAGTACTTTATGGAAGGTGTTTGGTTTATTGTTTAGGTTTTGTCGGTAACAATTGTGTTGTGTAAGGGACACGTTTTCCCCCTTTAGCTGCAGTGGGAGAGAAAGCTGCACTGACTAAAAACATTAGCTTTACTTCCAGCAGGCCTGCCAACTGCTCTGCAGGCACTGGCATGAGGCCAGTGCTGCCCAGTCCTAACAGCTGGTGCCTTCAGCAGCTTCTGCTCCATTTGATCTCAGCATGCACAGGAAGCTGCTCAGCTTTGCAGTCTGAGAGGTTTATATGAGAAAAATGTGTGAGGCAGAGACGCAGGAAAGATTGCGGAATAAACAGACTTAAAGCAGATACAGCTCATTTAACCACCAGGAGGTGGCGGCAGAAGATCATCTAGAGAGGTTTTGTTTTATTTTGTGTTATTTTGTTTTTACATTCCCAAATTTTCAATCTCCATTTTCACTGTATTTTAATTGTAGTTTGCTTTGAAGTGATGGTTTAAAATATGATGCATCCTACCTTATAAAACAGCTTAGAATGGTGTAAAGTGTTCTTACAAGTACCAGGTTTTTGACCCAACCTGCAGAGTGAGAGGCTTCATCACTTATTTAATTGCCTTCCTGCCTATTTTATTGGGTGCATGCTGCAGCCTGCTGCACCATCCTTGACCTGCATTCCCATCATGCCACATGGAACGTGCCCCTCCATGGTCCCAAGAAGCCTCAGGGCCGGTGTTTGATCAGCGCCACAACTTCAGTGACAACTAATCATTTCTCTTGCTTCTGGCCATCAGTCAGTGCAGGAATGCAGCATTAAAAAAAACACATGCACCTCTGCAAATACATCACACACTCAACTGATCACTTTGATTAATGGGTGTCTGCTTTTCTTTTTAACGCTTTGTCCACCGACCAATAGGAAATAAATTAAAACTCAATTAATTGGGATTGATGTCAACTTTGCTTTGAATCAAAAGGAGCCACGTGAGTGGACGCTCCTGTTTGACGATCAATTCATGCAAATGTGGGCCCTCAAGAACTTTAATTGGAAAATTAGCTGATGCTGTTCTCTGGGAGGTGAAAGTGATTTTATTTTAATATGCTCAATTTGTAGCAGGCTTTATGGTGCTTATTAATCTATTTCTAAACCGTTACTTATGGGTGGAGGGGTTTTGCTGAGCATGGTCTTTTGCTGAATCGTGTCACATTCTCAGTTTATTCACTCCATGAAGCAGCCCAGGACTATGAACCTAAAGTCGCTGAATTGGCAAAGTAACACTGGTAAATACACAGAAACACAACATTTGACTGTTCTGCTGTTAAGGGTCTCAACCTTTTGGTTTTCCTCACCTATACATTGTCAGAGGCTATGTAAATCAATGATAGATCAACTGTTTTACCTGACCTGTTGGTTTTCAGGACAGAAAATGGGGAAAAAAAAAGATACATCTGCTTGTTCAGGAAGTTTGTTGTTTCTGATTATACTCATTAGGACTTAGGCAGTTTTTGATATGTCATAGTTTCAAGAAAACCACTGTTGTTTCAACAAACCCCCCAAATATTCCTTAACACTCGATGTATAATAAATCACATTTTGCAAAAGTGACACTTGCAGCTTCCTGTAATTGTCAGAATGGCAACCAAATTCCCTCTGAGCAAATGTCTGAAGACTGTCAGTCCACATTGTAGGACCAGTTGAAAAAATCTGTTCACCCTCAATGGTTCACAGATTTGCATTTATGCAACTCCCTTTATCTTCTCTCAGATGCAAAAAGTGCCTCACAGACCTTTTTTGATTAAGCCTCTTATGTGACACAATAAGGTGCATCAATAAATGTGTTTTTCTGCCGGCTTCAAACCTTTTAAAGATCATGAAAAGACAACAAAATATGTATTTTCTAATGAAATCAGTTTATTTTAGGACAATTAGTTGATGCTCTTCCTCTTAATGTTTTAGACAAAGCAGCCATGAAGTAAAATTAATTTCAAATAATTGCTTTGTTGTTTGGTTGAAAGTTGTTAATAAAGATTTTCACAGCGACCAGCATCATAGCATGCATTGGTTGTGATCGATGACGCAATGATCCCTGTCTCAATTCGGTACACTTGTGTACTACGCACTCGAACCCTACTGCACACTTTCTCCAAGTGCACTTTGTTGAAGACTGCAGGGCGCAGTGCGAGTTTTGAGATTGGGCCTGTATGATTTTAGTCTTGTTTTTCTTCCTGTCTCTCCTAGTTTATGATGAAGAGAAGCGATAGCCAAGACAGCTCTGTTTGTAGGATTTCGCTCTGCATCTGTCACAGATCGAATGCGCAAAAGCGCCTTCATCTTGGCATGAATTATTTACCTTAAATGTCTTATGAGCATGTTCAATCACAACTGTTATTTAGTTTAAAAGACCCCTTTGTCGAACCAAGCTGGAACCATGATGCTAAGTGGTTTCCTGGTTGCATAACATCAGGAGTAATGCGACCAGCGCTCCATCACGCACCAGAGGCTCAAAATAGTTTACTGCCGGAGCTCGGCAGTAACGTCCCACGTGATCATGACTCCTCCCCCGTTGTACCAAGGCGTATTATGCATTCACAAGTCTGGCAATATTACTACCAAGCATGCCGGCACGAGTGCCACAAAATTCCCACATCGCCATAGCCTGGCCTGCCAGACTCCTCCTCTGTTTAATTCTGCACAGAGAAAGAGAAAGAACATTCTCTGTGCAGAATTAAACAGAGAACGAGTCTGGCAGGCCAGGCTAACATCGCCATACCGCCATGGCGCATTAATAAGACACACCAATGGCGGCAGTATTCGCACTGATTTGCTGGCATGGTGTGTCTTCTAAAAGGGCTATAGACTTAACTTCTGTTTATCCAGACTGAGGCTGGTCAAAGAGTGTCTGTCAAACCAGTTAGCTGACCTGTTCACCCTGAATGAATCAGAACATAACCCTTTCCTCAAATATACATTTTTTATCTATTCTTTATAGGTCTTTGTATAAATTGCAAATATTTCTAAATGTTTGCTCTTCATAGGTAATGCATATGACAAAATGCAAGAATAAAGTTAAAAGAGCGAAAATGCTATAATAATGTTACATTGTGGAGTTTGGTTTCATACGGAAAAAAATGTTTTAAATGTAAATGATTCATTGAAGTAAAAAACGGTTTGTTTCAAAATCTTTGGGCTTAATAATTATGGCAAGAAACGTGTTAGCTTTTTAAGTTATGTAACTTTGCCACTTGTAGAAGTCGACCTTCACATTGAAATTTACATGATCATCCAAATTCCCCCTGAAGCAGTTAGCAGCATGACTCGTGTTTTCAGCTTCACTTGTACACAGAGGCTCCCACTTTATTTTCTTAAAACTATTACCTGTCAAGCATTTGTACAGAAAACAAGGTTTTCTACAGCATTTTTATGCTGAAGGAGAAATTGGCTCAAAATGTTCCATCACTGTGGGGAATCTGGAGCTGGAGACGTGTGGTGAGTGGAGCTGCAGGAACAATGACATGTGACGACAGGGATTCATGCATGAACAGGTAGCATATTGATGTTAGAGGCAATTAAGTGATTCATTGACCAATTGCTTGATCTACATAAAGGACACTGCAGCACGAACAAGAGAGAGGTCCTCAGAGGGAAGAACAAATTCAGAACTGAATGATCCAAGCAGGAGTTTAAATATCTGAAAAATGAAAGGAAGAGTGAAAAGCTGTTGACTGTGACCGTGGTTGGATCCCAGCGGGGAAGCTGAGAGTGGATGATGGATTTTTAAGGAGAATAAAATAGGGAGCATAGATTTTGTTTCTTTTTTTCAGTAAAAGGTGTTAGACATGAAATAATATTGATATTTTAAATTTAAATTAGACGTAAAACAAAAAAAACTGAAGTTAATCCTAAAAAGCAGCAGATTATGGAGTTTTATTCTAATACACTTGTTTAGATTGCTAATAAACAGAATAAGAAATTAAGCTATTTAACAAGTTTATTTTTTACAATATTTCACAAAACTTCCAAAAAACAGAAAAACATGCCATTTTAAAAATTTCGTTTAGCTGTATTTTTTTCTTAAATGAGACTTCTCATGAGCGGCTTGGACTAGTACCACTGCTCCTTCAGCTTGGATAGATGAGAGGTGGTTCTATCCACTTTTTCAGATGATTTATGTCACAAACGGGGACTTTTTGAAACAACTTGTATTAGGCACACAATCCCTAAAACCAAACCTACACAGGAAACAGATGTACTGGTTTTATTCACATTTATTTTTACAGGCAGTGGGGTAGGCAACCCAGGTCTTCGAGTGCTGCTATCCAGCATGTTTTAGCTTTTTCCCAGTTCCAACACACCATCAGCAGGTGATTAACAGGCTTCTGCAGAGCTTGGTGAGCTGCTGAACATGTGATTTAACCACTAAAACATGCTGGATAGGGCCAGGATTGCCTTCCCCTGCTAGAATGCAAGTGGTCAGATTTGCATATTGTGCCAATAAGTTCACACAGCCTGGTGGGTTTTGGGCCATTTCTCAAAGAGTATGAATGAAAACACAATTTTTTTGTCACTCGTGGTCAGTGATGGTGTGAAGCCTTTTACTGTGAAAAATATGTTTGAACTCATTTCAATTCGCCAAAATGACCATGTGAAAATGTTTACCCCAGTTTCTAACCCCGTGTGTTGCCCCCTTTAGCATCAATGGCAGCTTGGAGTCTTACTGAATTACTGCTCCTTGCGGAAGACCACAGATGAAGGACGAGGTTAAGAACGGGGGAAGTACTGCCACCTACAGGTCTGGCATGTCCTTAACATCGTATTTATCCGGGTACGTGTGGACAGAGTTTTTTTTTTTTAAACGCGGTGGTGTGGATGCAAGTTTTTGGAGGGGCGGATATTCATTTTTAAAAAACCCCGGCTACGTGTGGACTAGGCCTAATGGTAAAGCAGTCCAGTCTTCTTGGCAAAAAGCCTCCAGTTCCTGTAAATTCATGGGCCGTCTGTCATGAACAGCGCGTTTGAGCTCTCCGCACAGTGGTTCAATGATATTGAGGTTAGTAGACTGAGATGGCCAATCTAGGACCTTCACTTTATTCTGCTGGAGCCAATGGCAGGGCCACATGGACTTGTGTTTTGGATCACTGTCCTGCTGGAACATCTAAGTGCTACCATTGCACAGCTTTCAGGCTGATGACCACAAATTATCCTCCAGTATTGTTTAATAAGCTGCAGCTTCCATCTTGCCATCATCTTTGACCAGGTTTCCAGTGCCTTGGTAGCTCACATCCCCAAAACACCAGCCAATTTCCCAGTAGGGATGGTGCATCATAGGCCTTGTTGACTCCTCTCCAAAAAGTTCAATTTTGGTCTCATCACTTCAAATGATTTTGTTCCAGAATTGCTGAGGCTTGTTTCTGTGCTGTTTGGCATATTGTCAGAAAAATTATTTGTGGCATTTCCGTACTAATGGCTCTCTTCTGGCAACTTGGCCTTGTTATCCATTTTTGGGGGTGTCCTGCAAGTTAGCAGAAGTTGTTTAAAGGTTTTTCTTTGCATTGTGAACAATTTTTCTACAGTTTGGCTTCAACAGAACCCCCAACTTTCCACTCCATCAGAGTTCTAACACTGCTGAATGGCATTTTTAGTATATTGGATATCTTTTTAAATCCCTTTCCTGTTTCATAGAGCTCAGTCGACTTTTCTCGTAGATCCCTTGACAATTATTTTGCTTTCCCCATGACTCCGAAACTGGAAGCGTCAGTGCAGCTCTGAATGAAAGGTGCAAGGGTATTGTCAGGAGTCCAAAAACTCACACACCTTTTATAGTCACACACTGATTGCAAAGAAACAGATCCCATGTGAGGGTGTTTACCTTTAGCAGCCATTCAAACCCATTTGTGTCAAATTGGGTGCATGTTTCAGGCTGAAATCACAGGGTTGTGTAAACTTTTTGACAGGATCATTTTGATATTTTACTTTGTTGTGGAGATTTGAAATTAATTCACACATTTTTTCTGCACAGTAAATGGTTTCACTGCATCACTGACCGTGAGTAAAGAAGGTTTTTGTGTTTTCATTCAGATTCTTTGAGAAATGGCAAAAAAAAAAAAATAATAATAATAATAATAATCCACCAGGGTGTGTAAACTTATTTTGTTTTTTTCCTCAATAATGGTTTTTGCATCTTTTTATTTTTTTTTGGCAGGATTTTTTTCCCCCTAACCTGTTTTTAGTCACACGTCCTTGAGTTTGACATGTCAAAGTCAGTATAACTTTGGCATTCTGATGTGTTTTACAAAAGACACAATGGCTTTACTCTGTATAGGGCCAAACTGTAGTCAATAATCTGCCAATCTCCTAAATGTTAACAAGAGTGTTCACATGAATTTGTATTATATGCTCCATAACTTTCTCCAGCAGGAAAGTCTAGTGTCAATAAGGGCAGCGAAGAAGCCACGTTTCACACAGAAAAACATTAGACCAATCTTGTGCTAAAGATCCAGAAATTTGATTGTTGATGGGAGTAAAATAATTTCCTCCAAAGAACTTTGTTTTTATTTGCTGTTTGTACTTTAGCGGTTCGGGTACCCAGTAAACAGATTGTCTAGAGACAGGGGCGCCATAAAGGGGGGAAAGGTTAGGACGATTCTAAGGGCCCACGGCTGTCAGAGGGCCCAAAAAAGTTTCAAACTTCAATTTAAAAAATAAAAAAAGTTAAAAATCACACATACTTTACTTTGCAGTATTTTTTCTAATGTAAGGCATTAAAAAAACATATTTTTGTCCCAATGAAATGTATATTTATTCAGAGGTCTCTACTTTATTTTGACAAATTCATTTGATTGGGTTTTGTTTCCACCATTAAAATGTAAATCCCTCTGTTATGGTTCAGATACCTCATGTTAAACTATTATGTATCAATTTGGACTTTACTGAATTTTCCTTCAATAAATTCAGTCTAAAAAAAAACCACTAATATTGTCTGGCTGAATGTTGCAATATATTGCAATGTATCGTACCATCTCCCGGTATCGTGATACATATCGTAACGCCAGAATTCCACCAATACACATCCCTATAAATAAGTAAGAATACATGTAGACATACATAATTAAGCAAAACTGAAACACAAAGTATATATATATATATATATATATATTTTTTTTTTTCTAAAATTTTTCTCCCTTCGCATTTGGGAGGGCGGAACCCCAGCACCCTCTATGGATGAGCCGCCAAGGGGGCCCAACGTGATATATTTTCATGGGGCCCAAAATCCCTGGCAGCCCCCCGTCTAGAGAATAAAAGGCAAATTCTCCCATCAGGCCTGAGCCTTGCCAACAACTAAACACCCTGAGACCATTTATGTGTGGAGCTGCTTCTCAGCCTAGGAAGTGGACTCACAGTTCAGCCTCAGAACACAAATAATGGTACCTAAACACCCTCCTAGAGGACCCCCCCCCCCCCCCCCCCCATTCACGGTTTGGTGATAAACGATTCATTTTTCATTGTGCTGAAGTGGTTAAGTGATAATCAAGTCTATATAGGCAGTGCAGGTCTTCATATTCAGTTCTGATTTTTTACTCACATCTCTTTTTTTAAATTGTTTTTCACATTATAATTAACATGTCACCACTATCAGACTCCAGGCAATTCCCTGACAGGACCCGCTTATGCTGAAGAACACTTGATGTTGCCCATAGCATTTATGTTTTCAACAAAAATAAATATAAAAGCTACACGTCAGAATGTTTGCACTAGTTCCGAAGATGTGTAATCCGAGCAGACAGAGCTGGCTCTGCCATCAGCACCATAATCAAATATGGATGACTTGAGGACAAAAAAGTCAGATTTGGGACAATTATTTTCTGCAGTGTGGATGCAATCCACGTGGTTCAGGAGAGCAGCATGATAACTGGACAGGAAATTCTCCAGACCTCAACCCCATGGAGAATGTGACAAGAGAAATGGGTGTAGAAGCACAAAAAATAAATAAATAAAACCACACACACACTCTGACAAATTTAAAGCATTTATAATAAATAATAATGGTACTGAAAATTTGAAAAATCATTAAATATTTTTCTAAAAAAATACAGAAATACAAAAAATGTTTGCCAGTGTCAAGCAGCTCAAATCTGAGTTAAAAAAAAACTCAATGGGCGCGTGCAGTGCACACTTCATCCGTTAGAGGGCGCTGCCACAATCCTCACTTTTCCAATCCCAAAACTCCCATTTCTGTGCAGCATGGAGCTAGAGCCAGTTTAACAAAGTGAGTACAAACTGTCCAGGGTCGCTTTAGGTGGAGACGCCTGTCACTGCTGGCTCATCTCGTTCAAGTCGAGTCCGGATCTGAAACAGGGTCGGGTCAAATCTCAGCTGCTTCTGGAGTTGGATCCGCAAAGAAAAGAAAAAGGAAACCAACACAGAGGGAGGGAGAGAGAGAGAGGAGAGGTACACGATCAGGGAGGACGTGAACGGAAGAGAAATCTCTGAAACAGCTCAGCAGACCCTGTTAGGAGGCGTTACACTAACGGGATAAACACGGACTTGTTTTGTTTGTTTCGCCCGCCGGACCCCGCGCTTCCGCTGCCGGGGGAGTGATGTGTAGTCGGACTGTTGGAGCGAAGCGCGATCCAAACGTTGTTTCCAGCCTCAGCGGGTTTGTTTCCTTTTTGTTTGCATTTTCCTGCTCGGAAAATACTGGAAGTTCGTGTTGTGTGCGTTCAGCTGTGACGAAACGTCAAATGCAAATGTGGTGAGTGAGTCCGGGGCTTTGTTCAGACTTCAAAACGCTCTTTTGCTTCTGTGGTGAAGTCCGCTTGCTGTTTGACAAACCGCTGCATCCAGCTGTTCCCATATCGCTGCTGCACGTTTGCGCCTTTAAAAAAATCTGATAAACCAAACAAAACTTTTTCTTCCTGTGGAGAATGAAGAGAAGAAAACTGTAGCCGCCTCCTGACGCGGGTCGTTACTAGTCTTCATGCCGGGATCACATGGGAGCTGACATGCGTTTGGACACAGCTGTCTCCTACACAAAGTTTTGAATTTGCATGATTAGAGAGCGGGCTGTGAATGATCCACGCCCCCGGAGCCGTAGGAGACCGACCGAAGCGCCTGCTGCTGGGGCACCGTGAAGCACAGCTCTCTCTGCCGGCCGGGCAGCGGCTCCAGGACTCGGGTTAGAGCTCAGAGACAGCCCTCCGGAGCAGAGATGGAGGAGTGGAGACAATGCGGGCGGTGGTTGATAGACTGCAAGGTCCTGCCCCCGAACCACCGGGTCGTGTGGCCCTCGGCGGCCGTGTTCGACCTGGCACAGGCTCTGAGGGACGGGGTGCTTCTGTGCCAGATGTTGCACAACCTCTCCCCTGGATCAGTGGATCTGAAGGAGATCAATTTCAGACCTCAGATGTCACAGGTGAGACTGCCTCAGTGCAAAAAACCTAAAAAAAAAAGTGTTTTGGTGGACATTGCAATGCCTGTATGTTTTTGCATTTCATCCATAAACTGCTTTGATTGTTTGGAAAGATAAACCTTTCTTCGTCATCTCTAATGATTATGTGATGAAAGCTGAGGTTTTATTGGTCATCTCCTGTAGGGCTTCAGCAGATGAAGGGCTGGATGTATGATCTGTGGGTTGTGTTAGGTTTGACACTTGAGTGATGCTGCAACATCACTTTGGTAAGAAAAGCACAGATTCACGTTTTGGAGTTCAGTGGTCTTGTATAGCGCTGACCTGCTAACATCTCCGAGGACTACAAATAACTGAATGGGGTTTATTTATCTATTAAATGTCTGTTTATTTTCAAAAGTTGGGATTCTGGGAGCAAATCTGGTGTAATTTAAATTAGGCATATCAATGGTGGGTTCAGGGACCAGAAAACAAAGTTTTTTATTCACAGAACAAAGGAAATAAGATTTTTTTTTGTTTCAGATGGACAAATCACAAACTACAAAACATGCTAAATATTGCCCAGTCCAATCATCTCTATCGTTTCTTGGCTCTGATCATTTGACTATCTGCCAGAGATGTAACTGTCACTGGAGTGTTACACATTTCCTCAGCTTTTTAGAAAACACTGAAATCAAAACAGAATATGTTTCTTTGCTGTTTTATTCTTCTTTTATTCTCCCTCAAGTTTGAATACCACTGGGTTTCTGCCATCAAACGTTCAAATAAAGTCTGAAAATTTGCCAGATTAGACCAGAGTTGCCAAAGTGGAGAAAAGTAATTTTGTTGTAATTTATTGCCATGGATGAGAAAGTCAAAACAGCAGTCATCCAGAGGCAACTGTCCTTTGTCTAATATTCTTGGCACACCTTCAGTGACCTGTTTCTGTCATAATAATGTGTGAAAGTGTGTTGCATCTGTCTGTCTGCCCCACAGTCCATGTGTGATGGCTCTCTTTTGAATAAATCTTCCAAAAGCTATTTTATTAGCCAAATCAGCAGGTAGTCAGTTAAAAAATGACTGATTTCAGCTTTTCAAAGGGATTGTTCGATACTTTGCTCAGGTGTCTGTAGATTATTTTCAAGATACTTAGAAAAACAAAAGAAGAATCCAATAATCGGTGATAATAAAAAGCCCCTGGTCTTTTCTGCTCTGTTTGGGAGCCAGCCTCAACGTTTCAGCCCCATGAAGCTACTGGCTTCCTTGATTACACGGCCAGAGAGAGGACTGGATGGCATCCTTTGATCCGCCCACAAATTCTGCTGCCGGCCCTTCAGAGTAAATCTGCAGCGAGGGTGGAAGTGATGTCCACAGTGACAAATTGGGTTAAGCAAAATCCTGGCAGCAGAACAGTAGGGTGTGATTTATGATAAGGAAAAGGTCAGGGTGCGCGTGTGCTTTTTAATACTCTCTCAGCTTTAATGGCTCATCCAAACGAAGGAGAGGTGAAGCAGAGCACTTATGTTATTTCCTTTGGACAACATTTCTTTTCCCATTAATAGACGTGTTCACCCAATGATTGATGGTTCTGAAAATGACTTTTGCCTCTGAATATTCATCTCTGTTAAGTATTTAGTTACTGTACCCTAAATTATGGAAGGTTTTAATGATAGTTTGTGTAATATTTCTAGTTTTGGGCTGCACGGTAGTGCAATTGGTAGCACTGTTGCCTCTCTGCCTGAAGGGTGCCAGTTTGACACCCGCGTGGCCTTTTTGAATGCATGAGTTTTATGAGTGCTTGTGTGTCCTTCCATAGACCAAAAACATGCATGTCAGGTTAATGATACAATGGCAATGCTGCAAAACAAGCTAGCTTAAAACATTTTTAACGCATCTTAACAATGTCCTAACAAAGTAAAGCCATAAATATATTTTGAAGATTTATGTATAAAAAATACTAATGAAATGCTTCTCTCATATTTGTCGAAAAACCTCAGCCAATACACACCTTGGGTCCAAAACCTACCACTGTACCATTGGGTTGTCTGTCTCACTGAACCGCCACATTTCCACATTTACCTGGGTCCTCCATTCATTACGCACGTATGTATTTAGCAGCAGTACACCAGTGGTGTGAGATGTTCTCCGCTCAATAATACCAGAGAAGGAGAAACAGCTGGCTGCTACCACTTCAACCTTAGGGCAAACTACCAAAGTCCCCCCCAAAAAATAACCCAATTCAAAGTCATGGACAACAAAAGACATTTGGACCAAGAAAATGGTGACTGGTGTGTTTAGCGGTCTCATGTTTACTGTGTGTGTTTCTATATCGGGCGGACGTGGCCTAGGGATGACAACCAGTGGGAGGAGTGAGAGTTCTCTGACCATGTTTGTGTTAAAAACCTAGCTTGTTTTGCAAATTTGCCATTGCAGCTATAATTGGACACTTTAAATTGTCCCTAGGTGTGAGTGAGTGTGCTTGTTTGTCACTGTGTGTCCTTTAGGGATGTGTATTGGTGAAATTCTGGCAATATGATGCGTATCACGATACAGAGGAGATGATAGGATATATTGCGGTACATTTAGCCAGACGATATTAGCAATTTTTTTAGACGGAAATTATTTCTGGAAAATTCAATAAAAAAGTCCAAACTGATACGTAACATGTTTAACGTGAGGTATCTGAACCGTAATTGAGAGACATATTTCAGTGGTTGAAACAAAACCTATTGCACACTGCTCCCAAGTAGCGGTCGGCGTTTTAATTGCCCCAAATGAAAAGAAAATACTCAAATGTTTGCATGTAAATTATTAAAAGAAAATTGATACACAGTTTTTGAATATCAATATAATATCGCAGGGAAAAAAAGTCACAATATATTACCATATCAATTTTTTCTGTCCTTGTGATGGACTGGTCACTTATCCACTGTGTTCAACTCCTCTCACCCTATGACTGCTGAAGTTATCAACACCTTTTCAGTAAAGCAAGCTTTCTCAACACGTCATCTGAGTACTCCTGCCAGTCTGTGATAGTGACAAAATTGTGCTTTAGATTAGGAATAGAGTGTTTTATTGTTGCCTTAAGGTTAACTGAGTTCTATCCTCTTTCGCAGTCTGTAACACAAAAGTTTAGATTGGTCCATAAGTCATCGTGCAATAATGTAATTGACTCTGCAAAACCTGGTGACTTGCCAGGACTGTGGCTCACATGTTTACTGTAAGGATGTCTTTGTGACTCGCATAACCATTTCGCAGAAATGCACCACAACATAATTAAGATGGTCAAAGTCACATGTATAATGCTCAGTCTGTTAAAAGTTACATCTAGCTGATTGATTACATACTTTGTTTGCAAACCCATTCTGAACAAGGTTCTTATTGGTGTGTAAAGGGACCAAGGTGTGAAATCAGCTCATAGAGCCACCTACTGGTTGAGATTTTGGTTTCAGGTTGCTAAAAAGAGAAAGGCCTGTTGATAGAAGTTTTTTATGTTTAGGTATGTAATGAATAAAAAGGGTCAATTTTCACCATCAAATTGACACAGTAACCTTTCATACACACCAGAGCTGCAAAGTCAAGGTTACACCAGCTGGAGGATTCAGACGCACAGATCAACCTTTTGCTCACTTATTGTTCAACGCAGACATAAATAAACTGTCAAGGTCTCATGCAAAAGCTCACCTCTCTCTGCATAAAAGCCAGACTGCTGGATTCCTCACTCTGCGTAAAAGTGAATCTACACGAATCCTGCAAGGCTTTACAACTTATAAGTTAATTAATCATATGGTTGAATGAACAAGGTGCTTAAATGAAATGTTTGAATTATCTGTGCTTAAATCAATAAGGTTGAAATGAATGTTGTTCTTACAATGATCCATTGCAGATCTTAGTTGTTGTGGCTCTTAGGGAGCTATTTAAAAATTTGGGCATGTGTCTATCACCCTCTGTGAGCCTGTTAGGGAGCTCTTGTGCTGACATATAATAGTGTTGCATGTCTATGCACCAACGCAGACGGAGAAGTATAAATTAGGCTTACATTGAAAGGATCCAAAACACCCCCTAGGGGTTGGCTACAGTACAATTTTTAAGTCCCATCCCCCCATATAAGCAAATGTGTCACCTTAAGTCAGTTAAACTCTTGTCGATTCAGTCAGCTCTTCCCTTTCTGCTGAGTGTTCAAGTATTTTATCTTAGTAATTTTGTTATTATTAGTTATCTAGTGCTTAAAAAAACACCATGATTGTTTGCAGGAAGTAGGCGGAACGTTTAGCAGCACATCCTGAAAATAGATCCAGAAAGCACTGAGGCGCCTGTAAACGGGATATTTTGGCTTCTCTGTTCAACAATAGAAGAAGGTGGAGGCACGTATCTGTAATTCCTTATGATGCATCACTTGCCTTGGAAGCCTGAACTCGGATCAGGAAAAGACACCCAACTCAACCACATTCCACTTGCCAGTAGAGTCTGATCTTTGTTGCGCTGAATGATCAGACTAATACCAGTGTATATTATATAATATATAATATAATATTGCATTCAAGCACTTTAGGGATGTGTTCACAGATAATGGTTGGACAGTGCTCTGATGTTTGTTTAAATTAATAGTTTATCAGTGTGACTTACAAAAATGAGTGAGAGCAGGTGAGAAAGAGCCGACTTTCCAAAAATAAATACCAACTTTATTTTATCTGATTTCTCCCAAATTTGTGCAGAAAAATTCCAACTAGTGAATTCAAATGCAACTCAGCATATTAACAAACCAGTCGGGCCGATCAGGTAGAACAACAATCACTGTCGGTGACCTCATAGAAAAGCCATGCTTTGCATATGAAGCATGCAGTCAGGCTATGAGCCAGCTGGGTTGGGAAAGACATTTGGCCATTAAAATATTTCTTTGACACGGATAAGACTTGGAAGTGTCGTAGCTTTTGCAAAGTAGAAATGACCCTTCTTTATGCGATGGAATCAACAATTCATTGTGTTTTCATTGTTTATTTATCTTCACCTCAAGGTTGTAAATGGAACCTTAATGAGTGCTGGTGTTGCAGACTCTTTGGAGTTTAAAGAATGAACTCGGAGTGTGATGCCTCAGGCTGTGTCTGAGAGACAAGATTGAGCTGTTTTCTCTGAAGCCGTTTCTTTCTTCTGAAGACTTCTTTTTTTACACTCCCCCACCCCATGTTAGTGAGGTTATTGTGAATTCCTTTGGGATGACTCGAGCAGATATGCATGTGTTGCTGTACTTTTGTTCCTGCTTACGCTTGTTATGCTAAGAATTCTGTGAGTGAGAAATTACAGTACCTGTGTTGTGTTCTGAGTCAATCACTGTTGGTTGAGCCTGCAGAGCTCTCCTGAAGCTTCTCAGTTCTCCGCAGGGCTCCGGATGCCACGCAGAGCCCGCTGCTTCCTACTCACTCTAATTGAGGTTCTTTCTTTTTGTCCACCTTCCACTAGAAATATTGGCTGGTGACAGCTAGCAGCAAGAACGGTTGTGAAATGGAATTTGAGAACTGGTATACGTGGTTTTTTATAAAATAACTTTTATTGCAATTTTAAAGTCTCCCAAGTAAACCTATGCATAGCATGTAGCTTCAGAGTGCAGTTAAACAGCTTGAACCTTACCTTCAGTGTTAAATCAAATGCAAAAGCTGCATTTTAATTAAGTCATTACCAGTCGACACTTGACTGTCGCTCAGCATCCTGTATGTTTTTGGAAAATATGACATATGCTAAATATCTCACAGTTGGCTCATTTTTGCGGTGAAAACACGCCGACTAATGGATCATTTTGGCTAATTTCATCAGTAGAAACTAAAGCTGCATGTTCGTTAGAGCATCAACGTCGCAATGTACATGTGTGCCATAAGTCTGGGCCTGATGTGATGTTGCACGCAAAGGACGTCATTCGGTTAACTGATGCTGTATGCAGCCTTCCACCTATCACAATCATTCTTTTGTTGTGTGAGGAAGCAGACCACAAGGAGCTGAATCACAGACATCATATACTGTACGTAGACACCCCCTGGGCTTGTGCTGCCTATTGGAGCTGCCATAGTGGCCAGCCGCCATCTTTGATAGGTCTCCCAGTAGGGCTGTAGCGAAGCCTCGACGAAGTCGACGGCTCGATTCTAAAAATTTGTCGACGTCAGATCCGGAAGTCGACGCACCGCGCCCACTTGTTGCATCCCCAGGAGTTTGTAAATAGAGGAGGAATCTGCCCGTTTTTCCTCTAGTTCGCCTTCTTCTCCGCCTTCACTAACATCTCCGCCAAATACCGAAGACCCGGAACAACGTCCGTCCACTACTAGATTATTTTCCTGTTTTGCCCCTTCGTCTCCCGGCAACGGACAACAACTTCCGGGGTCAGATGCGCTGCTTCGTGTCTATCGCAGATGTAGAAAATCACCGGGAGCGCTTCTCCCTTCATTAAGGAGCTTCTTTCAGACATGAGGAGAGCTGTTTTGGTGGTAGCAGTCTCTCCTCCGTGCTGGTCTGTTTGCTGCTGGGTGTTTTTGGTTTATTTAAACTTGGTAACTTGAACTTAATGTTGGTAAAGCTACTGTTAGCATCTTCGCTAACAGCTTCTTGCGTTGGGATAAGCTGTTACGTTTTGGTTTAGAGTTCATCTTTTTTGTGGTGTAGATCTCCCTTTTATTACATTTAGAGTGTTGTGGGTTTTCGGTTTAGTGTAAAATATCACCTTGAGTTTGGTTTAACCCGTAACACCACTCGCCTCACGCACATAAGTGACCAAAACAAAGCAGCATGGAGACACTCCATCTTCTACCACCTCTCAGGCAGCAGCCTGCACTCCCAAGTTCTACACGTCACCAGAACATAACCAACCGCAACACAATAAAAGCAGTGTTATACAAAATGGAAGGCCTGTAGTGTTTATTCTCTTACAGTAAGAATTTATCAATTTTTTTGAGGAATTTATTTGAGATTTTCTGGTTTTTGTTAATTGTGCAATAGAAAAATAATCATTAGATTAATTTTCTAAATAGTCATTAGAATAGTCGACTATTCGATAAAATAATCGTCAGAATAATCGTTTTAAAAATAATCGTTTACCCCCAGCCCTATCTCCCAGTGCATTTATTTCTACTGAGGAAGATGCTTACCCAACTAAAAAAAAACACATTTTATTATGCTTTAAAAAAAACTGACATATGTTATGACATAATAGTTAAAATATGAATCCATCTGTTTTCTGTACCCACTTATCCACGCAGGGTCGCGGCAGGGGGTGTTGGTGCCTATCTCCAGCGGTCTCTGGGCAAGCAGGTGTTACTATAGTAATACAGTTAGAAAAAAATTGCAACGTGAATTATTTTCCAATAGCATGCATCCCTAAAAACAGTAATTAATGAAGTATTGTTAATATTCTAGTTCCTATTGTTATTTGCCAGTAGAGTCTGATCATCTATCTATTCTGTTCAGCTGTAACTCACTTGTATGGCGTAAGATGTGTTTGCATTGCTGAATGTTTCCGGTCCGTTACTTTGGGGCAGCCTTTATTTATTTTTCTATACAAATAAAAATCTCATTGACATAAATGAGCTATTAGCTTATTTCTTTAGTAGAATTTAGCGTTTTTTTATCTGATGGGTCTTGCTGGACAGATTTAAAACCGACTTATTAAAGGAAGATGAAACTGTTAGGAACCGCATTCAGAGCCATTTTTACTCTAAGCTATAATGAAGTGACATTGGGTGCTACATGTTTAAGCCTCTCATTAAAGATTTAGATATCTACTTGTTCATTGTTGTTTGACTTTCTGTTAAATCTACAATTTCCGTTGAATTGACCTGTGCACTCACGTGAAGCAAACAGTGTTTTTTTTATTTATCTTTCTGCACAATGAAGAGCAAATCCCACAGAGCCAAAGTTAAACTTTTATCAAATCTGTTTCATTGTGTTTGATTAGTGCTTTAATCACCGTGCATGCTCATGCTCTCTGCAGGTTGCATTTACCCCTCTGAGCTCCACAATAAAATGAAAAACAAAACATGAAGAACATCAGTCCACCTTAAATTCTGAAATCTTGTTTTGAAGCGAGACTGAGCAGGAGGAGGAGGAGGAGGCCAGTGGTGATGACTAAGCTGTAGACGGCACCCCTCTCTCCTCCCTCAGGGGTAATTTAATCTCAGCTTTGGGTCTACCGTTGACCCGTGACCCCAGCGCTCTCCGGATGCAGGTAATACTGTTAATGGAGCTCATTAGTGATACACAGTGGTTTGAACAGCTGGGACGTTGCAGCTGAGAACTAATGGGATTGACAATAAGGAAATGGATTTGTGTGAAGGTTGTCTAACCTTTTATGAGGTAATCCAACCCCTAAGGTCACAAAAATCTTTTAAAGTAAAACTTTTGCTGTTTTTGAGGTTGAGTGTTGACATTTTCCAGGCACGGCTCATAAACAGTGTGCCATTTCTTGTACAGCTGAAACAAAAAGTGGAGCCTTTGCCTCGACCTGTCAGTGTTCATGCCAAGGGAAGTTTTCCCTCCACACTTTAGAAACAGCTGGATGAACACAGCTTGTGCATTTCTCACAGAGGACAATCCATGGGACAAGAGTTGGTTTTTATCAAACCTAGATTCACTTCCACCTTTTCTTTGTGCACAAACGTTTTTATAACTTGATGCTTAGCAGACGTAAGGATTTAACTTTGTAAGATATTTTAACCACCAATACCAAATACCAGAGAAACATTTGTTAACTCGGCTTTTGGAACTTGACACCCTGTATACACGAGCAAAGTCAGGTGTCTACAGGTGCTGGCCAGTAAATTAGAATATCATCAAAAGGTTGAAAATATTTCAGTAATTCCATTCAAAACGTGAAACTTGTACATTATATTCATGCAATGCACACAGACCAATGTATTTCCAATGTTCATTACATTTAAATTTGATATTCATAAGTGACAACTAATGAAAACTCCAAATTTGGTATCTCAAAAAATTAGAATATTCTGAAAAGGCTGAATATAGAAGACACCTGCTGCCACTCTAATCAGCTGATTTACTCAAAACACCTGCAAAGGCCTTTAAAAGGTCCCTCAGTCTTGTTTTGAAGGCACCACAATCATGGGGAAGACTTCTGACTTAACAGCTGTCCAAAAGACAATCATTGACACCTTGCACAAGGAGGGCAAGACACAAAAGGTGATTGCTAAAGAAGCTGGCTGTTCGCAGAGCTCTGTGTCCAAGCACATTAACAGACAGGCGAAGGGACGGAAAAAATGTGGTAGAAAAAAGTGTACAAGCTCTAGGGATAACCGCACCCTGCAGAGAATTGTGACGACAAACCCATTCAAAAATGTGGGGGAGATCCACAAAGAGTGGACTGCAGCTGGAGTCAGCGCTTCAAGAACCACCACGAGGAGACTCATGAAAGACATGGGATTCAGGTGTCGCATTCCGTGTGTCAAGCCACTCTTGAACATGAAACAGCGCAAGAAGCGTCTCGCCTGGGCCAAGGACAAAAAGGACTGGACTGATGCTGAGTGGTCCAAAGTTATGTTTTCTGATGAAAGCAAGTTCTGCATTTCCTTTGGAAATCAAGGACCCAGAGTCTGGAGGAAGAGCGGAGAAGCACAGAATCCACGTTGCATGAGGTCCAGTGTAAAGTTTCCACCGTCAGTGATGGTGTGGGGTGCCATGTCATCTGCCGGTGTTGGCCCACTCTGTTTCCTGAGGTCCAGGGTCAATGCAGCCGTCTACCAGGAAGTTTTAGAGCACTTCATGCTTCCTGCTGCTGACCAACTTTATGGGGATGCAGACTTCACCTTTCAACAGGACTTGGCACCTGCACACAGTGCCAAAACCACCAGCACCTGGTTCAAGGACCATGGTATCCCTGTCCTTGATTGGCCAGCAAACTCGCCTGACCTTAACCCCATAGAAAATCTATGGGGTATTGTGAAGCGGAGGATGCAATACGCTAGACCCAACAATGCAGAGGAGCTGAAGACGACTATCAGAGCAACCTGGGCTCTCATAACACCTGAGCAGTGCCACAGACTGATCGAGTCCATGCCACGCCGCATTACTGCAGTTATTGAGGCAAAAGGAGCCCCGACTAAGTATTGAGTGCTATACATGCACATTCTTTTCATGTTCATTCTTTTCAGTTGGCCAACATTAGAGAAACAAACATTTTTTCATTGGCCTTTAGAATATTCTAATTTTCTGAGATACCAGATTTGATGTTTTCATTGGTTGTCACCTATAAATATCAAAATTAAACGTAATAAACATCGGAAATACATTGGTCTGTGTGCATTGCATGAATATAATGTACAAGTTTCACGTTTTGAATGGAATTACTGAAATATTTTCAACCTTTTGATGATATTCTAATTTACTGGCCAGCACCTGTATAGTTGAAGTGAATTCAAGTGTTTTGTCTTGTTTGATACAGGACCAACTGGGGTGGGGGGTCATATGCAAAACAACATTTGGGGCTGAGCAGTTGTTTCTAAATTTGCACAAACTCCTGGATTTTAATATTTTTTCAATGCAATGTTTTGGGAATTTTCATAATTGTATTTGCATCTTTTCCTCTTTCCTTGCATTTGCTCAAGTGAATATGTGGTCTGTTGGCTGCAGATCTTCACAAACCTACCTTTTTACCAGCCTTTTAGTTGTTGATGCCGTTTCAGGTTGGTGCTGGTGATTATTAACAGGCCTATCCAATCATGGAAATAATCATAGTCATGATAATTTTGATCAATACACACTGAGTTGAGAAACAATATCCAGAGTTCACATTTTAAGGAGAATGTATGGATTTACACCAGCATGTGGCAAAGTTTTGTTGTTTTCGAACTAACCAGATTATACATTTTGAGATCAAATTCCATTTATTCCACTGGAATCAGAATACGTTACCAACAAAAGCACGTGTCTTTGTTTTGAATATCCATCTGACCCAATAAATACATTAGTTTAAAATGCATGTGGACTCCAACATAGCTTTTTATGTGGGGCTGCATGGTGGTGCAGCTGGTAGCTATGTTGCACTGCAGTAAGAAGGTTGCAGGTTAAAGCTCCATTGCAGCCTTTCTGGGTGCAGTTGGCGTGTTCTCCCCATGTATACATGGGTTTACTTCCCAAATACCAAAAACATTCTATTTATTGGACTTAAGTGTAAACTGTATCCATTGTAAGTCACGTTAGATAAAATTGTCTGATAGCGCTGCAAATAAAGCAGTTTAGAGCTGTTAAAGATCTTCTAGCAGGGAATGAATGCAAATGAATTGCAGTTTTGTAAGGAGCAATAATGCATGAAAATAAAAAAATAATTAGGGGAAGTTTATTTTTTGATATGCCTTAAATGCCACCGGTGTGTTTTGCCCTCGTTCTACCAGCATCATTTGCACTGACTTTTTAAACACCACGACAAAATGAAGTCTTTTATAAAGGGCGGAAGTGCACATCAGTTAGAAAATGAGGCGAGACGAGAGAACGTTTACAAAGCAGACATCACAAACCTTTTTCATTGATAATCCCTTTTTTGTTGATTTCTTTATTGCTTTTGTTATCATTTAGAGATGAAAGTGCAAACTTGATTAATTGCACAGAGCGAGTAATTTTACACACAAAACATTTATTGACAGAAGTATTTAATCTGTTCTCTGTTAACCTCTGAGGCACATGTCCTCAGGTAGTTTCAGCTTCATCAAGCTGGAGTCCGTGCGACACAGACCCTACAGGAAGAACTGAAGCAACGAGAGGGTTTTACATGCACTGTGTCCAGCTGCTGCTGCTGCTGCTTCTTCTTTCTAAAGTTTGGACAATTTCATATGAGCCAGATGAGATTTTTCCTCTTTAAACTAATCCATGAGTCTGCTGTTCTGTTCGTACGTTTAAGTAATATTACACCAAAAGACACGCCTTCTCGGAGTCTTAGCTGTTTTTCTTTAAATGTGAGGTATGGATCTTTACAGATGGCTACATTTGTTACTGGTTTCAGGACCAGAAATGACTCAGCCTCTCCAGTATTAAAGCTCCACTTTATTACTTTTACAAACAAACTCACTCGTGTTGAGTTTTGTAATCATCTCCCTCTCTAATGTGTTGTATCATTTGCCACATGATGCATGCATGCATCCTTGGATTAAATCGAGCGAGATGCTAAAAGAGAAGTGTTCCTTCCAGATGAAGACGTTTGTTTCTAATAGCAGAGTTTTTTTTTATTTGTATCTCATTCATTAGTGAGATAACATGTCCCACTAAATCTGAACTAATCCAGTAGGTGTGGTTGATATTCATGAATTGGAAGTGAATAAGCTCACCCATAACATTCTAGTTCTGGAGCTCTGCAGCAGATGCAGTGGTTTGAAGAAAAAAGGAAGTGAATTTGAAATTCAAACATGCTTTTTTAGGTCCGAAAAGGCACGTGTGTTTCTGTTACACGTAACTTGAACCACATACACCTCAAGATTAAGTATCAGAGATACTTGTTGACAATATGCAAATATTTTAGCAGTAAAAAATTTATTTTTATTGGGAGAATTAGAAACTGGATTAACACTGATAAATGCTCATTAAAAAATCTGTGAACGATTGAAGACACATGTTGGTAAGAGGCACAAAAACATTTTTTTTCAGTATATTTGTTTTCCAAAATTGCCATTGCAGCTTTAAAGCAGCTATATCGAATACAGGACAAGCTAGGTTTTAAACGTAAACACAGTCTCAGAACACCCACCCCTTGGGTATCTTCCCTGCATCCACATAAACTGGAACCAGAAACCCTCATGGCCAGAGGAAACCAGACAGCGCTAAACACCAATCGTCGTTCTCTAGATCCAAACAACTTTTGTTGTCCGTGATGTCAAATGATGATTTTAGACAAATGAGAGAACAACTTTATTAAATTTTTCTTTTTTTATCTCCAAAATATATTTATAGTTATACTATGTTAGAACATTGTTATAGAGCCAATGTGTTGTTTTTACCGTTATTATCTGGAAATATCCATCGATAGTTGTTAAATTAATAAAATGATTAAATAGAAAGAAAATAAAATATTGGCGACTTTGTACCATATAACCATAAAAATCGGGTCTAAAATACATAGGGAGCAGGTGTAGCATCTTTGGGGAATGCCATATTAGACGCCATGTTTCCTTCTGGCTAGCTCGGGGTCCTGCGCCTGTCAATGACATCACACTAGATAATTGGTTGAACGTTCAACTTACGGAAGTTACGTTACCACGTTCAAAAACATTTGGGTAGTTAGAAACACAAATTTAATAACAAAACTGGTCAACGTTTTCCAAAACGTGAAAGAACGGAATCAAAACAGAAATGCTAAATATTTTGGCCGAGCGGTATTATCGTAGTTTGATGATGTCATCGGCTGGTGCCGGACCCTGAGCAGATCCAGAAACTACAGTGCTAGAAAACTACAATCGGCATTGCATTCTCTCGATGGAATTAACTGAAGGACCATCAACCATGCCGAGGTCGCGTGCTTTCTGCTCCACAGGAAGCAACATTACGGGTTCCGGTAATGTTTTTAAATTGGCGACTGTCACGGCAATATGCTGTAAAACTACCCTGAAATATATGTACTGCCCTCTGCAGGAAATTACACACTGCCACGTGTCAGGCATGACAAAAAGGTTTTAGGTTCATTTGTCTTCCATATTTGCTTATAAAGCTTTGGGAGTTAAGTGAATGGAAGGCGGAGTGTATACTGGCAAGCATCATATCATTATCACGAGTTTTCGTTGTTCCATCAGAATAAAGGTGGTAAAACTGCTGCATCCTAGCAGTCGGAGTTTGCACCACTAAAGAAATGCTGTAAATATTTGCTTGTAAAATTTAACAAAACATTGATGACATCACTTTCAAATATAAATTAAGTATCATAACAAAATATTTAGTGATATTTCAGTGTATTTGTATTTTCTTACATCCAGCATTAACATAACATAACAAATTATTTAAAAGAGAAAGGTAGAAATACTTTCCTTTTCTTCTGCTTTTTTTCTGCAATAAAAACAAGTTGGATTTTTATTACCAGCAGACATTTAAAGCCATCTGACTGGCATTGTGGACAGGACAGTCTGTCCTGAAAACCAAAGTTTTACATTTTATTAGTTGTGAGTAAAAACTCCACCCAAAGGTTGTGGAAGACACCCATGCATCTTTGTCCTCTCTCTGCATTCCTTTGAGTCTGCATTTAATCAGAAACGTGAGTACAGTGTTTACACGGGGAACTCCTGGGTCAGCCTAATCTTTTTGACTGAGGGGCAGAATAAAGTGATGTCATCTCGAGGCAGATTACAGTAAAACCTAGTAAAGAAAGACTGCCCGGGGGTGAAAAGGCTGAAATTATTTAGTGAAAATATAATGTGAGTATCCTGTTCTAATTATCGTACCTAACTAACCTTTGGAAGCACATTACAGTTGGAGGAAACTGACCCTCTGTGGCAACGAGCTGCCAGCTTTGAAGATCATGAAGCCTTATGGCTGCCGTCTGATTGGTGGTTGTTGGGGGTGATTAACATGGGCATGCAGTGGAATGGTGCCTGAGCCGTTCCAGTGCCAGCCACGCTCTCCTGGCCGCCGTTGCTCAGCAGAGAGAGAGAGAGAGAAGAGGCCACAGTCTCTCCTCTGAAACAGATGGCTGAGTCTCTCTCCTGTAGTTCGTCTCACTCACACTAAACTTGCACTTATTGAAATTTTTACGTTTCTCCTGATTTTTCCTAGGTGATGGCTACCATCTGGCTTCACTGACCGCTGTCATTAACAACACTTACACAGTTAGAAGCCGAATGTGTTTCAGGGCAGCTCTGCCGCGGCGAACTGCTTGTGGCGGTTTCCTGTTGGTCGTGAACAGATAACGATCTGGGTTGAGGGAGACACACACACACACACACACACACACACACACACACACACACACACACACACACACACACACACACACACACACACACACACAATCTAATACATTAGCAGCCTCTTCCAGGGGAGAAGATAAACAGCGTCATATTTTTATTCTGTGCCTTCGCCGGAGGAAGCAGATAACACGGGCGTCGTCGCCTGGTGGCAGCTAAGAATAGTGGTGTTTATTAGCTTCACTGAGTTTGTTTATTTTCTACTAGACTTTTGCCAACAGAATCAGCACAGAAAAGCACCAGTATCCAATTATGAACGTGTATTGATCATATCACATAATTAGCTCTGGGATAGAATGGGAGCAGAGGCAGGGTTACAGCGCTCCACTCGGTCCCGTAAAGGGCCGGTGCTTATTGATCTCTCTTGTTAATCATGCAAACAAAGTGGAATGGTGTTGTGGGTTAGAAGGAGCAGAAGTGATCATTTCCTCCATCTTAAGCTCATTGCTTTATGACTTATAATCAAAACTTTTCCCATTGCTTTGTTGCTGGATGTTAACATCCCATCTGTAAATGATTAATAAATTGTAGTGATGTTCGATACGGGCTTTTGTAAAACCGATATCTGATATACCGATATTGTCTAACTGTTATTTTCCAATACTGACACTGATATATGCTGCCCCCTCATAGAACAAAAAAAAAATCATTTTGAGATGCTACATATCTCCTATCATGCATGCTTAAAGGTGTGGAACAGTGAAGCACCATTTTTATTTACTAATTATTTCTGATTATAATCGGGCACTCTGAGTTTTTCATGAAGGCTTAACATGAAATTAGTCTCCTACACCTATCTCCTGCATTAGTTTCTGTTAGAAAATAGAAACTCTAAGATTTGAAAAGCCTGACAGATCTATGTCACCGTCACTTACATTCACGAACTCACCCATCTTGACCCACGCCAGGGAAGGCTGTTGTTTAGTAGGGTTGGGCATCGTTTGATTTTGAACGATTCCAATTCCTCATTTCGATTCCGGTTCCTATCGATTCCCGATTCCGATTCTTTCAAGACATGACATGCTTTACATGAGCCAGCTAACCACAGGTCCTAGTTGATGAAATAATCTTAACTTCAACATGGATTCTAATTCTATGAACAACAACATCACCTTCATTTAGACTAAAACATGTTTTGGAGAATAAAAGAAAAAGACTTGCAGCACAACCAGTGTGTTTGTTTCTGACCACAACCAAAGTCTGGAAGAAGCCTCTGGGATGAGAGGCTAAATGTCTCCAACATATCCAGAAACGTCCAGCTGTTTTCAGCTAAAACTCTCAGGATGATCATGTCCAGGATGACTGAGAACTACACCTCCATGCTGCAGCAGCATTCAGTCAGGACAGAAAGTGAAACTTAAATGTAGCTGCTGTCAGTAACAATCTAACAGATTTTAAACATTAAAACTCAACAGAAATAGTTCAGAAATTAAAATGTTCACAACTTTGTGTGATTTATTATTATTTATTGTGGCAGAAGCTGGTGTGGTCCACCACAGAGAAAGCTGCTCTAGCATGATGACTTTAATTATTCTACAGGTTATTGTTCATCCTTCTGCCGCTCACGTGTCTGACTGCTGACGCTCCGTGTGTGTTTTTATTTCTGCAGTGAGACAAACTCACCTTACACCGTCCAGAGTTTGTTCTTTAAAGCTTGTATTAAATCCACGTGTTGACGTATTTTAACAAGTTTCCTCCACGCTGCAGGAGTTAAAGTTTACATTACGGAGTAAAAGTTCGGCAGACGCGTTTGTGTAGATTTGGCCGATGCATGCGGGGTGGGGGCAGGGAGGGGGGCCTCGGTGCTGCACACTGGCAGCTGGTGTGATCAGCTCTGAAAAGCGTTGATCACAATTTGCAGATCACGTTTATTTTTCACGGAGGTTGGCCGCGGATTCCTCTTCCGTCAGCATTCTAGGAATCGAAACTAGGAATCGAAATAAAAAACGTTGAGCGATTCCGGGAAAAATGAACAGTTGGAACCGGTTCCAATCGATGCTCGATTCTCGATGCCCAACCCTAGCATCCAGGAAACAGCAGAGAACGTCTCCTCTGGTAGAAGCTAACTGTTAGCGTTAGCAACTCCACCACACAGCAGAATGCCTCCAGGCTTGTGTTAATTGTGGAGATAAAACATCCGTGTCACAGAGCAAACAGAGTCAGTGGTGGAGTTGCGTTGCGGTTATCTAATCCTTGGTGAGATGTCCAAAGATCCAGAATTAAGACTCCAAATCCTGTGGTGTTAAGCTCTCCTCTGATGTGGCAATCTGATAGTTCCTGAAACTCAAATATCTCAGAAGTTTTAAATCAGATCTGTCATATTTTGAGGGAGAGGAGAAGTAGCCGAAGAGCTTTATTTATAATTTGTGCATGGTACCTAAAAGTTGGGCCATTAAGAGTAAAATCCAATATTTTTCAATTTTACATTTTAATGCAGATATCTGCCAATTTTAATGTTAAATCGATAATATCGAACATCCGTGTACATGTTAAAAATCCATTTAGAACTACCTTTAATTCTGTTCTTATTAGAATAAATAAAAAATGTTTTTGTTTTATTTTTTGGTCCAGCTAATCAGACTGGCTCTTCCAGCACTAATAAACAGCTCAGCATGAACCTGGGGCAGCAAATTTTGTTATTAGATTTAATCCAATTTCCCTACGTAGGAAACAAGTCAAAAGTATGATTACAAGCTTAAAGAAGCAAATCTCATAATGTGCTGCAGAAAGAAAACACCTCACCAGAGCTTCAGAATCGTACTCAAGGACAGGCAGAGCACAACGAAGGCAGCGGGGATTTAACCCAGGTTGATGGATGGCCTCGACGCCTCACAGAAAACCACCTTGTCAGTCGTTAACAGATGTTCATTTGTATTCCTGCAGTTCCAAACCAGCCTTCAGAGTCTATTAAATATCTGTTGTAATTTCTTTTTTTATGAATGTATCTGAAATAAGCCGCCATTGTGCATGCTAATGAAATTCTAATTGTCACTGCTAATAAAAGAGGCCAGGGAAGCATTTAATCCTCTGTGGAAGTTATCTTGCTGAACCCTGGCAAATGTGGAAGTCTTTTTTTTCCCCCTGTTGGACAGAGGAGAAGATGAAACCAAAAGGTTTAGTGAGGAGGAGGGGAATGAAAGGCAAAAAGAAAATGGATTCAGTTTGTGTTTTAAGAAGGGCTCTGCGATGGTTTAGATGGTATCAGAATTCTGATTTCAGTTTCAAACAATGAACAACGGCTATTAGAATATTTCAGTCATATTGTGCCTTACAAGCATGCTCTTATTTTTTCATACCTTCTATGAAGTCCAGTTTAGCTTCTCCTGAAGGCTAAACTCATGCAAGTCTTGTGGTGCTTTGAAAGGTTAACGTGAGCAAAGATTGCAGAACAAGAGCAAAACACATTGGCCAGGTATTACATGTGTCAAAAAGTCATAATTTATTTTGAATTAAGAACTCCAGTAGCACTGTGGCTTGGTGTTGTACAACATCTTTCCTTGTGGTCATTTTCAAGCGTGGACACTGTAATGGGCTCGACACACGGAAGGCGACATCGCCTCTCCTCCATTCTTTTTCAATGAGACATGCGCGACAAAGCGATAATCACGGGTCTCCCTCCTACCAAGCGAAATGCGAAAAACGTGCGTGTGAAATTTTGCGCTCGTGCACGTGTCGTGCACAGGCGACCCAGCGACGCAATCCCAGAAAGTTGAAACATTTTCTACTTTTCATCGCTGTCGCTCGGACGAGGACCAATCAACGGAGGTTTCATTCACTGACCAATGAGCGGACAGGATGCTCCGTACATCTCCGAGTAAACATGAAGGAGAAGTTGATTATTATTATGTTTTATATAGTAAAGTCAGAAGTAAGATTTCTCATAACTCTAGCAGCACCTTGTGAAACATCATATCTACCACTTTTTAAACTCTGAACCGCTTAAATAACCTTAATTCCCTCCAACCTGACACAGCCAAACAAAACAACGGAAGTTTCGATTTCGCCATGGAACAGAACGCGTAGACGGCTTTGCCGCTGGCCGCTGCCGCGAATCACCACCCGTGTGTCAGGTAATAAAAGCGACGGCAACAAATTTTGCTGATCACGGTCGTTTGTCGCCTCCCGTGTGTCGAGCCCATAATCCTGCTTGAACACCTGGGCTTGCGTAGAAGCTCTTCTATTCCTATACAGCAGCTTTCTCTACGCACGTTTGTTCATGTAGTTAGCTGGTATGTACAAGACTTTTAAACTAATATCGTTTTACATGAGCTTTCTTTAGTGTGTCAGTTTAGTTATATACCTCTGCAGTGGCAATAAAACAAACTTGAATCTTGAACATTACAGATAATTCTTTGACATATGTGATTTATTGAATGGGCCTGTGCTTTTTATGTTAATCTTTACTGGTTCTATATAATAAAAGTCATTTTGGTCTCAAAATTTCTACTCATCAGTTTTAATCACCACTGAGCTTAACTTTGACACAAATTGGTATCAGCAGTAAGGATGAGCCACATAGCCTCAAATTTATATCACAATATATTGAGCAGGTCATCTCGGTAACAAAAGATGGACGATAACTACTTGCACAGCGGCAGTAAGGGAGACCAGCGCTAGATCGGGTCAAGACTACGCCGGTTCCCACAAAAATCCTTCAACAGCTTCTGCCAGCCGCGCTACCCACTTCCCCTTAAACATTTGATTTGCCCCCCACTTCTTCACCATCTTTCCCTTCTTGTTACAGATCAAATGGGGTGGAGTCAAACGACTACACAATGTCACGTGACACCGCCCCTTCCGGTTCGTAGCACAGCATATTAAAAAAACATGAACATCAGCAACTTAAACACGTCTTAAGTTTTTTTTTTCAAATACCTAATATATTGACATGGGCAAAATGACGTAGGTAATATTTGGTATATTTCCCACCAACAGTCTTCCTAAAATGTTGATTCATGATGGTGTTTCTCACTGTAATCATGCCAAATAAATGACTTGTTTCCATAATCAAGCAGCCTTACAGTGTTGCGTTTGTTTTCTACATTTACATTGTACAAACACCATAAATCTCCTTAGCACAAGAAGAAAATGTAATTTATTGTTAATCACAGCTCTTTGACTCATGCCGTTTTTTCAACATTTATCATCACTTTCCTCAGATTTGATTCCGCACGCGAGAAAAACTCAAGCACAGATTTTCTACTTAATTCCTTCCCTCAGACAATATTGACGATCTCTGTGGTTTTCTTTAACTCGTGTATGTCGTCCTGTGCTCCTTTGATTGATGACATTTCTAAAAACCAATCTCTCAAAAGTGGCAGCCGAAGGGAAAGCAGGTGAACATCCTCAACCGTGTCTCAAAAGGAAAAACAAATGTGAGGAAAGATGCTCAAGCTGTCACCGGCTCGGTGCTGGCATAATGAAAGCACCAGAGTGTGAAGTCGGGAGCTAAACAATTTGGAATTAATGGTGAACGCTCGTGAGTTAAGCTAAAAAAAACAAAAACTAAGCGGAAGCTAAGAGAATCCGATTGAGAGGATGCTTTTAGTGGTTTTCTCTGGTGAAATTGAGCATGTCTCTCACACTGACACACACCGCTCATCTCCCTCTCAGCAACTTATCCTCCATTAACAGACAAAGATGTGCTTTAACAGTAACAACAGCATGGGTTTACAGACCTGGGATCAGCAAACACGTCCACTTATAAAGCTCTTAATCTTCTATCACTCAAAACTTCAGCCATGTTAGGGGACAAAATGGAAAAAAATGCACTTGTTATGGTGGAGTGAATTCATTTGTGCAGCGGTTAGATTATTTGATCCAGAAAATGAGCCAAAATCAGACACAGTCAACTTTGATCAGGCTTTTTTTCCCCCAGACAGGTTCCAGTTAAACTGTTTTATTTTCTAAAGTTTTGTTTTTCCTCTGTGAGAAAACAAACACAAACAAATCTACCACAACCACATCTGTTCAAAAATGCTTTGGAAAGGACCTTCGATGCTTAATTTTTCTCCTTCAGCAAAAACACTACTATACCATTTACTTTGACAGAAAAGTACTTAATTTTGTTTCATAATTCTTAGAAGCAGTTTGTATCACAACAAAACTGTTCATACTGATGGGACTTCAAAACTACTACTACTACTACTACTACTACTACTACTACTACTACTACTAATAATAATAATAATGCTTACTTGTTCCTTAGGATAATCACATTTTTGACCAATCAGGACTAAGCATTCTACTAGGCATTATTTGTGGAAAGGAAGCAGGGGAACAGTAAAGATAAACTGTAAACTACCGTTGTTAACAGAAATGTGTGTTAAATTAGAAAATGTGGGTGCAATTTAAATTACTTGCCCCCCCAATCCACCCCTACCCCTTGTGCGTGTTCCAGCATCCATTTTACCTTTAGTGAACTTTGGTTTGACATCAGTATTTGCGTTCCAGAAATGTTTGATTTACAAATTAAGCACTGGAAAGGACATTATTTTTCTCATCAGGCTGAAGGACGTTGGTGGAATATTTTGAACATTTTATTAGTAATCTATTGCTTTTTCAATTTAGAGATCCTAACCAAAGTTATTTCTTGATGATGTTATCAGTAATAGCCTGAGTATTACTGATGTGGCAGAAGTGGGTACAAAATTGTGGTTCAATGACTTAAAATCTAAATGTGTTCAGGTTGTTCTAACCGGGCCTTTCCACCAGACGCGTAAGAGTTGTGTAACTAGACTAGAATAAGCAGGTAAAGAATTAGGGGTTATTGATGACCATTAGTGATTTTTCCTTGTTCAGAGCGCTGTATCCACTTCAGGGCATCATTCCTATTACAAACTCAGTTTTAACATATTTTGTTTATTTTTTAAATTTCTAACAAGTTTATTCTAAAGTTCTTAAAAGAACACGAAGACAAATGTTTTGAACTGCTTGAAAGTGATTACAACACATACTGTTTGTTGAAATGCTTTTGTAACTATTATAGAAAAATGTGTTCATAGAAGTATTAAACTGATAAAATAACTGAACCAGAACCCAAGTTAACAGTATTTAGGTTTTGTAAAATGAATCGATTCCTTTCGCAAGAACGAAATTGTTCTGTTTTATCTTGCATGGCCGAAGGAGGTTTGATAAATTTCTTTCTGTTTAACTTCCCAATTGGGCCGACCACATCCTATCTGTTACCTGTTTGCTGCCAAAACACTTATTTTTGGACCGGTTATCTGCATCGTTGGCTCTGGGCTGGTTTTGGGTGCAGCTGCAGCCAACAAATGCTCTTTTTATTCACAGACTGGCTCTGCTGGTGGAGCCTCACTTATCAGATTGTTGATGCTCGCTGGTGATTGACAGATGATTCATTTTGTAGAAGTGATATTTGGGAAGTGCCTGAGCTTTTCCAATCATGTTCCTCCTAGAGAATTTTGAGTAGCAAAACCATCTGGAAAGTCAGGTTTGGTCAATGGCTTACAAAATATCATGTAATTATATTAATAAAGTGAGTTCTGCTGTTTGGGGACTAGTGTGAGGTGTATAGTCGTCCCTTCAGGGTAAAAATATCTCAAATGCATCTTAAAGACCAGGTTCACAGAAACAATTTTTTATTTATATATTTTTGAAAATGATCTTCACTTGTTGCCAGTGATTAAAGGGAGTCTTATGTGCTTGTCATTTTGCTGGAGGTTGAAAAATCTGACAAAGTGCTTGTGGAAAATTGTGCTCCCAGGGATTTTTGACCCTAATGACCATCCATTGGTATGGTCTTACTCAAACATAGAAATACTGCTTGCTAGCGATGATTTAGGTAAGTACTTTCCTTATCGCTAGGGAAAATACACACAGTCACTTTAACGTGACCCGCCACAGGGAAGGCTGTTGTTCATTTAGCGTTTAGGAAAGAGCAGAGCACGTCTTGGCTAGTAGAAGCTAGGGCCGTGCAATCTGATGATATAAGATCGTTAAGGATTATAAAGTGATGACAATCTACCAAAACTTGGAGATCGTAGAACCGTGTATTTGCATTCTATCACGTGCCATTATTTCGGAACCCGTTTATCGGCACATTTCTTTCCTCAACCAACTCGTTCTATTCGCTAGTCTGCTTCTGTCGGCACAACAGACACACCGAGAGCAAGCTTAAGGCAGTGTGTTGGCTTCAGCGAGCCTTTTCATTGTAGCAACCGACCAGAGCGTTGTTTATGCCAAATCCCGCCTCTGTGCAATCAGGAAACATCTACGGAAAGTAGTGAGGGACAAATAAAGAGAGAGTGTAATAGAGAGTGTAACCCTGAGTAGAGAATGCATGAGATGAGGATACATCATGAATTTAGCTTAACATGACAGATTTCTTTTTCTCCGGGATCAAGTAATAATTACTAGTAATATTGTGGATGATAGGATATGAGCCACCTCTATACATATATAAATAAGAGAGATAGATAGATAATGGAATTTGAAGATTTTGTTTTTAGGATTCTGAAAATAAGGGGAAGGGGGTTGAGTAATTCCCTCCCTCCTTTCCTCTCCACTTAGCCAGACAACAAGAAACATCTGGCTGGAGAACAGAGTCCAGAACGCACCCCTCCCCACCTGGGATGTGTCCAACAATGCTGGGCTCAGAGCTGGAGTCTGGACGCCCCACTGTTACCCTACCAAACCCTCTGCAAGTGTTGCATTCTTATTGTAACTCGACCCATTTCTCAGAAGCATGCATGGGTGTCTTCTCTTGTCAAGTACTCTCTCTGATGTTCAGAGTGTGTAATTTTCTTTCTCTGAGAAGGATAAAAAGGTGTTATTTTCCTTTCCAAATTTTCATTGTGGCATCCTGGAACTCTTAACAGGAGTTTGTATCCTCAAACTTTCTGTGGAAAAGGTGTTTTCTCACTAATTTTCACGTCTCGAGTGTTGTTTCACCATAGTACCTCATCTATTTCAAGGCTTATTTCCATATTTTTATACCATGTGTTTACTTTCAGAATCAGATGTTCACACATCTATTGAGCACCTCATTTCATGAAGTATCTCATGTCACACACGTGCATTTTCAACACCATTGGTCCCATGAGAATATGTAGCACAGATGCAAAAGCCAAAATTAGAGCTGTTGGATGAAGCAGGCTAACTTCTGCTTTTATACGTTTTTTCATTTGCCTTTTCATTCAGCTGTTTCAGTTTCCCACTCTTTGTGCTCTTGTGTGTACGGTTAGCTCGAACCAGTCAATCTGCCATGTGGACACGCAGTGGTTGGATGCATAGGATGCATTTCCCAAAATGCATGCAAATTGCTCACTATAGCTGCTGTACAGATGAGTTTTGGTGGGTTTTCCCCCAAGAATTTCAACAGAACAAAACTGGTGCCAAAATCAGGATGATAATAACAGAACAACGTCAAATTCTGACCTTCTAGCTGTGAGGTCCAAAAGGTCGATGTCGCAGAATGGATGGATGGGTTTAAAGTTTAATAACAGTTAAAAACAATTACTGAGTTAAAATAAAACATAAAAAGTCACTTAAAATTAATTGGACATCATATTTGATTTTGTATATACGGAAAGACTGAGGTGAAAAATGACACAACTCATTGAAATGAGCAAGGAAGTGCTCATAACATGATGCAATACATTTGTGAAAAAAGTTGTGGCACATTCACAAATTTACAGGAACTGAGAAGGATTGAACATTTGTCTATATCAGCATTATGTGAATTCCTGTAAGAACCTGCTTCTAAGCTAATAAGGAAATAAAACATGGAAGGTCACTACACCCGGATGAGATAAAAGTTCCTGGTATGTTTTTTCAATTTTTAACTTCCTAGTCATTTCATGATATCCTTTTATCACCCTGCATATAAGGAACCACGACTTCAGTAAAATAATATAGCTTATTTTATACAGATTCATTTATCGGTTCATTTATTACCTAATAGTCTTTTTTTATGGACCCTTGTTCCTTAAAAACAATTATGAAGTGAAACAAAACAAGAGTGTCTGTCGTGTTTCATTTAGTGGTTTTGAAAACCAGAGGAACTCAGTTGCTAAAGTTTGATCATATAAAGTTTTACAAATCCAGCTGTTCAACATCTTGACGCTACCAGATGTTTGGTATAAAGCAGCATGAATCATGACTTTCTAGCATCAGTCTGGAATTACGTTTGCTCCTGTAGTTACATATGTTAATGTTAACCTGCACAAGTGTTATTTTTTTGCTTTTTTTGTTGTCACACACAAAACTAGGTCTGTGCCCGCTCTTCAGTATTTAATCGTTAACTCGACGACTAACTTTGGTCACATAATAAATGTATTTTTTCGTGCATGAACCCATCAGCCAACCCCACCTTTAAGCACCTTACTTCCTGGTGTGTGACCTTTTCCACTTTTCTGGCCAACAGTTAGCTGAAGGGTAAGTGTAGGTTGACTTTGCCTGCAGTACTGCTCTTTTATTTTTCCCCTTCTCTTGTTGTTTCAATGAATTTTGACCTTGACAGAAGAATATAGGGGGAGTTGGGGATGACATTTTTTCCTGACCGCAGCCCTCAGATGGGTTTCTGAGATGATGAACTACGCCCACTTGGTGACATTCATCTTTCCCCACCTCTACCCTCACCTTTCTTTCCTCTGGGCCGCCTTTGTTCCAGCCTAAGAGAGGAAGAAATGGATATCATGGATTACAGTGAATTCCTTAATGGTTTTAAATTGCATGTGTATTTTCCGGCACGGAGATGATGTTACATTTGCATGCTCAATTACTTCCTCGACAACAATCCCAGATGCTACAGCATTCTCGTTTATTGGTAACATAAACAAAGGATAAAGGGCTAATACTTCTCCAGTCAGGCCAGAGATTAATAGCTCAATCACTTCTCACATCTCTCTTCCCTATTTACACTGTTCTACTGCCCCTTTATCTGACACATAGCAAGCATGGAGGGCTAAACAAAGGTGGCTTACCTGAAGAAGACATTCTAATGCAAGAAAACAACTCAGAAAACTGCCATAATCAGACAGAACGTGGATAGGTTTTGAAAGGTTTCAAAACCTATGCAAAAAATGCAGTGGGCTCACCATTACTAGCAACATTATGGTCGTTTATCTCTATACATGGATCCTGTTTTCATGGCATTAAGCCTGTGTGTGCTGGCATAGGTTGGCTGGTGAGAATTAGAAGCTGAATGGGCCATTTGTGCCTCATAGTTAGGCTACAACTTCAGTTAGTGTGCTAGTGTGGCACAATCAACTTGTACATAGCTACATCCTGATCATTTCTGAGACAGTTGTGCCAGAAAGAGGCCTCGGCTGTGGTGCAGTTGTGGGTGTACATAGGAATGAGATGCAGGTGTAAGGAGGGTGGTGAGGGCACAGGAAGGCATCTCAGGGATGTGGAAACTGACAAGGAGTTCTTTTCCCCCAAGTCTGACACAGCCGGTCTTGGAGAAAGGTGCAGGATCCTCATCCAGGGTAAAGGGACCCTTAGTGGTGTTTAGACATCATCACAGCACCTCAAGGTAACACATACTTCCACCTGGTGCATTTGAAAATGCAAGTCTACAAATCTGAACTCGTACATAGTTTTTTTTACCAAATGGTCTAAGGCAGGGGTCCCCAACTAAAACAGCAAGAGGCCCACTACCTCCATCACCAAATTTATCCTGGGTCCAAAGATTTTAAATCAATCAACAACATTTATTTTCTTTCAGTTTTATTCAACATATGTGATTAACAATATAGATTTTTGTCTCATCTTAGAACAATTATTCATATGCTGATTAAATCATCTGGCTAGCTGAAAATATCATCTACTCGAAATACTAATAAGGAAAAAAACAGGTGACATTGAAATTATATTGCACACAAATCAACATTAAGGTGCAAACAATTCACCTAAAACCTAAAGTACAGTCTGGAAAACTAAGTCATTTAAACTGCACAGAAAAAATTAGGAAAAACACCACAATGTGTCATCAATTTTCCATATGCTCACAATCATCTGCTGAGCAGAAAGGTGCAATCTAGTTGAAGTTCTAATAATAAAGAGAACAACTGTTAGAAAATGAAATAATGATATCCATTGTACCTTAGCCAACATTAAAGATGCAACCAAGTCACCTAAAAATCAAAAGATTTCCTGAAAAAATCAATAGCGTTTTAAATTGTGCAGAAATATTCTTGACATTCACTGTGTAAATAATTGATGCCCAATTTATTATCTGCTGAGTAGAAAAGTGCAATTCAGTTGAGGTATTAACATTAAAAGAAAAAAAAAACTATTTGACATTGAAATGATGACATTTCTTTATAGATAAATCAATTTTCAGGTGCAAACTATTCACCTAAAAATGAAAACACTATTCAGAAAAAATAGGAACTGCTTTAAACTGTGCAGAAAATATTTTTGACCCACAACACAATGTAACTCGCACCATATTGCTAAACATCACTGGCTCTTACTTCAGTGGGAGAAGTTTGCATGGGCATTTGCAGCTTACGTTTTACACTTTGGGTGGAATGGGGTTACTGCCATTCTTAAGCATGCATGCAAATGTTCATTAGTCAGCTTTGAGCAAGGTTTGTTTTTAATCATGTTAACAGTGGAGAAGGCAGATTCACAACTGTATGTGGATCCAAACATGGTTAAGGTATGCATTGCCACTTTAAAAAGTCCAGGAAACATAGTCTTTGGCTCAGCCTGCAGCCAGAAGGAAGTATGATCAGATGCTTCACATTTCCCTTTTAACAGTGCGTCTGCTTGTAAATCCACACGTTCCATTTGCAGAAAACTTATTTCCACCCATTTGTAGATACGTTCAGCCTCCTGTGAGAATGCAGTGACATCTTTCACCAGAAAGGGATTCTTTATGAAAAGTTGGAGCTGATCTTCCAAAACAAAACCATCAAAGCGATCCTTAAAGTTTCCAATCAGTTTTTGTACAAATGCAGCATGTGAGGTGATGTTGGCACCCTGGATCACTTTCACTGATGGAAAATGTGTACAGTCCTGCTGGAGATCCTGTTGTAGAATGTCGAGTTTTCTCTGAGATGACCGGACAGTTGTTATCAAGTCACACACAGAGTTGTTCTTTCCTTGTAATCTCAAATTCAGATCATTGAGATGCCCTGTGATGTCAACAAGAAAAGCTATTTTGTCCATGTTTTTCTAATCCTCCAGAGACTGCAAAAAACACTGGCCTTGTGACTGTGTTGTTGTGACAAGAACTGTTGTATTTCGTGTCGTAGACCCCAGAAGCGTGCAAGCACTCTGCCTTTGCTTAGCCACCTAACATTGGAATGCAAGAGTAAGTCATTGGCCTCTGCATTCACCTCTGCTAAAAATTCACGAAGCAGACGATGCTGATGAGATGAAGAAGCACGGAGAAAGTGAACAAGTTTAGTGACTGTGTTCATTACCTCACAATATTCCTTTGAGAGGGAGGAACACAGAACAGACATATGAAAAATACAGTCAGGTCCGGTTTGACCTCTTTAAGTCCACTAACTGCTCCTTTTTCTCGTCCTATCATTGAAGGTGCCCCATCAGTAGTAACCGAGACAACATCTTTCAGTTGAATCCCTCTGTCAGTCAACATTTCTTTAATTGCTGAGTAAATATCCTCCCCTCTGGTGTGAGTTTTTAGTACTGTGATGCCTAAAAGATCCTCCACAAATGCTTCACTGTCCTCATGATAGAATCTGACATATACCAGAAGCTGGGCATTGTCATTCACATCTGTTCATCCGCTGCTAACGATATGCATGGAGCACTCTGAATAGCACAGTCAAGTTGGGTCTGTACATCTTGGGATAAAACTTCTGCTCTCCTTGTTGTGCTTGTGGCCCACATGGGAATTTGCCTTTTCTTTCAGTTGTTGTCCTTCTTTTACATCCAGAAGTGTTTCTGCCACGGCTTCCATGCACTCCTTGATCATTTCTGAATCCCTGAAAGGCTTTTTATGTTTTCCTAAAATCCACTGTACTCACAGTGAACACTCATATGCTCGCTGTTGTGCTGTAAGAGACTGAGTTATTAACCGCGTAGCTCTCTCGTTCTGTCCTTGCCGTTCATTTACTCTTCGTGTCCTAACCTCAGACCCGCAGGCGGAAAGTTTTGTTGGAAGTGCTTATGTTTGGTTTCATGATGTCTCTTCAGATTTCCACTCTTTATTAGTCAGACTGTTTCAGAACATATAAGGCAGACTGGCCGTACACCCGACGGAGGTAAAATGAATCTAAAGCCTTCGTGTTCAACAATGCTGTAGGGGCGAAAGTCTTTTGAAATGAAACGAGCGATAGCTTTACTTATCCGTTTAGCTTGCTTGGAGTTGGCTGGAAGCTTAGCAAAGTGATGCGCTGGCCAGGGGTTTGAGGCGGCAGCTGCTGCTCCGCTTCATTTAACTCCGGATGATGGCGTAAGAGGCGGGCTCGGGCATTTGAAGTATTCCCGAAGTACTTGACTTTCATTTTGCAAATTTTGCACACTGAATACTCCATGTCAAGCTCCTTTTTACCCAGGAAAGTGTAAAAACCAAAGTGCGCCCAAACATTTGCCTTTAGCAAAGACGGGGCCGGCCATATTTGTCTTTCCTCCTCCATGCTGAAGCATCAGGCTGCTAGCTAAAGCTAGTTTGTTAATAGCGCGTCAGACCCGCCCCTTGCTGAAATGAAGGGACGGAGGCCTTTGCATGACAAACACATCGCTGAGTAAAAACTTAGAAAGGTTCAGAAAACTTTTTTTTAAATAGAAACTTAAACATTTGGGATCGATTCAGAATCTAGATTCGGATATGAATCGATTTTTTTCAACATCCCTATTTCTGACAAAGAATTATTTAATATTAGGTTCAAACTTTTTGGATTGATAAAGAAATGGGATTCACACCAAAAAGGAAATCATACTGAGGCATTGTGTGCTGTGTGCGTAGTACATTTTTTAGGAATTAATGTTGTATGTGTGTTTCTTTTATAAGCTTGTTGAGTTTTCTGCAGATTGATCTGTCCCATTAGAGGAACCCGTTTGTCTGAGACTGCTATTGGCTTTAGAGACAATAAACAGACATATTGCATCTGGTAGGTATTTAATTGTGTTTAAATGTCAGGACGAGTGATGGTACCATTGGGGTATCATTACAGGGCTCGCTGGCTTAAACGAGCTCACCTCTAACTAGACAGCTGGAAGAGACTGGAGAGCTGTTTGGGTGGCAGAACTCGTGTTTTCTCCTGTTTAAAACAAATTAAAAAACATTTAAATATTCACAGCCTTTCTGAACCCTAGTTTGATTGATAAGTGCATATCTGCTGGGGACTTTAAGCTGTCAGTCATGTTGGGTAGAAGTGCAAAATAGTTGACTTCTGTTCTGAGACATGTTTTTTGTGGCTGTTGTCAGTAAAGCTCAACGTGTATGTCATTCCTGTTAATGATGATGTTCATTAGTTGGTTAGAACATGAGCATATTAGTGCTCTGGTGCATGCAAGGCTAATTTACACAAGAGTTGTTTAGTTTTTACATGTCTGAGCCTTTGGAGCCATGTAAATTATGATATTAATCAACTGGAAATCCTGTTTTCAGTGTGTGTGTGTGTGTGTGTGTGTGTGTGTGTGTGTGTGTGTGGTTTTAAGGGTCTTGTTTTGCGATCTCTTCTTTTTTTAATGGTAAAAAGTGATCGGGTTGAATCATAGTATGCTTTCACTGTACTTTCAGGTGTTTGAGATGGATTTGAAAGCTTTACAGTTGAATCTTTTATTTATGAGAACCTTTGTTTTGTAGTCAAGCTTGTGGCCTCCTTGATGGATGTTATTGTTGTCACCAAAACTCTCTTGAAGCTAAAGCTGAAATAATGGCCAAAGGAGGAGATGACAGCGCTCAGGAGGACATTTTTTGTCCCTCAAAGAAGACAAAGTGGGAAGTACGGGCATCTTTTGGATATTTGAAGAATGCCGAGGGACAGTTTATAGAAGACGGCTATCCTGCTTGCAGCACGTGCAGAAAAAGTGTCTGTGAAAGGCAGCAACGCTTCAAATCTCATGACACATCTGCGTGACCATCACCCACAACTCTAGAGTCAACGCAATGCAAGTTAACATTAGCGTTTTAGCTAAAATGCGTGATTTGAGGATTTGGGTTGAGGGAGAATGCAACGAGTGGCTATATAAAGCAGTCACAGTGCCGCTACCTGCATATAAACCGTGTCACGGACACCCCCATGTTGAAATGACGCTATGCATTACAGGGCTCCCAGGGGCAGATAAGAGTTGGTCTCTCTCCGAGAATAATTATGAATTTAACAATGATTACTGCCTGATGACATGTTCCCACATCTGCAAAGCTCACTGGAAGGACACAAACCGAGGACAATATTTTCCTGATATAAGGTTTATTACTCAAGTAAGGGTAAAAAAGTATCTGATTAGAAGGCTACTTGAGTACTGAGTATCATCTGATCTAATATTTTTAAAATGATGGCATCAAACAGACAAAAAATAAGAAGTTATGGGCAAATATTGGTATTTTAAAGACTAAAGGGAGAAAATGTAAACAAATAAACAACATAATTACAAAATAACAAATTTTAGGCAAAATTTTGACACAAACTGAGGACAAAATTTCCTGACATACAGGGTTTATTTAATTGTGTGAAAATGTAGCATGTTTAAAAAAAATACCGCGATAATACCGAAAACCCTAATACAGACCATTTTAGATTAGGTTACATTTCCTTTATTCCCAGATTATGTAGTTTGTAGCACTCATTATAATGTTGTAGAACATTTCTGGCCAATCCACGTGATCGGTATCGGTGATCGGTATCGGTGATCAGCAATCTTTGATATCGGTATCGGTGATCGGCAGCAAAAAACCTGATCGGTGCATCCCTAACCAGAATAAATGAAAATCAATACATTAATCAAATTTCTTTAGGATTTCTTAATTGTGGCACCAAGAAAAGACAAAAAATGTACAAGGAGTGAATCCAACAAAAGTTGTAAGTATTTGTGTGTAATTAGAAATGTGTGGGTTTTAGTCTCTCAGGAGGTTTTCTTTAGCTGAAGTTCACATTTTGAACATCGTCATGTAGATGGGACAGCAAAGTGTTAAAGGCCTCTACACCCCCCGTCCCCTTTTCCCCACTGACCCTCCTGCCGTCACTGCATCCGTTTCCATTAATTACAAGCGGTCTGACTCCCTGTCATCAGCCAGCAAAGGGACAACTACTGAAATATTAAAGCTGAGTACTTGTACAAAAGCCTTAGTTAAGGACATCTGAGAGAATTTTCTAAAGTTTAGTGTTCTCCCCATTTTTTAAAATCGAAAAGTTCGTATCAGTAGATTTACCAAAGGCATAGATTTTAGTAAAGAACATATTTTGATTCATTTAGTGCCTTGAAATGTTTACATTTGAAACTTTTTAATGACTAGAGTGGACTTTGCCTTCAACATTTCCAAATAAAGTGATCTTGTTAGTTGATGCAGGGTTCAGAAAGAGCTTTCTTTGTATTGAGAAGTTGATGAAAAAGTGAAAATGGAAGTACCAGAGTAAAAGAAGACATTTCCCTTTTCTCATCTACTTTAATGACAGGTTGCGAACGCCTCGGGACAAAGGAGAGTGCAATAATGAGAAAAACAACAGGATATCTGAGTAGACAACATAAAGCGATGGGATAACAGGATTCCCCACCATTTGTTTTATATCGACTTTTTAATGATGCCCTTGATTAATTGGCTGTTTTGCCGTGATGCCGCATTGGTAAAACATCCTATTGCAGAGCTGCAGGGCAAAGCCGTCAAACTTTATATGCCAGCATCTATGGGATTTAAATGTCAGCGTGCCCAGACTTTAGATTGAGCTGAAATGTACTAGAACCTACGTGACTTTGCTCCTCACTGCAGCATCTGCTCCGTAAATTATTCAACTGCTTGGGATCATTAGGTCTGTTTCTGGTTAGCATAGCAGCAGTCTCAACTGTCATTACAGCTTCCTGAGACGTACCTGTTATAGAAAGTAGAGAATTGTAAAACTGTCAGGAATGCCAATAATTCAAAGGCACTAAGTTTATTTTGTAGTAGTCTTAAGTATAGAATACTAAGTGTCCTCTCAGACTTAATTACACTGCTCTGATTAGGCTATCCCCATTGAAATTACACTAAACCAGTAATTGAATCTGCAACCCACCAAAAGGGGAGATTGCAGGGGTCCCCTCAATTTTATCTGTGTTGAGGTTATGAGGTTACCAAGGTGATCTTTGTAAATAATACAGTTATATAACACACCCAATAGTATAATCAAATGGTTGTATAAGAGTAAAACCTCTATATGTTAGGATAAAGTTTGTAATGTCACTTGAAGTTGAGTAAATTTCAAGAATCAGTTCCATTCCATTTCTCAAGGGTTAGAACCAATTATCACGATCCGATCCAGTTCAGTTCAATTTAGTCTATTCCAGTTCGATATTGGTATTACATTTCTGTAATTCAATGACTGGGTGAGTTACAGTTCACCGGGGGAAACTGTATTAACCCCTTCAAACCTAAATCTTAAAATGGCCGTCAAGACTTTTCCTTCCAATATTAGCTGTAAAGCGGGTAAATGGACTTATAAATCGATTCAATTCAATTCTTGGAAGTGTTATAAGTATCGATTTAAAATCAATCTTTTGATTTTATCCTCACTGTTAGGTAATTAAATGTTAGGTAATATTTAATCTCCATAACCCTGGAACCTGAAATAAACACTCTTGACAACAAGGGCAACCTTTTACCCTGAGTCCCCAAAATATGGAGAGTTAACGCAGAGGAACCTCCTCCGAGGCTTCCCCGCGTCACTCTCAATGTGTTCTCAGTTTGCCAGGGTTTTTATTTAGCAAAGGATGGAGAAGGCAGGACCTTCTCAGGCTATAGAGGTACAGAGGTTTGGTTGGAATCAACATCCTTGACTGCAAACGAGCTTCTCTGCTCAACCTTTCATGAACAGCCACAGTTGGCAAACACATAGATTCATGAAGTGTTAATAACACAAATTGGGCATCTTTTAGGCCTCAAAAAGGTACAATTATAAAAATACCCAACACTCACAGCACTAGTTGGGGGTATAGGTCCACCGATATTGGGTTTTTCATTGCCCACACTGATATGTACTGCTGAACTTTATGGGCTGATTTTCATGGTCAATATCTAGACATTTCCCACCTCATTTTTATGCTAAAATATCGCTAATAATACCAGCGGATGCTCAAATTTTCTGAAGCTGAATCATTTTATGAATTCTAAATTCAACTAGTTGTTGATTCTTACCTTCTCAGTTTTAAAGTCAGACACCTAAATAAAGTTAATTTTAAGTATTTATTATGCAGATGTTATTGGTGAACGTACAAATATGTTTAAACGAAATGTCGGCTGTTGCAGATGTATAAAATCGATATATTGGCCGACCGATATATCAGTCTACCCCTAGTTATGGGTCCTGGTTTGGCATGGATAAAGGCAAGGGGGTCCACCTGGAAAAAAGGTTGGAAACCACTGATTTAAACAACTGGAAAAGTTGACCTTTTTTTTAATCTAAAATTGAGACAACAAATAGTAAAGTTTAGAGTTTATTGGTTTTTACTTGTACATATACATATAGACACAGGAGGTGGAAATGATTTACGTTATGAGTCCCACCCAGTATGATACAGCATTAAGAGATTTTTACTTCTGGGGTGCATAGACCAGTCCAGGGTGTAGTCAGAGCCTCCAGACCAGTTTTATTCTGCGCCACCAGACTACTCCATAGAGCAGCTGAGGCTACCCTGGTGTTAAAAAAGTTCTTTGCACTTTACTTAAAGGCCTTCCTGGACTATAATAAATCACAGGCTGTTATATTCCTTGTGCGTTCCACTTCTGGTCTGCATGACAAGAATATATTTGGCCAATCTGATTGACTCTGCCCTTGATGCTGGCATTTGGTTCAGATGATTGTGTCTGAGACACTCAAACACACAAAGTGTATTGTTTTTACTTTTAAAAGGCAATTTTTGCCAAACTGTTGGTTTTTTAATTATTTTAAAATTATTGGTAAAAAGTTTCTAAAATTGTAAAGACTTGCATGCTAATCAGAATACAAAGAAATGGTACAGGCTAGAGGAACCATCAGGAGTTTCTGAAATTATTGTTGAAGTGGTTGATTTTTGAACATTTTCACCGGCAGATCAACTTTCTACAAGACAACATTTCATTCTATTTGTCTTATTTGGGTAAGTTTAAATACACAAAGATACTGTAAAAATTTATTAGTGATGTTTGAATAAAGGAGTTTGAAGAATAAAGAGTCAGGTAGAAAAATATGTGCAAAAATTCTCAAATTGTTCATAACCATTGCATTAAAGTCTACATGCTGTGTGACCTTAGATAGCCTGGCTAGTTTAAAGCTCAAAGCTAGACTAGTCTGCCAAACTGAGAGTAGAACCGTGTTAACTAAGATGTGGAAATCGTGCTTTTTCAAGAAAAAAACAAGTCTATAAAACTTGAAAATCCTCCAAATCTATCACCCAAAGCCTTTATTTCATATTGTTTTATTTCCGTATTTTGTTGTGAAAACTACCAATTGGAAGCCTTTTTGGACCCGGGAACACTTGACTCATAGCGAGTGATAATTGGCTTTAAAACATTGAATTCCTCCTCTGTCTTTTGTTGAAGCCAAGCTAAACAGACTGTGAGTCAGTTGTCTATTTTGCATTTCTATTTCAGTTGGCCCCCGTTGAAAAGCTTGTGTGAAAAGATCTAACTGTTCATTTGTGCAGAATTAAAGCCATCTGTTGGTATTTGCTTCTACCTCAGGACAGCCCTCTGTGTCTTTTGTTGGCCACAGAGCGCATCGAGAAAACCCAACGCTAATTTTAGATCAGAGTGACAAGAGAAAAGGCGTGCGCACGTTTTAACAGATCAGCCACAGAGTGTGGGAGGAGACGTGTACGCCCTGCTCACCCATGCACAAACAGAGCTGTGTACGTATGCAAATTTGGAAAACTTGACCCAGGTTAACAAGTTCAGAATTTTTATTTGTCACTTCTTTCTCTTATTTTCCTAAAAAAAAGACTTAATTGGTCTGTGTACTGAGCCACATTTAGCAGCCATTCCTTTCCTTAACACTTCAAAGATGTCTCTAGAGTCTAGACTGTGATGGATGGCCACCAGACTGAAAGCAAACATAGTGATTGGTTGTTTCTGGTGGGAAGAGGGGAAGAGAACAAGCTGATCATGGCATTGTTGAATAAGAAATTGATCAGAAAGCTTGTGCAGGCAGATCTGGCTCCAGGTTTAATGAATAATTTAAAATGTGGATGATGACTCAGCGTTCTTTGCTGTGTTTGGCCTTTTGGAAATAACTGTATGGTAAAAATCTAATGGGGGTGTGCATCGCTTAAGGGATGGGGTGAGAGACGGAGAAAGAGAGGAGAGCAGCCTTTCAAATAAGAGTCTAATTGTGGGAGTTTATTTTTTCCAGTTTTAAAAGAACCTCAGCCACAACAACGGTATCGTCCTCCCAGACAAACATAATTTTTTATGCAAGGAAGCTTAAAGGGGCATTATGGAAGTTTGACAGCCAAAACATGTATAGAAATCATAAATTTCTTCTTCATACATTCTCCTGCAATGCCCTGGTCCTGTAAAATGAGCCCTGGCATTTTTACTGTGATTGCCTGTTTTTCTGTAAAATCACAGAAAAAGAGAGCTGCTCGGGTCGAGCAGGCTGCTTCATGCACGTTCACGCTCAGGCATAGCCCTCCGAACCTTTCTTAAATGGTACAGATACGAGTGACATCACTGGCGCTTTAGCTCGCCTGGTAAGATTTCGGGCTTTCGTGCAGAAGACCCGGGTTCGGTTCTGGATGTGAACATAGTTAATTTAGAGTTTCTTTTTTACATTAATGGTATATTTTTTTACAGTAAGATGCCCAAATTTTTATTTGAGACTCGCCTAACGACATTGAATTCACAGATAAAAAAGATGTGGGTTCAACTTTCATTTTGGAACAATTTTTCAAGAGCATGCAGGAGGACTGACCCATCATAAACCTTTGTCGGCTGTGCTGAAGAGAAAGGTACAGAACCAAATTATTTAATAAATTAGTTGCGCGTCCTGTCCTCTGTCCCCCCACCCCACCCCTCCACACACACACACATGGAGCTGACTGTCTTAGCTGTTATTTTCGTAACAGGGGAGTGGAACTGAGACACAACTCTCTTCACAATAAAAGCTCCTTAGCCTATTTTAAAACACTTTTTAGTGACATTAAAATAAAGTACAATGTCTTAATGCTGGGTGTGTCATGTTTTCTTCCTGCATACTAAAACCGACCTGTTACATATTTGTTTACTATGGAACTCTGCAAGTTCAAATGCCCCTAACAGTGAAGGATCATTTATGCAGTGGAGTGAATCCTAACTTTAATTCAGTTTCATCACTTTTTGATGCCCACCATCTGAAATAATAGTTCAGTTTCTGTCCTTTTTCCTCTACCTTCTCTGCAGGTGATTATAAGGAGCAGCCTTAAAACTACAATCATTTGTGTTAAGTAGCCTTGTGGATTATGGAGTTTACACAGCGTGTCCCTTTATGCAGCAGAGTGACTGATCTGATTTAAGGTGTGTGTGTGTGTGTGCGTGTGTTTTGTGCCTCCTCTCTCTTTTAGAGTCTGACAGAGGGATGCTTGTGTATGTAATGCCAGATAAACAGTAGCAGGGAGGCGGGGGGTGGGGGTGGGGTGTGTGTGTGTGTGTGTGTGTGTGTGTGTGGGGGGGTGTTTCCGGTTTTGTGGGGTTGCAGAGGTCGACGTGCCGGATGGCAAGCATGGAATCTGGGAAAGACAACTCCTCTGGAAACTTCTGACCCCACGAAGAGGAAGTTTTGATGTAAGCACCACTCTAGATTAGATGAGGAGCGTTGTTCAATGTGAACTTGGTGTTTCATCAGTCAAAAAATAAATAAAAAGCTGAACCTGCCTGCTAGAATTAATGGATCAAAGCGAAAACATAAATAATCTGGGATCTTTAAAAATAATTTTTTTTTTCAGATGTTCTTAATCTCCTGATGCAGATTATTCAAATTTTAAGGAGTTTTTGAGATGCACCAGGGTTACTTTGAGAGGACATTTGATGCCCAACTTTTTAAAAAGTTGTTTAAAATTCCAGCGACCCAAAAGATTTACCCTGTAACGCATGAGAATAACTAAAACGCCTTGAAAGTGTTTTAAGACTTTTGGTTGTTTCGTTATGAATACTATTATTGCAGTGACATACTGGCTTCAGCCTTTTTTTATTTTTTCCTTTTTCATATTTTTTAAGAAAATTGTGTTTTCTCGTGCTGCTCCTCTGTTTTAACTCAAATAAATGGATTTCGTTGGAATGTGACAACAAAAAGGCCGATAAAAAACTATCATGATTTCTCTTCTAGTGTTTTCCATGTCCCAAGTGGATGTTTAAGGAGGAAGCCAGCCTTGTGCTTTGACCTCTTACTTCACAGGTTTATTGAGCTTATTTATTCCAGTAAGATCTATGCTCTACACCTTTACAACCTTTTTATGAGACGCGAGGAAGGTAACAGCACAGCAGTCATGTTTTTTTTTCTGTCAGATCTTAACATCAGGCATGATTAGTCAATCTTCTCCAGAGCATTATGTAAGTTTATTGGTCAGCTGCGAGTTGCGGCCTGTGCAGACGGGCCTTTGTTGTGCTCCAGTTGCATTGGCGCAGAGGAAGTTGGGACAGAGAGATGTTTATTTATGGGCTAGGGAGGTCTTTCCCGTCTTAGCGTAACTCTCAGTCAACCACAAACCCAAAGGAAGCCTCACGGATGATTTCATGTCTGTGCCTGTGACTCATTTTTACAGATTCTAATGTAGCAAGGAGTTATGCTTGTAAAAGCTTACAAGGATTTCCCGCTGTGGGAACAACCCCCCCCCCCCCCCTGGTGCTGAGGTTGTTCGCGCCGCTGAGAATTGTGTGTTTTTCTAATTTGAGGTCTTCGTGTTTTCATCAGTTCTTCTCGTCATTGATTTATAAAACTTCACGTGACCAAAGAAAGCCTTGGTCTGAGGGTTTTAGATGCCAACGAAGCTTTTATGATGTTATGTTTAACTCACATGTCAGATTTCGTATTACCTGGTTGGTCGATGCTGGTCTGTTTCATCTGGATCTCTAAACTAAGTCAGGTGGAAACAGTTTGACCCACATTGGCCTTCATGAAACCATGTGCTCTGCTGTGCTTTACTTTACAGCGCAGGGACACGCACAAGCACAGGCTCACACGTCGATTCTATCACACGTGCATGTGCTCAATCACCGGTTCAAATGCTCAATTAGCTCTGCTCCCTCTGGGCTTCAGCTGATATTACTGATATGGCACATTTAATAAGAAAGTAGGCCCATAAGAAAAACACAATCAGTAAATGCCGTACTGATTCCAGTCCTGGACCACCAACACTCCCACTGTCCAATCACACGGCAGTAACAGCATATCCGTATGACCCCATCAAAGATGCAGGAAGGTAAATTATATTAGCTGTGTGTGGCTCATTATGCATCAGCTCACAGGCTTCTGAGGCTTTAATTATAATTAGAAATCATAAAAAAACTAAATAATATGAAGCCTGCTTTTGTTTATTATAATAATGTGTATTGGCAGTCTAAGACAAATCTTAACATGATAGTGTGGAAAAGGCATCCACACCCATAGGCAGGTGTGAAAAAAATGCTGTAAAAAAAGAATGTTTTGAGAAATTAAAATAATGATTGTTTACATTTATTTATCAACTTGTAAAATGCAAAGTGAGTAACCCCAATCAGGCAGCCAGTCATTAAGAAGTATCGGCAGTGCAAAGAACAACAAGTCCTGGAAGTGATGGTCTGGCCCCCACAGAGCCCTGATCCCAACATGAAGTGTGTCTGTGATTACATGAAGAGACAGAAGGATGTGAGGAAGCCTACATCCGCAGAAGATCTACCCAGCCCAGTTCCTTCAACAGCTGTGTTCAAGTGTAGCTAGAAGAACCGATGCTGTTTGGAGGCAAAGGGTTGTCCCACCAGATATGGATTTGATTTCTCTTTTGTTCTTTCACTGTGTTTTTGATTAATGAAAATAAATGATCAACACTTCAATTTTGGTAAGCATTCTTTGTTTACAGCATTTTTAACTCCTGCTGAAAATGTTTGCTCACTAGTGTAATTAGCTTAAAGCTACTCCAAACTTTCACACCAAAGAAAGAAAAGTCTGATCACTCATGGTCACGTTAGACCACAAAGAACACAATTCTTCATCAGAAACAACGTTGCTATGCCTAACCTAAACCAGGGGTGGGGAGTACTGGTCCCTGGAAGACTGCTATCCAGCATGTTTTAGTAGTTTCCCTGCTTCAACACACCTGATTTCAATCAGCAGGTTAACAGACTTCTGCAGAGCTTGAGGAGCTCCTGAACAGGTGACTCAACTGTGTTGGAGCAGGGAAACAAGTAAAACATGCTGCTTACCGTCCCTCAGGAAAGGGAGTTAGTAAAATGAAGACATATGCAGGTGAAATATTTCAAAATACTCTCAGACAAATGCATTCAGCTGCTACAGCTTGATGCAGAATAGATGAGGCTAATAGCAGGTGCCTTTGTTTCTGCTGGAGAAACAGAGACACACCATCGCTGCGATGTGAATAAATGGTTCTGGACAAAGAAATAAACACATTTGTACTCCGGAAAAACAACTGGGGGGAAAAAAAGTGTTATTATTGCAAACTTTACATTTGTCACAAATACAGAGACGCAGATCCACGTTTTTCTGATCAGTCAATTAGATTATATTCCATATTCTTCCTGGACGTAACCTTTGCCCCCGGGCCACGCCTCGGCTCACCCCCCCAGCAGACCCACCCTCCTCACATCTGCTGCCTCACAAGTCTAGGTGTGGCTCACACATCTTATAAATGCAGAGTCTGGCAGCTGCGTGTGCTCGTGTGCGAGGTTATCATCCCAAGTCTTATCTGGTCATTTGCATTATGTGGCGACGGCTTATGCATTGGGTTGGATTTGCTGATTGCTGGTAGTGAGATGTTAGTTTTGCTGTTCTGCACGGCTGGGTAAAGGGAGTGGGAAGAAGAGGAGGAGAGACGAGGAAAGGCCAAACCATTGTCATGGATCAAAGATCAAAGATTGTCTCTGTGATGATGGAAAGCAGTGAAAGGAAAATTGTGAGAGCAGCCTTGCCTTGCCTGAGGCTTGGAGTCGATTTGTGCATGAGCGTGTGCGTTTTCTATAAACGCTGTGGTATTTAACTTTTATCCTTCGCTCATGTTTTATGTACTAGACTACAGCCACTACCCTAAAAACCACCTGATGGTTTCATCGGTTTCCTTCAATCCGCACTTTTTTTTATTTAAACAAAACCAGTGAACCTGCTGATGCTGATCTAGTGTCTCGTCGATACGAGAACCAAAAGCAGCCTCAGGGCTGGATCTATTCCGATTGATCACACTGGAATACGGACGCGTCGAGTTTTGCCAAAAAGGATTAACAACATTGTAGGAGATTCACCGGTGTTCTTACCAGGATGGTTTTCTCTGGGATTGTCTCAAGGTCAATTAATGAAACAAAAAGAAAACCTGAAGTTTAAATGAGTAACTTGTCCAAATGTAAGAGAAAAGGCTGAGACTTAGAGCACTGAGTCCCAGCTGTGTGGGTGGTGTAAGTCACCTATACCTTGGCAGGTGCATTTTTTTTTAATAACCTGTTGGAAATGCCTTCCATTCTGTGTGCTGCTGCTTACATGTTCTATTTCTAAGGGTGTATTCTCTTTCATTTACAGAAAGGAAGCTCTAAGTTGCACTTGTTCCACGGACCTGTGTTTCCTGCCAGAACCTCCCTCTCTCGCTTACATTACTCCTGTCCTTCCTTCTTGTCAGCTTTCCATTGCCACGCTGCATTCCAGTGCAGCCGAGGCCAAGGTGTTGCGTGTCTCTCTAGCCCGAGGAGCTAAAGTAGCCTACATATGATTGCTATTTTCATCCTCCTGTCCCTCTCAGTGTTTCTGCTGCCAGATGAGAGCTGGCTGCCTCGTCTCTGACCAGGTGGGGAAACTGTTTCATCAAGATGACTGAAAGTCTCTCTGGGGAGTTCTTTGTAAAAAAAAAAAAAAAATATATATATATATATATATGTATATGGCTGGGTAAATTTTGCAAACCTTCCTTGCCTGCAGCACATCTTTGATGCAACATTTGTTTCACTGGTGGAGTTGGGAGGTGAGGGAAGTACAAACCACGGATAGATTCATGATATAAATCCAGCAACACAGCAGATGGATTAGCTTTTCATTTGACACTTGTGGGAATTTGGTGCTTGTATTCAACAGCTTGCTGGTATTGTAGTTTATAGTAGTTTAATCAACCCTGTGGATACTGTAGTCGTTGCAAAATCTGTGATAATTGTCAAAAGGCCAGAGTTTAGGGATGAAGCGAAACTAGACCCCCATGATTGGGTTGCTGTGGAGTCTTCTCACCTTGCTTCTTGTGTTGGTTAGTTTGGGATTGTGGAGTAACCAGTAAAGGTTGAGTCTTTAACGTGGGAAAGCTGTTCGTGTCGTTCACCTGTCAACCTTAATGAGCGTCTTTATTCAAATTTCTCATCACATTTTATTTTTAATATCTAACAATAATTTTTGCTGGCGCAGGTCTAAGCGGAGCACCTATTGGTTGATTTATGCACTTTGTGCACATTCACATAAATTCACCCACTGCAGACGTGTTACTGTGTCTCAGCCACAAGTAATACCACATCATAAATGTACAACTCCATCCATCAGAACCACACAAGAATGTGGTTTCCTGCTTCCCAGGAGAGACACACACAATGCTTTTATTTAGAAATAAAATAAGTGTGTGTGTGTGTGTGTGTGTGTGTGTGTGTGTGTGTGTGTGTGTGTGTGTCAGTGTCAGAGTGCTGCACAACAAATAGCTGACAGAGATGCATCTTTGTGAGAATTTCTAAATTCCAGCAGCATCAGGCCTATTTTCCGGTGTTGTAAGAATAAGTAGATGAAACATTTCTGGTAACAGTTTATCATTCCTCTCCTCTCAGCCTGTTTTGACCCTTTGCTCTATGAAGAACAGCTTCTGCTCCTGGATACTGGTGGTGGGGTTTATCCATTAGCTTCAGGTCTTTTTAAAATATTTCTGTTGGAAAAGGGTCAAGACTCTGACTTGGTCATTTCAACATGTTGTCTCTCTGCACGACCGACTTCCTCTTAATATTCAGCTCATGGACAGGTGTCCTGACATTTCCCTTCAGGATTTACAAGTATAATTCAGAAGTCATTGTTTTCTTAATATTAGCAAGCTGCACTGCTCATGGAAATGCGACCAAATGTTGATTGTACTTCCAAAGATTCACAAAATGACATTCGTAAAATAAAGAACCTTTTTGGTCTTGTGTGTCATCAAAAGCAGGATTTCTAAGTGATCTTTATCAAACGGTAGATGATGAGTTCTAGTTTCCCTAACATGCAGGTATGTGCAGGTTTTCTGATTTTTTAAATTAATTGATATTGGCATCAGCCAATCAAAATGAGCATTTATTTGTTTATTTAGTTAGTTTTAATTGTTTAGTCACCTTTAACAGTCTGGTCTCTGTAAGCAATCTGTGCTGGTTGATCTCGTAGGAGAGAAACTATGAAGTTTTCTTTTTTGTTGAAAACCAACCTGGTGACATTTATATTTTGATTGCTTGTGTGGAGGTAAAAGTGCTGTAGGTTGTGCATGTTTTTGTTGTTGCATTCAAGGCTTATTCAAGTCCAGGTCCTTCGCCATCCTAGATTTATAATTTTTCCATGATGTCCTGGGTCAACCTGAGAGCCTCCTCCTGGCAGGAAATGCCTGAACCTCCTTTCCTGGGAGGTGTCCAAGGGGAATTCTTAGTACCGGAACCACCTCAGCTGGCTCCTATTGACGACGAGGAGCAGCAGCTCTACTTCGAGTCCCTACAAGCAATGTCACGTATGAATATCCAGAATTACACAAAGTATAGGAATTTATATCGATCTAGCACAGTGTCTCAATCTTGGTCCGGCACGTTTTAAGCCTCTTAGGTGTGTTCATGCTGTGTCGTGGTTCTAATTCCATGCTGTCGTTCTTTTTAAAACACAGAAACAGTTTTGTTACCTGTTTTGTCGCTACGTTTCGTCTGCGGCTGCAGACTTCCTCAGGCTGACGCTGATGGTGGCGTCACTTCCTTCTCCGTTTATCCGCGGGCAGCAGAGGACGTTGTCGCCCTCTGCTGCCCGCTCTCCCCTCTCCGACGATGCAGTTTTAAGCCTAATTTGTACTGCTCCGTCTGCGTCGGGACGGTTACACGCAACACCATTATGCATCGGTGCAAGAGCTCTTCAACGGGCTTGCAGACGGTGACTGAGGTATGCCTAAATTTTTAATTATCCATTCTTCTTCAGCCTTCAGAGAGTACAGACGCTTTTTTCTCAGCTCCCTTATCCGCTTCCCCAAGGCTCTTGTCCTGTCTGCCTACAGAGCACTTCTCTGCATTTCTCCTGAAACCACTACTCTCTTTTTGGAAATATGGACTTAATTAATTGGTCATTCAACGTGATTGACAAAATTTTCTCTACGATGAGAACGGAGAAGGGGGGCTCCCACCTGTCCCGAGGGGACATTCGCATCGGGATATGCACTCGATTCTTGGGAGGTCTGGCGAATCGTGTGCCTCTCTCAGCTGTCCATCGAGGACGTGGAAGATTTGTGGATATTCGGCCTGATGATCACTGGATTTCTTCTGATTGGAGTGGGAGGATATCTGGTTTTCTGGAAATTTGGGAAGACGGGAGCGATTGGAGTGCGACCCGTACCCACGGAATGTGCCGCTCGTGCGGTGACCTCACAGACTGGGACGTTACTCGAGGTGAACCGTAAGCGTGACAATGTCCTTGCGGCGTTGCCTGTGTTAGTGCGCAAGATGGATTTGATCTTGGAGAGGGTCGCCGGACGATGCGGGGATGTGGAATGTAAAATTGGCTTCACTGGTGGACATGAATGACCACTTAGAGACTACAAGACGGAGGGGAAGATTATCTCTGTCTACCCTAAACAAAGTTATGTTTTATCCTTATCTGACGCCATAGCAGCCTCTCAAGGCTGCCTCAACACACCCCCACAAAAGGAGGAATGCCGACAGATGCTGTGTCCCGACCTTCACCCTCTCCCTTCAGGCTATATCTGCAGGGACCTCAATGTGCTCTCTGTCCCTTATCTCTCCCTCCCACCTGTTGTTCTGCAGCTGGTCGATGCGCCGCAGTGGCAGCTCCCATTGGAGGCTTCAGGATCCCGCCCACCCCCACCTCCCCATTGGACTCTGATGTTGTACACGTGCTGTCTGTGCTTCCATGTCGGGTGTTTTTTTGCATTGGAGTGCTACACCCTGCTGGTGTAACCCTGTTAATGCCTTTTTTTCCCCTCCCTGAACTTTCCTCATGTAACACCCTTTTCATCTAACTATTAAGGTAGCGCGACTCATGTTGCGAATGACCGCAGTCACCAATTCTTGTTATGTGTCTTACCCACGTATGTCTGATCTTTGAATTGTGTGTGCTGAAACTGAATTTCATTTCTCTGTATGTCCTGCACATGTGGAGAATATGACAATAAATGACTCTTGACTCTTGACTCTTGACTAAAGCTTGTGATTGGTCAGGGTGCTGCTTCCTGTAAATTTATCATCAGCACTACCTTTGCCCCCTCAAAAAATAAAAATATATTTAGAGTTAGACACGGAACAGATTGATGAGGGCATAATGGAAAAAGTCTGAAAATATAAACATTTATCAACCCGAATGAAGGAGCACAAAGATATGCGGCAAGCATTTTATTTGTGGACGACAAAGACAAGAAACGTGAGTTTAGAGGTGCCGATCGCATAAAGAGGTGGATGGGGGGACAAATTTGTTTGTGTTCAAAGTCTCTGAAATACTTTAAAACAGTGTAAACATACCTTACCATACCATTTTATTGATAAAAGCGCTTTCAACATGGCATTACAACCAACCAAAGCGCTGTACAAAATAAAACAACAAAAGCATAAAATAGTTGAGTCACAAAATCAATTGAAAAAATAATACAACAAAGAACAGTTCCAAACAAAAACAATAAACAATATTAAAAGTAGTCAGACCACAGATTTAAGATGGGAAAACCACAGTGGAAGGAGGTATGACAAATTGTTGATGCTAAAGCTTGTTGATGGTTAATGCTTCTCCGTCAGCTCCGCAAGGGACAGACACGCACGGATTGACGGAAGCGTTTTGCTCTCATACTTCTCCGTCTCCTGGGGAGTGTTGAAAAGCAATTCCTCGGCAGGATGACAGAGGGCGTAGCGCTGTTCTGTGGTATCCTGTCATGTATCGGTCCAAGATAGTGTGTTTATATTGTGTTTTTAGTGTATATAAGAGACTTTTAACATGGACATATTTGTCTCTCATTCTCCCACCTCTTCATGCGCTCCCCACCTCTAAACCCACGTTTCCTGTCATTTCCATCCACAAATAAAACGCTTGCTGCGCATCTTTTCACTCCTCCAGTCACGGGAGAATTAAACATTCATATTTTTAGAGTTTTTTCACGAGGTATTCTTCAAGCTTCTCCGTGTCTGCCGCTAGTCATCCTCGGCTCTCTTTGGAATGGCGGCGCTGTAAACAACAGCGGCGTCCTGACCAATCACCATTTGATCTTAGAACTGAAGAAGCCTCTCGGATGAGAGGTGAAACGTCTTCAAGCAACTCAAAGAAGTCCAGACGCTTTTCTTTCAAAGCTTCTTAGACTACAATGACCTGGATGACTGAGAACCTTCACAGACAATCCTAAGCTTACGTTTATCCGTCTCGTTCGACGGATGTTTAAAAAAGTGGGCTCGACTCCGTACATACTTGCGTGCCTGCCGGAGCCCTACGCAAGGACGGATAATGGCGTTGCGTGTCTCCGCACTGACGCAGACGGAGAAGCATAAATCAGGCTTAAGAATCGAAGGCCATGGTGAAGTAATGCGTTTTCAGTCTCAATTTAAAGATGGGAAGCAAGGGTGCTTGTTTAACAAGAAGGGGTAGTGAATTCCAAAGTTTTGGGGCACTTCTACAAAAAGCCCTTTCCCCGCAAGTCCTCAAATGCGCCTTAGGGACGGTGAGGAGGAGTTTATCTGTAGACCTAAGAGCATGAGAAGGGTAGAAATAGAGGAGTTCACTTAGATAGGGAGGGGCCTGATGGTTCAAATATTTGAATGCAAGTAGTAGGATTTTGAAGTTAATCCAGAACTGAACGAGCAACCAATGCAGTGTTTTCAGAATGGGTGTGATGTGCTGTCTTCTGTCAGCTCCAGTCAGAAACCGTGCTGCCGAATTCTGAATGAGTTGAAGTCTGGACAGAGCAGCTGTGGTGATGCTGTATAAACAGGAGTTTGAGTAGTATAGCCAGGATGTGAAGAAGGCATTAATCACTGACTCTAGAAGATGGACACTCAAGATGGGCTTTAATTTAGAAATTCGCTTGAGGTGGTAGAAACAGGACTTGATTGTGCTGTTGACCTGAGCGTCCATCTTCATTACTGGGTCCATTTTTACTCCCAGGTTTGGAGTCAGGAGGATGTTGCATGAGGAGAGAGAGAGTGGAGGTCAAGTGACTGGGTCGCTCTAGCAGTGTCGGGGCTAAAAACAATTACCTCTGTTTTAGAGTCATTTAGATGGAGGAAGTTTTCTGCCAACTATTCCTTCACATCATGGAGACAATGAAACAGAGGCTTAGTGGAGTCGGTGGGTTTAAGTGAAAAATAGATTTGGCAGCCGTCCACTTATAGATGATAGGAAACTGCATGCTTTCTGAGAATGGCTCCTAATGGAAGAATATATAGGGAAAACAGTAACGGGCCAAGAACAGATCCTTGTGGTATCCCCCAGGTGAAGGGAGGCTGACTGTGATGAGTAGTTGTCCAGCATGACCCTGATGGTCCTGCTAGAAAAGTCAGACCGGAACCAGTCAAGGGCTAAACCTGAGATGCCAGCCCATGTGTATAGTCTGGAGATCAGGATGTTATGATTGATCGTATCAAAAGCTGCTGATGGATCAAGAAGCACCAGAACCACATGGAAATCTGAGTCCAAAGCCATAAAAATGTTATTAAAAACATGTACATGAGCAGTTTCTGTGCTATGATGTTGTCTAAACCCAGACTGAAAAATGTCCATTACTTGATGGTCATTTAGATGTAATAGTAACTGTTCATGCACAATTTTGTCAAGTACCTTCGATAGAAATGGTAGTTTGGAAATTGGTCGGAGATTTGAGAAAACAGTTGGATCAAGACCTGCTTTTTTCAAAATCAGCTGAATGTTTGAAGGCACGAGGAACCTCAGCTGAGGTCTAGCTATCATTAACAATGTCCAGTACATTTTGGCCAATCACATGAAACACATCTTTCAGGAGACGAGGTGGTACCACATCACCCTGAGATCCAGATGGCAGCACAGAAGCTATTATTTAAACACTATAGTAGATAAACTATTGTGGACTGGATACTTGACTATAATGGTGGCAGGATACCTCAGAAGAGTCCTACGCCCTATTGGCTTGCAACATCCCCCAGTAGACGGTGACTGCTGTCGAGAGCAAAATGGCTCCATCAATGTGCGTCTGTCCCTCGCTGAGCTGACGAAGAAGTATAAATTAGGCTTTAGTTGTTTCTCTGTTCCAACACAATAGATCCGGTGGTTGAATCACCTGTTCAGCAGCTCACCAACTTCTGCAGAGGCCCGTTAATCACTTGGTTGAGATGAGATACGCTGAAACAAGGTTAAAACAAATACATGCTGGATACCAGCACTCTAGGACCAGGACTGAGAACCATTGATCTGGACTTTCTCCTCTGTTGATGACCTGACCTGAAGCCGTTGGAGAAAATGTATGAACATTTGCTAATTTTCAATTAAAATCACTAAATGTATATATCTGACACTTTTAAGGCAGGTTCTATATAACTGAAAGTCACGAGGTATTTCCATTATTGCAAAAAAATTACAAAAATCCCAAAATTGTGTTCGATTTCTTCCACCTTCTGACTTATGGAAACAAATTTGAGAGGCTTTCCAGATTTCACTGTGGTGACTGAGAGGAAGTTTGTCCTGCTGATTTTTTAAAACTGGATCTAATTTCTAGCCAAATAAAAACAAGGCCCTGTTGCATTTGAGGAAGCTGAGCACCCTTACAAATAAGGATGATTCGATCTCATGATTGGAAATCGGGCCCACAAACGCAGGTCCTCACAAAAAACGTGGTCGGAACATTCCCACTTACAAACATTTGTGTTTTTGAAACTTCCTCCCTGTCATTTGTAATTAGTCATAAAACAAGCTCAGCTCAGTCAAACTGGCTTAAGACATGAATCAATTACCACACCCTGCAAATGCACTTGTTTACAACTTGTGTACATTTGTAGACATTTCTTAGATGATGGGTACAACTTTGTATCATTGCAAGGCTGCACCTTGATATTTAATCTCAAACATATCCTGAAAGCAACACGTGATAAGGACCTAATGATTCAGTTAAAGTGGGTGGGTTTCTCATGTTGACTGACGAAAAGGTGGTTTCCACCTTTTGTGACATTTTTCAACCCCCTGATGTGAGACCAAAGGAGCCCAAGCGGGTGTCTGAGAGAAATGCAGAGACACGCAGGAGGCAGGAAGTCACGCTGGTGCACACAGCAATTTAAATTTTAATTGCCTAGATTTATCTTCCCTATACAGTGTGACGGGATGATAACTAAGGCTGATAGCACAGAGAGTCTGTTTGTTAAAGCTTGGCAACGTCCAGATATCTGGTCAGGAATGGCAGAATGGATTTACTACAGCATTCCTCAATCTCCGAACACTCTAGCACGGTACAAATGCACAGTTCAGCTGAGGCTCAAGTGCTGGTTTACGTTTAAAGCTGTACAAATTGCTTGATTTCGCTCTTTCTGTCGCACTTCATCACCTGTACTTAAAATGGATTGCCTTAACAGTCGGCTTTTACAGCAAACAGGAGAGTGGCAAGGTAAGCTTTCCTCAAATCGAAGGGTAAACCTTCAGCGATCTGCTGCAGGTACAGTCAAAGCAGTGCTGGAAAGTTTTTAAAAATCTCATCAAAAGATCCATCTCACACAAAAGCATTTTAATTTAAAAAAAAAAGAAGAAAAGTTCTTTTTTTCCAAAGTTATTCCCAAATGAAATCTCAGAGGTTTCTGCAGAAACGTGTTCTTCAACACAAAAAATCCCAAACCCAAGAGGAGAATGTGACCTTATTTCTCAGCGCCCCTGAGACTGAATCTTGACACTAATTTAGGTGCTCCTCTTCGCACTATTTAGATTGAACTTCTAGTATGCTGTCGGGTTGCAGATGTAAAAGGAATTGTTCCTTTGCTGCAACATCAGTGCTGTAAGTTTGTGCTTCGCTGTGCCGTCACATGTAGTTGCTTCAGTTTCTACTCTATTCTTTGCCCTCTTTCACACTGTGTTGGTCAGCCTTGCAGAAAGAAGCCACACAAATCCAGGAAGGCAAAAATAATGGTACTAAAGCTGACATGTTTTGTTATGTTACAGCAAATGTAAAAAATACTTCAACATAAGGACAGCGCTGTCCTTCAAATGGAAATGTGCCCTTTCAAAATCAACTTTATTGGTCCAGAATTTGAGCAAAAACGAAACAAAAAAAAATCCCTCAAAAAACAAAAACAACAAAACTCAACATATTGTATTAAAGGTGTGATCCACCCAAAAAACAAACAAACAAACATTTAAATCTAATTTCTGATTATAATCATCACTCTGAGTTTTTTATTCAGGTTGACTAGAAGGTGAAACTCTAGGATTTGAAAAGCCTGACAGATGTACATCACACTGTCACTTAATATTCAAGGAATTACTCGACTCGCGACAGAGAGGGTGCTTGTTGTTTTACCGTCAAGGAAACAGAGAACGTCTCAGCCTAGTAAAAGGTAACCTTTAGCATGAGCAACTCCACCACACAGCAGAACTCCTCCAGGCTTGAGTTATTTGAGGAGATAAAACATCAATGTTGCAAAGTAAACAGTCAGTGGTAGAGCTGCATTCCTATTGGCCGATCAGAGGTGAGATGTCCAAATATCAGGAACCAAGCCTCAAAATCTTGTCGTCTGAAGCTCTCCTCTGATCTGGCATAACTAGGGCTTTATATCCTGAGCACGACTTGCAAGACACTCATTCCTACTAGAGATCACTGCAAATGTATTGATTAACTGAGTAAATCACACCTTTAAATGAATTGTGTGGAAATTCAAAATTATATTTAGCTTAATTAAATCCTGTTTTAAAAGAAAAACAACAAAAGAACAGAAATTCCGGACCTCGGGTTTGTGTCCAAGTCCCAAGTTGGTATTTTCCCCCCTAAATTTTCTCAGAAAATATCTAGTTCACCATTTAAAATTGTAAAAAGACAGGAAGTTCAAATGCATATTAACTTAAGGCTGATTCATGCTTCTCCGACAGCTCCGCAAGGGACAGACACGCACGGATTGACTGAAGCATTTTGCTCTCATTCTTCTCCGTCTCTGTTGCAAAGCAATTCCCCGGCAGGACAACAGAGGGCGTAGCGCTGTTCTGTGGTATCCTGTCATGTATCCGCTCCAAGATTGTGTGTTTATATTGTGTTTTTTGTATATAAGAGACTTTTTAACACTGACAAATTTGTCTCTCATTCTCCTCCAGCTCTTCATGCGCTCGCCACCTCTAAATCCACGTTTCCTGTCATTTCCGTCCACAAATAAAACGCTTGCTGTGCATCTTTTCACTCATCCAGTCACGGGGGAATTAAACGTTCATATTTTAGAGTTTTTTCGCGAGGTTTTCTTCAAGCTTCTACGTGTCTGCCGCTAGTTATTCTCGGCTCTCTTTATGTTTTTGGTGATGCAACGGCGGCGGTGTAGACGACAGCGGTGCCCTGACCAATCACAAAGTTGCACTGTCCGTCTCATTTGACGGATGTTTAAAAAAGTGGGCTCGACTCCGTACGTACTTGCGTGCCTGCCGGGGCCCTACGCAAGGACGGATAATGGCGTTGCGTGTCTCCGCACTGACGCAGACGGAGAAGCATGAATCAGCCCTTACTTGGCCCGTTTTCCTGGAAGTTGAGATTTTTGTTAGTTTTTGTGTAAAGGTTCTAGATACCATCTTAGCTTCCTGAGTGGCCTCATTTTGGAGAAACAGTCCCTTCAGGACTACTAAGGTAACTGTAGTACAGTTACTGCCAACAACAAATTGTATTTCTGAGTAAATTTATTTAACAATGTTCACATGGATCTCTGTGAAATCTAGAAGACTGAAGCAATTTTAAGATGGTATTCTAATTGCATTCACAAGCTAAAACATGGACTCACGTCCACAGCAGAAAAAAAACAACCCTAGCCCTCAAACATTTATAGCAAACTTATGTGAGAAGTTTTTAGAAACCTTTTCAATTATATAGGATGTGAGTGTAGGACTATATAGGAGAGTGGTGTCCAGTCTTGGTCCTCGAGGGCCACCATCCTGTTTATTTTACAGTTTTCTCCTCTTCATCACGACTGACTTTAACCATGGGGATTATTAACTGACTTCTGCAAAGTTTCGTGAGCTTCTGAACAGGTGATTCAACCATTGGATCAGGTGTGTCGAAGCAGAAACAACTGAAACAGCTGGATAGTGGCCTTTGATGACCAGGATCTGAGACAAATGATATATGAAATGTATTTGATATATTGAGTGTTATTACACTTTAATCATCATGTTACTACAGTCAAGTAACATTTTTAGCTTCTTTCTATTGATTTTGTATTTCAAACTATTATAAAATTCTTATATCAGTAAAGAAAATTGCGGTATCGCCCAGCCGCCATATTTTCTGGATGAGCACTTTCGTATTGAAAACTGAGTGTACTTAGTTTTTTAAACATCATCAATTAAACGCTGGTCCTCATTGGCCTGCCCTCCTTTCACTGAGTCAGTTTTCCATTGTATCCATTCATTTTTCCTTATCGTCCTCCACTCGCTTGTGCATGCGTCACTTATGTTCCCTTGTCTCTCACCAAGCTGTAAATCTTTCTTTTTCTTCCCCCTTTTTGTACAGCGGCTTCAGAATAAAAATTCTCAGCCTCAATCTGTGCACCCCCCCTTCTTTTTCCTCCTCCACTTCCGTTTAGCGCACCATTCCAAACTGCCACTGAGATTTATTTTCATCAACAAATGCAATGAAAGCTTAATTGAATAATTTTCTTAAGGGACACAGCGGCATAATGTGTAATTTCGCAGTTCCACCATGCTGTTTCGTAATATGCTCTCAGTCTCAGCTGGCGCCGAGCCCTGGAGTTGCATTTCGAGTTCCTCAGTTTCAAACAACAACCCGAGTGGGCGATGTTGAAGAATGCGAGCAATCACAGATTCCAGTTTTCCTCGTATTCCTGCTGATTTCCATCCCCTCCTGCCAGGATTGCTACAATTAAAACCTTACAAATGTCCTTAATTAACAGCAATAACACATTTAATATCTGTTACTGAAAGTGTAATGGACCCTGTCGGAGCTTCAAAATAGGAACAAAATTGGACTTGATGCTTCAGCTAGCGGCTGTTTTTGCCCCAGGGTGCCTGAGGAAAACCTGTGCCTTAAGGGGAAGAGTGGAAAGTGCCAACGTGGGAAGTTTTATAGGCAATAGCTGCTCCAGCTCAGCTGCGACTGAAGGATCATCAGGTAGTCAATGTTGTGGCTTCTGTGACCTTTGGAAAAGAGTGGGACAACAGCTCGCAGCTAACCCATAAGCCTAATTCACACTTCTCCGTCTGTGTGGGTACAAAGACACGAAACGCCATTATGCGTTGGTGCAAGAGCTCTCCCACAAGTTTGCAGAGGGTAATGGACACACGCCCAATTTTTTAACTATTCCTCCAAAGTGACAGAGATCACAAGCTTGTGATTGGTCAGTACGCCGCTTCCTTTAAATTCATCAACAGCACTGCCATTGTGGCAGACACGGAAACGATTGAAGAAAACCTCATGGAAAAAGTCCAAAAAAAAGAATGTTTATTCACCGTTGACTGACACAGTATAATTATATGCAGCAAGCATTTTATTCGTGTATGGAAATGATGAGAAAAGTGGATTTAGACGTACCAATCGTATGAAGAGGTAGAAGGAAATGAGGGATGGTTTGGTTCATGGTAGAAAGTCTCTGAAATACATTAAAACAATGTAAACACATCAGTAAATTAACTATCTTAGACTGGATATATGACTGTTATAGTGGCAGGATACCCCAGAATATGGCTATGCCCTCTGTTGTCCTGGCAGGGAATCGCTTTGCAATACTACCCAGGTGACGGAGAAGTCTGAAGAGAAAACATCTCCATCAATGCATGTGTGTGACTCCACACTCGAGCTGACAGAGATGTATAAATTAGGCTTTAGTATCACTATCACTAGATTTATGAACCTTGTTTCTAATGGCATCCTAAGAAGAATTCATAGACGTTCTGGCCGGAAGGTCTTTTTCCAAAATACTTGTTGCTTTTCGTTTGTACTAATGATGTGGGTAATGCAAAGCATTTCAAGAACCAGTGATACCTTTTTAATGAAAGTAATCTTTGGATGTGTATCTACCACTGATTAACTTTTGGAGTCAGCCCAGTTCAAAATGGCCACTACAGCTAATCAACATTTACAGGGAAACATGTCTGACTCAGTCGGTTTTATAGAATTTGAGCAGAACTTTGGTGTTGGCATAGCTGAGGATCATCCTCTATATTTAATTAGACACGAGAGTCAACCTTGTCTGTTTTCTGGTAAAATATCTCACAGAACACCAAATAGATTTTAGTGAAATTTTCAGCAAATTTTTGGGGGGGGGGGGGGGGGTATTGGCCCTAGCCAGGTTTCTACCAGAGGACAGTAGACATGTAAAGGACTAGATTTGGCAGGTTTTTAATGAAATTTGTTTGTTTTTGTGTTCTAAAGAAAGCACTCCGACACGAGAGGCTTCATTGTTTGACTTCCTACCGAGTGATGGATGGGTGGACAGTAGTTTGCCTCTAATTATCATTAACCTCCCGGAGAGAGAAAAACCTGTTGTAATTGCAACTCTTATTTCTGCAGCTCCTTGATCAGCAAACAGCTTTCCTCCCAGCAGCACAGAGATGGATGGCGTTCAGTTGAAGCACCCCTCCCCATTCTAGAAATGTCAACTGCTGGGTGATATTTAGTCCCGATTAGAAAAAAAAATTAAAATCTTACAATCAGTCAAATCAAGTAAAAATGTTACAACTGTAATTACACATAAACACTACAGCTGTATGCAGATATTTCAGGAAGTGTAACTCCTCCTATTTTTGCCCCAAGTATGAAATTACAGACAAAATGAAAGCAAAACAAAAGAATGTGAGGAGAATTGTCCCCATTTGATTCAGTAGATATATTTGATCATTTAGAATCTAAGTCTTAGATGTTTTAACTTGGAACGATACCTACTGGGTTTAGGTGCTGCCTCCCTCTTTCTGTGAAAACGAGTAACTTCCACATTCACACAGACCATCTGTTTCTGTATGTGTGTGTGTGTGTGTGTGTGACTGCCTGCTGTGATTAACCTCAGCGCCTTTGCTTTCTCTGTTAGTGTGAATGTGTTCATTCCCTCATTGCTGAGACTGCTCTCTGTAATACTGGTATCTGTGATGTTTATTTTGAAATGATCATCAGGTTGTGTAAGGCTCATTTAACTTTGTCCATTTCTTCACTCGTTTTCAATCCGCCCATCTGGTTTTCTGACTAATTTTCCTGTGTGTTGCTCAATGTGTGAATAAAGATAAAATAAGTTAGAAAAGGGTTTCTTTGCACAAATCAAGGAGGGCCTGAGTGGTACATCATCCTTCATCTGTATGTCAAGACGTCAGCTTTGAAATTCACCTTGTTGGTGCTAAATTACAACTTTCTGTCTCACAGAGTGTTACATTTGGTGTTTTTCTTAGATTCATCAAACAAATTGTTGGCAATAAAGTGCCCGAATAAAAAACATCATCTGACTATGTGTCTGTTGACACAAAGCTGCTTCAACCCTTGAGTTAGGGTGCCTTTTTATGTTTGAATGTTCTATAGGTGAACACTTTCTTTATAAAGCCTAATTAAAAACTGATCAGTAATGTGCTATAAAACTGTAAAACGCCAAAGCTCAATTAAAAAAAATATCATTTTTATAAAACAAAAATGTTTAGTAAAGTTCTGAAACTGCTAAATAAAAATGGATCCTAAACATTTCTATATGTCTAAAATTGGGTAGGTCCTCACAAGCAGAAGAGCAGCTGCTTCCTTCTGGACCTGCAAACAAGCAGGGGTATTTGTTCTGAATACATCAGTTATTGAATGCAAGTGTACAGAGTTAAATGCACAGGCAGCTAGCCAGTTAAGTGGCTGAACAAACACACCTTTCTTTGAAAACAGTCTGGTAAAACCCCCAATAAAATCAGCCAACTTCCTAAAAGCAAAATCCTTCAGAGAGCCTGAAGCTTTATTGATTGAGACCACTTTCAGAGGCTAAAATAAATCTCCTTGGAGCTCAAATATGTAGAAGTGAGAGAAAACTCCAGGCTTCTGCACAATAGTCAACACAATAATAGACACAGAATGTTACTGTGTTTAAATTATTCAACAAGCAGCAAATAATCCATAAAAGGCATTGATTCATGATACAATGATAGGTCTACATATTATAAAAGTGCCAGATTATGATAACAATAGTTTGAGGTTAAATTCTCGATCAGATCTCTTGCTTTAAAAACATTTTTAAAAATCTTATTTCTGATTATAATCCGTAGTTTTTCATGCAGGCTGTACATGAAAATAGTCTCCTACACCTATCTCCTGCATTAGCTTCTGGCAGAAAATAGACAGTTAAACTAGGATTTGAGAATCCTGACAGATCTACGTCACACTGCCTAACTTAACAATCATGTATTCACCCATCCTGACTCGATGGGAAAGGCTGTTGTTGTTCTAGCATCCAGAAAACAGCAGACAACATCTTGACTAGCAGCAGCTAACTGTTAGCATTATCAACTCTACCACACAGCAGAACTCCTCCAGGCTTGGGAGTATGACTTACAAGTCATTCATTCCTACTAGAGACCGCTGTAAATGTATTTATTATATGAGTGAATTACAACTTTGACAGCAGGACGTTATGTGTCCACACCTCACCTCACCTCAGGCCAAATTCATGTGAAGTATGAGAGATGTAGGAGTGAGCTTTACATGCATAAATGTACTCTGTAGTAACTTGTAAGCCATATGAACGTCACAAACATTCTGTTGGACTTCAGCCTAGATGCTGCCATGCAAAAAGTTCTCTTTAGAGGAATTTAAGAAAGAAAAAAATGTTGTTAGCTTAGAACACAGTTAAGAATAATGGCATTGGCGATTTCTGAAGGCAGCTCAAAGCTGACTGTGCTGAAGAAAAATAGACTTGTGGATGGAGCCTTGTGAAAAACGTGCTGGGAGGTTGCACAGTCTCATGAAACATTCTGTACAAATTGAAGTCTGTCCATTTGAGTTGTTTTATGAATATAGTCTTGTGCTACATCTGGTCTGAGAGGAACGTTGTGTTTCTCTGGATTCACCTGCTGCTTTGTAGGAAGGAGGCTGTTTTTTATTATTCTGTTTCATTTCTCCTTTCCTTTCTCCGAATTCCTGGTAGATCTGTGATATTTAGATTTTTCACTACCTTTGCTGTTGCCTTACACCATCTGTTGCAGTGTTTCGTAGAGGGGATCTGTTAGCAGGATGCTACGTGTTTTTGCTCCATTTACTTTAACAATAAGAGCTCTAAACCAAACCGTGTTTTCAGCAGCTCACCTAAGTGTACGTGTGGCTGCTATATCGACCGTTCTATTGAGCCATTAAGGAGCGGCCTGCCTTTAGGGCTTTGGGGTAAAAACTTTGTTAGTGTAGAGTTTAGCTTTATTGAGATAGTATCTGGGGTTTGTTTGACTGTATATATTTCTCTTAGTCAGCAGGATAACTCCTTCGATAAGGCTAAATGGATCGTTTGTCTTTTATGTTATCTCAGCAACATCAGGCTGAGCGCTCGCACATGCACGTGTGTGAGCATGCACACACACACACGCACACACACACGCACACGCACACACACACACACACACACACACACACACACACACACACACACACACACACGACGAAGAGGAGAAACACAGACGGACACAGTCAAAGCAGTGGCTGAGACTGGATGTTTTGGCCAACAGCCTGCAGAAATATTCAGCTGGACTAGAACAACTGCAGCTTGATGAGTTTGATGAAAGCAGGATGCGTGGATCTTAAATTTCAAACTGGGCTGAGTTTTTAGAATAACAACTGTAAAATAGGCCGACGCTAACACAGCAACAGCTGTTTTTTGTTTGTCTCCATAAACTGTTATACCCGCTGCTTTTGGAAGCATTTGGGTTTAAAAAGTAAGAACTCTGCTTACAAAGGTTACACGAAGACTTCTGTTTTCGACGCATCAGTAAGTCAGCACCTGAACCCAGTGTGATTAGCGGGTGTTTTAGCCACGTTAACAAACTTTTATCTAAAGGCTGTCTGATATTTCACGCCGATTATTTCTAAAAGCCGATTAAAAAAAAAAATTGGCACCTGTTTGGCCAACTGCCACCATTACTAGACTGAAGAAAGGACCCGAAGGACCTGTATTTTTAAATGTTTTGAATTTGTTTAATATTCAAAGTTCAATAAATATTAACAGATTTATTGACTTGGTTCATTTATATTGCACACAGTGAGTGTTCAGTCATCTTCACAATCAATGTGCTGCTAAAACGTATATATATCAGCCTTAATAATCGGCTTTAGATATCGGCCATCGGCAACAAAATTATTTAAAAATCAGCATTGGCCTTAAAAAACCATATTAGTCGGCCTCTACTTTTATTCTTTAGCAGATAAAGTTGACTTCTGATAATTATTTTTATTCAAACAAAACTCGTCTAGTTCAGATCATCAGCACACACTACAGGCCAAACATTTGGGCACACCTTCTCATTCAATGTGTTTTCTTTATTTTTATGACCATTTACATCGGGAGATTCTCACTGAAGGCATCAAAGCTATGAATGAACACATGTGGAGTTATGTACTTAACCAAAAAAGGTGAAATAACTGAAAACATGTTTTATATTCTATTTTTTTTTAAATAGCCACCTTTGCTCTGATTACTGCTTTGCACACTCTTGGCATTCTCTTGATGAGCTTCAAGAGTTAGTCGCCTGAAATGGTGTTTCAATAGTCTTGAAGGACTTCCCAGAGGTGTTTAGCACTTGTTGGCCACTTTTTAAATGGCCATGGTCATGAAAATAAAGAAAAGAATGAGAAGGTGTGTCCAAACTTTTGGCTTGTACTTTTATCTGAACTAAACACAGAAAATATCATAAAATAAAAATAAATTAGTGCTCCCCAGTGGCTGGCTGCAGGAAACGTTTTTTTTTTTTTGGGTAATTCCTCCTCCATATTGAACAGGACATTAATAGCTAATAAAATAATAAAAATCCTTCTCCAAAAAAAAAGTGTTGATTCACATTTAACTTTTTAATGACCTTACTGCTGCATGTTTAAAAATGAAATGACTAATATGTTTAGATTTAGTTATTTGATGCTTTAAAAACATCACAATTGTTAGGGTGAGTAAGTATGAAGGACCAACGCTCTGAGTGTTCAGACTGGTTGCAGAAATACTACCTGGCAACTAGGAATGGGTACCTTTGACATTTGAATCGATCCGGTACGAATTCCCGGTACCTAAGAATCGATACCGGTACTTAACGGTACCAATTTTCGATACTTTTGAGTGTTTATTATTTTAATTCTCTTTTTTAATTAAATATATATTTTTCTCAATATATAACAATATTTGATATATATCACGATAAATGACATTCAACTGTTTGTATTTTAACATTGTCCGTGTAGTTTTATAAGCTGGCAATTAAACTGAAGCAAATATCTTTACTGTGAACTAAATTTTCTGTGTATCTTCATTCCTTTTACCATCCTTTTTCATTTGATTTTTCCTACTGGGACGTTAGAATTTCCGAGGAGAAAGCGAACGCACCATTAGCTGATAACAGTGGTAGCAATGGAAGCTAACATACCAAGCTAACGTTATCTTAAACAGTTTATTTAACTGCTGGAGCAGATTAAAACGATGATGCCTCACACTTAGATGGTTGTCACTGGTTTCATCTTCACCCAATCACCCGTCGCATTTAGTAAAGTGAAGCCAAACTTTAGAGCGCGTTCTTCTAGTCGGGAATTCGGAGTTCCGAGGAGAAAGCGAACGCACCATTAGCGAAACGGAAGCTAACATATCAAGCTAATTATATTTACCTACCAGAGCAGATTAAGATGAGGATGTCTCACTTAGATAGTTGTCGCTGGTTTCATCATCACCCAGTTACCCATCACATTTAGTGAAGTGGACCCAAGCTTTAGCGTGCGTTCTTTCTACCATGCTGCTCTGTTTACAACTCGCTCGCAGCGAGCGATGACATAACGCTCTTGCGCATGCGCAGCTGTCTTGGCAAGTTCTTGTTATGATGGACGGGTACCGAAACGAGGCACCGTTTGAAATGACGTGAATCGATGCTCGGTCTGTACTATGGAATTCGGTCGGTACCTTAAAAAGTACCGAATTCGGTACCCACCCCTACTGGCAACAGCTGTAAATGTGGTCTAATAGGATGCTAGTTTTAGACCAATATGTATTTTGCCTTAAACCTTTTATATAGAGCATCACAAAAACCCTAACCAAACACATATATATCCTAATTGAAATGTAAAGTTTGGACCTTTTCAGAGGAAGACATAAAAAGTTTCATGGATGTAGAATTAAGGCAGGGAGGAGTCTACATGTTTAAATTCTTGTCTTAAACTGGAAACAGAACTTGGAAATGTTGTCAGAAGAATACGTTTTGAAAACAAGATTATAATGGATCTCATAAGGCCCTAAAATTACAGATCTAACAGCAGTGCACACACTTTTGAAATGTTTTTAAATGCTAGTTTCCAGTTTCCAGCAGCTTTCATGTTTCCGTCCTCCACCAAGAGTTCAAATACCTGGATGAACGGTGCTGTGTCCTTGTTTGACCCCAGCTCTGACTCCTGATTCTGAATGGGATTATCTTTTTAATCACACTGCTTGTGTTCTCTGTGAGATCAGTTTTCTGGTGCTCCGCATCAGGATGGTACAAAAGTAACAGTCGTCCTTGTTGAGACATTTTTGGTGGTGTTGTGCTTTGTGTGCTCTGATCAAATATTCCATTACTCTGCCGGCGCTGCTGAGAGTAATAAAGTGGACCGGATCCATGTTCAAACTGTATTAGATGCTCAACGCTGCCACTCTCACAAGTCTATCCAAATAATTACCTCTGTCTTCATCTGCTCACCACTGCTGCGGCCCTGGTGTGTGTGTGTGTGTGTGTGTGTGTGTGTGTGTGTGTGTGTGTGTGTGTGTGTGTGTGAGAACTAAGTCGATACTGATGATTGTTGCTTTGTGGTTTATGTATTGAAGCTCTAAAAATCTAAACACGCTGCTGATACAGTTTATTTTTGAAGGACTTATCTAATATTGGGGAAGAGTGGAGTAAAGATTTGTGTTTCCCTGATTGTGTAAGAGACTTTTGCAGGCACTCTCTACTCAAGCGGTCTCAGGCCCACATTTAGTCCCTCAGAGCATCTACAGAACAAGTTTGTGTAAACAGTCCTGATGCACACAAAAGAGGCAAACTTTGTGTTTTCTTCTAGAGTCACGACTTTTACTTCTTCAGTTTCATGCAACTCCAGTCTTTCACTTTTACCTTGAGTTAGAACTCCAAGCTGATAAGTGCCACAGCTGTTAGTGCAGACAAACATTCAGAGCTGATCAGGAACCCTGTCAGACCCAGTCAGTGACGAGGTTTCTTACGCTGGCTTCAGAGTAATCCTTTATCAGTTCTATTTAGGAGGAGGGAGGGAAAACGATGGGGCATACAATCTCATCTGATCTCATCATAGAACTACATGATATTAAAAAACCTCATGATTACTAATTATATAGAAATGTGTCATTTACTTTGTTTTCTTGAGATTTTTTTGCTTTAGTGTTTTTGCACATAATGAAATGACAAAATCAGTAGATTCCTTATCGAGTCTAGTTGAGTATATGGTGACTTTGTGGTCATTTGTTTAGGTTAGCATCATAGCTGTGCTAATTTTCAGCTTTGTGGGTCTTTTTTGCTTTCTAAACTTACCTTTTTACTGTTCATTAACAGCTGTTTGTCTCTTATCTTTCACTCTCGTTCTCTGAATGTCTTTAATGAGAAAAGCAGATTTGCCAAAAAGAAAGAGACAAAAAGATGAAGCAGACAATGTAACCGACCCCTCTAAAGTGATGATGTATTTGCTGTTATTTATCAATTTTGATCCTTTTCAAAGTGGCATTGATGTCCCGACATGCTCACATCACAGTGACATCATGCCAGAGGTTTTAATCGATTGTGCCATGAGAGGAGTCGGCTCGGCTTGGACTTACCGGAGACGAAAAGTCAGATTTCCTCTCTCCTATTTCACCCATGTCCTTGGTTGAACTCCTCATCCTTCCCTGTGACTCGCACACGCATCATTCCTTAGCCATCTCTGGGTACATGAGTGAATGGTTTTCAAAAATGAGCTGAGGAGGAATTCCTCACACAGGTGATGAAACCTGTAAAGCTATCCAGCAAACATAGAGAAATAGCTCAAGGACTCGCGTCATGACAGCTGATGGCATGATTAATGGTCGTCCTTGAAGACGGCCTGTTTGTAAAATGATTGAACAAACTCACCGTGCATCAGCCCAACTCTCTACAGGCTTGCCTGTTAATTAATTACAGATAGCCTAATTGCAATTGAGTTGATTGCATCACCTTGCTGCCAGCTTATAGGACCAGCTTCATCAGCACCACGCAGCAACATGAGATCTTTATTACCGCCTGTTGCTTTTGGGTCTGGGGTGAGATCAGGTATACCCTCTTAGGTCTGATTCTCCACCTCTGGCTCCTTTCTTTTTTTTTAATCAAAATATCTTTGATTTATACATGAACCTCTTACTTTTTATGATGAGTGCCCTGCAAGGGTTAGTGACAGTGACGTCTCCAAGCTGAGCTGCATCAGATCAAATTGCAGTAATCTTCACTAAGTAATCTGTGAAAATGATAATCCTGCTATTGGTTTTTATGTGTTTCTTGGGTCGCCACTCTCTCTCTCTCTCCACTGTTCAGCAGCTTAGGAAACAGCTCTCCCCTCTGCCCACTCTCCTTTTTTTGCCATCTGCTTTGAAATGAATGCACATGTTGGAAAGTAGGCTAAATCCAGTGTGACAGCTTTTTCTCCCTCCTATGTAAAAGAGGGGCTGCAGGCGACGTCCAACTGCATGGGAGGCAGAAGGCAGAAAGCTGGTTCATCAAGCTGCGTCTGATTCGTAGACTCTCAGACCGACGCCTTCTGGTTCGCTCTAAAAGCATCGCTCGTAGCACCACTTAGCAGCCTCTCAGTAGACAATACCTCCACTTGTTGGCCATGGTTCACTTCCTGTGTTGTTACATAACAAACTGTCCCCCTTTTTTCTAGGATTTAATCAGTCCCTCCAGGGTTGTTTGTTATTTTTATTTTGGAAGATCAACATGAGGAAAATTAGGCCAAAGAATGCCAGGGAGCTGCTCAGGAATTTGCTGCCATAATGGGTGTGAAAAGGTCTGGTTTCAGTTATTTTCTGTATCAGTCGACTGATCAAAAGGTACCCGACTGACAAGAGTGAGAAGTTTTGTGTTGAACATAGCAGTTAACAATCACCTGTTGGAATGCCATTTTAAACCCAGTAAAAAAAGATGTACATTTAAATGATTGTATTCACATGTGCTGGTTTTAACTCCAGTTGTATTTTAGCTGCATTTCACACACTTGAATCTTTCAAAAGTAAGGGGAAGTATTTATCTACCTGCTACATCTGAAGGGCAGTTATGCAAATATTGGGTGGAGCAGCGAGGTAATGTTTCCATGCATATGGAGGTCTCATCCTGCCTTGTCCTACTTTACATTATGGTTTTAAGGTTTTGTAATTTGATACTTTTTCTCTCCTACCTTGGCGGTCATCTCCATATTTAAAGATAGACCTGGTGTCTCCTCCAAAAGGGCAAAAGGGAAGCATAACTAAAGGAGCTATGTTGTGTATGGATGTAAGAAAACATATGTCCTGTTATGATACAGAATTTTTATTTAAAAGCAGTGTATCCGTTTTTTTATTGAGTTTTACATGGAAGTCATGGAAATGCACCTTATCAGTGGCCTAGTCCACCCTGGGACTGGGAGATCAGGGTTCAATCCCAGTCAGGCCATACCAAAGACTTTATAAATGGGACCCAATGCCTCCCTGCTTGACAGACAGCTTTAACGGGTTGGATTGGGGGTTAAACCACCAAATATTTCCAGAGAGCAGCCACAGCTGTAGCTCACCTCTCCCTACAGGGATGGGCCAATGGTGGAGATGTAATTTCACCAGTGTGTGACGACTAATGGGACGTTCACTTGAAACATTCTGCTATGTGGTGCAATTCAATCTTCGACTGCTAGGTGGCAGCAGTTTTTACCTCCGTCATTATGAATCAATCAATTCAATCAATTTCCCTCTGGGATTAATAAAGTATTTTTGAATTGAATTGATGACAGGTCTCACATTAACACTGAATGTGTCGTGGAAGCGTCAGTTTGAGTTTTTCAATTAAACTTAGTGTTAAAAACCACAAAAATGATAAATGACCCGCACTTGTAAAGCACGTTTCAGAGTCCGAGGACTCCAAAGCGCTTTACACGATAGTCAAACTTTCACCCATTCACACACTGGAAGAGGCATCTCCAGTCACTCTGACCCCCATCAGCAGGCAAGGAGGGTGAAATGTCTTTCCCAAAGACACAACGACTGACACGGACTGAGCCTGGGTTTGAACCAGCAACCCTCTTTAAAGAGCAAGCTCCTAATCCCTGAGCCACTGTTGCCCAAATATCATCTGGCTTTTAAACCGTGATGTATCGTATCGTATTGTGATTATGTCGTATTGTCAGTCTTGCCAAAACAAGAAGAATTAAAACTAACAGATGAAGCTGCATCACATTTGTGTCATATTTGCTGCTTCAGCAACAGGATGTGGACTTGCCCCCGGCCCCTTAACCTCACCTGCACCTGGTAACCCAGTGCAGGTACAATAAACTGTTAATGATGGGAGGAAATGAAAGCTTGGATTAGAAGTTGGGATGTTCCGATTGCTCCCCATTCGACTCCGAGTCATTTGATTTTAAGAATCTGCCGATACCGAGTCCTGGTCCGATACTTTAGAAATGCAAACAATAAAAATAAAAAGGAGAACACACTAGAGTTATGATTTAAGTTATTTTTAATCATCAATACATTTTTTTTCTGTATTTGTCATTTCTTTAGTTTATCAGCCATAAAACACCACTTGTTGGAAATACATTAATAAGAAACATGTTATTATTAAGAATATATGTATGGTCATTCACCATTTGAATTAACAAGAAACGTGTTAATATTAAGAAAAAAAATAAAAGTAACATTTTTTTATACAAAACACCTGCAGAGCTGCTGCATCTGTAAATGTAGGAAGAGAAAGCAGATCACACCGTGACTAAAGGAGACTGCAGAACCCGGCGTTTACAACCACAAACGCTCATCCAGTGTGTTAAATAGGCTGCTATGTTGGCATTTCTGCTGTCCGTAGATTATTTCTTGTTTTTAATTTCGTGTCGGCTAGCTTAGCTAAATTACAGCAGTGAGCTGAGCAGGTTCTGTTTTCCTTTAAGGTGGTGCATCAGAGTTGACCGCGGCCCTACCTTTCCACCTGGTTTAATGAGAAATAATTAATGACACACACTTGTACAGCACCTTTCAGAGTCAGAGGACTCCAAAGTGCTTTACACTAGTGTGTCATTCATCCATTCACACACACATTCACACCCTGATGGTGATGAGCTACAACATAGCCGCAGCTGCCCTGGGGCGCACTAAGAGAGTTTGCACACATCACAGGTGTTTATTACACTCCCTTTGCTGTTCATGTAAAAATACACCCACATTACAGACATTTTCTCTCTCTTGAGGTGACAGCTATGCTCTGTGTTAGCTGCTGCTACATGTTGGTGCGTGAATTCCTGGACTCCCCTAAATTGTGGGACTTACAGCGTTGTTGTCTGTGACAGATGTAGAGGGACTTGTTGAACTGAAACCTAATCCATTGTTCATCTGTTTGAAAATTTCTTTATCAGGAGTCATTTAAAAAAACTAAAACAATGTTTCCTGATTTATTTTTCCTGCTAAAACAAACGTTTTACTGTATTCAGTACGGCTTTTTTAATACTAAAAATCCAAATGTGATTTGCCATCTTTGTGGCATAAAAACGGGATAATTTTGTTCTTTTGTGGGTCTGCACTCACTGCTGTCATTTTATGGATTTCAAACATCATCCGTGGGCTTAAACCTGCAATTACAGAACAGCCCCGGTGTACATCTGAAAGGCAGGAGCAGTTACATATGGGCACACTGTGTCTCACCCACACACAGAACACGCTCGCTGTCTTTCCATGCTCCAGGCTCAGGGCTGTGATCTTTCCAAAGGTTTCCTCCTGCGGCCCGTGTGCCAGACTGTCTGGAGAGCTGTGGAGGAGCTGGCGTCGCTTCGCCTGCCGGATGAAAAAGCCAGTAACATTTGCTTTTCTTGGTTCAGCAACCAGCTTCCCCTCCCGTCTCCATCCCCCTCCACCACCCCTCTTTCTTCCTAACTCCTCTCGAGGAGGATTACAGGCAGAAACTGGACGTTTGATCCAGACTTTCTCTCCGCGCTACTGTATCCACCCGACAAGCTTTTTAAAACGGCTCTGTTTCTCACTCTGGCTGGCTTTTAAGAGCAGATAAGAGCCGAGCCTGTTAGAATGTCTGCTGTTTGATGTCTCAGATTTAGCTCTGGTCTACCTGGAAGCAGGCAGGACAGCTGGGTCACGGATATGCTTGGATTTAATTGAATTTAAACCCAAACGGAGCAGAGAAGATCACACAGACAGGCATGGATAATGTATGACCGTTCCTTCTGATAATGTAGGAGGAGTGATGTAAATGGATAATTACCTGTCTAGAAGATGAGAGTTGTCAGAAATACAAAAAAAAAATCTGCCTCTTCTTACTTTTTTTTCTATTCGCTGAGATGGTATTTTTGTCTCGTGGCTGATTAATTGCGAGGGACAGTGCCAACAAGCTTTCCAAAGTCATTTGCAGTGGAAGTCTAAACAGGAAGTTAGCTACCAATGTGAAATCCTATTGACTGTGGCATCACTGTGTGAGGAGAGCCAAAAAAAAGAAACCCCCTCTGCTCATGTGATTCATTGTGACAGAGGACAGCATTCACTGACCTCAAGCTGTTGAGTTAAACTGTAAACAAAGGTGCTTCATTCAGGCCAAAATGTTGACATGTCAAAGGAAGACATCCAAAAAAGAAGTCATTCCCCCTCATTATTTATAAGCAGTAATTACAGGGTTGCAGGACAGTTTGACAATAAAATGGCGCTCTGTCACTTTAAGAGGAATTTTTTTTGTTTTATGGTTAAAACAAATTTCTGACCAAAATAAGAGCTGCTGAATTATATTAAAAAAACCTCACAATTACTGGATAATTGTTGAAGAAAAAAAAAAAAATTTAGAAAACACTTTTTTCTCCTCATCAGCCGAAATCACATCAGGACCACTGAAGCATCACCTGAGATTAGGGTTGTCACGATACTAAAATTTCAAACTCTATTCGATACTTGAAAAAAAACTCGATACTCGATTTCGATACTATTTAAAAACACCAATGTATTGAACAAGTTTATTCAAAAAATAACATTCCTCAATTTATATTGCAAAAATTAAATGTTAAGAATTAAGTGTATAAAGTGCTTAAACCTTTCAAGTATCAGCATTTTTTAAAACATGCATACAAAAACTGGCGAAATTTAACACTTTAAATCATGTCTCACTATATATACACTATTTGCAGAGTGATGTTTTGCTGCTTAAACTCTGTTTAAGGTGCATTTTTGTCATAAGCTGTAATGCCATATGTTTTGTTCTGTACTTTTGAACAACTCTGTTGGTCAATAAAGGGAGAAAACGAATTTCTCCACAGTAGGACAAAGGTACATCTACCGGTAATCTTAATAAAAACAGATTGGCGCACGGCAGTGACGTCATTAAAAGCGCCGGTTAATTAGCCGCAGCTAGTCTCTAGAAATCCTAGACCCGCTCCAAACGAACAGGGGAATCACGTTAATGATTCCTAACAAAACCTTTCGACATGAAGATGTTTTGGTGCAGATAATGTCTTATTTCGAGGCTGCACCATGGGTGCCCGTACGCACCCGTTACATGGGTTGGGGCGACGGTGGCACAGGAGTTGAGCGCTCGCCCCGTAATCAGAAGGTTGCAGGTTCGAGCCCCGCTCAGTCTGTCGCTGTCGTTGTGTCCTTGGGCAAGACACTTAACACACGTTGCCTGCTGGTGGTGGTCGGAGGGACCGGTGGCGCCAGTGCTCAGCTGCCTCGCCTCTTTCAGTGCACCCCAGGGCAGCTGTGGCTACTTTGTAGCTCATCCCCACCAGTGTGTGAATGTGTGTGTGAATGGGTGAATGACTGATTGTGTTGTAAAGCGCCTTGGGGGGTTCCAGGACTCTAGAAGGCGCTATATCAAATACAGGCCATTTACCATATACACTGACGGCGATTCGCCGATGGATCTACGGTAAATACCCCGGGGAATCCGAGTAGCACCAAAGTTGTCAGCGTGAGTAAACAAACGTACTGCATGCTAGAAATTAAGTCCGGGTTGCAATAAACGGGAGTTTTCCTCTAAGCACATAAGCGTGAATATACAACTACGTGTCGGACTTGGTATGCTAATTAAGTTGGGCTGTGAAGCGCCTCCCAAATTCGCTGTTTATGTTTTTGTTTATTTATTTGGCAGACAAAACTTGGATCGGATACAACTTGCGTGGGAAATTG